>NC_045543.1:33773823-34373823 GCF_009769535.1 Thamnophis elegans
AAAATGGATAGGGCTTTAATAATGCTGCCACAATAACATTTAATCTTTTTGACCTCACCAATCATAGTCATTTTAACATATTTCTCTAATCCAAATATGATTATTTGGGCATTCAATTGAGCTCAGTATCCAGTTAAAATCTTACTTTGGCATTACATTAATACAAGGTATGGCAATGTGTAAAAAGGTATTGTTGACTCAAATGCTGGCATTCTCTACTTCTTAGGGTCCATCTCCCCCCCCTCATTTTTGGTTAATGAATATATTTTTCCTTTTATATAATAATGCTTAGGTCTTGATGCATTGTATTCTTTCATGCAGATTTCATTGAACTAATATTTATGTAATATTAATGAACATTCTATTATTTAATCAATCACTATAACATAAATCAATTTAATAGCATTTTCAAATAGAATGATTCTGGCAAAAGAAATCAAACCAGTAGTAATAGGCACCTTGAGTGCATTCTCAAAACAATTGGAACATTATTTGAACACTATTGACATCAACAAAATCATCATCAGTCCATTGATAAAGGCAGCTTTACTTCCTGTGGCAATACCTTTAACACCATCAAGCATTCCCTTCTGCCTATCCCAGGCCCTTGGAAAGGACTCTGTAAGTGGATGAAAATGCCAAATCCACTCTTAATAAATGGTTAATCATGCAACCAATTATAACAACATCCTGCAAGAATAGATTTAATATTATTAAATGACAATCTGTCTATTCCAAATTCTCGGGAAGGACTTGCCAAATATGATTGATTATGTAACCAACCATAATTAGAGAACAACTGTTGATTTAGGATTCCTGTTTCCTCAGTTCTATGTTTTCTGTGCTGAAAATAGCTTTTTCTTACATATGTTGAATGTAAAAAGTACTCAGCATGTTTGGGAATATTACAATTAACTGGGTTGATCCAACATATAACCCAGGTTTCTTACAACCATTATATCCTATTCAAGTCTCTAGGTATTTGTCACTTTTCATTGCTTATCTACTTTGATTTTGAAAATGTTTTTCTTCTCTCTCCTATTCAGGTTGGGACGGAAAGGAGAGACATAGATTCCTCTTTATTTGGCAGACTGACATTGCTGAAACAACTGATTAAGTTAATAAAGAAAGAAACAGCTTGTGAATTCCACATGTCTGCTTTGCTAGACATGGTAGATGCTTGATCAGCATTTCCTTAAACTAGAACAAGAGAGCTGACGATGTATGACATCAACATGAATAACGAGAGTTTGCTTGAAAAAAGCCACAATAGATGGATGACTGTCTGATAATTCTTGCACAGGCAATACTTCCTTGATGAAGTTGAACGCATCTCTTGCTCTTTGACCTGGTTATTTTAGTTATATGTATACCTGGGAATGTTCCATTAATCTGAATAGTATTTATTCCTATGACAGCCAATTGTTATTTTTATGAATTGTGCTCCTCTTTTTCTGCTTTACAATTCAGAATGAAGTTCTTATTTCCAGTCTACATTACAAATCATATTTTCAAGTTCTGGATTTATCTGGAACCTACTGTAAAAAGTGGAACATTCTTTGCATGACGCATTTTATGGGAATTTTATTTTATAGAACTTATATTAAACAACTTCTAATGATTACTTTTTACATAGTCATAGTTTCTATGTAAGAATTAACTGCATCCTGTAAATTGTATATTGCTACCTTATGGACATGTAATGTGTGCTAGTAGGCAAAGGCTTGAATTCTAAGAAAGTTAATATAAAGAAGTTCATGGACAGAGCATTTCCTGTTTCTTTGCCTAGGATTTGGGAAAGGGTTTCTGAATAATGTGGAATGCAGCAGAAGAGGAGGATAAAAACGTTCTTTGAATTTCCTTAAGTTCCCTCATATTTATTTATTTATTTATTTATTTATTTATTTATTTATTTATTTATTTATTAGACTTATATACCGCTTCATAGAGCTTTCAGCCCTCTCTAAGCAGTTTACATATTTTTAGCAAATTGAGTCAGCAAATTGCCCCCACAGTCTGGGTCCTCATTTCACCACCTCGGAAGGATGGAAGGCTGAGTCAACCTTGAGCCGGTGAGATTTGAACCGCTGAACTGCAGATAACAGTCAGCTGAAGTGGCCTGCAGTACTGCACCCTAACCACTGCGCCACCTCGGCTCCTAATCCTATTAGGATGGTCAATATGAATTTTATGAATATTGGAATGAATTTGTGGCCTTAATGTATCTTTTTCATTTGTATTGGTTTCCATGGTTGAAAAGAGATTTGAATTTCAGATGAGTTACTTTCATTCATGAAAAAGACTTGAAGTCTAGTGGAGAATCCAAGAACATTTGGCATCTAGGTTTTTTTTTCTGTTGTGGGATATTAGCAACCTCTGTTCCATGAGACCCTGGAATTTTTTTTATCATAAATGTTCTAGTCCTTGTCTTCTGAGATCTATAAAACCCTAATCTGAATTGACTAACTCAGCTCATTCTTTTGGAATAGTTTTTATGAAGTGACTCAGACTTTGTATCCTTGACTTATGACCACATTGAGCCCAAAGTTTTGTTGCTAAGTGAGACAGTTGCTAAGAGAATTTGACCCATCTTATGACCTTTCTTGCCACAATTGTTAAGTGAATCACTGCAGTTTGTTAATAATACAGTTGTAAACTAAATCTAGCTTCTTCCTTGATTTTGCTTGTCAGATCGCCAAAGGTGATCAAATGATCCTGGGACACTGCAACAGGTTGCTAAGTATCCAAATTTTGATCACATGACCATGGAAATGCAGCATGTTTGTGTGAAAAATGGTTATAAGTATTTTTTTTCAGTGACATTGTAACTTTGAACAGTCCACTAATGAACTGTTGTAAGTTGAGGACTACCTGTATTAAAAACATTAGAACATATTTTTAATGAGTCTTTATCCAGAAAATATTATCAATTTGATGTAAATATTCGTAAATATACAGATTATAAAGTGGGCAGTAGCTTATTAAGACTAAGACACTTGGACACTATATCTTTTAAAACAATTAGCTAAGTATAATGTTTTGAAAGAGGTATTTATATTGTGACCAGATATTATTCCCCAGCTTTTGCATTTTTTCTGGTATATTGGATAGGGTGTATATTTATATACTGATTATTAGTCCATTGTTTTACTGAAATATGATTATACACAATTATCAGCTAATTATAACTAAAAAAATCCAAGATACATATAAATATATAGAAAATTCAAAGAGAACCTACCATGTAAATAAACTAGATATTGCACATATACACATTTACCATATATGTAAGATACACTATTATAAACTATTGCTAGAAAGATAAATATATAATCCATCCAAATTGTGAAATTGCAGTTCTTACTGTTGATGTTTCATTATTTAACTTATAATGCAATTTAAATGTTTCAATCATGTTTAATGTATATCAGCTACAAAACCTTAAGACAAAAAAATTACACATAAGGTTTGCAGCTGATGATGTACATTAAAAATGATTGAAACACTTTAAATTTAATCACAAGTTTCATTGATCCATTCTCTAAGGGAACTTACAATTATAAGTGGAAATGTTTTAGGCAAAGTGGAAGACTTCAATTACATATATGTTTGGTTGGTTGACATTGAGTGGGTAGACAAGTGCCTTACTGAACACTTCCAATTGGGGAATTGGAGTATGAGCTACAATTTGCCTGAGATTGCAGGATGATGTTTGAGGGATGGACATTCTTTGTTACTTGTTATATGCCTTCTTTACAGCTTATATCATTTCCCCCTTTCCCCCCCCCAGACAGCAAAAAACTAGTTCAAGAGCTCATAAATGAGGCTCATGAAACACAACCGCCTATAGGGCTGGAGATGGCCTGTTTTGCAGTAAAGTATTAAGATCAAGTGCCTGGTTTCTGAGGGATTCCATTTAAAACTGAGCATCTATGTCTTGGATTTAGACCGAGTGTAATACTATGGTTCAGTCAATAAAGAAAGATGAATTCTGTGATTTGATGGCAACTCCTGGTGAATCCAATTTTTAAAAGTTTATTACCGAATATTCATAGTCCTTGACTTAAAACCATTTGTTTAGCAATCATTTGGAGTTACAATGGCACTGAAAAAATGTACTTAGGACCATTTTTCACACTTATGCTCATTGAAGCATCCCCACAGTCATGTGATAAAAATTCAGATACTTGGCAGCAGCCTGTATTTATGATGATTGCAGTGTCTGGGGGTCTTGTGATCCTCTCTTGTTATGTTCTGACAAGCTAAGTCAATGGGGAAATCAATTACTAATGTTACTAATAACAGGATTCACTTAACTGTGGCAAAAAAGATTGTAAAAAAGGACAAATCTCACTTGACTGACTTGCTTAGCAACATAAATTTTGGGCTCAATTGTGGTTGTAACTTAAGGACTACCTATATTCTCTAAAATAAAGTAGGAATAGAGCAGATAAAATAAAGCATGTGTGATGTCTCAAACTGATTTGCCCATATGTATATGCCATCTACAAGTAATTCTCAATTTACAGCTGAGCCCAACATTTGTTAAGTGAATTTTGACCCATTTTATGACTTTTCTTGCCTCAATTATTAAGTAAATCACTGCAGTTGATAAGTTAATAATCCGGTTGTGAAGTGAATCTGGTTTCCCCGTTGACTTTGCTTATCAGAAGGTCATAAAAGGGGATCACATGATCTTGGGACATAGCAATGATGATAAATATGATTCATTAGCCAAGCATCTGAATTTTGATCAAAATTTTGAATTTTGATCATAGGGATGCTGGAGAGCTCGTAATTGTGAAAAACTGTCATGAGTTGCTTTTTTCAGTGCTGTTGTAACTGAACGGTCACTAAATGAACTGTTGTAAGTCGAGGACTACCTGTACTTTTATTCTAACGGCTTACAACACATGAGAAAAACTATAACTCTATACCTACTATCAAACAAGTCAGTATGCTGTCTTAAAGGACTATTTGTTATATTCTAAAACATTGGGATAAGAATACACCTATGCTTAGTAAGAAAGCTTTTCCAGAGGCAGTGGGATACTACTGAGAATGTCAATCTTCTGGTCTCAGTCAACTCATACCACCAATTACTTTCAAGTTGGGTGATTGGTGCATCCTTTTGCTTTTGCTTTTTTTGTTTAGTGTATGGCACATGTTAGCCAGGGATCACTGAAGCAGCTGGCTGCCTCTGTGAAAGGATTGTTTTCGGGCAGTGTTATCTTACCCGCAGGATGCCAGGATGCCAGTAGACAATCGGGGGAGGCTCCTTTCCTGTCCCTACATGGTTTATTTGCTCATGGGAATCGAGCTGCCAAGCTGCCGACCTCAGCAGAACGCAGGCTCAGCGTCTTACCATGAAAACAATGTCACTTAATATTATACTATTACTAACCCCTTAACAATCAAGCTCATGAAGAACTAGACAAACCAATCCATCATGTAGAACTAGAAAGTTTTGAAATATATAGTTAAAACAATTAGGACAACATGAATGGGGCATCCAGCAATTTGATATATGTCAAAATGCTCTATTTGAGGGAATGCACTAAAACAAGTTTCCAACTTATATTTATACTGTGTAATAAATAACTATATTCACACCAAATCTGAAGACTTTATTTCCTCAAACTATGATCCACAGGCTAAATCTGACCTGCCATTTGTTTGTATACAGCCCATGAGCCATGAATGAACAGGCAAGTGGGTGGCAGATTATCAGTGCCATATTTCAGCCAAGGGCCGTGGATGCGTGAATATCCTAGGTGGCCATAAAGGCCTATCAGTCAGCCTGCTTTCTGACAGGCTGGCACTGTCCAATGGCTACTGTGCTGTTTGGCCTGCAGTCTTGCCATCTTATACCTGCAAAGACAGGTAGGATCAGGCCCTTGATCAAAAGAATTTCCCAAATCCTAGTTTAGACCAGTTATGTTGCATAGTATGTTCTATTCAACATGCAAAGTGAAGCAGGACAATTTTCTGTCACAGAATGATTCTCCCACAGAACGATGCTCTGCTCTGACTAAATATATTTCAGCAAAACAACCTGAAACATATCCCAGTAAAATAAGCTTGTCAACTCAGTAGAAATCATAACTGCAGCAAGGGAATGTTCCACTGAAATCTTTCTTTTTGGCCAAACATCATTTCAGGGGAAAAAATACCAAAAAAAAATCTGTTTCTGAGATATTGAGACCAGCCAAATTGATCAGTCAATATTTTTAATATTAGACCCAAAATTTTGGATGGAATCACAACTAGCAGATAGGAGTTTGTTAGCAGCTATCTTTCAAAAGGCAGTTTTGAAGGAAGAAAAGATTCAAAATGTTCAGACTCTGCCTTAAACTCACTTATAAATGAGGCTAGAAGTTCCTATTGCAGTTAGTGTAATTCTTACTTTTTGGACTTCATCCTGTTGTGAAAGTATAGGCAGTCCTCATCTTACATCCATTTGTTTACTGACCATTTGAAATTACACTACTACTGAAAAGTGACAATCAGTACTCAACTATTGCAGCATCCCAGAGTGACATGATCAACATTTAGGAGCTTGGCAATTGGCATATTTTTATGAGGGTTGGAGCGTTGGGGTGTTTGTGTCACATGATTATCATTTGCTACTTTCCCAGCCAGCTTCCAAGAAGCAAAGTCAACTGAGTAAATTGCATATGCTTAATGACCATGAGTCACTTAACTGCTTAACAACCATGGCAGAAAAGGTCATAAACTTGCACAACTCACTTAACAACCACTTTGATTAACAATGGAAATTCTGGTCCTAATTGTGGTCATAAGTCAAGGACCACATATGTACTGATATGTCTTTTCAGTTCAACTTTATGGAAAGAAATGGGTACTCTTATTCAACAAATGTTCTTGGCATATAATTTGACATCTATGTGATATGGTGAACAATCTGCCTCATTACCATCAACGTACAGAATTATTGGATGTCTACAATGGCTTCCTTTAAATAGAAAAGGCTGTCAGTTTCATCAATAGGAAACAACATTCAGAATGCAGAATTTAAGATCTAACATTACAGTTCAGGATTCATTTAAGGGTTTTGTGTTTGCACAAACACTGCAGCAGCTAGTCCTCGGCCTACTGGTGCTAATTGAACATCTCAGCAATAATGACCAACTTTGTTAGAGATGAACCAGCCAAGCCTCTTTATTTAGCAAAAGCAAATAGTAAGTTCGTTAGATGACACTACAGGCTAATTTCAGTAACTCAAACTGTTTCAATCGTTAACTGCCTCCCTCCAGCCACAATCTGTCAGAGTTAGGCATAATCCAAGAACATGTTTGGTTTGCTGTGAAGCTGTAAATCACTTTAAATTCTACAGAGATCCCCAGCATGATGCGATTTTTCACCGGAAGATTTCCACCTGGTGTTAATGCCCTACAACTATATATATATCAGAGTTACATTGGTTTGGCTGGCTTGAAAGAAGTTTTGCCTCATATCCTGCAAAGGGCTGTAGCCCCAACACATGATTTTTGCACTTAATTTGGAAGCGTCCCTTCTGTGCTCTTTGCGGCTTTCTTCCCATCCCCATTTTCTTGTCACTGATCTGAGCCAGACTCGCTTCCTTCGCATGGAAGCTCTGCAGCAGTCCACATTTAAGCTCTAAGGAGGAAAACCAGATCAAAGCGCGGAAGGGCTGGCGCTCCTCCGGGGCCTCGGCTTTAAATTTTCAATGGTGAAAGCGCCGGAATTTGACTTGCTGAGCATTTCTTTGGATCCTCTCGCTTGCTCCGTTAAAGCCACCAGCGCCTGTTATTGTTCCACATCCAATAACTCGTTCTTCTGTGATTACTCCCTGCAAAGGTTTCTCCTTTCCCCTAGGAGACCAACAGCAAGCTTTACTTGGAAACTGACTCCGCCTTCAATTGTACCTAAACTCTCGTGATTGGCTCGTACTTTCATCAGTTCAAATCGGAGGTTTCCAATAGCTTCTTGGGAATTGTAGTCCTCAAGAAGGAACTGCTTTGGGCCACGATTCACACAAAAGACTTCATATCCCAGCGTGCCGCTGAAACAGTCGAGCTGTGAGGTGTGTGATAAGTCCAGCCTTGGCTGTACTTTATTTTATGCCGGTCCTTATGCTACTGCCTGCAGGCTTCAACCTTAGCTCAGAGTGACAGGATGGATGGAACGTGAGTATTTTGGCATCTCCCACATTTTCCCATGGTCTGAGAAGGGATTTGAATCTTCTGTGATCATCTACCCGTTAATTTTTTTGACAAAATGGGAATAATTAAAAACATATTTGTACTATGCATATATGATGTGATACATACATCATTGCTCTGTGCTCTTTCTCTGTTAAACAGTTTAAATCACACAGAGGCTGTTTGTGGTTTGGTTGTCCTTTCGTTTCACAAAAAAGGTTAATTTTGATAATATTTCATGTTATCTGGTCATCAAATTCATTGTATTTTATACATCTTTTTCTTCTTCTGTATTATATTTCTCTACTATATCATAGAAAAACTTGAATTGGTTTGCAATAGCCATAAACCTTTTCTAGATTAAACATAGTAAAATTGACAAATCCCATATAAATGGCAGAATAAAAAGATATATGGTAAAAATAATCCCTTAAAATAGAGGTGCGGAGGGAGTTAGTGACCAAAGAAGGCTGATGTAAAAAGGCTAGTTTGGTAAGAATGCCTGCAGCACATCGGCTTGGAGCCTGGATTCTTGGCACTCTGAGCTCAGAAAACATCAAGACCCAACAATTTAACCCTATTCTCATATATTCTCAGCTATTGGAAAGCAAATCATTCTCAAACATGTAAAAAGGTCACCAATGTAGCTCTTTAAATAGCAGTCCCAGAAAAAAGCCGTTTGAGGGGAATTTGATGTCAACAGAGATGTTTCTTCGTTCATCTATTTGAAGGATCTAGAACTTTGACCAAAAATAGAAGCCCTTTTAAATTAAATTAAAACTTTGTAACTTTTCCCACATCATCTGTTGAAATTGACACAATCCCCAGTATCACACCATCAGAAGGTGTGCAAGTAATTACTGGTGCATTTTTACTCTTAAGAGTTTGAGTATATTAGCTGAGTACAATAGTCCTCAACTTACAACCACAATTGACCCCAAAATTCTGTTGTTAAGTGAGACATTTGTTAAGTGAATTTTGTCCCATTTTATGACCAGTTGTTAAGTGAATCACTGAAGATAAGTCAATAACCTGGTTGTTAATTGGATGTGGCTTCCCTATTGATTTTGCTTGTCAGAAGGTTGCAAAAGATGATCATATGACCTTGGGACAATAAATGAACTGTTGTAAGTCGAGGACTACCTATATAAATATTGAACTAAGCCAAGGCACATTGAATTACCATTGGATGAGTATCCCATAATTGGCTGTTTGCATATCATGGTATGATTAATAGAAGGGATGCAAATGCTGAGAAGCAGGAATGGGGCTGAACCCTCCACAACCCAAGCAGCTTCATATTGGAAGCATGCAGGGAGAAGCAGTAGAGGTTTTATTTCCTGATTTAATTTTTTATTGGATTTTGAGATTACACGTTTAAACAGATATAGACTAACAGAAAATTGGAAGGGACCTTGGAGGTATTCTAGTGCTCAGGCAGAAAACCCTATACCATTTTAGACAAATGGTTGTCCAGTTTTTTCTTAAAAACTACCACTGTTGGAGCATTCATAACTTCTGGAAGAAAGCTGTTCTACTGATTAATTGTTCTGTTTTACTTATCCAATGGGTTTATTTCCTTACATTTTCTATTACATGTGGCTGTAGCGAGTTTTATCCACAGTTAATCCATAGTTTAGTTTTAAGCTGGAATCCTAAAAAAAAAGCTTCAGACACTGCTTGGATCCTAATGCTTGGACATTTTTCATTTGCAATGCTAGGATGAAGGTTTTACCTAGGGTCTCTCTTTTGCTTTTCACTCCTGTTAGATATTTACAGAGAAGAGGAGGCCCATATAAGACAGAACCAGCCACAGACTTAACCCGCTGGCGTTTGAGTAATGAAGAAGGTCGGCAGCGGTGGCGATATCTAGCAGATGCTGACGGTGTGGAACGGGAGCAGACTGCACTGGAGGCTCATTCTCTAGGGCTGCACACAGTAAGTGACTGATGCTGTTGTGAATATGAGATAGGAGGGGGATGGACAGCTTGCAAAACTCTCAGCAATTTCTTTCAAGTTCAGTCTTTAGGGAGCAGGACAGCTTGTCTGTTGCAAAATATTTCTGTACTCTAGCAGACATGGAAGAGAGCAAATTCATAGTGCATCTTTGGGTCATGTGAGGCACTGTGAAGATCTGTGGAGCGCTACTGTTAACATGAGTATCCAGGAATTGTCCCATGACGCACATTGTCTTTGCAAAAGGGAAAATGGTAATGGTGGGAGTGCGCATCATATTTCTGGGGAGCTTGTCTGTTATTACTTAATTTCTTTTGGAAATGGGCAAATATGGTGAAACTGATTTGCTTGACAAAAACCTCTGAAAGGACAAAACTATGAGAAGATGTGATGGATTCAGATGGTTTATGTACACATCTCAGTGCTGGCCCTCTGTAAATTGGAGAAAGGATGCAAAAGCGATCTACAGCTCTCTTTTTAGAAAGATACCATCTGAAATACATGACTTATACTGCAGATTTCAACTTTTATTTCTAGTCTTCTGTAATTAGGAATATTACTTTCCAGTATATACAAGAAAGTGCTTGAAGAAGGCTCATATTCCATATATTTCTCTTACCAATATCTTTTAGTGTTTCAGGCATCAGTGTGTTGGATCTGGGTCCAGAAGAAATATTCAACAGATTCTCACAAGGTGAAAGAGGATACTGCCCTTTAGGAAGCATACAGATACTGGCTGGTTCCATAAAACAATAGATTAAATGAAATCAGGGCTAGATAACCTGTGGTTTATCATACAGTAGGATTGGTCTAGTGCTTAAGGCATCAGGCTAGAAAGTGTGAAACTGAGTTCTAGTCCTGCATTATCCATTAAAGCCTAGTGGATTACCTCAAGCCAAGCTTCTTCTCTCCACCCAGCTCACCTCACAGGGTTGTTGTAGAGAAAATAGGAGGAGCAAGGTGTTCTGAATATGTTCAATCATTTGTAAAAACCAGTAAACAAAGAACAAGTAAACAAATTCACTATGAATCTTTTCTGGCTGGTCAGAACTGTTTTTGGTTTGCCTAGGGAGCAAATCCAAGGTCAGCTGCTATCCTTTCTGTTGTACCAGAATCAGGGAGAGAGAGCAGTTAAGTACCCCTCCATACGTTGTACTGCTTGAATAAAGCAGTAGACTTCAGTGAACATCTTTATACATATGCCAGTTCCCTTTAGACTTTTATGGACCTATACAGTCTGGTCATTTATATTACTTTCTGGTTCCAATTCTTTCTATTTTGCAGACTAAAGTCTTCCCAATCTTGCCTACAGCCTGTACTGCAGAAGAGGCAGCGCTAAATGGGATGAATTTTTTTGCAGGCCTACAAGCAGAGGATGGTCATTGGGCTGAGGATTATGGAGGACCTCTCTTTCTGTTGCCAGGTATTATTATAAGAAAGGTCCCAATAGCTTCTTTTCACAGATGGTCATGCATTGGTCAGATGATCAGTGTTTTGTATCAAAGGCAAACAATCTACTAAGCTACATTGGTTGTAGCTACTTCAGAATTAATTACCATATTTTTCAGAGTATAAAACGCACCAAAGTATAAGACGCACCAAGGTTTTGAAGAGGCAAATTTTTAAAAAAGTAGGTAGGTAGATAGAGGGAGAGAAAGCGAGAGAAATACAGTAAGTAGGTAGGGAGAGAGAGAGAATAATTAGGTAGGTAGGCAGATAAAGGGAGAGGGAGAGGGAGAGAATAATTCAGTAGGTAGATAGGAAGAGAGTGTGTGTGTAGGTAGGTAGGTAGAGGGATAGAGAGAGAAATAGAGAGAGAAATACAGTAGGTAGGGAGAGAGAGTAGGTAGGTAAGTAGAGGGATAGAGAGAGAGGGAGGGAGAAATACAGTAGGTAGGGAGAGAGAGAGAAAGTGTAGGTAGGTAGAGGGATAGAGAGAGAGAAATAGAGAGAAATACAGTAGGTAGGTAGATAGAGGGATTGAAAGAGATAGGGAGAAATACAGTAGGTAGGGCTAGAGAGAGTAGATAGGTAGGTAGATAAAGGGATAGAGAGAGAGAGAAAGAGAGAGAGAGAAATACAGTAGGCAGGTAGGGGGAGAGTGAGTGAGTGTAGGTAGGTAAGTAGAGGGATACAGAAAGAGAAATAGAAAGAGATAGAGAGAAATACAGTAGGTAGGTAGGGAGAGAGAGTGTAGGTAGGTAGGTAGATGTTTCCAGGTGTATTTATCCATGTGCTGGAGAAGGAAATCACTGACAATCTGCAGCACCTAAGACTTGTTTCTGCTGGCACAGCACTTGATCAATGTAATTCTCATCAATCAGTTAAAGAGCTTTCCAAAAGGGAAAAAAAAGTTTTTTCACTATGGAAACCTCCCAAAAACAGCCCGTTTTTCATGAAAATGGGCCCTTTTTTTCCAAATAAAAGGCATGAATAGCCTTGGGGGGGGCTTGCAGAGTGCTCCTGGGGAGAGGCGGGTGGGGGATCAGCAAAAAATGACCCATTTTTCACAAAAACAGGCCCATTTTTTGTTTAAAAAAACTGCTTATGGAGGCTTATAGAGTGCTGCTGGGAGCTGGGGGGGGGGGAGAAAACGGCCCATTTTTTGCTTATTTCTGCCCTCCCCAGCCCCCAGGAGCTCTCTGAAAGCCTCCATAAGAGTATGCAGGGCCATTTTGGTGAAGGAGTGGGACTTCAGGAGGCAAAAAATGCTGTATTCGATGTATAAGATGCACCCAGATTTTCAGCCTGTTTTTTGAGGGGAAAAGGTGTGTCTTATACTCCGAAAAATACGGTAAATGTTTCTCTACATGCTACCAATTACTGTAAGGTGACCAGATTTTCAGATTGGTAAAGAAGGACACCTTTGACCTGCGGGGAGGGGGGGGCCTTGATTAAAAATTTTATACGGAGCAACAAAATTTTTCATACAATGGAAAAATAGTATTGCAATATATTTTTTATTTCAACATAACTACACTTTACAAATATAAATTGTAACTGTTGCCAAACATCAAAATTTTGATCACGTGACTATGAGGATGCTGCAACGGTCTCTACGTGTGAAAATGGTCGCTAAGTGTGAAAATGGTCATCAGTCACTTTTTTCAATGCCATTGTAACTTTGGTCACTAAGCCCATTATACCATCTTTCTTGCCACAGTTCTTAAGTGAATAACTGCAGCTGATAAGTTAGCAGCATAAGTGAATCTGGTTTCCCCATTTGACTTTGTCAAAAGGTGATTATATGACCCCAGAACACTGAAACCATCATAAATACGAATCTGTTGCCAAACATCAAAATTTTGATCACGTGACCATGAGGATGCTGCAACGGTCACTAAGTGTGAAACTGGTCGCTAAGTGTGAAAAATGGTAATCAGTCACTTTTTTCAATGCCATTGTAACTTTGGTCACTATACCACCTTTCTTGCCACAGTTCTTAAGTGAATAACTGCAGCTGATAAGTTAGTAACATAAGTGAATCTGGTTTCCCTATTTGACTTTGTCAAAAGGTCACAAAAAGAAATTACATGACTCCAGAACACTGAAACCATCATAAATACGAATCTGTTGCCAAACATCAAAAGTTTGATCGCGTGACCATGAGGATGCAGCAACGGTCGCTAAGTGTGAAAATGGTTGCTAAGTGTGAAAATGGTCATCAGTCACTTTTTTCAATGCCATTGTAACTTTGGTCACTAAGCCCATTATACCACCTTTCTTGCCACAGTTCTTAAGTGAATAACTGCAGCTGGTATTTTGTATTTTGGACAGAATCTTTTTTTAAATAGTCTAAGACAGTTTAAAAAAAGAATCCACACAGAATAAATTGAAGTAAAACATTTCAAACTATTCTTTCTATGCACAATATATTGTGCATAGAATTTTTAAACATGGTTTCACTTCAATTTATTTTGGATAGAATCTTTTTTTAAATAGTCTAAGACAATTTAAAAAAATAATCCACACAGAATTTTAAAAAATCCTATGCACAATAAATAAAATATTATTTTAAAATACATTAAAAAAAATAAAAGAAAAAAACCCAACTCACTTACCAGCAGGCTTGCACTCCAAGTAAACCCAGAATGATGTAGATGTTAATACAAAGAACTGAGCAAATTGAGATGGTAAAATTAGTCAGGGAAATATTTTTCAAAGAAACTTTGCCACCATTTTTCGGAGCAACCCTCCAACCTCTGTGCCCCTCCACTCCGGAAAATCCAGGAAGTAACACTTGCGACCTCTCTAGCTATTTCCTGGAGCTCTATGGTACTTGGTCATTTTTTCTTATAAAAGTGAGTAAAAGGGGCGGGGGGGGTCCGTTTTGTTGCTTTTAACGTTTTAATATCTTCAATGAAAGTACTGAGACAGAGAGAGAGGTTAGACAGGGTGTCTTTTGTCTTGCCCCGGTTAGGATTTCTTAAGCAAATCCACTGGGCTTTCAACATGAAGCCAGAAAATCGGAACTTTTTAAAAATGGCCCAGGACACGGGATAATTTGTTATAAAGCTTGACCATCCCGCTGAAATCGGGACGTCTGGTCACCTTAAATTACTGACTAATAGTTTAAAAGGAATAGATAGCTAGAACAAATTGGCTCATGACGGTGGTGAGTTTAAAAGACAGGTCTGTCTCCAGGCCTCTTGGAATCTTTTAAGGCTAAGCATTCCAGTTCATTGGATTTCAGCAGAAGCTCAGAGACCATTCATTAGTTCAACAGTTTGTTGTTGCTGCCTGAAAAGGCTTTCCATCCTTAACTGCATTTTTCTACCTTCTGGTCTTCTTCCAACAGGACTTCTGATTGTGTGCCATGTTGCTAAGATTCCACTCCCAGAAGAAAGTAGGAAGGAGATGGTGCGTTACTTGCGTTCAGTGCAACTCCCAGATGGAGGATGGG
The DNA here is from genome assembly GCF_009769535.1 of Thamnophis elegans. Lineage (NCBI taxonomy): Eukaryota > Metazoa > Chordata > Lepidosauria > Squamata > Natricidae > Thamnophis > Thamnophis elegans. Next base: position 33,788,869 of record NC_045543.1, read on the forward strand.
GCCTGTGAGTAAAGCTCAAAAGCCGTTGCTTCAGAAGGACTTTCCCCACTTTCTGTTATTTCATTATCAGTGGTGGTGGCAGTAGCACTAGCAACATTTCAGTTCTCCTCAGCCTAAATAGAGATGTCCCTGAATTTTTTTTCAATTGCAAATATCTGACAGTCACTCCTTTTTCCAGCTGGCAAATGCCATCTGGTTCAGAAGGGACTGATATGCCGCTCTTGGTGTGGGCAGTGTGAATTCATAAGCATATTACACAGTGGCATATCATACATGTTTGAACCAAAGGCATAAAAAGGCAAAAGCTCTTATTGCTGATGGGCATCAATGCCTAGCCAATTACTTCAGGAGCAAATGGTTGGGATTCCTAAGGAGAAGATGATACCTGTTTCAGGAATTGGCCAAGAGTGTTTAGTGCCTTAAGAAATCAGTAAGAAATCTACAATTACTTTGCATTTTGAAAGGGTAGTAGAAATTTGTTATCTTGCAAAAATCTACTATTTCAGTGAAATATTTTATGAAACCTTGGAGAATCTTTCTCAGTCTTGGCATACTGCAACCATCATAAATATAAGTCAGTTGCCAAACATCTGAATTTTGATCATGTGACCAGAGGGAAACTGCAATAGTCATAAGTGTGAAAAATGGTTATAAGTCACTTTTTTCAGTTCTTCTGTAACTTTGAACGATTACTAAACAAATGGTTGTTAGTTGAGAATTATCTGTATAGTTATTTCGAACATTTTTCTATCTCTAGGAAATATACAAGACATCAACATGAACCAAAAAAGCTTGTGCATAATCTGTGCTTTTTATCCCTTATTTCCTTCCCTGCCAATACTTTGTTTTATCCAATTTATCTGCTATTGCAATGGCCTGTAGCTTACTCTGTTTTGTATCTTATATATGTCTTTTGTCATGTTGACTAATTTTTATTAATTTGGGGGCTCCGACATAGTTCACACCTGTGTTTATTAATAACATTTGTCCTGTCATAATCTACACTAATTTAAATATAAGTATAGATTTCCCTTTACATAAAACACTACTTTCTTAATAACTGTTCAGTAATTCTAGCGTCAAGATTGACAGATTTTTTATGAAGCCAAGAGGGGATAGACTGGACAATTATTTGACTGGGATAGCATAAGGCTTCTGCCTTGAGCAGAGGGTTGGACTAGAAGACTTCTGAGGCTCCTTCCATCACTATGATTTTATTACCAAAATAGTATAAAATAAAGGCAGAGGGAATGACTTTGGTAGAAAAAAAAGTGTGAGAATGAGGGGAGGGCTTAGAACAGACAGTGGCTTTGTTTGGAATAGGTGGAAATTCTGTTGCTTAGTCCTATTTATGCTTCTTAAACCCCTTAAACTCAGCAAATGAAAATGATATGAATTTCAGGAAGACTTCTTAATGCTAGTTTAATGTGTAGTCTTGAAAACTATAAAAATAACTTCCAGACAAATTCATAGCAGATCAATTAAGGTGGAGTTACTTTAAAATGTTTCGTACCCACCTATGGGCTGGGAACTCCTGGCTGGTTCCTGCAGTTGTTTCCAATGCTTCTTCTAACAGATACATTAATTGTAGCTATAGATAGTGAAATGTCCAGACTTCTTTGTTTTCTTTTTAAAGCTATCCTTCCTATAGTTATATTTCTTGAAAGAAATGTTAGATTTATTGCATTGTTAAAATGCGCTAATAGCTTCCTTTCACAAATGAGGTTGAGGAATGACTTTCTGTCTAAAAGACATTGTCTTCTGTCTTCCACATTGTCTAGAAGGTGGAACGTTTAATTAATAGAAGAGAGAAAGAAACTCAAAACAGCCCAGATAACACCATATTCCTAATGTTTATATGGCATTTATATGGCCTGGATGAATAGGAAACAAATCCATAGAGTTGTTATCACTAGTGCTCATTAAGCTTTACTTCTCTGATTTATCATTTGAAAGCTTAGGGATTACAGTATTAATTTTTCCTATTTCTGGTGAATTGATTCTGCAAGCAAACTGTAATTCTACCTAATCTCAATCTGCAGCATTATATTTCTCTCTTATGCATTTAAAATAAAACTCTAAAATATAGCCATTGTTAGTCAAGTTGTAATAAAATTACTCCAAGCTCTTTTATTTTGCCTTCGTTGGTTTAATCAGTTCTTAAAAATTCACAGAACTTGAAGTACAGTTGGGTTTTCTTGTGTGAACACATCTACCTAATACTTTTCTTGTTTGTTGTCTGTTAGACACATTGAGGACTTGTCTAAGGTATTTTCTACTGCTCTGAACTACACGGCCATGCGTATTCTTGGAGTCAGCGCTGATGATCCAGATTTAGTGAAGGCTCGAAATAACCTCCATAGCAAAGGTGAATGACCAGTTGGAGCCTGGAAATAAATGTGGCTTTTATTTTTCATTTTATCATCATTTGATGCCTTTGGAAAAAAGAACTCTCTGCTTACAGAATAATCGCAAATTATGGTTTATGTGTTTATGGATTAAGTTGATTTCATCTCTTAGTGACCATATCAGTACACTGTCTTTAGAAATATTTATCCCTATTCTGGCCCTTCAGGTCTTCCTGTCTTCAGTGTCTTTATTAGTGTCAATACCACTTCTTGTCATTTGTAAGAGCTTTCTGAAACTCTTTATTAGGTTGCTTCCTGAGATCTTTGCCTATATTTACTTTAGTTTCTGTTTTCTTTTTGGCAATTTCCACTTCTTATTCTGACATCTAGTGTTCTTTATTCTATTTTTGGCAGTCTTTTTTCACATTTATTCTTAACAATTTCTCTGATATTATTCCTCATTTCCTCTGATCCTCTGTCAAATTAGGTTCAGGGCTTCCAAGCAATTCCTGACAAGCTCCTTGAAAATGGTGGATATATGCTCAAGATTGTATCATAGAAACAAGTTGGCTTTGTTCTTATGCTTTAGGTTAGTTTGGAACTTGTACATGAACAGTTCATGATCTGTTCCATAGTGAGTGTCTGGCCACATTTTTGCTCTTGTAGCTGAGTCTTCCACATCCTTCTGCCAATAGCATAGTTATTTTCATTTTTGTATTCATCTTCTATGATGTCCAACACTTTAGATGTTTGAAGATTTTGATAGCAGTGAAGTAATTAGATTGCCAGAAACTGATACATTGTTCTGTTCTTGAAGGAGAAGGACTGGCAGAACTTGGAGGCATGTCAAAAGAGGAATCAGCCTAGAGTGTTTACATAATCACAAACAGACTAAATCCAGCTTGTCTTGAATTCCGTTGACTTTATCTAGTGCCAAAATAGTGCTAAAGTTTAGTTCAGTAAATTCCTGTGTATAAGCATGAATTGTAATAAATCAGTTTAATTGGAACTTCATGTGTGCTCCTGTCTTTCATGGCTGACCATTCCAGTTCAGTTTCCTAAGCCGTATAGTCCAACTATATTTTCTTCATCATGATTTCCACCATTGACATTCCAATCTCCAAATAGCACATTTTGTTTGCATATTCTACTGATTTCACGTTAAACTGGATCATAAAACTTGTCCATAAAATTGGACAAGTTGATCCAAACACTGGACCATAAAATTTCCTCTTTTTCTGCATCAGTGATTGGAGAATATACTTTGATAACCTTCATATTAAAAGGTTGTACAGGAAGTGTAATGGCTAATATTTGATCATTGCTACCTTATGCCCAAATACTACTTTCACTAGATTCTTCCTGATTATGAAAAAAATGCAATTTCTTTGTTTTTGTGTCCTGAGTAGTAAACAGTATGGTCAACTGGCTGAAAATATCCAGTTGGCATTCATTTTAATTTGCTGATGCCAAAGACTTAAACATGTAGCAATTTCCTATTTCATTGTTTTGAGCTTTCCCATGTCAGGAGGACTTGAGGGGGAATATTACATTTTTACTTTAGATTTTTCAATGCATTCTTGATTCTCCGTGATCATGTTTGTTATTATGAAAATCTAGGAGAAGAAAAAAAGATCAGCTTGATGCCAACCTGCCTCCTTTTCTAAATATCTAGCTAAGAGGTTCCTCTGGTTTTCAGATGATATTTTCAGATGATTGAAGCTGCTCAGTAATTAACATGCCTAATGCTGTTCATTGATTAATAGTTTGCTAATTAATTGGAACTTCATGTATGCTCCTGTCTTTCATGCCTGACCATTCCAGTTCAGTTTCCTAAGCCGTATAGTCCAACTATATTTTCTTCATCATGATTTCCACCATTGACATTCCAATCTCCAAATAGCACATTTTGTTTGCATATTCTACTGATTTCACGTTAACTGGATCATAAAACTTGTCCATAAAATTGGACAAGTTGATCCAAACACTGGACCATAAATTTTCCTCTTTTTCTGCATCAGTGGTTGGAGGAAATGGGAATGATTATGTGACCACTTGTGAATTAAATGTTACTTACATTATTCAATTTTCCTAGTGTAACGGCTCCTCTCCTAACTTGAGAAAGTAAAGACTCTTGAAACTGATTATTTCAAAGGAATCTTTTAATCAAGCAGGATGGAAACCATTAGAAGCAAAGCAGCACCTAAAAACCTTTAGGCCATGCAAATGGGATTAAGCTGATAATGACCCCTCTCCTTTGTCAGAATGCAGATTCTGACCAATATACAAGTGTGCTTCCTTAACTCTTCTGCCCTGGGAGTCAATAAAGCACACGTTCCCATGGCTATCTCTAGTTAGACATCAAAGTTATATATCCTACATGGCTACCATAAACATCCCTGGAGAGATGTTGGTACCTTCAGTCTCCCGGTGACAGGAAACCAGTTGTAAAGTTGTAAAACTCAGTTGTTTCAGATGTAGCTAATGATTTAACTCCGAGGCTCCCCTCTTCCCAATTGAATGGCAGTATCACTTCTAGGGATCTGACACCTAGGAAGTCTTTAAGTAGGAAGCACCATCTCTTTCCTAATAGTTCCCTGTTTTACTTAGCCTTGTGAGTAGATTTGTTCTTCTGGTCTACTCCAAGTCCAATGAATAGTAGGTATTTGTATTAGTTCTATGGGAGGTAAAAAGTTACTCACTAGCTCTTTCTTGCTTTCTCTCTGACTGAATAAATTGAAGCCACTCTTTTACTTTTTGTTTTCTACTGTATGTTGTACATTTTCCTGGCCAGAAACTTCAGGAGATATGAAAAGTCTATCTGTAAAGAATGACTCATAAAAACTGTTGTTATGAACAGGGCTAATGGAAAAAGAGGAAGGATGAGGCCAGACTATTTGGTAGCAGTGTCTTTTCGGGACTGAGAAGGCAAGACATACCACATAGGCGGAGGGAAAAAGGAGAACCGTAGCTCTTAAATAGATCATTTCTCCCCTTTCTTTTCCTCTGTAATAACTATGAACTGTTTATGTTTTATAAAGTTGTCAGCTGTTTTGATATTATTCTGTTTTGGAATTCTTCAGGTGGTGCTGTAGGAGTCGCTTCCTGGGGTAAATTTTGGCTGGCTGTCTTGAATGTCTACAGTTGGGAAGGAATGAATACGTTGCTTCCTGAGATGTGGTGTGTAAATCATCATCAAGAAAATTATACCCAGCTTCTGTCTGTGTTCGTTATATGGTTGGATGCACTTGACCCAAAAAATTCCCAACCCTGTTTACCATCCCCACTTCCAAGATACAAAGGTTTCTTAGAATTTGCACATGCTGTTTGCAAGTCAGTTAATTTCCTATTCATTCAGATCAGTTTATTATCTTTCAACCCATGTTCCAGATTATCCCCCCTATCTCCTTCCAAAACAGACCACTTGTAAGTTTAAACTGCTGAAAATTTATTTATGAGGTAAGAGGTATAGGGAAAGCTTCACAATGAATTCTTAGTTGTATTTTCATGGTGAGACTGAAGAAGTCACATTATTAATGGAATCTGTTTCAGTATTTAGTATGAGGATTTTTTCCCTGGGCTCTTGAATGTCCTCCTTTACTTTCTCTTCTGTTTTCTTTTCTACAAGCTGAGGAGGAATTTCCTATATTTACTTTTAAAAATTCACCTCAATGTTTAAGATTAGAATCTAATACCCCCTCCCCACAGGAAGGAGTGTATGGTGCTTTAAGCACTACCAAATGGCTCTCTAAACTTGTCTACCAGTTAGAGTAGTAAAAGTAAAAAGGGTCACTATATTACAGTTTTCATCTAAGACCAAAAGAGTACAACCTGATTCCAGTATTTTGATACTGTCCCCAAATGTGAAATTATTTATACACTGGATAACTTCATGGAGACTCTTTGAGGTCTGATAGTTGCTAGAGATGGGCATGCCAGTGGCCAATTTTTCAAAGCCTACTGGATGAAGTGTGTTTAGGCAGCCACTCCATGTTTTGTTGTCATGATCTTTTTGCATTTCCTACAGTCAAGTTGTTACATTGTCTTTGCAGGCAATCGTCCACTGTTACGAGCTTTCCCCTTCTTTCCACTTCACAATAGGTTGTTTCCTTCATGGATGCCAGCTAACCCTTCCACACTTTGGTGTCATTGCCGCCAGGTTTACCTGCCAATGGCCTACTGCTATGCTGTCCGCCTCACTGCAGAAGAAGATGAACTTATCTTGAGCCTTCGACAGGTAGTTGCCAAAGCATAGCTTTCCTATTAGTCCAATGACTTTCAATTTCAATGGAATCTCTGATCTTGTTTAAGATGCAGGGTAGGGCCAATTTTCAGTTTCCCAGTCCCCAAAGGATTCCAAAATTGAAATGTAGGAAAATGCCTTTTGACTCCCCCCCCTCTTTTTGCGCTCTCTCTCTCTCTCTCTCTCTCTCTCTCCCTCCCTCCCTCCCTCCCTCCCTCCCTCCCTCCCTCCCTCCCTCCCTCCTCTCTCTCTCTCTCTCTCTCTCTCTCTCTCTCTCTATATATATATATATATATATATATATATATATAATCTATATCTCTATATCTATCTATCTATCTATCTCTCTATCTCTCTATCTATCTATCTATCTATCTATCTATCTATCTATCTATCTATATGGTGTACATGCTTCAAAAATTATTTCAAAGCGGTATTATGAAATGCATGGGATTAAGGCATCATTTTAAAGCAGCTACATTTTTCAGGCTTCCACACATTCAGCTCATTAAAGCACCCCTGTATTTAGTGCTGCTTTAAAGAGATGCTGTGCTTGTGCTCTTTCATATTCCAAAACATATTTCCAAATAGTTTTCAAAGAATGCCTTACTATTTAAGCTTGTAATTCTCTGTTCATAAAATAGAATAAAACCTCTGAAAATTGACCCAAGGGACTGAATGAAAGTGGCATACTGAACAACTGTACTGAAATGTACACATGCCTCATTTTACTTTACAGAAACACACATAATGAAAACATAGTAAAATCATTCATGCAATACTGCATCATACAAAATCAATACATTTATGTATGTATTATTTTCTCATGAAAAAAGAGTCAATTTTAGTCTGTTTCTTATTCATGTTATGAAGGTAAGTGGAGAAAGCACTCTGAATGCTGGCCATACCACTCACTATATTTAGGCAATTTTCCATGGCAAATGACTTTAATTGCATTATCAAATGACTGACATCATCTTCTTTTGGAATATCTGCAGTTTTATTATCCTCATTTAATTCTTTTGCTTCATCAGTTGCTTCCAGCACTTTCCCACTGGGTTGTACCTCAGTCAGTACTGATTGGAAAATTGCTTCTAAGTCAGGGTCAGGAATTTGCTTCTGCAGACGAACCATAGGTTTGGATGTTAGCATTGACCCACTGCAGAAGCTGGGCTCAGTAGTGCATTTACAGTAGAATGTTTTGATTATGCCTTGTCAAGAGGTTGAAGTTTGATGTAGTGTTTGGTGGAAAAAATTCAGTTTCACATTTGTAGGATGATTCACTTGAGGATGGCCACTGCAAGAAGAATGGGCCATTTCTTCTTCTTCATTTCTCAGTCAATACCACTTATCCCCTCCTCAAATAAGGCATCAGTCATCCATGTAGGTTTGTTAAGATTTCCAGGTGACGGGAAGGTCTTTGGGCTGCAGGTTCTTGAATGAGGATGGCTTTGCCAATTTACCGATCACCAAAGGTTTTAGCTTCTTTCCGGTTAAGTCAGTGCACAGCAGAACTGTGACTCATTCCTTAGAAAGTTTTCCTTTGTGGATGCCAGCTAACCCTTCCACACTTTGGAATCGTGTTTGTTAAACGAACCTCACTTCCCCCATTGATTATTTATTTGAAGCCAGTTGGGAAAGTAACAAATGGTGATCACATGACCCTTGGACAGCGCAACTGTCATAAATGCATGCCAGTTGTTAAGAAGTTGAATTTTGATCACATGACCATGGGGATGCTGATTCAGTCGTAAGTGTGAAAGTTATAAGTCACTTTTTTCAGTACCATTGTAATTTTGAATGGTCACTAAACAAATGGTTTAAGACTACCTGTAGTCCAGATATCTCCACCAAGAGGCAGCACAGCAGGACCTGGCCCATAGCTTCTGTTTCTCCCTGACTTATATTTTAGAGGTGTTGCTAAATTGGCTGTTGAAAAGAGCAGGTGGAAGGGCATTACAGTGGGATAATCTAATTTATTTATTAAATGTACTTATGAAACGTATGTGACACTCATCTCACTGTAAAAGTAAGTCTGGATGACTTACAGCATAATAAAAAGATAATACAAAACAATTTTAAAAGTAAGAAAGATTAAATACAGATAAAAAACCAAGAGGACATATTACATGGTGGGGATATTCTCTCTGCATAGTCAGCCCCAGCATTAAGCACCCTTATTGGAGCCCTAGGCCAGCCAACAGAGCCAGGTTTTAAGACTCTTCTGGGAGGCCAGGAATATGGGGCCAACCTTACCTTCAATGGAAGAATCTGCCAAATGTCGGGAGCCACAACAGAGAAGGCTCTTCTCCTAGATCCTGCCAAAGAAATTATTGCACATGGGAACTCGGTTTGCTGTGGCCTAGAGGTGGAGCTCTCGTCTCACAATCAGGAGGTTGTGAGTTCGATCCTAGGTAGAAGCAGATGTAGGGTCTCCTGCTTGGTCAGGAGGTTGGACTAGATGGCCTGCAAGGTCCCTTCCAACTTTGTTAATCTGTTAAAGGCTCTTCTCTTGGAGTGAGTGGGACTAGTCCAGGCCCCTACTCAAACAGGAAACTATAACATTTCAGACAAGTGGTTGTCCAATCTTTTTTAGGATACGATATTAAATAAATATTGGGCAGGCACAATTGTTTTTTTCTGGTCTCATGGTGGAATCTTTCTAAAGGCCTTTTGGAAGTCAGCGCTTCTGGCATGTTCCTTAAGTAACAGTTTTGTCTGTTCAAAACCCACTGAGATTTCTTGTGGATCTTCAAATGCTAATTCTTTATTCTTCTGGGTTTCTTTTGTAGGAACTCTACGTACAAGACTACGACAGTATTGACTGGCCAGCACAAAAAAAATAATATTGCTTCTGGGGATTTATACACACCACATAGTTGGCTACTGACCGTTATCTATGGTATGTAAACCTGGTTCTTGCCGAAGGGCCCCCCTCATTTGTTCTTGCTAGATTCCATTTTACTGCAGAATAAAAAATGCTGCCAAGGAAACATCTTTGTAATTCCAAAAGGATCCCCAGAATATAAGGAAGATAAGCCTAACAGGTGTTTTTCCTAACATTTCATTGTATCTAATGGTTCCCCAAAATGACAGTGATAGTAACAGATATATTATTCTCCTATCTGACAGCACCCTCCTTAGTCACTCGCATACCCTTGCACATCCTCTCCCATGGCAGCAGCCATCCCAAGCCATACTGCATTTGTGCCACTCCTTCCTGACCACCTGTTCACTCCCTTTCTCTACCACCTGGCAGCAGCCACTTATCTACCTGCCTTGTGAGCACCTGGGACTTGCAACTTTCTGCTGATTTTCCCACTGATCTTGATTAATGGAAGTTGGCAGGAAGTTGCAAGGAAGTACTCACTTAAAAATCCATGATCCTTGTTTAACAACCGCAATAGGGACCACAGGGATTGCTATTCCTAAGTGATGTAGTCATGTGACTTAGGCTTTATGATCACATCGCTTCGCAATATAAATTTCAGTCCCAATTGCCATCATTTCCTGAAGATTACCTATACATTTAACAGGAAATGGCAAAACTATAAACGAAAGCCTTTGTTGGGGGGCGGGGTGAATGAAGATTAAGAAAGGTGTAAAAACTAGACATTGTTTGCCTGGAGCAATATGTTAAATGGAAATTAGATGTGTTTCCCAGTTGCAGCTTGAATTACGATGGAAACATATGCTGGGTAGATTGTGCAAATTGATTGTGCAAATCATATGCAAATTGATTGAATACAGTTTCTGTTGTATTTGCTTATGATTTTTCAGACGGTAAACTGAGTCTTCCATAGGTCTCTTTCTGCTTCTATTCCAGCAATAGCCAATATCTATGAGCAATTTCACATCAAAAAATTGAGACAGCGAGCCGTGGAGGAATTATATGATCATATCAAGGCTGATGACCAATTTACCAAGTTCATCAGCATTGGCCCTGTAAGTAATTTTTAAGTATCAATTAACTCAATAACACTGTATTGTATCATAAATTGCTCTGCAGAAAATCAGTGGCACCATTGTTTGTGGTATCCTTGGTGCTCTCTGAGCTTGGGTTGTGTTTTTTGTTTTTGTTCGCAACCAAGTTTCATTACTCAACAAGTACCATCATTAGTGCTGGGGAGTGTAGGGTTTGCTCCCTGTTTATATTCAGCAGCTTGCCTTGCCAGTATTGGTGGGGGTGGGGTTTTCTCCTTGGTTGCAGAACTGAACCAGGCAGTTATAGAGGTGCAGATGACAGACTCAATAATTCCTCTGTAGAACGGTATCAGCAGCTCCTTGGGCAGTTTGAGCTTGTTGAGTTGGTGCAAGAAGAAGATTCTTTGCTGTGCTTTTTTGATGACGTTTTTGATGTTAGGTGTCCATTTTAGGTCTTGAGATATGATAGAACCTAGAAATTTGAAGGTCTCTACTGTTGATACTGTGTTGTCTAGTACTGTAAGAGGTTGTAGTACGGTAGGGTTTCTCCTAAAGTCTATTTCTTTGGTTTTGAGTGTGTTCAGTTCCAGGTTGTTCTGGTCAAACTACAAGGCTAGTTGTTCAACCTCTCATCTGTATGTGGTTTCATCATTGTCTTGAATGAGACCAATCACTGTTGTATCATCTGCAAACTTCAGTAGTTTACTCAGTAGTTAATATTCCTTTGATTTTTATGAAAAAGGTTGTACTTTTAAATATTTCTCATCTGTGTCTACAGTTAAACAGAAGATACTGCTTTTCTCAGGAGTTTCTGAAATGATGAAGAGCTACATTTGTGAAGAGCACAGCTATTTCTCTCAGATGACTTTAAACTTTAGGAGGAAAATAATAGTTTTTTCTTTGCCTTTGTAGATATCTAAAACAATTAACATGCTCGTACGCTGGCATGTCGAAGGAGAGAAGTCTCCCGCATTCCAGGGACACGTTTCTAGAATCTCGGACTATCTCTGGTAAGGCTTTGTTGAAATCCAAACTTGTCCAGCAAACTTTGTTAACCTGGAATCTTCCTGATATATTGAACTATAGAATTAGCAATTCTGGTTAGGTATTTTGGGAGTTAACTTTGCAAAGTGTAAATTCTAGTCTGGTGCAACACAGCTAAAAGATACCATATTATGAAAGCTGTTATGTAGTTTGAAAGTGCAATATGGCTCTTAAATACTGCCTACTATCCTTTAGAAGATACCATATGTACTCCAAAATACATTTAGAAAGTAATTCCAGAATATAGATGGATTATCTAAGGTTATACAGGTAGTCCTCGACTTACAACCACTTGTTTAGTGACCCTATGAAGTTACAACGGCACTGAAAAGTGATCTACAACCAGTCCTCATGCTTACCCTTCATAACATCCCCACATGATTAAAATTTGGGCACTTGGCAACTGGCATGTATTTATGACAGTTACATCATCCCAGGGTCACGTGGTCGCTATTTGTGACCTTCCCAGCCAGCTTCCAACAAGCAAAGTCAATGGAAGGAGCTGATTCATGTAAGGGTCTCTTGATTCACTTCACAATTGCAGTGATTTACTTAACATCCATGGCAAAAAGATCATAGAATCTGGCTCACCTAGCAACCATCTTGCTTAGCAATGGAAATTGTGGCTCCAATTGGATTTGCTTGTGGCTGAACAGTCAGATTTTCCATATCCAGTGGACAGGCCAGATGCACCTGGTATTCCCACACCACATTTACCCACTGACGATAAGAAATGCACAGTGATGATGCCTCAGACCAATGTTGATGAGAGTTCTAAGTGACCAGTATACCCAACAGCAGTCAAACACTGGTTGCCCCAGTAAGTGGCGAGAAGAGCTCAGCGGCCTCCCTGAGGTCAGAGAAGCTCTTGGTACAAAGAGAGCCAGTCTGCACAAGAGGGCCAGTCTTCAACCGTAATAGCAGATGTTCGCAACCACCTGATACACTAAATCTGTAGAAAGTACTGGTTCTCATCTGAACTTTTACAATGTTGTGCGTTGTTAATATGAAAAGAGGAAGATGTTACAGGTGTTATGTCTGCCTTGTGTGCAGCTTTATTCCTCTCTAGCATTCATCTCTATTGTTTTGTGATGCATTTCCTGCCATTCTAGGATTTACCTCTATCTGCTCTCTTCCTGTTCCTGGTGTGTGTGTAAATATAATTTCTTAATGAGGGCTTGTATAGTGTTTTTAACTGCATTTTATTAACCTACTTGAAACAGTTGTAAGTCAAAGACTATCTATTGTAGGAGAGAGATATCCTGAGATGAGAAGTACACATTAAAGTTCCAGGTAGAAAATCTTACAAAGTCATTTTTTCCCCTTCCATTTGTGTTGTGACTCACCCCTCTAGGAAATCACTGCAGCGTTTTAGCGATAGGCCAATAAGTATAAGGGTGGGTCATCTAGCCTGCCTGCCTCCTTCCTCACATCCAGTCCTAATTTAGCCATTGTCTCTTATTCAAAAGGCCTTTCCAGGAATGACTAGAAGCCCAATGTTCATGCTACTCATGGCTCACTGTTTATGATATATAAATATGTTTATGATAGTGAAACTTACAGGTCCCTTACCTGTTTCTTCTTTGCCATGCCTCTCATGCTTGCTTTTGCTTTTCTTGCAGGCTTGGTCTGGATGGCATGAAGATGCAGGTAATAATTCCTGGCATGTTTTTATTTTGCTGAGGTCTGAACCCGTCTCACCGGGTAATGACTACTGCAGACTCTGCCAAGAGCTCTGCTTAAAATTAACAGTAACAATAGTAATTTATTAATTTTTTGTCATCTTGCTACTATCAACTTTAAGTGACATAACAATAAAAATGTACAATAAAATCAATTTTAAAAAGATGGCAAGCATGATGAAGTGAAGGGTCCTTCAAGTCAAAGACCTGAGTGAAAAGCCAAGTCTTCCTAGCTCTTTCAAACAATAGCAGAGTGGGGGCCATTTGGATCGTGGTGGAATCTGTTCCCAGAGGGCAGGTGCTGCCCCTGGGAAGATCTAACTCTAGAGTCCCAATAGATGTCATTGTTTAATCCAAGGAACCTACACCATGCCAACCCTGCAGGAACAAATCTGCCAGGCAAAAGCGAGGAGAGACAGGCAGTCCCTGGAGCAAGCAAGCCCTATGCCAAGTAGTGCTTTATATGTAACAACAGCTTAAATCACACCTGGAAACAAATGACAAGTGCAGCTTGTAAAGCAGAAGCTTTAGAGATGGGCATGCCCATCGCTGTCTGTACTGTTGCTACATTCTAGACTAATTAAAGCTTCCAGTTAGTTTTCAAATGGAGTGCATTGAGTAGTCAAGCCAGGATGTGACTGGGCATGAGCGACTATATAAAGTTCATTTCCAAAGAGGAAGTTGGTATTAGGGAGGTAGAGAACTGTTTCTCTTCTTCTGATAAATTCCTACCCCACCCACACTCCCAGCCATTAAGTATGAGAAATTAAAAGTGATAAAGTAAGTTTTGACTCCTGACCATCAAATTCCCTTTTCCATACTCCCATTTTTTCGCTTTCAACCACTTTCGCTTCAGAAATCAAATCATTAGTTTTCTTATCTTTGTATTCATTTTTCTCTTCAGTTTTTGGGGCTCCATCTCCATCGTTTTTTCCTAATATAAACTCTATCTTCTTCTCCATTCTCCCAGTTACTACCTCCAATAAGTTTTGAATTGCACCCCAAATCTTTTGCAAGATTAAAGTTTCCTCTTCTGAAAATTGATCCATATTTCCAAATTGTAAATTACTGCCCCTCTAGCTTTCAAGACTTTATATATTCTGATCCCCCTTGTTCCACACCAAAGCACACTCCAACCCAGAGATAAATTACAGCATTTTATTAACAGACAAACAGGTCTTTGGCAGCAACCCAGCACAGACAAGCTCTTCGATGGTGTACATCCAGGAACAGCTCACTACTGGCCTCTGGCTCACTCTTCCTTGTCTCCTCCCCACTGGTCCAAGGCTCAGGTGCCTCCTAGTGGCCAACCAGCCTCTCTGCGCCCTGCTCGGAGTCAGAACCCTGTCCTGGGTCCTCCACATCCTCCAGAGCCGACTCAGAGGGCCCCTCGCTGTCGGAGTCTGGTGGCAGCTCCAATGGCACCTGCTGGGCCACAACACACGCACGCACGCACACACACACACACACACACACATCTTAAACACAAAATCATTTGCAATCTTCACATGAAAGAGGTTCCATTTTTCCCCCTCTCCCAGTGCCAATAAGGCTCTCAAAGGACAGCTGTGGTAAACACTTTGTGCCCTTGGCTCTTATCACTTTTAGTTACGGAGCTTTGAGCACAAAGACGGTGAGATCAAAGGAGAAACAGGAATAAATGCGTAGTTTCAAAAAAACTCTAGCCTATAGCCTCCAAGCAGCAGAATTCAAGTATTTTCCTTTCACTTTCTTGTGTTGTCTCAGATTTAGGAGGGACAAAGTTCTTAAATGGAGTTTAATAGCAAATAATAAATGATTTTTGTTACAGTAGAGACTGAGATTTTAATCCTTAACTTGAAAAAAATAAAGCACGAAAAAGTCGAAGAAGAAAAACCGGTCCGTTCAGTTTAAGAAAAGGGAGAGAGAAAAAAAAGTTGTGAGCACTTCAATCCACAAAGTGTAATAACAAAAAAAAAAGCATACTAACCAAAACAATCCAATGGAGATCAATTCTGCCGCTTACTTCTTCTGCTTAAGGATTTAATTTAGCATAAAAAAGAAGTTCTTTTGGGCAATCTTTTTCAAAACAGAAAAGATTCACCAGATGATCACACTTTCTCTTTCCTTTTCCTTCCGTTTTGGAGCCACCCTGACTTCATCAGCCTTGGCTGGATTTTTTGCTGCCGTCTTGAAGAACTTCTCTTGCTTCTTTCAGGGATTTTGCGATATCCCTGAGATCAGCAAGACGTATTCTTCCTGTTCACCGTCTCTTCGGGATAATTTAGGTCCATTTGGACCACCCAGCAGCAAAAGTATTGCCTGCGGTCTCAGCGCATCGAGGCCGCACGACCATATCGTTGTGACGTTGGTTCCTCCAGCAGCAACAACTCTTGATGACCTCGGCCATCCGGCACCTTTTGGACATCGAGGCCATCCAACCAGTGCTGGACGACCAATGTCATCAGGGTTTTTATTCTGTTTATTTGTTATCCCCAAGTCCTTGGGGGGTTGGAGGGCTATTTTGGATTTTAAACGTCTTAATAAATACTTGAAATACCGTGCTTTAAAATGCACTCCTTGCAGTCAATTTTAGAGGGGGTCCAGCAAGGGGACTATCTTACCTCTATAGATCTGACAGAGGCATATTTACATATACCTATCCTCCAGGACCACCGTCGCTCCCTACGTTTTTGTTATGACAGCTGTCATTACCAGTACAGGGCCTTGTCATTCAGCCTATCATCTGCCCCCGGGCTTTCACTAAGGTTTTAGCCGCCCTGACGGCCCATTTGAGAACAGTGCCCATTAGGATTATGTCTTATCTGGATGATATTTTGTTATTATCACCTTCTAGGGATGGGGCCACAAGGGATCTTGACACCACTGTTCGGATGCTCCAATCCCATGTTTTCCATCAATTGGACCAAGAGTCACTTTACACCCACAACTTGCATTTTGCACCTAGGGGCTTGGATTGACACGAAGGCGGCCCAAGTTTTCATCTCTTAGGAGAGACAAGACAGTCTCCGCCAACTGGTGTCTCAGGTGGAAAGGGAACCGAAGGTGCCGCTAGCTATCTTACCAAAATTGCTAGGGAAAATGGTTTCAGCCATTTCAATTGTCCCTTGGACCAGACTACACACCAGGGAGTTGCAATGGTTCCTCCTGCCCTTCCAAAAGGAACGGAGGAGCACTTCCCTGATAAGTCACCTTGCCTGGTGAGGTGCTGCACTACTTGAGTTGTTGGAGGTCCCCTGCTATCGCCAGGGGGTGCCATTTTTGGGTAGAAGACAGAATCACGATCACCACTGAGGCGAGTCTTAGAGGTTGGGGTGCCCACTTGGAGGCACATATTGCAGAAGGCAGGTGAACGGAGGAAGAGGGTACCTTGAGTATTAACCTCCTTGAGCTCAGGGCCATCTGTCTCGCCCTCCTGTGTTTCGTAGACTTGATCAAGGGGATCCATGTCCTTGTTCTAAGCCATAACGTTACAGCCAAGGCTCATGTAAACAGACGGGGTGGGTGGGTACCAGGTCAAGACAGCTGATGAAGGAGGCGAGCGAGCTGGGTCGCTGGGCGGAGGTTAACCTCCTGTCCATTACTGCTGAGCACATTTCAGGGATTGACAGTATGAGGGCAGACTGGCTGAGTCGCTCTACCCTGTATCAGGCAGAGTGGAGATTGCACCCTTCTCTCTTCCAGAAGATTATACGCCGGTTGGGGTTCTAGTCATGGACCTGTTCGCCTCTCCAGCATCTAGATGGTTGTCTCCGGACCGCATTTATAACACCACCTGGAGGATTTTTTGTGAATGATGTTCTGTGAGGGGGATCATGTCTACTTCAGCTTCAGTTCCCCAGGTCCTGGAGTTGTCGCCCAATACTCTTAGGAGGCAGGTGGCGGCCCTGGCAACCCTGTTGTCTTGTGGAGCGGGTCAGTCATTGTCCCATCACCCAGCAGTTAGGAGGTTTTTAAAGGGAGCGTCCAACCTGAGACCACCTGTGGTGCACAGATATTCCAGGTGGGATTTGTGAAAGGTTCTCACTGCACTTACTCAGTCTCCATTTGAGCCACTCTGTACGATTCCGCTACAATTTCTTTCCCTGAAAGTCTCATTCTTAGTAGCCATCACCTCTGCTCGGAGGATATCAGAGGTCCAGGCATTATCAGTGAGGGACAAATTGTGTACCTTTTATGAGGATAGGGTGGTACTTAGACTGGACCCTTCATTCCGTCCCAAGGCCAGTACATGGTTCCATCGGGCACAGGAAATTGTTTTACCAGACTTTTGTCCATCACCGTCAAGGCCATTAGAAGAGCAGTAGCACAACCTAGATGTCCGGCGAGCTCTCCAAATCTACATAAACCAGACATCGGAATTTAGAAAGACGGAACATCTTTTTGTCTCTTTCCAATCTTCCTCCCTGGTGCAAAAGGTATCAGTCACTACAATGGGCAGATGGGTTAGAAAGTGCATCGCTGCGGCCTATTCATCTAATCAGGAGCCGATCCCTCAAGGAATTATGGCACATTCAACCAGGAGTTTGGCCACCAGGAGTTCGGCCACCACTATGGTGTGGAGTACGCAGGCTTCCCTGGGAGAGATCTGCAGGGCAGCTGCGTGGGCACTCCCTTCGCCCTTTATTCGTAATTATAAATTAGACAAGTTCGCTTCGGTGGACGCTGCCTTTGGCCGTAGAGTTCTACAAGCAGTGCATGCTGACAGGTAGACCTACAGTCTCCTCCCTCTCAACGGGGACTAGCTTGGGTATGTCCCATACATGGTTGCTATCTCCACCTCTATTGAGAAAGGGCATTGGTACTTACCTGATACGCCTCTTCTAATAGAGTGGAGATAGCATCCAGCCCCGCCCTGCACGGAGACTGTTTTCCCATCAAGGACTGGGGAGGTGATTGATCAGTTGGTCTATGTTGGTTTTTTTATTGGTGTTTTTGGTCAGGATCTGAGTTGAATCGTTCACTAAAGTTGATCTTTGGATAACACGAGGAGTCTGTTGTCTTTTTGTTCGTCGTAAGCTGGGTGGAGTCATTCACAGGGACGGGTTATATAGGTGATTAATTAATTAGTAATCAGACTCAGTCCAATCAGAGAACGGACAGTGTTAATCCATACATGGATGCTATCTCCACTCTATTAGAAGAGGTGTATCAGGTAAGTACCAACACCTTTTTTTGTTGCCCATGTGTGGAAAGGGATACATTTAGAAAGTAATTCCTAAATAGCAAAGGACTATCGAAGTTTTTATTGCAGGAGAGAGAAATTGTCTTGAAGAGTACAGTAAGGTTCCAGGTAGAAGGTATTGGTGCTAGAACAGGGTGTCTAACGCAGCCCACAGGCCACATCTATCACGCGTTAGCCCCATTTTCACTCGGTTTAGTGAAGGGGAAAAAAGTCCTGATATGTCACATGAAAATGCCGTGATGAAGCGAGTTTGACACCCCTGTGCTGCAGGAAAGGTTCCTGGAAGAGTATCCCTTAGCATACTGTACTCTTGGAAGGGAAACCAGCTGCAATTGATTTTATGTAGTCTGCTGGCTGAAACAGTATGCATGATGTATATTTCAAAAAGCATCATTTATCTTCCCTTTTAGGGCACCAATGGATCACAGGTTTGGGATACAGCATTTGCTGTCCAAGCTTTTCTGGAGGTAACAGCTTTTCACAAGTTTTTCTTGTTAATTTTAATGAACTTTGTGGAATAGTTAACTAGCTGCACTTTCCTATATCATAATTTAAACAAGAAATCTGCCCCAAAGCAGCTCTTTCAGCTTCAAATTGCAATTGTGAGAGAAAAACAAAACAAATGAAATTACATCACTTTCTACTCTATCTATTCAGTATGCTAATAGCCTTCTTCTGGCTTCTTTTCCTTCCTTATTTTATTTACATTTTTAAACTGGATATAATTAATATAACTATATTGGCTATGGTTTGCAGTGAGTGTAAATAGTATTCTAGCAATAAACCCTAAATGGAAATTAATGGTAATAAAATATTAAATAAAAAATTACAGAGATTGATTGGAATCTAAAATGATGTCTTTGCTGTACTTGATTAAACTCTTTTTATTTAAAGGCTGGTGCCCATGAGAAGCCTGAATTTGACAACTGTCTGATACTTGCACATCAGCACTTCAGAATAGCACAGGTGAAAATGTCACATTCTAGTCCCTGATTATATTTGAAGGATTTTTTTCCCAGCGGCCACTGAGCTATGTACTATAGACATTGTATCTATTGAACATTTGAGTATAAAAAGAACTAATCATATCAGAGAACAAACTAACCATTTCTGATAGTCCCAACAACAACATCTGCCTATCCCAGATCCTTACAAAGTACTTGATAGGTGGATAAAAAATTCTAAGTCCATAGATCTTCTTAAAAATGAACACCCTGAATCTGGAAAATAGAACTATGGAGAAAGGAAATGGTAACTCCTATCCATTCTCATTCTATTATTCGTTTTTTTATATCTTGCCTTTGTTTTTGTTTTTTTGTAAATAGCTCAAGTTTTTCCCCACAACAACTATCCTGTAAGGTGGGTTGGACTGAGAGAGAGTGATGGGCCCAAAATAACCCAGGCGGCTTTCACACTTATGGTGGGACTTGAACTCTCAATCTTCAGATTCCTATTCTACCACCTTAACCACTGGTTCTCTCTCCTCAAGCCCATAGCTAGAACTAAGTAACTTTGTTGTGGTTTACTCCTGCAAGATGCATATCATTATAATATTTTATCTCCTCCAGGTTCCAGATAATCCACCTAATTATGAAAAGTACTACCGTCAGATGAACAAGGTATGATTGTTCAAGGTGACAGAAAGTGGAAACAAGATCTTAAATTAATTGTGTAAACTTCTCTGTGCCCTAGAACAGAACAGCTAGGGTGAATAAGAAGGGTGAAAGAAGCAAAGCAGGTTTGTAATTGTTGAGTGGATTTGGGGGTTTGTTTGAAGGAGCCTTCTGCATTCCTGCTTGTACACTGAATGATCTAACAGTGTAAGACCTCAGAGGCAGTCATACTGTAGGATTATGGATGAGAGTGTTCAGTGAAAGGTTGTAGCCATTGGGCCATCTTTTAGCATTTCCCTTTCTTCTAGATGTGGCAGAATTGTTCTCTTTTCCCCAGAGGGCAAAATAGGGTGAGAGTGGCATTGGAATTGATTGTAATGATACATTATGGACTCATTCACTCAAGGCATTTAAAATAAATCTACCAGAGCCATGCTGCAAAAATCTGCATCATCATTAGAGAAGCAGAGTTTCATTGCTCCCATCTTCTAGATTCAGGTCAACAAATATCTAGACTTGCAGCTCACATATGCTAAACAGAGGCAGATACAATATCTTGCCTGGTAATTTTTACCCCAAGAAGGAGTTGGAGGTTTCTAATATTTTCCTGAGTGCTAGAGCAATGTGTTTAAGAGAGAAAGAAATAGTAAAGCAGAGAAATTAGAGCATAAGAATGAGAAAAAAAGGAAAAATTGTTGAGCCTAATACCACCATTCACTTTTCCAACTTTCCATCCTTGATTCCCTGTTCTGACACTACTTCATAGATGCAGTGTAATTTACTATTTTTCCTTTTTACAATCTTGTCAACTCAATCCAAGCATACAAGCATACGTTTTTAGTTGTCCCCTTTCTCTCAACTCCTGACTTTTCCTTTATAATCTCAATGTACATCTTTTGTATTGGTTATTTTACATTCAATTAATACTCATGTAAGCATACATTCTTGTTTTTTTCTCTTTTTGTTTTATGACACATATTTCTCCCACCTCATTCAACATATTAATTCCTCCTAATATTTTACATACTAATCACTAGCTTTTTACAAGTATTTACCTGTCTTTGATTTTCACCATATTTCATAAACTTTAGTTAGTTAGGATATGTAATTCATTATTTCTTCTCGGTGAATGTTGCCATTTCAGTTTGCAAATTTGTTTTCTTTTGTGTTCTTTTTCGGTGTTCTGTGCTCCAAACCAAATTAAACCACTATTGTCTAATAACCACTAGGGTGGATTTCCCTTCAGCACTCGTGACTGTGGCTGGATCGTTGCTGACTGTACTGCAGAAGGTCTGAAATCTGTGATACTGTTACAGGAAAAGTGCCCATTCATCAAGGAACACATCCCCCCCAGTCGTCTCTTTGATGCTGTAAATGTGGTGAGCACAGAAACGTAAATTTCTTCCTGAGAATCCATCTCCCCCACTTATTCTCATCTTGCCCATGCTGTGCAGAGTGACCAAAAAGGCAGAGATACTGAGGGGATAGCTGGGGGAGGGGGTTAAAGCAGAGGCAATTCATGCAGGGCAGACAAGTGGGAAATCCTTGTCCAATGACCATTGCTAAATGGCATGGTCCTGCAATGTTTTGTTTAATGACTGTTTTGCTTAATGACAGAAATTCCATTTCCAATTAGGGTCATAACCCGAGGACTACATGTAGAAATTTCCAGACAAGAAGTAGGGCTATGTATATGTTTTCTCTTAATTGTATTTTTAGAATGCCCTGATCAATTATGACTTTAGGTGGTAAATAACAAAGCAAAACAATAATAGCCAAATAAAAGCAGCAGTATAGATTTCCTGCGACGATGTCACTTCCATGTGGGTGAAGGAATGGGATCTCCGGTAGCTTTTCTGTGGTGAAGATCTGGGAAAAGGATGAGTTGAACCTGGAGGGATCAACATGAGAGAGGGGGAGCCTGGGCGCCAAAGGAGGAAGCAAGAAATTTCCCTATCGGACAAGGGAAAACCCCTTGAAATCATCGGAGAAGAAATCGGCATTCATGGTCGAGCTAGGGTGGTGACAGCCGCACATGAGGGAGAGAAGATAGCAACACAGCAACATCGGTGAGAATAAGTAAAACAACTAAACTAAAATGATATAAATTCTACTAAAGATTCTTTGAGGTAGAATTTCAAAGCTTTGAAGCGAGCTGGATACAGCTCAATATTGGCAGCTATAAGGAGAGCTGAAAGCATGTGATTTCCTGTAGCAATAGAAGACTTGGAGTGATTTGAGAACAGAACGGAATAAGCAGAGGAGGAGAGGGCTGTTGGAGCGATTTGGACAATAAACAGAAATTGGATCCAGATAAATCAGTGATAACAGCGAAGAAGGAGAGAGAAATACTTTGGAATACTTGAGAGAAAATATGGGATGATTGAAGAGCGCAAAAAAGGAAAAAAAGCCTATACGAAAGAAGAGTAACATCGCCATCTAGTGGATGGTGAACTGAATAACAATATATAGGACATGCAACCTGAAAATACTTTTTTGTTGTTGTGATCTCTGAAATTGGACTAAAAAAAAATCTTTTATTTTCAAGGATAACATTGAAAGAAGAAATATAAAGCTAAACTGAACTGTGGTGAGATAAAATATTGTTGAATTGTATTGAACCATATTATAATTGGAAGAGAAAGCATAGAGGATATATGAACTATCTGTGATACTCTGAAATTATCAACGTTATAAATAGATGACATAATATTATATAATAGTATATAAGAATTAAATTAAGGATCTATTAGCCTAAACATACTGTATACCTTGAGAATATAAAAAAATAATAATAGTAATATAGTGTTGAAGTAGGGGGTAACAGTTTGTAGTTATTAAACAGACGATATAAGGTTATATACAGAATCAAATTAAGAACGTGTTAGGTTAAATATATTGAATATTGCATGAATATTGTGTGGATTGACTTACATACAAACCCGAATATATAGAAATTAAATTGTTAGATTGTAAGATTGAATGATATTGAATTGAAATGTACATGGAAGAGGGAAAGTTCAAAGATTGAAGGGGCTGGTAAGAGAGTGGAAACAGGCAGTGGGCAAAGAGAAGTATATGCTATTGTGGGAAAACATTGTAAGGAAATTAAAATCAAAAATGACAAGTACAACAACAACAATTAGTAAAATGAATAGGAAGGCAGCATCCAATCCAGCATCACCAACGTCTTCACTCTCAAACCAATTGCTTCCTTTACTTTTGTATCGCCTGGATTCAATGTTAACTGCAGTTTTTTCCTCTTAATTTCCTCTTCCAATTCTGTTCGTTTTACCCCTTGTTTATGTCTATGTGCTTTATTTATATTTATCAGTACTCCTCTCATATACGCTTTGCTTGCATCCCATACGAATTTCATAGATGTACCTTTATTCATATTAAAAACAAAGTATTCGGTTAGCAATTTTTTACAATCATTGATATACTTTTCATATCTAAATAAGTTTTCATTCAATCTCCAAGATCTTCTTGCGTGTACCATCCCTCCCAATTCCATCCAAACTGGGTTATGATCCGAAAGGACCCTAGCCGCAATCTTTGTCTTCTTCACCCTAGAAAGCAAATCATTAGTGATTAGTATGAAATCAATCCTAGAAAAGGATTGATGTCTATCAGAAAAGAAGGTAAAATCGTATTCCTCTGCATTTCTTTCTTGCCAGATATCTCTCAGTTCAAAATCATCCATCATGTCAAAAAAGGATTTAGGTAGCTTTGCTCTCATCTTAGTATTTGGGCGAGAAATCTTCTTATCTCTCTTGGTATCTATAACGCCATTCCAGTCACCCAATAGTATACAAGTCCTATAATCCCACTGTACTAATTTAGCATGAAGATTTCTATAGAATCCGACTTGCTGTTGATTAGGAGCATAAATTCTCAAAAGCAATGTCTTTTTCCCTTCTAGGATTAGATCTAACGCGATGTATCTTCCATAGGGATCTGCTTCAATTAATTCAGCTTTCATATCTTTTCTTAAGTATACAACTATACCATTTTTCTTTTCCATAGCAGAAGCTACAAAATGTTGACCAAGTCTTGGGTTAATCAGATATTTTTGATCGGTTGATTTAATATGAGTTTCTTGCAAACAAATTATGTCATTCTTAAACTGTTTAAGATAGTGAAATATTTTCTTTCTCTTCTGTGGAGAATTCAATCCATTGACATTCCATGTTAAAATCTTAGTTGTCATCTTTGGTTACCTGAAGCTTTTTTAGAGCCTCCTGCATGGCCTGTTTAACCTTTGGCTTAGCTCCTCCCACTGCTTCTGGACTTGTTGCTATAGCTCCTTGATCGATGGCAGGTGATTGTTGAGGTTGTTGCCTTTTAGCTTGTTGCTCCATTCGTCTAGTATAATCATACAGCTAGGTCAGTGATGGGCAACCTTTTTGGCGTGGTGTGTCAAAAATCGGCAAAAAATCGAGCATAACTCGCGTTGTGTGTCACTTCGACAAAAACATAATTTTGCGCAATTTATAGTTTAAACTACAAAAATGTATAATTGCAATATATAATTGTATTTAATAAACCAAAAACAAATTATTTAACATACCTGCTTAGTAACTTCTTTGTTCATCAGTCGATTTCGTATGTTGCCCTTGATATTATTGAACTTGTTTGGGGTGCCGTGAACCAGGGCTGTGGAGTCGGCTGCTTCCAGCTCCACGTCCTCATCAACATGCCGCTCCAGCCCGCCCCTGCTATGAATATTCCTAGTGACGCGAGGGCGAAGAATATGAATATTCATAGCGGGGGCGGGCCGGAACGGCATGTTGATGAGGACGTGGAGCTGGAAGCAGCAGACTCCACAGCCCTGCCGTGAACTGAGATAAGTGTGGTGCGGTCGTAACCGACAGTCCCAGGAGTAGACTCTCTGTGCCGGCCTGACTGGAGAGAGGCGCGCACTGTTCCCGCGCTCCTCTCCTGCGGGTCCTCCCTCGCCGCACTGATGACGTGTGTGTGCATGGCACGCACGCCTTACCAGCAGCCCCTGCGCTCAGAAAGGGGCGGCGGCGATACAGTAAGTGAGTGTGGGCGGGGGAGATCACACGTCCCGCCCCCCCGTTCCTCCAGCACAGATTCTTTCATCCTCGGCGGCCATGCAGGAGCCGAGGATGAATCGCATGAAATCCTGTGCGTGTCACCCCAAATGGCTACGCGTGTCAGCACTGACACGCGTGTCATAGGTTCGCCATCACTGAGCTAGGTCTTTGTTCCATAACACCTTGCGCTTCTAGGAGAGAGAGATGATCCATCTTATCTGGTAGTTGTGTGGTTTGCTGTCTGTCTTGTCCTTCTTGTGATCTTTCTCTGGGTCCAGATGGTGCAGGATGTCCAGCCTTCAAAATATTATAGTAAAAATCTCGGGCTTTCCATACGGAGTTTAGACGATATCTTTGCCTATCAAATGTAAGTATAATGCCAAATAGTGCGTCCCATCTGTACTGTATCTGACAGTTTCTAAGTTCTTCAACTAAAAAAGCATAATCTCTCCTGGCTCTTAGCATTTGAGGTGGTATCTCTTTCAAAACAGTCAGGTCTTGACCCCCAATTTGGAGCTTAGTGTTATAAGACTCTTGTAATATCGTGTTTCTGAGCTCTCTTGTAGTGAAATATATAACAATGTCTCGAGGGAGCTGCTTCTGCTTTGCGACCCAAGAGTTAACGCGATAAACTTTATCGATTTGCCAGTCAAACTTAGCCCCCGGTCTTCCCACCAGACTATCAAAAGCTTCTGAAATAATCTGTTTCAGGTTTTCCTGTTTTTCTTCATGCAACCCCCTTACTCTTAATGCCAGTTCCATTTGCCTGTACTGTATCATAATTTCTTTTTCAGCATTTTCAACTTTTTGTTGCACCACCTCTGTTTTCGATGTCAAGTTTATATTAGCTTCATTAAGATCCTCTAGACTATCTTCAATTCCGGAAACATGTTCTGTCAGTACAGTTACAAGCCCCAGCATATCATCTCTAATTTTAGCAACCCTGGCATCAATTTTATCATACAACTCCTCTTTAAGTTCTTTTATCTCCTCTTTTATCTCCTCTTTTATTTCCTCTTTAAAATCTTTAAGTTTGTCTTCCACTTTAATTGTCTGAGTGTTGACAGCCTCATTTAATTCCCTCAAGAAAAATTCTTTCGTTAGCAAATCTCCAGTAGGGGGCATGGAGAGCGGAAGCTGCGACTTTGTGCTACGTATTGGCGATATGCTTCTGGGGGCTGAGGGAGGGGGTTTCAAATTAGAATTTGGTTTTGAGGCCATTCCAAGTTTATCTTCAAGCAATTACTAAAACTCTACTGGCCCACTGTACAGCTATGGAAAGAGGTACTAAATCTCCCCTTTATTTTGAAATTTATGAGGCTCCGTAGGACTTTGCAAAAGGTTTCAGAAGATAAACATTGTAGCGAAACAGTTCAGCATACTCATTGCCATTTTAAGTGTCTCTATATTAGCAGAGTTAATGGAAGAAAGAAAGTCTTGTAAAAGTGAAACTAATTAGTAAAACTCTGCTGGCCGGCTGTGAGGCAAAGTAATAAATCACTCCTTTCCTTTGAAGTTTTAAAGCTCCGTAGAACTTAACAAGGAGATTAAGAAAATAATCATTGTTACGGAAGAATTCAGCAGGCTCATTGCCATTTTAAATGTCTCTTTAAATAGCTAGATTAACGGAAGAAGATCTTGTAAAAATGAAACTAGGATTTGAATAAACAATTAAAGTTCTCGCATACGAGTTCAGCTCGTATTAAAATCAAATAGTTCAAGCCTTGTTCTGAGTGGGAGAATGCTTACTTCGTGCTGCAAGGCAGCTGGAGATTCCCAGCATGGATACAGTTCTGCCTTCGGCTGGCCCCCCTCTCTCCGCAGACACAGAAGCTGCAAAGATCAAAAAGCACTTGCACAGCAGAACTAATTTTCTTCCCTTCTTGCCCGAAGAGTAAGATACCTGTCAGAAGTCTGATAGACGATCGTCTAAACAGATAACGCGACCAGGAACTTGGGAGCAGCTATGTTAAGCTGCTTCCATCAGTAAGCCCCGCCCAGGAAGTCAAACCAGCATACAATTGAGAGCACACCGGGTCTAGAGAAAGCGAGCTCAACAATGAACCTTCAGTGTACGCAAGATGCATTAGCAATGATACAAGAAACAATGCTGAAAACACAAGAAACAATTACAAAAACAAAAGAAACAATTACAAAAACACAAGAATCAATTACAAAAAATCACGAAGAAACTAGGAGAAATCATGAAGAAATTAAACTAGAAATGGGAGAAATGAAGAGAGATTAGAATAGATGATACAATAGGGAAAATACAAAGCGAAATAACAAAAAATGGACAAAAAATTCAAAAAGTAGAAACAAAGGTAGAAAAAACAGAGAAGAGAATAGAGATTGTAGATTAGAAGCTGACTACACTAAACAGACAATTAGGGAAAAATAGTGTTTTTGGAACTTGAAAAAGCTGGCTTCTTTCTCCGCTTTCAAAATATAGTAGAAGAAAAGGAGGAGGATTTAGAGGAAACAATCACAGAGATTGTTGCGAACATATTACAAAAAAACAAACAAGAAACAAGAAGGGACATAGACGAGGTGTATCAAATCCACACAAATTATGCCAGGAGATACAGGCTCCCACTTTACTAGAAAATCGGTAAGAGATGAAGTATATAAGAAAGTGAGAGAAGAACAAATAACATACAAAGGAAGAGAGATACAAATCCTGAGACAAATCCCGAAAATAGTGAGAGACCAGAGACAGCAATATGTTCCTTACACAACAACTAATAAAGTACAATGTAATGTTCAGATGACTCACACCAGAGGGAGTGATGATTACCTGGCAGGATAAAAGATATAAAATAGACACAGTTGAGAAAGCACATGAGTTCTTTGAACATCATATCACCGCTGAGGAAGAACAAGAAAGTAAAGAGGAACCATAGAGTAGAAGTCAAGAAGAACAGTCAGTTGAAAACAGAGAAAGAAAGAGAACAAGAACAAAGAAGAAGACAGGAAAGAAAACAAATAGAACAAGAAGGTAGTAAAATAGGAATAGAGACAAGAAACGCAAGGAAACTAAGGTCGGCATACAAATAACACAATGGAACAAGAAATTAAGTTACTCTCACTAAAAATAAATGGATTAAACTCACTGGAAAAAAGAAGGCAAACTTGACTAGATTACAAAAAATGAATATGGACATAGTATGCCTTCAAGAGGTACATATTAAAAAGCAATATAACAAACTACTAGTATACAATGTTCCCTCTAATTTTTTTTCAGTGTGAGCGGAAAAGTATAGTGTTTGAGCGGCACATTTTCATGCCTGAGCACCTGAATTTTTTTAACAGATGTCACCCAAGACACCAACGAAATCAGTGTTATTTGAAAGTCAAAGTTATATTTATTCAAGGTGCACGTTTAATTAAAAGTGTTATATATCAGTATCACTTATATTATTAAAATATTAAAATTATGTATAGTGTTTACAGTAATGTACACTGTTATTCACTGAAAGTCTATCTCATCTTAAAGTTTCTCACGTCTGTCTTTCTTTAACAACCATTCCGAGTACACTTTGTCAAGATCAATCTGCACCACTGAAGTCTGGTAAGATCGGATTCGCATCAGCATATCCAAGTGCTCAGTTTGCAGCCGATTGCGAGCTTTGGTCTTGATGGCATTCATCAAGCTGAAACCCAGTTTTGTTAACTGTTTTCTAGACGAAGTTGGCAGTTCAGTTTCTACTAACTCTTCCAACCATTCTAGTTTAAACTTCCAGCTGCACTTTTTCTTCGTAACAACATTTACTCCAGCTTTACGTTTTGACATCAGCACTGACTGATGATGTACCTATAGGGTTAGGGTTTATCAATTATTACAATTATCTTTTCAAATTCATTTTGGATTAAATAAAAAAGAGCTTTGAAATGAATATATAAATGGCACTTAATACCACTAATATTAAAATAGTAAATGTTTGATATACTTCATTTTAATGAATTTCACTTGATATACTTCATTTTAATGAGTTAACATTCAATTGCAAAAGTTGTCTATACACTGTATGCTTCTGTGAATGTATTATATGCAATTTGCTATTTTAAATGAGTAAAATTATTAAAATAACCATAATTAAAGTCTCATTCACATCTAAGAGTTTTCTTCCATCGTTAATTTGTAAACTCAAGGATTTATTGCCTCATGTTCAACAATGCTTGTTGATTGTTTAAAAATTTGTGGGAATTTGCTCCTTTCTGTACAGAGGGTTTCAGTAACCTACTACTACTGCAAAACTGCATACTACTTGCAAATATAGATTGTTAAAATGGCTCTACCATAACCAAATAAGAGAAAAAAACACCTTCCTTTTGTTTATAAAGTAGTGATTTTAGTTTGCTCTATGGAAGTCACTATTTTAAACTGATAGATAGGAAGTTTAATTAGATTAAAAGCAAAAATATTCTCAATGACTTTGAAAATCCCAATGAGTTATCAAATATAGGTACTCCTTTGTTACAACGTGGGACTGGAATTTTTATTACTCAGCAATGTGGTCACAAAGCTGATGTCGTGTCATGATGACTCATGTGACCGGGCTCTCTCTCGCCTCTTTCCAACTCCGAGGGCATCAATCATGTTAGCCAAGGGATCTGCATTCTGCAAAGTTGGCTCTTTTAAGACTGGTGGTGGACTTCAACTTCCAGAATTTTGAGAGTTGAAGTCCACCAGTCTTAAAACAGCCAACTTTGCAGACCCCTATGTTAGCCCAAAGCCTGGCGCTGGGCTTTGCTCCCCCATTGGTGGAGCCCCGAGAAGCGAGGAGGGAGAAAAAGAACTCAAAAGAGCTACATTGTTGCTAAATGAGCCAGCCCAGGCAATAGCAAATTAGCCGATCTTGCAGGCAGGTCTGAGAGGGAGGGGGGAGCAAAACTCCAGGCAGCAGCAGGGCTTTCTGACTCTTCTAATTCCCCATGAAAACTGCTCCAGAGTTTTAAATCTTTAAGATCCCCCTCCCTCCTCCTTCCTTTTTTCTTTACAGAATCTACACAGAATCACAGAGAATCCTGAAGTCGGGCGGGGCTGAGGAGGGAGAAAAAGAGCTCAAAAAAGCTACATTGTTGCTAAATGTAACTGGGGAGAGCCAGCCCAGGCAATAGCAAATTAGCCGATCTTGCAAGCAGGTCTGAGAGGGAGGGGGGAGCAAAACTCCAGGCAGCAGGGCTTTCTGACTCTTCTAATTCCCCGTGAAAACTGCTCCAGAGTTTTAAATCTTTAAGATCCCCCTCCCTCCTCCTTCCTTTTTTCTTTACAGAATCTACACAGAATCACAGAGAATCCTGAAGTCGGGCGGGGCTGAGGAGGGAGAAAAAGAGCTCAAAAAAGCTACATTGTTGCTAAATGTAACCGGGGAGAGTCAGCCCAGGCAATAGCAAATTAGCCGATCTTGCAGGCAGGTCTGAGAGGGAGGGGGGAGCAAAACTCCAGGCAGCAGGGCTCTCTGACTCTTCTAATTCCCCGTGAAAACTGCTCCAGAGTTTTAAATCTTTAAGATCCCTTTCCCGTTTTTCTTTTCAACCTACACTGATTAGAGAATCCTGAAGTCGGGCGGCAATGTACTGCAGTAGAAAAGGTTTAGCTGGAGGAAGTTTTGATTGCGATTGCTCTGTAGTTCGTGTCCAGATACCTGCCCCACCTGCCTCTGCGCGGCAATTAGAAACTACTGCGCGGGGAATTGCAGCCATGTGCGCGGCCGCGCAGGCGCGCACCTTAGAGGGAACAGTGCTAGTATATCCAAAGTTAGGAAAATTATTTGCAACATTAGCACAAAAAAGGAGGAATTGCAATATATATAACAGAATGGATAAATGCAAAAAAAAAATGCAGATGAAGAGGGGAGGATTTTAATGATAGAAATAGAAACAGAACAAAGAAAAATTCTTCTCACAGCAATATACGCCCCAAATAAAAACCAAAAAGAATTTTATAAGAAGATCCACCAAAAAATAATAGAAATAGAATATGATATATGTTTAATTGGCGACTTCAAAGCTATAACAGATGTCAACGATGGCTCACGAAAAAACTAAAAGAGAAAGATGAATCTGAATATTACTCCGTATGGGATTTATTGGCTAGAGGAAAGGAGGGGAAAATCAGGAAAGCAAAAAAGAAAGGAAGAAAGATGAACAAAACAATAGACAACTACAAAACCAGAAAAGGATTAAAAGATTGAAATATGAGATAGACTATAGCAAATAAATATTACACAAAATGATGTAAATGTAGTAAAAACTGTTATACATAGAATATATAGAATATTACATATAGAATGAAAAAAATGTATGAAATAAAGTAAATGCACAAATATATAAAATCAGTTATAAAATATTTAATATATTATATACTAGCTGTACCCGGCCATGCGTTGCTGTGACCCAGTTTGGGCGTAGTGGGGCAGCGGGTGGGTGCTGCCGTTGGTCAGGACTCGGGGCTGCTGGGCCGGGCGAGGCTGGTTGGGGGAGATGGTGCCGGGGCTGTCGACCTTGTGGACGTTGTTGAGCATCTCCTCGGAGGAGCTGCGCTCGGGCTTCCCCAAGTCGGTGGCTCAGGAGAGAGAGATGTCTAGGATCTCGGAGGAGGAGAAGTCCTTGGTGTGCTGCCTCACGGGGCACCCAGGGGCTGCCCCAGCCCCACTGCACCTTAGGCTGCCACCGCTGCCACCGCCCCGTCAAAACCGCCTTGGCGAGGCCGTAGCTGGCTCGCTGTGAGGTGGGGTGGAAAGTGCGTGCGGCTAGCTCCGCCTCCGCCTCCTCTGGATCTCCACTGGGCTGGCCTGGGGTAGGCCGGCTTAAGGACGGGGGGAGGCAGTCGAGGGATGGCGTAGGTGGCACCCCGTCGCAGACAGCAAAGGCCCGGCTGGAGGGGAGGGGAGAGAGGGGAGGGAGAGGCCGAAGGGCTTCGGCTCCCCTTGGTGGAAATGGCCAAAGCTCGTCAGAGGAGGGGCGGAAAGGGGAAAGGGTGTGGCTGCAG
Source organism: Thamnophis elegans (assembly GCF_009769535.1). NCBI lineage: Eukaryota > Metazoa > Chordata > Lepidosauria > Squamata > Natricidae > Thamnophis > Thamnophis elegans. The sequence goes on from NC_045543.1 coordinate 33,820,965, forward strand.
CCCAGCAACACATATAAAGGGACCATCGGGGTGAAGCTGGAGAGAGGCCAAATTGTTCCGAATATACTATACTCACTAAATGAACGCTATGATAAATGACACAGCTCAAGTCCAATGCAATGTCACACAAAATAATTAAATCAAAATGAAAATAAATCGAAATCTATGAAAATTCAATATAACAATGCAATTGGAAACATTGAAATGGAATCATGAAATATTTAGTATAGTGTGTGTTGCTTTTACGTCCTCCAGATGGCGCTGGAAACATTGAAATGGAATCATGAAATATTTAGTATAGCATGTGTTGCTGTCACGTCCACCAGATGGCGCTGGAAACATTGAAATGGAATTATGAAATATTTAGTATAGCGTGTGTTGCTTTTACATCCATCAGATGGCGCTGGAAACATTGAAATGGAATAATGAAATATTTAGTATAGCGTGTGTTCTTTTACGTCCACCAGATGGCATTGGTTTTCAAAAAAGCATTTTTTACAAAAAATAATGTTTTTACCTGTCACAGGTGTGACATCTATGTGATATACGTGTATAATGTACGCCATTCGAATGCAACATTGTGTCAAAATTTCAAAGCAATCGGTGAAGCACTTTCAGAGATTAGAGATTTTGAACAAACAATCATTACATTTTTATTTATATAGATTATACAAAACAACATAAATGTAGTAAAAACTACTATACATAGAACATATAGAATATTATATATAGTCATAGTTATAAAATATTTATTTGTATAGATAAAACAGACATCATAGATAGGTAAAAAATGTAATGTGTTGCAAAGATGTAAAGTTTGTAGAAACAAAATATTTTTTTTTAAAAAAGCAGCAGTACAAGGTGTGCCCACAAACAATAAGTTAGACTGAATTCACAGAGGAATTGTGATTTTCAGGGAAGTATGGGGCTGAATATACATCTAGATCAGCGGTTCTCAACCTCTGGGTCGCGACCCCTTTGGGGGTCGAACAACCTTTTCACAGGGGTCACCGAGGAGCCTCCCACAAAGAGGCTAGTAAGAAGCTGGCCCAAAGGGAAGGAGCGGCTCGGGTTCCCCACACGGCGGAAGGAGAGGTGCCAGAAGACTGACAGGCTTCCCAGCAGGCCTTTTTCAGCAAGTGTTCCTGCCAGGGAGCTCCTACAGGGCGCACTCCTTCGCCAGGGTTGAGCTGCATCAAAGGGGAAGGCTTGGGCAGTGAGAAGGGTAACGGCTTAGGAGAGGCTGCGGCGGTGGCCGAGTTTCCACCTGACATCGCTTCCCTGCCCCCGGCACAGACCTGGCTCTGCTGAGCTGGCTCTGCTTAGTTCCGCCAGGATCCGAGGGGGAAATTGTTAGCTGCTCATCTCTAGCGCGTGCATAAGCAAAATACCCTCCTGGGCCAGGATCAAGGCGGAGGGGACAACACTGCGCAATGAGGTGAGTAACTGGGTACACAGCACAGGGGAGCCACGCTGCGCAGGAGACTCCTCAGCACCAAACTAGGTCGGTGTGAGCTGCTGTCCCCTTCGTGTTGGCTCAGGAAAGAGGGGAATGGGGAGCAGCAGCAGCTGGTTGGGTGCAGGGAGGGAAGAGCTCCAGTTCTCCTGTGCTGCACATGGCTCTCCTTGCGCAGGGCCCTGGAACTCTTCCCTCTCTGCATCCAGAGGTGGCTGCTCCGGCTCTTTCCTGAGCCAACACGAAGGGGACCTGGCACTGAGGAGTCTGGCGCTGAGGAGTCTCCTGCGCAGCATGGCTCTCCTGTGCAGCACAACTAGCTACTCACTTCTCAGTGGCGGCAGCGGAAGGAGTCGCTGTCCCCGCCACCGTGATCCTGGCCCAGGAAGGTATTTTGCTTGCACGTGCAAGAAAGAGATGAAAGAGAAAAAGGGAGAAATAGAGAGAGATAGAGAGAGAAATGAAAGAGCTGGAAGGAGGGAATGGGAAAGAGGGAAAATAGAGGGAGAAGGGGGAGAGGGAAAAGAGAGGGAAACAAATCAGGGGGAAAGAAAGGAAGAGAAAAGAAAGAAAAAGAAAGAAAAGAAAGAAAAAGAAAGAAAGAAAGAAAGAAAGAAAGAAAGAAAGAAAGACTAACTTTCTCAGACCTATGACGAAAGCAATGGCAAGCTAGATCTCTTGCCAAGAAAACTGCAGTTTGCCAGAAGGCACAAATTGGAAGCAAGTCTGATATTTTTTAAAGAAAATAAAAGAGAAGGTGAAAAAATGCATCTGAAAATAAGATTATTTATAATTTAGATAACATATTATATTGTCAAACTCAAAAGAAATCAAAATATATATCCTATTGCTATTAGTACAATCTTGCCAGTTTTTATCAATGTAAGAGTTAACTATGAATAGATTGCAGAGAAGCAATTTCCTACAATTAATAACTTTATTTTGGATTTGCTATCATGTTCAATGAGAAAGAAAGAAAAAGAAAGAGGGAAAGGAAAGGAAGAAAGAAGAGAAAGGAAGAGGAAAAATAGAGAAAAACAGAAATGAGAGGGAGGGGGAGAGAAGAGAGAGAGACCCTATTCCCACAGAAAACACTGAGCCATGAAACCTGGGTAGGCCTTTCGGGGGGGGGGATGTCATGTGACTGGGTGGGAGTGATGTTGAGTTGGCTCTTTGAGTGTTTTAAGATTGCCTACCCCTGTGCTACACCATACTTCAAGACAAAATTTCATTAATTTGTAATTAGAAATAAATATTTCACAATATATAATTACATATTGTTTTTGTGATTAATCACTATGCTTTAATTATGTTCAATTTATAGCAATAAAAATACATCCTGCATATCAGATATTTACATTACGGTTCATAACAGTAGCAAAATTATAGTTACGTAGTAGCAATGAAAATAATTTTATGGTTGGGGATCACCACAACATGAGGAACTGTATTAAAGGGTTGCGGCATTGGGAAGGTGAGAACCACTGATCTAGATGGAGTGATGGTTCCATTAGAGACGATTTTCAAGGCAGATAAAGTCTGAACCTTTTTGCAGCTTCCTGGACTCCTCTTTGATCAAGTCAGATTGTTCTTTGTCCTCTCTCTCTCTTTAGCTGCTAAACATGCAGAATGCGGATGGTGGCTTTTCAACCTATGAAACTATGCGCGGAGGCTGGTTGTTGGAGTTGTTGAATCCTTCAGAGGTATTTGGTAAGAGTGAAAACTTATATGGCTTCTTTACTTTCTCTAGAAGGCCTTCAGTTTCCTTTCTGGACAATTCATGTCAGTCTCTGCTACGGTTTATTCTGTCCAAGGGATGGTGCCTTTGTAGAATAAAGATGGGTTGAATCTACCGACCCCCCTCACTTTCCCAGTGCTCAGCAGTTTTCTTGCCTTTTGATGGCTTCACCATGTAAAACGTGCCAGAATTGCACTGGAAGAAAGAAAAGTACCATATTTTTCTAACTATAAGATGCTCTGAAGTATAAGACGCACCTAGCTTTTGGGGAGAAAAAAAAGGGGAAAAAATCTGCCTCTGCCTCCCAGCAATTTGCCTCCTAGCAACAAACAGGAAACAGTACAGACGATATACACTGTTTGTGGTGTTATATTTCAGACTATACTTGTACAGATGCTGTTAAAATTGATGTGGCTTTCTGGAAGTATACATTATTCTCTGCTATTTAAAAAAAGATACAATAGCATTGGGCCTCTTCAGATCAAGCATTTATTTTAAAAAGCTTCTTCATTTTGTTAAGTCGTCTAGAACAATAATAAAGTAGTCTTTAAAAAATAAGTCTAATAATTTGAACATTCTATAGGCATTTATAGTGTTGATTTGCCTCCTTGCAGCAAACAGCCTGATTAGCACAAGAAAAAAATATCTGCCTTTGCCTCCCAGCAATTTGCCTCCTGCAGCAAACAGCAAGTTTCACTTTCAATTTCAGTTTAAGCATGGCCCTCCCGATCATCAGCTGTTTCAGGCTGCAGAGATTGCCACAGCCTATTGCAGCCTCCACAAACCCCATTTCCCCCATTTGCTGCAAGGAGGTAAATTGCTGGGAGGCAGAGGCCAAAGGGTGGTGGGTGGTGGGTGGGACTCTATTCAGTGTATAAGACGCACCACATTTTCACCCTCTTTTAGGGCGGGGGGGGAAAGGTGCATTTTATACTCTGAAAAACATGGTATATTCCGCATCCAACATCCAGATCATTCTGACCTACTTGTTGCTGTGTGGTGTTTAGGTGATATCATGGTTGACTATACATATGTGGAATGTACCTCAGCTGTGATGCAGGCGCTGAAGCATTTCCACAAGTGCTTCCCGGAACACAGAACCTTGGAAATCAGGTAAACAAAGGCGAGTGAAGGTAGAAGGAAAGACTCTTTCAGAGTTTACTTTTATTTTACTTTATTTTATTTTACTGGACCTTCTTTTTGAGAAAGTCTGCTAGAGGACAAACTGCAGAATCAGGGCAGGGGAGGAAATAGATCATGATTCCTTAAGGGGAGAGAAAATCTTGATAGCTTAGGAAGGAGAGAACAGAGAGTGGAAATGTTGAAATGGTTTCCCATTGTGTTCTCCTTTTTACTTAGAGAGATACTGCAAAAGGGCTTGAGGTATTGTCAGAAAAAGCAGAGAGCTGATGGGTCATGGGAAGGGTGAGTATCTTCTAAATAAATACAGCTTGACAGTTTTAGGGCTGTCTATTCCAGACATTTCTTTGGATTGGAAAATGTGTCATTGCAAATAGGGAGATCCCTGGTTTGTTTCACAGATCCTGTTTTCTCACTTGTTGGTTTGCAGTCAGTGGCCCTTTGTCATTGTAGCAGAAGGTTACCCACTGTGAACCTGGAAGATCCCTCCTGTTTCTGGCAGGCACATCTCCATCTCTTTCTCTCTCCGTCTCTCTCCGTCTCTCTCTCTCTCTCTCTCTGCCTCTCTCACTCTGTCTCTCTGTCTCTCTCTCTCTCTCTCCCTGTCTCTCTCTCTCTCTCTCTCTCTCTCTCTCTCTCTCTCTCTCTCTCTCTCTCTCATTGCTGCCGAGAATGAACAACAGACAGCCCAGTATTTTACCCTCCCTTCCCTTCTGCACTGAGCAGTCTGCATTGGCTGACTGATTTCTTTTCCTTTTTAGAAGCTGGGGTGTGTGCTTCACTTATGGCACATGGTTTGGATTGGAAGCACATGCTTGTATGCAGCAGACCTACTGTGGCAGGTGAGTCACCTCCTTTCTCCTTTCATTTCTGGTTAGAAGGAAAGATTGGCAGTGGAAGAAACTTCTCATGAGCACTTTAGGATAAAATCTTTTTCCTTGCTTTTCCAATCACTCTTTTGGTTGGCAAGGGTGGCTCTGAATTTCCATCCTTTTGCCTTTCTTCTCCTAGAGCGGCCTGTCAGTCAGTGTCCCGGGCTTGTGAGTTCTTAGTCTCCAAGCAGATGGAGGATGGTGGTTGGGGAGAGGACTTTGAGTCTTGTGAACAACGCAGATATGTCCAGAGCATTGCATCGCAGATCCACAACACCTGTTGGGCTCTCTTGGGACTCATGGCTGCTAGGTAAGAGATTGCAGGATCCACTGCCTTTGGGGGTTGGTGGCTTCCCACAGAGGGAAGGGAGAAAGAAAGAAGGAAGGGAGGGAGGGAGGGAAAACAGCACAGCAATTTAGGGCTAGAAGGTCATCTAGTCCAACTCCCTGCTGCAACAGGAAACCTTACATCGTCTGCATTATTTTGGTGCCAGAAAAATTGCCAGAAAGGAGAAGGAACTAGGACAAGGCTGCCATGCAGAGGAAAGTAGAGATAGTCCTTGACTTATGACTACAATTGAGCCCAAAATTTTGGTTGCTAAGTAAGAGTGTTGTTAAGTGAGCTTCACCACATTTTACCCAAGCCATGACATCTCCTGGTGAGTGACATCAAGTTGGCCACACCCACACAGTCACAGGATCGCTAAGCCAAACCCACAAAATAGGCCACACCCAAAAATAGGTAGCAATTTTGTTTGAAACCCACCACTGGTCCACACAACCACTTCCAATATAGGTGTTGTAACTGATTGTGCAAAACAGTATCCTTAGGATGTCTCCCGAAACAGCATTTTCTCCATAGTCTCACATCCACATTCAATTTTCTATCATTTCAAATAAAGTATGCTGAGCTGTGAATAGTCTATCTGAAGACCTATTATACACCACAAGACCCTTCAGCAATGCCCTCAGCCACCTTAAATGTTTGCCATGAATTGGGTAATTAATCACAGGTCTCTGATGGAAATTCTAACAAGAGATTGGACTGGATTTTTGTGCTTGGGGTACTGCAGCACATGGAAAAAGAGCTTTTCTGAACATAGATGTTTTCTCTGCTACCTTTTGTTTCTCTAAATTTAACTGCAAGGTAAGTTCCCTGAATCTGCTTGTAGCAGTTTTATAGGAAGCAAGTGGAGGAGAAGGGGAAGATGATGATTTCTATCCTGCCTTTATAATGTGCATTCAAGGCAATACACATTATGCTCTGACCTCCTCCTCTTGTCCTCTGTGGGATGAATTAGATTGGGAAAGAGTGACTGGCCCAGAGTCATCTAGCCAGCTTTCATGATTAATGGAGCACTAGAACCTACTAGCTTCTAGTTTCTGTCCAGCCTCTTAATTACTACATCAGATTGGTTCATTTCGCTTTGCAGGTATCCAGATGTTGGAGTTCTGGAAAAGGGAATTAAACTATTGATTGAGAAACAGCTGCCTAATGGGGACTGGCCCCAGGTAAAATGTCTCTTTTTTCAGTTTACCTGTCTTTTGCTTAAAAGCATTGTGCCTCAATTACTTAGCCCTTATAATCCTTCTCCCTGGATTTTTCAGCATCAAAAAAGTTCCTTTTCTGTTGCTCTGTAGGATTTACTGATATGTTTTTACTTATCTTCTGCACGCCCTACCAGCTAAGTGGTATATTCTTTCCCACTCTTAGGCTACTCTTGAGGAACTGCCATGCCAACAGTTTTTAATGCTTAAAAGGCTTAGTTCTCAAAGTCCTCTTCTCCTAGACAGCTTAGGTCCTTTTATCCGGCGTGCAGATCCAATAAGCCACACCAGATAGATGGAAAGCAATAAGACTTTTATTTGCAAAAAAAAAAAAAGATTGCCAAGAAGCAAGTTCCAAAATGCCCACATCCCTGCTTACAGTGGATTCCCATTTATGCAGGTTTGAAAATCATACATTGCCATGAACCAGTCAAAGAAACATCACTGTAAACCAATCGTTAAAAGTAACATCATGCACACATTTCAGAAGTAACATAATTCAACCAAAACCTACAAGGTTTGCTAAGACTTTTATCTTATCAATAATATTCCTACACTAAAAGAATTCCTGAGAACTTGGTACTTTGACCTTGTCCATCATCTTAATGGACAGCCATTCTTGAGCAGGAAGGCAGATGGTCTGGCTTCCATATATTGCTATTTTCCCTGCCTAACAAAGCAGCTCAGTCAGTGGATAACCACACCATCCCCAAAGCTATTACTATATGCTAAATAATGATTAATATATGAATTAAAATACATTAAAGTGGATTGTCCCCAAACTCTCCTGAAGTTGCTGACATGCTTAAATATGGATGGAAAACAAAAAGCATCTGCCACTACTGCCTTGTACTTTGCAATAATATCATGAGTTCAGTTTTGATTTATTCTGATACCCTTCTTGGTTAAGTCCATTTCAACAGCAGCAAGTCCCTCCTTTTTGAATTCCTAAATTATCCTCAAAATATGCAGACTTTTTATTCTTTTGATATACAAGGCAAGTCAACTTGTTAGAAGCTTCCCGTATGTGGTCATGTATGTTAGGTGCAGGTGACTCACATGTTTTATTTTCCTTTCCTGCAGGATCTTTTGGGCTATGAAATGCACAGGAAAGATGAGAGGGAAGCTTTACATTTTGTTTCTTGTTTTGCTTACAGGAGAATAATGCAGGTGTATTTAACAAGACTTGTGCTATCAGCTACAGCTCCTATCGAAATGTCTTCCCCGTCTGGACCCTGGGGCGCTTTTCTTCCCTATATCCTGACAGTCCCCTTTCAGGCAAATGCTCAACAAAGGCAATAAGAAACGGGAGGAAAGAACTGGCTGCAGAAATGACCAACAGACATAGTTTAGGATTTGCTGCTTCGTTGTAACAATCTTGAAGTCTGTCTGAGGTTCTTTTTGAGGCAGTAACTTGAGGCCAGTCAAAGAGACTCTTTTCCAAGGAACCAGTGAAGAGAGAAGTCAGTGAAAACCTGCTGCTGCCCTGTTGGTTGTTGCTCCTTATAAAGTGTGTCTAAATTCTGCTACATTTGGAAGAAAAAAGAACTTATCTGGCAAAGACAAACACATCTGAGGAAAAATGTAAATATGGAGTCTTGAAGGCCTGTGGAACTTTGTTCTTCTGACTGTTGAAGCTCCCCTCTCTTAAGCAGAAATAAGAGGAAAAACATTAACCACCTTTATTCTGTCCAGTCATTTATATGCCCTACTTGTGCATAACCCTAACCCTAAGATTTTTTTTCTCCTTCTTTCTTTTTTTAATATTTCTTAAGATATCCCTACTTCCTTTTGCTACTTTCTTTCATCAATTTATCTATATTTCATCGCTGTGCACTATTTCTCTCCCCCTTGAAGAATTGGTTTTATTAAGACCCTTATTAAAAAAAAAAGAATTCTTTTTATATGCTTGTCTTTTGTATGTATGATCCAAGTTTTCTGACTTTTCATTCATCATAGATTTGCTTTAATAAACAATAATTTTAAAAATGTTTGTAATCTTTGATGTCCTTAGTTTTGGTTTTCAAGCTTTCCTCAGTTCTCTGAGTTCATTATCAAAAAGATCATATTTGCATACAGCATTCAAAATATAATAAACACTTTGTTTGCATAAACAGGAATTATCCAAATAACATTGCCTTTCAGACTAATCTCCAGCCTGACCTAGTGCAAATAGTTGTGTAATTTACCTAGGCTAAAAACCAAAAATTTCTATACTTGTATAGGCTATTTTATATTAGGGAATATAAATAGCATTAGGGAAATATGATCTGGTTCATCCATAGTTTTTATATGTAGTAATAAAAAGTATAGGTTTTAGAAAAATTAAAAGATAACGAGTGAATGATTTTTTTCTTCTTTCCTTAAATATGGATTTCTTTCATTTTTTAAAGGGAATGCTTATTTTTCCTGAGTCATGTGGGGTTCTCCAATAGATCAACATACATGCATGCATACATACCAGGGGTGGGTTTCATCCGTATGGGCCAGTACGGAGGTTCTATGATTTGTGATCCTCTTCCATTTGCAGAGCTTAATGAGAGATTGGACTCCAGCCAATCAATGAGCAGTGGGCTGGGCTAGTTTAGTGCGGACGGACGGGAGAGCGAGCGAGCTGTGACGGGATGGCCAGGGCGAGCAAGCGACAGGGCCGGGGCAGGTGTTCTGAAAGTTACTTCCGGGTCCACCGGTCGAATCTCCTCTCACTGGATCGATAAATGTCACCAACCAGTTCTCCCAAGGTGGATGACCGGATGGTGAGCCAATGAAAGTTCCCTTAGTCCATCAAGCACTATGGCCAAGGCAGCCACCTGCCTATAAATTGTGAAAGATCCCTATCTAACCCATCCTGAAGGAACTCCAGCACCTGAGGGGCGGAAGCTGAGGTAGGATCTAACTGCACTGCCTGGCACCAGGGGACAAAGGTAGACTATGTGGTGTTATATATCCACCTGGTGGACTGCCTCCTAGAGGCCTTAATAGTCCTGATCACCCGAGCTGAGAAATCAGCAGCCCTCAAGCATTCTCACTGAAATGCCAGTCATTCAACTGGAGCCACTGAGGCTCTGGATGGACCAGGACCCCTGGCACAGGGAAATTTCCTCTCGGGCGATTCTCCAATGGGAAGAGATGGATAGGCTTACAAGGTTCGCGAACCAAGATCTGCAAGATCAATATGGTGCTATCAAAATCATTGCTGCCCTCTCTGCAACTACTTTCTGAAGGACCCCTGGGATGAGAGGGAGAGGAGGAAAGGCATAGAGAAGGCCCTCCGGCCAGTTGCACCAAGAGCATCAACTGCTTCTGCCCCTTGGGATGGAAACCTGGAGATGAATATGGGTAGTTGTGTGTTCGTTGGCATTGCAAACAGGTCTACAATGGGCCGCCTGAACCTCTGGCAAATCAGAAGGAACAGTTCTGGATGTAGCAGCCACTCGCCATGGTCCACTGCGGCTCTGCTGAGCCAGTCAGCCTGATGGTTCTCCATGCCCGATATATGCTCTGCTCTCAGTGACAAGAGATGCCATTCCTCCCAGGTCCCCAGTTTCAATGCTTTGTGCCACAGCGCATGTGAGTATGTGCCCCCCCTATGTTTGTTGATGTGGGCCTTGGTTGCCATGTTGTCTGTTAGTGTGAGTACATGCCAGCTGCAGACCTGCACTTTGAAATGATGAAGAGCCAGGTGGAGTGCCCTGAGCTCCAGCCAATTGATGTTGTGATGTATCCAGCAGTGCTCCCCAGCCGAAGAGGCTTGCATCCATGGTCAAGGTCAGATGGACTGGTTCCTTGAACACTGATTCCTTGTGTCCACCAGAGTAGTGACAGAAGGACCTGGGTGGCACACGGATCTTGAAAACAGCATCACTGGTTCCATTCCTTTGGTGTGGCAGAAGGTGTCACTGTGGTGCTCTGGCGTGGAGACAAGCCCAGAGAATAATTGTGATGCAGGAAATCATATTCCCCAGTAGCCTGGACAGCAGCGCTACGGAAACACAGCGTGTCCTGCATATCTGTTTGACCAACTTCACTATGCTATCTCTGCGATCAATAGAAGCTAGGTGATTGCCGTCCCTGATCCCTTCAAGGATAGACTTCAAGGAGAACATCTTGAATTGCCTGTATACTAGGTGAGAATTTAAGAGTTTTAGATCAAAAATCACTCTCCAACCCTCCAAACGTTTAGGAACAATGAATAGATTAGAACAAAACCCAGATCCTTTCTGATCCAGAGAAACAAGCTCAATTGCCTGGATATCCAGAAGATGCTGGATAGCCTTCTTCATAATCTGTCACTTGACCCTGTTCCAAGATAGAGAGAAAGTCCTGAATCAGCTCGTGAGGTGGGAGAGGAACTCTAATCTTAGTCCAAATTTGACCATGTTGAGGACCCATGTGTCGGACAAGATGGACTCCCAATAGTCCGCAAATAAGGCAAGGCAGCCACCAATCGGGTGATCCTGTCCCCAATCACTTACCCCAGTGGAAAGGTCGGCCACCTCCACCACGAAAGAGCTGCTTACCCTGGGGTTGATATCTAGATGTATCCCTGTAGTACTGCCTATCCGTCTGTCTGTCTGAACTGGGGGGGGGGGAAATGCTTGTGCTATTGTGATTCCTGCTCAGAAGGACAAAACAAAAACTTCGAAAATAAGAGGCAGGTCGTTGATCCGAACGTCTGGTCACCATGAGAAAAACTTTGCGCTTGTTTTTGTCCTCCACCAAGATGGGATCCAGAGAAGCGCCAAACAAGGACCCACCTGAGAATTATGAGAAAGCTAATCTCCACTTAGATTTGGCATCAGTTTGCCAGCCACGAAGCCACAGCAGTTTTCTAGGGTTCCACCACAAAACCGTGATAGACTAAAGCGTGTGTGACTAAAGCGCGGTGACAAAACCGCACGGTCAAAACCGCGCGACAACAGCGCGCCGACAACAGTGCGCCGACAGAAGCGCGCTATAACATAACCCTAAAAATAACCCTAAACCTAATCTACCCTAAACCTAACCCTAAACCTAACCCTAAACCTAACCCTAAACCTAACCCTAAACCTAACCCTAAACCTAACCCTAAACCTAACCCTAAACCTAACCCTAAACCCTACCTTAAGTTAAATCGCGCTTCTGTCGGCGCGCTCTTGTCGGCGTGCTGTTGTCGGCGCGCTTTTGACATCGCGGTTTTAGTGCCGCGGTGTTGTCGGCGCACTTTTGACGTTCGCGGTTATGTCGTGCCACGGTTTTCTTGAGGTGACCGAAGAAGAAAGCGCCCTGGAAGCAAACATCAGCAGAAAATTGAGTGGCGGTGATTAGTTTGCTTACATCTTGCTGTAGTCTGACATCATTTGAGGGAATGCGCTCCTGCATTTGGCGTAACCAAAGGTGGTCGGTGGTCCGATTGAAAAATGAGACTGAGATGGCCATTTAATGGCACAAGCTGCTATTTGGAATGTTTTGCGTAATGTTAATTCAGCCTTCTTGTCCTCAGCCTTCAAGTTATCTGCAATGTCCTCTATGACCAGGGAGGTGGAAGTAGCCAGTGCAGCCACTGGGGAATCAATGATAGACATTTGTAATGCCTGGGAAAACCCTGATTCCAGATTGTAAAACCTGTGATAATGACCTCCAGGATTTGGGAAAGCACCAGGGCATGCCCACTGATTTTTTACTACATCCAGAAAAAATTGTGAGGCCAGAATTTCCTTCTTCTCTATCTGTGGTTTTGAGAAAAGACCTCTGTCCAACTCCTGCTGAGGGTTAGGAACAGCAGCACCCCACAGCTTGGTGGTGGCTCTTGCTTTGCGAAGGAGGGATTTAAATAAAGCAGGAGAAAAAAGGCCAGTGAATGCAAGAGGATCAGGAGCTAGAATTTCCTCATCATCCGAGAGGTCAACATCCCTCTGACCCTCTTCCGCTAAAAGGGAACCCTCACTAGCAATTGATGGAGATGAAGGTCTCCAATCCTGGCTTGCTTCAATTCTGGGTTGGTCTAGATGACATCACTGGATCTCACGGGATTCCCACTGCAAATTTGGTGGCTCTCTATGCTGCAGCCCTGAGACTATTCCCTGAGCTATAGCCTGTGAAATCAGTTGCTTAAAGCATTCAGGGAGGTCAGGCAAGAGAGGAGGAGGGTTGGGGGACATCCAAGTCAGGTCCAGGTTGGCCTGCTTGAGGAGCAAGCCTGGTGCTATTCTGGAGATGCACCGAGCCTGATGCAAGGCAATCAAAAGAATCTCCCTGTAAGGCAGGAAAAGAAGGGATTTTATTCCATTCCTGATCCCTAAGAGTTCAGGGAGGCTTCCTTGAAGGCTCTGGAACACGAAAAACTGGCCCCAAAGGCAAACCAGAAGTTTGGGAACGGACCTACGGTTTGCTTGTAGGGCCGTTTTTTGCCCTCTGGAGCCTTCAGGAGGCTTCCCTAAAGGCTCCAGAGGGCAAAAACGGCCCTATGAGCAAACCAGAAGTCTGTTCCTAAACTTCCGTAGGGCTGGTTTTTCGTGCTCTGTGGCTTCAGGGAAGCTCCTGAAGCCTCCGGAGGGCATCTGGGGGGGGGAGGCTGTTTTCGCCTTCCCCGGGCTCCTAGAAAGCCTCCGAAGACTTGGGGAGGGTGAAAAAAGCGTGCCAAAAGGGGGTGGGGAGGAGTGCTAGTCGCACGTGCATGCGCAAGGGGGGAAGCATGCATAGCATTATTGGTGTGGCACACCATTGCATGACCCCCCTGCGTTCCCTCCCACTTTTAGCCCGCAAGTTGTAAACTAAATCTAGCTTCCCCCTTGAATTTTGCTTGTCAGATCGCCAAAGGTGATCAAATGATTCTGGGACACTGCAACAGTTGCTAAGTATCCAAATTTTGATCACATGATCATGGAAATGGAGCAATGGTTGTGTGAAAAATGGTTATAAGTACTTTTTTCAGGGACATTGTAACTTTGAAGAGTCACTAAATGAACTGTTGTAAATTGAGGACTACCTGTATTAAAACATTAGAACATATTTTAATGAGTCTTTATCCAGAAAATATTATCAATTTGATGTAAATATTCTTAAATATACAGATTATAAAGTGGGCAGTAGCTTATTAAGACTAAGACACTTGGTAACTATATTTATCTTTTAAAACAATTAGCTAAGTATAATGTTTTGAAAGAGGTATTTATATTGTGACCAGATATTATTCCCCAGCTTTTGCATTTTTTCTGGTATATTGGATAGGGTGTATATTTTTTATAATTTGCATCTGATTATTATTCCATTGTTTTACTGAAATATGATTAATACACAGTATCAGCTAATTATACTAAAAAGAAAATTATAAAGAAAATATATAGAAAATTCAAAAGACAACTACCATGTAAATAAAACAGATATTGCACATATACACATTTACCATATATGTAAGATAAACTATTATAAACTATTGCTAGAAAGATAAATAATATAATCCATCAAAATTGTGAAATTGCAGTTCTTACTGTTGATGTTTCATTATTTTAACTTTATAATGAAATTTAAATGTTTCAATCATGTTTAATGTATATCAGCTACAAACCTTAAGACAAAAAAAAATTACACATAAGGTTTGCAGCTGATGATGTACATTAAAAATGATTGAAACACTTTTAAATGTAATCACAAGTTTCATTGAACCATTTTCTAAGGGAGCTTACAATTATAAAGTGGAAATGTTTTAGGCAAAGTGGAAGACTTCAATTACATATATGTTTGGTTGGTTGATATTGAACGGGTAGACAAGTGCCTTACTGAATACCTCCAATTGGGGAATTGGAGTATGAGCTACAATTTGCCTGAGATTGCAGGATGATGTTTGAGGGATGGACATTCTTTGTTACTTGTTATATGCCTTCTTTACAGCTTATATCATTTCCCCCTTTCCCCCCCCCCCAGACAGCAAAAAACTAGTTCAAGAGCTCATAAATGAGGCTCATGAAACACAACCGCCTATAGGGCTGCAGATGGCCTGTTTTGCAGTAAAGTATTAAGATCAAGTGGCTGGTTTCTGAGGGATTCCATTTAAAACTGAGCATCTATGTCTTGGATTTAGACCGAGTGTAATACTATGGTTCAGTCAATAAAGAAAGATGAATTCTGTGATTTGATGGCAACTCCTGGTGAATCCAATTTTAAAAAGTTTATTACCGAATATTCATAGTCCTTGACTTAAAACCATTTGTTTGGCAATCATTTGGAGTTACAATGGCACTGAAAAAATGTACTTAGGACCATTTTTTACACTTATGCTCATTGAAGCATCCCCACAGTCATGTGATAAAAATTCAGATACTTGGCAGCAGCCTGTATTTATGATGATTGCAGTGTCTGGGGGTCTTGTGAATCCTCTCTTGTTATCTTCTGACAAGCTAAGTCAGTGGGGAAATCAATTACTAATGTTACTAATAACAGGATTCACTTAACTGTGGCAAAAAAGATTGTAAAAAAGGACAAATCTCACTTGACTGACTTGCTTAGCAACATAAATTTTGGGCTCAATTGTGGTTGTAACTTAAGGACTACCTATATTCTCTAAAATAAAGTAGGAATAGAGCAGATAAAATAAAGCATGTGTGATGTCTCAAACTGATTTGCCCATATGTATATGCCATCTACAAGTAATTCTCAATTTACAGCTGAGCCCAACATTTGTTAAGTGAATTTTGACCCATTTTATGACTTTTCTTGCCTCAATTATTAAGTGAATCACTGCAGTTGATAAGTTAGTAATCCGGTTCTGAAGTGAATCTGGTTTCCCCGTTGACTTTGCTTATCAAAAGGTCGTAAAAGGGGATCACATGATCTTGGGACATAGCAATGATGATAAATATGATTCATTAGCCAAGCATCTGAATTTTGATCAAAATTTTGAATTTTGATCATAGGGATGCTGGAGAGCTGGTAATTGTGAAAAACGGTCATGAGTTGCTTTTTTCAGTGCTGTTGTAACTGAACGGTCACTAAATGAACTGTTGTAAGTCGAGGACTACCTGTACTTGTTTTATTCTAACGGCTTACAACACATGAGAAAAACTATAACTCTATACCTGCTATCAAACAAGTCAGTATGCTGTCTTAAAGGACTATTTGTTATATTCTAAAACATTGGAATAAGAATACACCTATGCTTAGTAAGAAAGCTTTTCCAGAGGCAGTGGGATAGATTTTTTGATTTAGATTTTAAATTTTATTTATTATTTATAGGCCGCCCTTTTCCCTGAGGGGACTCATGGCGGCTTACAATTCATGGGAGGGGGTGTGCAAAACAAAACATAAGACAGTACGTGAATAAAAAAATAAACAATAAAACACAACTTTCATTCAACATTCGGGTGGGGCGGATTAGAATCTTTATCCCCAGGCCTGACGGGATAGCCAGATCTAAAGGGCTGTGCGGAAGGTCTGGACGGTGGTGAGGGTGCGAATCTCCACGGGGAGATCGTTCCAAAGGGTCGGAGCTACTACTGAAAAGGCTCTCCTCCGCGTAGTCGCCAGTCGGCACTGACTGACGGATGGAACTCGGAGGAGGCCTAATCTGTGCGATCGACTAGGTCGAAGGGAGGTAATTGGCAGGAGGCGGTCTCTCAAGTACTCAGATCCACTACCATGGAGGGCTTTATGGATGGTAAGTAGCACCTTGAAGCGAACCCGGAGATCAACAGGTAGCCAGTGCAGCTCGCGGAGGATAGGTGTTATGTGGGCGAACCGCGGTGCGCCCACAATCACTCGCACGGCCGCACCCTGGACTAGCTGAAGTCGCCGGATGCTCTTCAAGGGCAGCCCCATGTAGAGCACATTGCAGTATTCCAGCCTAGAGGTCACAAGGGCTCGAGTGACTGTTGTGAGGGCCTCCCGATTCAGGTACCTGGGAACCTGGGCAAATGCCCCCCTGGTCACAGCCGACAGGTGATGGTCAAAGGTCAGCTGTGGGTCCAGGAGGACTCCCAAGTTGCGAACCCTATCTGAGGGGTATAAAATTTGACCCCCCAGCCTGAGCGATGGAACACTGGCCAAATTATTGGGAGGGAAACACAACAGCCACTCGGTCTTGTCCGGGTTGAGTACCAGTTTGCTAGCTCTCATCCAGTTCTTAACGGCCTCAAGGCCCTGGTTCATCACGTCCACCGCTTCATTGAGTTGGCACGGGGCGGACAGATACAACTGAGTGTCGTCCGCGTATTGGTGGTATTTTATCCCGTGCCTCCAAATGATCTCGCCCAGCGGTTTCATGTAGATGTTAAATAGTAGGGGGGATAAGACCGAACCCTGCGGCACCCCATATGTTAGGGGCCTAGGGGACGATCTCTGCCCCCCAAGCAACACCGACTGCGATCTGTCCGAGAGGTAGGAGGAGAACCACTGCAAAACAGTGCCTCCCATCCCCACCTCCCGCAGTCATCGCAGAAGGATACCATGGTCGATGGTATCGAAAGCCACCGAGAGGTCAAGGAGAACCAGGATGGATGCATGGCCTCCATCCCTGGCTCTCCAGAGATCATCGGTCAATGCGACCAAAGCGGTTTCTGTGCTGTAACCAGGTCTGAAGCCGGACTGGAAGGGGTCAAGGTAACTAGCTTCCTCCAAGGACCGTTGGAGCTGGAAGGCCACCACCTTCTCAACAACCTTTCCGACAAAGGGGAGGTTGGAGACTGGACGGTAATTGTTGAAAATGGCTGGATCCAAGGATGTTTTTTTCAGGAGGGGTCTCACCACCGCCGCTTTAGTGCGGCGGGGAAGTGCCCCTCCCGAAGGGAGGCGGTAACGACCGCCTGGATCCAGCCTCGTGTCACCTCACTGCTGTTGGCAACCAGCCAGGAGGGACACGGGTCCAGTACACAGGTGGAGGCACTCACAGCTCATATGGCCTTGTCCACATCCCCAGGGGCAACATCCTGAAACTCAACCCAGAGATGGTCTGCCAAGTTATCCCCCTGTGCCTCGGCTGGATCTGCAAAGGTGGAGTCCAAGTCCGACCGAAACCGAGCAACTTTGTCCGCTAAGAACTGGACATAATCCTCAGCCTTACCCTGCAGGGGGTCCCCCGTATCCCTCCTATTTAGGAGGGAGCGGGTTATCCTAAACAGGGCGGCTGGGCGGGACTCAGCGGACGCAACCAAGGTGGCAATATACGTTCTTTTTGCTGTCCTCAATGCCCTGATATATTCCTTGGTGCAAGTTGTTAAAAGTGCTCGGTTCGATTCGGACTTATCGGACCTCCACAGGTGCTCTAGGCGTCTCCTCTGGCGCTTCTTCTCCCGGAGCTCCTCGGTGAACCAAGGAGGCCTCCGGGATCCGCCGACCCGGAGGGGCCGTAGTGGCGCAATCCGGTCAAGGGACTCCGATGCTGCCGAGTGCCAGGCAGCAACCAGAGCCTCTGCCGAACTGTGGGCGAGAGTATCAGGAATAACCCCAAGCTCCGTCTGGAACCTCAAGGGGTCCATAAGTCGCCTGGGGCGGAACCACCTGGTCGGTTCCTCCTCCCTACAGTGGGGGTTTGGCCTCCAGAAGTCAAGCCTCAGTAGGCAGTGGTCTGACCACGACAGGGGTATGATCTCATTGCCCCTCAGACCAAGATCACAAGTCCACTGCTCCGAGAGGAATACGAGGTCGAGCATGTGACCCGCTGAATGGGTTGGGCCCCGAATTACCTGGGTCAAGCCCATGGCTGTCATGGAAGCCATGAACTCCTGCGCCCCATCAGAGTGTTCACCGAGCGAAGGCAGATTGAAATCCCCCAGGACCATAAGCCTGGGGAACTCAATTGCTAGCTCGGCTACTGACTCGAGGAGCGAAGGGAGGGCTGCTGCAACGCTGTTGGGAGGCAGGTACGTTAGCAGCAGACCCACTTGACCCTTGAGGTCCAACTTCACCAGCAGGGACTCACACCCGACAAGCTCCGGAGCAGGGATCCTACGAGGTGCTAAAGACTCCTGGATAATGATAGCCACACCGCCACCCCTTCCCTGGGCTCTCGGCTGATGAAGCACCTGAAATCCGTCTGGGCACATCTCTACGAGGGGGACTCCTCCCTCCGTGCCCAGCCAGGTTTCAGTAATACATGCCAGATCTGCCCTCTCGTCTAAAATTAAGTCCCGGACGAGGGGAGCCTTGTGAACAACAGACCTGGCATTTAGCGACAACAGCCTGAGACCAGGGTCCTGTTTACTCGCGCCATCTGGCCTCGGAGTGGGACTCATAGGGCCGGAAGGAGGGATCTCTGTGATGTAGCGAACCCTCCTTCCCCGGTAATGGCCAGCCCTAAAGTCCCCGCCATATCTGCCCCTCCCTGTTACGACCGCAATGCTCCGACCCACTCCCGTGGCCGTGGTCCCCCCAACCACCCCGGTGACCCCCGCATTCCCCGGCAGGTCCTCCGAATCAGACATACTTAGGCGCTCACACAAACAATCCCCACATGATAATTAAAACACAAAAATACAACGATAATAACAATAAAAGTGGGATCATTCAATTCACACATACAAGTCCCATACACTCACCATACCGTTTAAAAAATTTGCGCAGCGTGCGAAGATGTTACAAACGGTCATACAAACGATATACAGAAGGGGAAGATGGCATTTCTTCCCTTCTTATGCAGTTGGAAAGGTCCCAAGAGTCTAGGCGGTTAAAAAGACCGCCAACGATGTTTAGTCCGGTTTGCCAACAATGTTGGGGAAGGCAAAGTCTAGGTGACTGAGATGGTTTCCCTGGGGTGGCGAAAAGTAATGTTGGTCGGGCAGATACAGTTTGTACGCGCGTGTGGAAGCCCAGAGGATGTAATTGCAGAAAGGGTGGGTAGATGTTAATTAAAGAGGCGGTGAAGATGACAAACCAGCCAAAAGATGAAAAAAGTACCAGTAATGGCCACAGTGGGGAGTCTAAAATAATAAACCAGCCCAAAGATGAAAAAAGTACCAGTAGTGGCCACTGGAGGGAGTCTAAGCTCCAGGTACCCTGCCTTTCCAGAGCAATGGCGTCCAATGTAGAAGAGTTCAGTAAATAGTTCTGTCGGACGTGGCTCTCTTGAGATGGCAACAGCAGCAAACAATAACCAACACAGCCAGCACAGCGAGGAACCCATCGTTGAAGTCCTGGGGTCACAGCCCCGGCAGTTAAACAATAGGTGGAAGCCAACGGAGGCAATGGCAAGATGTAAGATAAATGCCGTGCCAAAGGGGAAAAGGGAAAATCAGCTGGGCTGCGTTGCAGAGCTGCAGGGTTGTAGTGGGGGGAGAGAGCTAGTTCTCTAGTCCAGGCAGGCACTTCCATAGAATTCCCCACCCCCTGTTTGGGGCACAAGCCCGCACGCCAACAATAAAAGTTATTTAATGAAAGACCAGGTCTCCCAAGGCAATGGGGCGGCTTCTCAGGGCGGCGAGGCCAAAACCACCGCCGCTCGCGTAAAGCCGTTGCCGCCGTTGCCGCCGCCGACCAGCTGTTTAAGAAGATTGTCGAGGGAGGTAACACCGTCCAGGAGCCACCCAAAGGCAGCCCTCTCCTCAAATAATTACCTCCCCGGGAAGCCTGAGCGTTGGTATCTTGGAGGGACCCCTCCGTTCTCATGTCCGGGGTCTTGGTCACCTGAAGTCTTTTGTTTTTTTATTTCGATAGCCGGAGCGGTGAGACTCGGCAGCCATCTCCCATTCTCACGCATGCGGATTCTACTGAGAATGTCAATCTTCTGGTCTCAGTCAACTCATACTACCAATTACTTTCAAGTTGGGTGATTGGTGCATCCTTTTGCTTTTGCTTTTTTTGTTTTTTGTTTAGTGTATGGCACGTTTTAGCCAGGGATCACTGAAGCAGCTGGCTGCCTCTGTGAAAGGATTGTTTTCGGGCGGTGTTATCTTACCCGCAGGATGCCAGGATGCCAGTAGACAATCGGGGGAGGCTCCTTTCCTGTCCCTACATGGTTTATTTGCTCATGGGAATCGAGCTGCCAAGCTGCTGACCTCAGCAGAACGCAGGCTCAGCGTCTTACCATGAAAACAATGTCACTTAATATTATACTATTACTAACCCCTTAACAATCAAGCTCATGAAGAACTAGACAAACCAATCCATCATGTAGAACTAGAAAGTTTTGAAATGTATAGTTAAAACAATTAGGACAACATGAATGGGGCATCCAGCAATTTGATATATGTCAAAATGCTCTATTTGAGGGAATGCACTAAAACAAGTTTCCAACTTATATTTATACTGTGTAATAAATAACTATATTCACACCAAATCTGAAGACTTTATTTCCTCAAACTATGATCCACAGGCTAAATCTGACCTGCCATTTGTTTTTATACAGCCCATGAGCCATGAATGAACAGGCAAGTGGGTGGCAGATTATCAGTGCCATATTTCAGCCAAGGGCCGTGGATGCGTGAATATCCTAGGTGGCCATAAAGGCCTATCAGTCAGCCTGCTTTCTGACAGGCTGGCACTGTCCAATGGCTACTGTGCTGTTTGGCCTGCAGTCTTGCCATCTTATACCTGCAAAGACAGAGGTAGGATCAGGCCCTTGATCAAAAGAATTTCCTGAATCCTAGTTTAGACCAGTTATGTTGCATAGTATGTTCTATTCAACATGCAAAGTGAAGCAGGACAATTTTCTGTCACAGAATGATTCTCCCACAGAACGATGCTCTGCTCTGACGAAATATATTTCAGCAAAACAACCTGAAACATATCCCAGTAAAACAAGCTTGTCAACTCATGAGTAGAAATCATAACTGCAGCAAGGGAATGTTCCACTGAAATCTTTCTTTTTGGCCAAACATTTCAGGGGAAAAAATACCAAAAAAAATCTGTTTCTGAGATGTTGAGACCAGCCAAATTGATCAGTCAATATTTTTAATATTAGACGCAAAATTTTGGATGGAATCACAACTAGCAGATAGGAGTTTGTTAGCAGCTATCTTTCAAAAGGCAGTTTTGAAGGAAGAAAAGATTCAAAATGTTCAGACTCTGCCTTAAACTCACTTATAAATGAGAGCTAGAAGTTCCTATTGCAGTTAGTGTAATTCTTTCTTTTTGGACTTCATCCTGTTGTGAAAGTATAGGCAGTCTTCATCTTGCATCCATTTGTTTACTGACCATTTGAAATTACAACACTACTGAAAAGTGACAATCAACTATTGCAGCATCCCCAGAGTGACATGATCAACATTTAGGAGCTTGGCAATTGGCATATATTAATGAGGGTTGGAGCGTTGGGGGGGTGTTTGTGTCACATGATTATCATTTGCTACTTTCCCAGCCAGCTTCCAAGAAGCAAAGTCAATGGAGTAAATTGTATATGCTTAATGACCATGAGTCACTTAACTGCTTAACAACCATGGCAGAAAAGGTCATAAACTTGCACAACTCACTTAACAACCACTTTGATTAACAATGGAAATTCTGGTCCCAATTGTGGTCATAAGTCAAGGACCACATATGTACTGATATGTCTTTTCAGTTCAACTTTATGGAAAGAGATGGGTACTCTTATTCAACAAATGTTCTTGGCATATAATTTGACATCTATGTGATATGGTGAACAATCTGCCTCATTACCATCAACATACAGAATTATTGGATGTCTACAATGGCTTCCTTTAAATAGAAAAGGCTGTCAGTTTCATCAATAGGAAACAACATTCAGAATGCAGAATTTAGGATCTGACATTACAGTTCAGGATTCATTTAAGGGTTTCGTGTTTGTACAAACACTGCAGCAGCTAGTCCTCGGCCTACTGGTGCTAATTGAACATCTCAGCAATAATGACCAACTTTGTTAGAGATGAACCAGCCAAGCCTCTTTATTTAGCAAAAGCAAATAGTAAGTTCGTTAGATGACACTACGGGCTAATTTCAGTAACTCAAACTGTTTCAATCGTTAACTGCCTCCCTCCAGCCACAATCTGTCAGAGTTAGGCATAATCCAAGAACATGTTTGGTTTGCTGTGAAGCTGTAAATCACTTTAAATTCTACAGAGATCCCCAGCATGATGCGATTTTTCACCGGAAGATTTCCACCTGGTGTCAATGCCCTACAACTATAGGTATCTATATCTGGAGAGTTACATTGGTTTGGCTGGCTTGAAAGAAGTTTTGCCTCATATCCTGCAAAGGGCTGTAGCCCCAACACATGATTTTTGCACTTAATTTGGAAGCGTCCCTTCTGTGCTCTTTGCGGCTTTCTTCCCATCCCCATTTTCTTGTCACTGATCTGAGCCAGACTCGCTTCCTTCGCATGGAAGCTCTGCAGCAGTCCACATTTAAGCTCTAAGGAGGAAAACCAGATCAAAGCGCGGAAGGGCTAGCGCTCCTCCGTGGCCTCGGCTTTAAATTTTCAATGGTGAAAGCGCCGGAATTTGACTTGCTGAGTCCCTGCATTTCTTTGGATCTTCTCGCTTGCTCCGTTAAAGCCACCAGCGCCTGTTATTGTTCCACATCCAATAACTCGTTCTTCTGTGATTACTCCCTGCAAAGGTTTCTCCTTTCCCATAGGAGACCAACAGCAAGCTTTACTTGGAAACTGACTCCGCCTTCAATTGTACCTAAACTCTCGTGATTGGCTCGTACTTTCATCAGTTCAAATCGGAGGTTTCCAATAGCTTCTTGGGAATTGTAGTCCTCAAGAAGGAACTGCTTTGGGCCACGATTCACACAAAAGACTTCATATCCCAGCGTGCCGCTGACACAGTCGAGCTGTGAGGTGTGTGATAAGTCCAGCCTTGGCTGTACTTTATTTTATGCCGATCCTTCTGCTACTGCCTGCAGGCTTCAACCTTAGCTCAGAGTGACAGGATGGATGGAACGTGAGTATTTTGGCATCTCTCCTATTTTAGGCTTCTTCCAGAGCTTTCTGGTCGTTTTAGTTTTAGCTTTGTTTGGAAAAATCACTAGGATGCTTTACTTGTGGCGATGCAAAAAGAAAAAAAGAAAAAAAAAAGAAGAAAAGAATGAAAAGTCCAGGACGTAATTGGTGATTAAAAAATGACACATTTTCCCATGGTCTGAGAAGGGATTTGAATCTTCTGTGATCATCTACCCGTTAATTTTTTTGACAAAATGGGAATAATTAAAAACATATTTGTACTATGTATATATGATGTGATACATACATTATTGCTCTATGCTCTTTCTCTGTTAAACAATTTAAATCACACAGAGGCTGTTTGTGGTTTGGTTGTCCTTTCGTTTCACAAAAAAGGTTAATTTTGATAATATTTCATATTTATCAAATTCATTCTTGTATTTTATACATCTTTTTCTTCTTCTGTATTATATTTCTCTACTATATCATAGAAAAACTTGAATTGGTTTGCAATAGCCATAAACCTTTTCTAGATTAAACATAGTAAAATTGACAAATCCCATATAAATGGTAGAATAAAAAGATACATGGTAAAAATAATCCCTTAAAATAGAGGTGCCGAGGGAGTTAGTGACCAAAGAAGGCTGATGTAAAAAGGCTGGTTTGGTAAGAATGCCTGCAGCACATCGGCTTGGAGCCTGGATTCTTGGCACTCTGAGCTCAGAAAACATCAAGACCCAACAATTTAACCTTATTCTCATATATTCTCAGCTATTGGAAAGCAAATCATTCTCAAACATGTAAAAAGGTCACCAATGCAGCTCTTTAAATAGCAGTCCCAGAGAAAAGCCGTTTGAGGGGAATTTGATGTCAACAGAGATGTTTCTTTGGTTCATCTATTTGAAGGATTTAGAACTTTGTCCAAAAATAGAAGCCCTTTTAAATTAAATTAAAACATTGTAACTTTTCCCACATCATCTGTTGAAATTGACACAATCCCCAGTATCACACCATCAGAAGGTGTGCAAGTAATTACTGGTGCATTTTTACTCTTAAGAGTTTGAGTATATTAGCTGAGTACAATAGTCCTCAACTTACAATCACAATTGACCTCAATATTTCTTGTTAAGTGAGAAATTTGTTAAGTGAATTTTGTCCCATTTTATGACCAGTTGTTAAGTGAATCACTGAAGATGATAAGTCAATAACCTGGTTGTTAATTGGATGTGGCTTCCCTATTGATTTTGCTTGTCAGAAGGTTGCAAAAGATGATCATATGACCTTGGGACAATAAATGAACTGTTGTAAGTCGAGGACTACCTATATAAATATTGAACTAAGCCAAAGCACATTGAATTACCATTAGATGAATAGCCCATAATTGGCTGTTTGCATATCATGGTATGATTAATAGAAGAGATACAAATGCTGAGAGGCAGGAATGGGGCTGAACCCTCCACAAACCAAGCAGCTTCACATTGGAAGCATACAGGGAGAAACAGTAGATGTTTTATTTCCTGATTTAATTTTTTATTGGATTTTGAGATTACACATTTAAACAGATATAGACTAACAGAAAATTGGAAGGGACCTTGGAGGTATTCTAGAGCTCAGGCAGAAAACCCTATACCATTTTAGACAAATGGTTGTCCAGTTTTTTCTTAAAAACTACCACTGTTGGAGCATTCATAACTTCTGGAAGAAAGCTGTTCTACTGATTAATTGTTCTGTTTTACTTATCCAATGGGTTTATTTCCTTACATTTTCTATTACATGTGGCTGTAGCGAGTTTTATTTTATCCACAGTTAATCCATAGTTTAGTTTTAAGCTGGAATCCTAAAAAACAAGTTTCAGACACTGCTTGGATCCTAATGCTTGGACATTTTTCATTTGCAATGCTAGGATGAAGGCTTTACCTAGGGTCTCTCTTTTGCTTTTCACCCCTGTTAGATATTTACGGAGAAGAGGAGGCCCATATAAGACAGAACCAGCCACAGACTTAACCCGCTGGCGTTTGAGTAATGAAGAAGGTCGGCAGCGGTGGCGATATCTAGCAGATGGCGAGGGTGTGGAGCGGGAGCAGACTGCACTGGAGGCTCATTCTCTAGGGCTGGACACAGTAAGTGACTGATGCTGTTGTGAATATGAGATAGGAGGGGGATGGACAGCTTGCAAAACTCTCAAAATTTCTTTCAAGTTCAGTCTTTAGGGAGCAGGACAGCTTGTCTGTTGCAAAATATTTCTGTACTCTAGCAGACATGGAAGAGAGCATATTCATAGTGCATCTTTGGGTCATGTGAGGCACTGTGAAGATCTGTGGAGCTCTACTGTTAACATGAGTATCCAGGAATTGTCCCATGACACACAGTGTCTTTGCAAAAGGGAAAATGGTAATGGTGGGAGAGCGCTCCATATTTCTGGGGAGCTTGTCTGTTGCTACTTAATTTCTTTTGGAAAAGGGCAAATATGGTGAAACTGATTTGCTTGACAAAAACCTCTGAAAGGACAAAACTATAAGAAGATGTGATGGATTCAGATGGTTTATGTACACATCTCAGTGCTGGCCCTCTGTAAATTGGAGAAAGGATGCAAAAGCGATCTACAGCTCTCTTTTTAGAAAGATACCATCTGAAATACATGACTTATACTGCAGACTTCAACTTTTATTTCTAGTCTTCTGTAATTAGAAATATTACTTTCCAGTATATACAAGAAAGTGTTTGAAGAAGGCTCATATTCTATGTATTTCTCTTACTAATATCTTTTAGTGTTTCAGGCATCAGTGTGTTGGATCTGGGTCCAGAAGCAATATTCAGCAGATTCTCACAAGGTGAAAGAGGATACTGCCCTTTAGGAAGCATACAGATACTGGCTGGTTCCATAAAACAATAGATTAGATGAAAGCAGGGTTAGATAACCTGTGGTTTATCATACAGTAGGATTGGTCTAGTGCTTAAGGCATCAGGCTAGAAAGTGTGAAACTGAGTTCTAGTCCTGCATTAGCCATTAAAGCCTAGTGGATTACCTCGAGCCAAGCATTCTCTCTCCACCCAGCTCACCTTACAGGGTTGTTGTAGGGAAAATAGGAGGAGGAAGGTGTTCTGAATATGTTCAAACATTTGTAAAAAATAATAAACAAAGAACAAGTAAACAAATTCACTATGAATCTTTTCTGGCTGGTATCAGAACTGTTTTTGGTTTGCCTAGGGAGCAAATCCAAGGTCAGCTGCTATCCTTTCTATTGTACCAGAATCAGGGAGAGAGAGCAGTTAAGTACCCCTCCATATGTTGTACTGCTTGAATAAAGCAGTAGACTTCAGTGAACATCTTTATACATATGCCAGTTCCCTTTAGACTTTTATGGACCTATACAGTCTGGTCATTTATATTACTTTCTGGTTCCAATTCTTTCTATTTTGCAGACTAAAGTCTTCCCAATCTTGCCTACAGCCTGTACTGCAGAAGAGGCAGCGCTAAATGGGATGAAATTTTTTGCAGGCCTACAAGCAGAGGATGGTCACTGGGCTGAGGATTATGGAGGACCTCTCTTTCTGTTGCCAGGTATTATTACAAGAAAGGTCCCACTAGCTTCTTCTCACAGATGGTCATGCATTGGTCAGATGATCAGTGTTTTGTATCAAAGGCAAATAATCTTCTAAGCTACATTGGTTGTAGCTACTTCAGAATTAATTACCATATTTTTCAGAGTATAAAACGCACCAAAGTATAAGACGCACCAAGGTTTTGAAGAGGCAAATTTTAAAAAAAGTAGGTAGGTAGATAGAGGGAGAGAAAGAGAGAGAAATACAGTAAGTAGGTAGGGAGAGAGAGAGAATAATTAGGTAGGTAGGTAGGTAGATAAAGGGAGAGGGAGAGAGAGAGAGAAAGAGAAATTCAGTAGGTAGGTAAGAGAGTGTGTGTGTAATTAGGTAGGTAGAGGGATAGAGAAGAAATAGAGAGAGAAATACAGTAGGTCGGGAGAGAGAGTAGGTAGGTAAGTAGAGAGATAGAGAGAGGGAGGGAGAAATACAGTAGGTAGGTAGGGAGAGAGAGAAAGTGTAGGTAGGTAGAGGGATAGAGAGAGAGAGAGAAATAGAAAGAGAGAGAGAAATACAGTAGGTAGGTAGATAGATAGAGGGATAGAGAGAGATATGGAGGGAGAAATACAGTAGGTAGGTAGGGATAGAGAGAGTAGGTAGGTAGGTAGGTAGATAAAGGGATAGAGAGAGAGAGAAATAGAGAGATAGAGCGAGAAATACAGTAGGCAGGTAGGGGAGAGTGAGTGAGTGTAGGTAGGTAGGTAGAGGGATACAGAAAGAGATAGATAGAGAGAAATACAGTAGATAGGTAGGGAGAGAGAGTAGGTAGGAAGGTAGGTAGATAGAGGGAGAGAGAGGAAGAAATACAGTAGGTAGATAGGGAGAGAGAGAGTAGGTAGGTAGGTAGGTAGATGTTTCCAGGTGCATTTATCCATGTTCTGAAGAAGGAAATCACTGACAATCTGCAGCACCTAAGACTTGTTTCTGCTGGCACAGCACTTGATCAATGTAATTCTCATCAATCAGTTAAAGAGCTTTCCAAAAGGGGAAAAAATTTTTTTCACTATGGAAACCTCCCTGTTTTTCAAATAAAAGGCATGAAGAGCCTTGGGGGGGGGGGGGGCTTGCAGAGTGCTCCTGGGGGGAGGCTGGGGGGAGAATCAGCAAAAAATGACCCGTTTTTCACAAAAACAGGCCCGTTTTTTGTCAAAAAAACTGCTTATGGAGGCTTATAGAGTGCTGCTGGGGGCTGGGGAGGGGCAAAAACGGCCCATTTTTTGCTTATTTCTGCCCTCCCCAGCCCCCAGGAGCTCTCTGAAAGCCTCCATAAGGGTATGCACGGCCATTTTGGTGAAGGGGTGGGACTTCAGGGGGCAAAAAATGCTGTATTCGATGTATAAGATGCACCCAGATTTTCAGCCTGTTTTTTGAGGAAAAAAGGTACGTCTTATACTCCGAAAAATACAGTAAATGTTTCTCTACACGCTACCAATTACTGACTAATAGTTTAAAAGGAATAGATAGCTAGAACAAATTGGCTCATGACGGTGGTGAGTTTAAAAGACAGGTCTGTCTCCAGGCCTCTTGGAATCTTTTAAGTCTAAGCATTCCAATCATTGGATTTCAGCAGAAGCTCAGAGACCATTCATTATTTCAACAGCTTGTTGTTGCTGCCTGAAAAGGCTTTCCAGCCTTAACTGCATTTTTCTACCTTCTGGTCTTCTTCCAACAGGACTTCTGATTGTGTGCCACGTTGCTAAGATTCCACTCCCAGAAGAAAGTAGGAAGGAGATGGTGCGTTACTTGCGTTCAGTGCAACTCCCAGATGGAGGATGGGGCCTGTGAGTAAAGCTCAAAAGCCGTTGCTTCAGAAGGACTTTCCCCACTTTCTGCTATTTCATTACCAGTGGTGGTGGCAGCAGCACTAGCAACATTTCGGTTCTCCTCAGCCTAAATAGAGATGTCCCTGGATTTTTTTTTCAATTGTAAATATCTGACAGTCACTCCTTTTTCCAGCTGGCAAATGCCATCCTGGTTCAGAAGGGATTGATATGCTGCTCTCGGTGTGGGCAGTGTGAATTCATAAGCATATTACACAGTGGCATATCATACATGTTTGAACCAAAGGCATAAAAAGGCAAAAGCTCTTATTGCTGATGGGCATCAATGCCTAGCCAATTACTTCAGGAGCAAATGGTTGGGATTCCTAAGGAGAAGTTGATACCTGTTTCAGGAATTGGCCAAGAGTGTTTAGTGCCTTAAGAAATCAGTAAGAAATCTACAATTACTTTGCATTTTGAAAGGGTAATAGAAATTTGTTATCTTGCAAAAATCTACTATTGCAGTGAAATATTTTATGAAACCTTGGAGAATCTTTCTCAGTCTTGGCATACTGCAACTATCATAAATATAAGTCAGTTGCCAAACATCTGAATTTTGATCATGTGACCACAGGGAAACTGCAATAGTCATAAGTGTGAAAAATGGTTATAAGTCACTTTTTTCAGTTCTTCTGTAACTCTGAACGATTACTAAACAAATGGTTGTTAGTTGAGAATTATCTGTATAGTTATTTCGAACATTTTTCTATCTCTAGGAAATATACAAGACATCAGCTTGAACCAAAAAAGCTTGTGTATAATCTGTGCTTTTTATCCCTTATTTCCTTCCCTGCCAATACTTTGTTTTATCCAATTTATCTGCTATTGCAATGGCCTCTAGCTTACTCTGTTTTGTATCTAATATATGTCTTTTGTCATGTTGACTAATTTTTATTAATTTGGGGGCTCCAACATAGTTCACACCTGTGTTTATTAATAACATTTGTCCTGTCATAATCTACACTAATTTAAATATAAGTATAGATTTCCCTTTACATAAAACACTACTTTCTTAATAACTGTTCAGTAGTTCTAGCGTCACGATTGACAGATTTTTTATGAAGCCAAGAGGGGATAAACTAGACAATCATTTGACTGGGATAGCATAAGGCTTCTGCCTCGAGCAGAGGGTTGGACTAGAAGACTTCTGAGGTTCCTTCCATCACTATGATTTTATTACCAAAATGGTATAAAATAAAGGCAGAGCGAATGACTTTGGTAGGAAAAAAAGTGGGAGAATGGGGGAAGGGCTTAGAACAGACAGTGGCTTTGTTTGGAATAGGTGGAAATTCTGTTGCTTAGTCCTATTTATGCTTCTTAAACCCCACAAAGTTTGAAAACTCAGCAAATGAAAATGATATGAATTTCAGGAAGACTTCTTAATGCTAGTTTAATGTGTAGTCTTGAAAACTATAAAAATAACTTCCAGACAAATTCATAGCAGATCAATTAAGGTGGAATTACTTTAAAATGTTTCCTACCCACCTATGGGCTGGGAACTCCTGGCTGGTTCCTGCAGTTGTTTCCAATGCTTCTTCTAACAGATACATTAATTGTAGCTATAGATAGTGAAATGTCCAGACTTCTTTGTTTTCTTTTTAAAGCTATCCTTCCTATGGTTATATTTCTTGGAAAGAAATTTTAGATTTATTGCATTGTTAAAATGCGCTAATAGCTTCCTTTCACAAATGAGGTTGAGGAATGACTTTCTGTCTGAAAGACATTGTCTTCTGTCTTCCACATTGTCTAGAAGGTGGAATGTTTAATTAATAGAAGAGAGAAAGAAACTCAAAACAGCCCAGATAACACCATATTCCTAATGTTTATATGGCTTGGATGAATAGGAAACAAATCCATAGAGTTGTTATCACTAGTGCTCATTAAGCTTTACTTCTCTGATTTATCATTTGAATGCTTAGGGATTACAGTATTAATTTTTCCTATTTCTGGTGAATTGATTCTGCAAGCAAACTGTAATTCTACCTAATCTCAATCTGCAGCATTATATTTCTCTCTTATGCATTTAAAATAAAACTCTAAAATATAGCCATTGTTAGTCAAGTTGTAATAAAATTACTCCATGCTCTTTTATTTTGCCTTCTTTGGTTTAATCAGTTCTTAAAAATTCACAGAACTTGAAGTACAGTTGGGTTTTCTTGTGTGAACCCATCTACCTAACACTTTTCTTGTTTGTTGTCTGTTAGACACATTGAGGACTTGTCTAAGGTATTTTCTACTGCTCTGAACTACACGGCCATGCGTATTCTTGGAGTCAGCGCTGATGATCCAGATTTAGTGAAGGCTCGAAATAACCTCCATAGCAAAGGTGAATGACCAGCTGGAGCCTGGAAATAAATGTGGCTTTTATTTTTTATTTTACCATCATTTGATGCCTTTGGAAAAAAGGACACTCTGCTTACAGAATAATCGCAAATTATGGTTTATGTGTTTATGGATTAAGTTGATTTCATCTCTTAGTGACCATATTGGTACACTGTCTTTAGAGATATTTATCCCTATTCTGGCCCTTCAGGTCTTCCTGTCTTCAGTGTCTTTATTAGTGTCAATACCACTTCTTGTCATTTGTAACACCTTTCTGAAACTCTTTATTAGGTTGCTTCCTGAGATCTTTGCCTATATTTACTTTAGTTTCTGTTTTCTTTTTGGCAATTTCCACCTCTTATTCTGACATGTAGTGTTCTTTAGTCTATTTTTGGCAGTCTTTTTTCACATTTATTCTTAACAATTTCTCTGATATTATTCCTCATTTCCTCTGATCCTCTGTCAAATTAGGTTCAGGGCTTCCAAGCAATTCCTGACAAGCTCCTTGAAAATGGTGGATATATGCTCAAGATTGTATCATAGAAACAAGTTGGCTTTGTTCTTATGCTTTAGGTTAGTTTGGAACTTGTACATGAACAGTTCATGATCTGTTCCATAGTCAGTGTCTGGCCACATTTTTGCTCTTGTAGCTGAGTCTTCCACATGCTTCTGCCAATAGCATAGTTATTTTCATTTTTGTATTCATTTTCTATGATGTCCAACACTTTAGTTGTTTGAAGATTTTGATAGCAGTGAAGTAATTAGATTGCCAGAAACTGATACATTGTTCTGTTCTTGAAGGAGAAGGAGTGGCAGAACTTGGAGGCAAGTCAAAAGAGGAATCAGCCTAGAGTGTTTACGTAATCACAAACAGACAAAATCCAACTTGTCTTCAATTCCGTTGACTTTATCTAGTGCCAAAATAGTGCTAAAGTTTAGTTGCGTAAATTTCCTGTGCATAAGCATGAATTGTAATAAATCAGTTTAATTGGAACTTCATGTGTGCTCCTGTCTTTCATGCCTGACCATTCCAGTTCAGTTTCCTAAGCCATATAGTCCAACTATATTTTCTTCATCATGATTTCCACCATTGACATTCCAATCTCCAAATAGCACATTTGTTTGCATATTCTACTGATTTCACGTTAAACTGGATCATAAAACTTGTCCATAAAATTGGACAAGTTGATCCAAACACTGGACCATAAAATTTCCTCTTTTTCTGCCTCAGTGGTTGGAGAATATACTTGGATAACCTTCATATTAAAAGGTTGTACAGGAAGTGTAATGGCTAATATTTGAACATTGCTACATTATGCCCAAATACTACTTTCACTAGATCCTTCCTGATTATGAAAAAAATGCAGTTTCTTTGTTTTTGTGCCCTGAGTAGTAAACAGTATGGTCAACTGGCTGAAAAAAAATCCAGTTGGCATTCATTTTAATTTGCTGATGCCAAAGACTTAAACATGTAGCAAATACATTTCCTATTTCATTGTTTTGAGCTTTCCCATGTTCAGGAGGACTTGAGGAGGAATATTACATTTTTACTTTAGATTTTTCAGTGCATTCTTGATTCTCCTTGATCATGTTTGTTATTATGAAAATCTAGGAGAAGAAAAAAAGATCAGCTTGATGCCAACCTGCCTCCTTTTCTAAATATCTAGCTAAGAGGTTCCTCTGGTTTTCAGATGATATTCTCAGCTTGATTGAAGCTGCTCAGTAATTAACATGCCTCATGCTGTTCATTGATTAATAGTTTGCTATTTGCAGGAAATGGGAATGATTATGTGACCACTTGTGAATTAAATGTTACTTACATTGTTCAATTTTCCTAGTGTAATGGCTCCTCTCCTAACTTGAGAAAGTAAAGACTCTTGAAACTGATTATTTCAAAAGGAATTTTTAATCAAGCAGGATGGAAACCATTAGAAGCAAAGCAGCACCTAAAAACCTTTAGGCCATGCAAATGGGATTAAGCTGATAATGACCCCTCCCGTTTGTTGGAATGCAGATTCTGACCTATATACAAGTGTGAAGATACTTCCTTAACTCTTCTGCCCTGGGAGTCAATAAAGCACACGTTCCCAGGGCTATCTCTAGTTAGACATCAAAGTTATATATCCCACATGGCTACCATAAACATCCCTCGAGAGATGTTGGGACCTTCAGTCTCCCGGAGACAGGAAACCAGTTGTAAAGTTGTAAAACTCAGTTGTTTTAGATGTAGCTAATGATTTAACTCCGAGGCTCCCCTTCTCCCAAATGAATGGCAGTATCACTTTTAGGGATCTGATACCTAGGAAGTCTTTAAGTAGGAAGCACCATCTCTTCTTTCCTAAGAGTTCCCTGTTTTACTTAGCCTTGTGAGTAGATTTGTTCTTCTAGTCTGCTCCAAGTCCAATGAATAGTAGGTATTTGTATTAGTTCTATGGGAGGTAAAAAGTTACTCATTAGCTCTTCTTGCTTTCTCTCTGACTGAATAAATTGAAGCCACTCTTTTACTTTTTGTTTTCTACTGTATGTTGTACATTTTCCTGGCCAGAAACTTCAGGAGATATGAAAAGTCTATCTGTAAAGAATGACTCATATAAAAACTGTTGTTATGAACAGGGCTAAGGGAAAAAGAGGAAGGATGAGGCCAGACTATTTGGTAGCAGTGTCTTTTCGGGACTGAGAAGGCAAGACACACCACATAGGCTGAGGGAAAAAGGACAACTGTAAATAGATCATTTCTCCCCTTTCTTTTCCTCTGTAATAACTATGAACTGTTTATGTTTTATAAAGTTGTCAGCTGTTTTGATATTATTCTGTTTTGGAATTCTTCAGGTGGTGCTGTAGGAGTCCCTTCCTGGGGTAAATTTTGGCTGGCTGTCTTGAATGTCTACAGTTGGGAAGGAATGAATACGTTGCTTCCTGAGATGTGGTGTGTAAATCATCATCAAGAAAATTATACCCAGCTTCTGTCTGTGTTCGTTATATGGATGGATGCACTTGACCCAAAAAATTCCCAACCCTGTTTACCATCCCCCCTTCCAAGACCCAAAGGTTTTTTAGAATTTGCACATGCTCTTTGCAAGTCAGTTAATTTCCTATTCATTCAGATCAGTTTATTATATTTCAACCCATATTCCAGAATATCCCCCCTATCTCCTTCCAAAACAGACCACTTGTA
This sequence comes from Thamnophis elegans, assembly GCF_009769535.1. NCBI lineage: Eukaryota > Metazoa > Chordata > Lepidosauria > Squamata > Natricidae > Thamnophis > Thamnophis elegans. The sequence continues at coordinate 33,855,443 of NC_045543.1, forward strand.
AGTTTAAACTGCTAAAAATTTATTTATGAGGTAAGAGGTATAGGAAAAGCTTCACAATGAATTCTTAGTTGTATTTTCATGGTGAGACTGAAGAAATCACATTATTAATGGAATCTGTTTCAGTATTTAGTATGAGGATTTTTTCCCTGGGCTCTTGAATGTCCTCCTTTACTTTCTCTTCTGTTTTCTTTTCTACAAGCTGAGGAGGAATTTCCTATATTTACTTTTAAAAATTCACCTCAATGTTTAAGATTAGAATCTAATACCTCCTCCCCACAAGGAGTGTATGGTGCTTTAAGCATTACCAAATGGCTTTCTAAACTTGTCTACCAATTAGAGTAGCAAGAGTAAAAAGGGTCACTATATCACAGTTTTCATCTAAGACCAAAAGAGTACAACCTGATTCCAGTATTTTGGATACTGTCCCCAAAGGTGAAATTATTTATACACTGGACAACTTCACGGAGACTCTTTGAGGTCTGATAATTGCTAGAGATGGGCATGCCAGTGGCCAATTTTTCAAAGCCTGCTGGATGAAGTGTGTTTAGGCAGCCACTCCATGTTTTGTTGTCATGATCTTTTTGCATTTCCTTCAGTCACATTGTCTTGTTACATTGTCTTTGCAGGCAACCGTCCACTGTTACGAGCTTTTCCCTTCTTTCCACTTCACAATAGGTTGTTTCCTTCATGGATGCCAGCTAACCCTTCCACACTTTGGTGTCATTGCCGCCAGGTTTACCTGCCAATGGCCTACTGCTATGCTGTCCGCCTCACTGCAGAAGAAGATGAACTTATCTTGAGCCTTCGATGGGTAGTTGCCAAAGCATAGCTTTCCTATTAGTCCAATGACTTTCAATTAATGGAATCTCTGATCTTGTTTAAGATGTAGGATTGGGCCAATTTTCAGTTTCCCAGTCCCCAAAGGATTCCAAAATTGAAATATAGGAAAATGCCTTTTGACACCCCCCCCCCAACTTTTTGCTATATATATATATATATATATATATATATATATATATATATATATATATATATATATATATATATATATATATATATATATATACACATACACACATACATATATACATATATACATACACACATACACACACACACACACACACACACACATACATACATATATTTCAAACCAATTTAGAAGAGGTGTACATGCTTCAAAAATTATTTCAAAGCGGTATTATGAAATGCATGGGATTAAGGCATCATTTTAAAGCAGCTACATTTTTCAGCCTTCCACAATTCAGCTCATTAAAGCACCCCTGTATTTAGTGCTGCTTTAAAGAGAAGCTGTGCTTGTGCTCTTTCATATTCCAAAACATATTTCCAAATAGTTTTCAAAGAATGCACAGCCTTACTATTTAAGCTTGTAATTCTCTGTTCATAAAATAGAATAAAACCTCTGAAAATTGACCCAAGGGACTGAATGAAAGTGGCCAGCATACTGAACAACTGTACTGATATGTACACATGCCTCATTTTACTTTACAGAAACACACATAATGAAAACATAGTAAAATCATTCATACAATACTGCATCATACAAAATCAATACATTTATGTATGTATTATTTTCTCATGAAAAAACGAGTCAATTTTAGTCTGTTTCTTATTCATGTTATGAAGGTAAGTGGAGAAAGCACTCTGAATGCTGGCCATACCACTCACTATATCTAGGCAATTTTCCATGGCAAATGACTTTAATTGCATTATCAAATGACTGACATCATCTTCTTTTGGAATATCTGCAGTTTTATTGTCCTCATTTAATTCTTTTGCTTCATCAGTTGCTTCCAGCACTTTCCCACTGGGTTGTACCTCAGTCAGTACTGATTGGAAAATTGCTTCTGAGTCAGGGTCAGGAATTTGCTTCTGCAGACGAACCATAGATTTGGATTTTAGCATTGACCCACTACAGAAGCTGGGCTCAGTAGTGCATTTACAGTAGAATGTTTTGATTATGCCTTGTCAAGAGGTTGAATTTTTGATGTAGTGTTTGGAGGCAAATTTTTCAGTTTGTAGGATGATTCACTTGGGGATGGCTAGGACAATTGTCCAGAAGAATGGGCCATTTCTTCTTCTTCATTTCTCAGTCAATACCACTTATCCCCTCCTCAAATAAGGCATCAGTCATCCATGTAGGTTTGTTAAGATTTCCAGGTGACGGGAAGGTCTTTGGGCTGCAGGTTCTTGAATGAGGATGGCTTTGCCAATTTACCGATCACCAAAGGTTTTAGCTTCTCTCCGTTAAGTCAGTGCACAGCAGAACTGTGACTCATTCCTTAGAAAGTTTTCCTTTGTGGATGCCAGCTAACCCTTCCACACTTTGGAATCATGCGGTTGTTAAATGAACCTCACTTCCCCCATTGACTATTTCTTTGAAGCCAGCTGGGAAAGTAACAAATGGTGATCACATGATCCTTGGACAGTGCAACTGTCATAAATACATGCCAGTTGTTAAGAAGTTGAATTTTGATCACGTGACCATGGGGATGCTGATTCAGTCGTAAATGTGAAAGTTATAAGTCACTTTTTTCAGTGCCATTGTAATTTTGAATGGTCACTAAACAAATGGTTTAAAACTACCTGTAGTCCAAATATCTCCACCAAAAGGCAGCACAGCAGGACCTGGCCCATAGCTTCTGTTTCTCCCTGACTTATATTTTAGAGGTGTTGCTAAATTGGCTGCTGAAAAGAGCAGATGGAAGGGCATTACAGTGGGATAATCTAATTTATTTATTAAATGTACTTATGAAACGTATGTGACACTCATCTCACTGTAAAAGTAAGTCTGGATGACTTACAGCATAATAAAAAGATAATACAAAACAATTTTAAAAGTAAGAAAGATTAAATACAGATAAAAACCCAAGAGGACATATGACATGGTGGGGATATTCTCTCTGCATAGTCAGCCCCAGCATTAAGCACCCTTATTGGAGCCCTAGGCCAGCCAACAGAGCTAGGTTTTAAGACTCTTCTGGGAGGCCAGGAATATGGGGCCAACCTTACCTTCAATGGAAGAATCTGCCAAATGTCGGCTCTTCTCCTAGATCCTGCCAAAGAAATTATTGCACATGGGAACTCGGTTTGCTGTGGCCTAGAGGTGGAGCTCTCGTCTCACAATCAGGAGGTTGTGAGTTCGATCCTAGGTAGAAGCAGATGTAGGGTCTCCTGCTTGGTCAGGAGGTTGGACTAGATGACCTGCAAGGTCCCTTCCAACTTTGTTAATCTGTTAAAGGCTCTTCTCTTGGAGTGAGTGGGACTAGTCCAGGCCCCTACTCAAACAGGAAACTATAACATTTCAGACAAGTGGTTGTCCAATCTTTTTTAGGATACGATATTAAATAAATATTGGGCAGGCACAATTGTTTTTTTCTGGTCTCATGGTGAAATCTCTCTAAAGGCCTTTTGGAAGTCAGCGCTTCTGGCATGTTCCTTAAGTAACAGTTTTGTCTGTTCAAAACCCACTGAGATTTCTTGTGGATCTTCAAATGCTAATTCTTTATTCTTCTGGGTTTCTTTTGTAGGAACTCTACGTACAAGACTACGACAGTATTGACTGGCCAGCACAAAAAAATAATATTGCTTCTGGGGATTTATACACACCACATAGTTGGCTACTGACCGTTATCTATGGTATGTAAACCTGGTTCTTGCCGAAGGGCCCCCCTCATTTGTTCTTGCTAGATTCCATTTTACTGCAGAATAAAAAACGCTGCCAAGGAAACATCTTTGTAATTCCAAAAGGATCCCCAGAATATAAGGAAGATAAGCCTAACAGGTGTTTTTCCTAACATTTCATTGTATCTAATGGTTCCCCCAAATGACAGTGATAGTAACAGATATATTATTCTCCTATCTGACAGCACCCTCCTTAGTCACTCGCATACCGTTGCACATCCTCTCCCATGGCAGCAGCCATCCCAAATCCCACTGGATTTGTGCCACTCCTTCCTGACCACCTGTTCACTCCCTTACTCATCCACACACTCCCTCTCTCTCTCTCTCTACCACCTGGCAGCAGCCACTTATCTACCTGCCTTGGGAGCACCTGGGACTTGCAACTTTCTGCTGATTTTCCCACTGATCTTGATTAATGGAAGTTGGCAGGAAGTTGCAAGGAAGTACTCACTTAAAAATTCATGATCCTTGTTTAACAACCGCAATAGGGACCACAGGGATTGCTATTCCTAAGTGATGTAGTCATGTGACTTAGGCTTTATGATCACATCGCTTCGCAATATAAATTTCAGTCCCAATTGCCATCATTTCCTGAAGATTACCTATACATTTAACAGGAAATTGCAAAGCTGTAAACCAAAGCCTTTGTTGGGGGGAGGGGGAATGAAGATTAAGAAAGGTGTAAAAATTAGACATGGTTTGCCTGGAGCAATATGTTAAATGGAAATTAGATGTGTTTCCCAGTTGCAGCTTGAATTACGATGGAAACATGCTGGGTTGATTGTGCAAATCATATTGATTGTGCAAATCATATGCAAATTGATTGAATACAGTTTCTGTTGTATTTGCTTCTGATTTTTCAGAAGGTAAACTGGGTCTTCCATAGGTCTCTTTCTGCTTCTATTCCAGCAATAGCCAATATCTATGAGCAATTTCACATCAAAAAATTGAGACAGCGAGCCGTGGAGGAATTATATGATCATATCAAGGCTGATGACCAATTTACCAAGTTCATCAGCATTGGCCCTGTAAGTAATTTTTAAGTATCAATTAACTCAATAACACTGAATTGTATCATAAATTGCTCTGAACAAAATCAGTGGCACCATTGTTTGTGGTATCCTTGGTGCTGTCTGAGCTTGGGTTGTGTTTTTTGTTTTTGTTCGCAACCAAGTTTCATTACTCAACAAGTACCATCATTAGTGCTGGGGAGTGTAGGGTTTGCTCCCTGTTCATATTCAGCAGCTTGCCTTGCCAGTATTGGTGGGGGTGGAGTTTTCTCCTTGGTTGCAGAACTGAACCAGGCAGTTATAGAGGTGCAGATGACCGACTCAATAATTCCTCTGTAGAACGGTATCAGCAGCTCCTTGGGCAGTTTGAGCTTGTTGAGTTGGCGCAAGAAGAAGATTCTTTGCTGTGCTTTTTTGATGACGTTTTTGATGTTAGGTGTCCATTTTAGATCTTGAGATATGATAGAACCTAGAAATTTGAAGGGCTCTACTGTTGATACTGTGTTGTCTAGTACTGTAAGAGGTGGTAGTATGGTAGGGTTTCTCCTAAAGTCTATTTCTATGGTTTTGAGTGTGTTCAGTTCCAGGTTGTTCTGGTCGAACTACAAGGCTAGTTGTTCAACCTCTCATTTGTATGTGGTTTCATCATTGTCTTGAATGAGACCAATCACTGTTGTATCATCTGCAAACTTCAGTAGTTTGCTCAGTAGTTAATATTCCTTTGATTTTTTTGAAAAAGGTTATACTTTTAAATATTTCTCATCTGTGTCTACAGTTAAACAGAAGATACTGCTTTTCTCAGGAGTTTCTGAAATGATGAAGAGCTACATTTGTGAAGAGCACAGCTATTACTCTCAGATGACTTTAGACTTTAGGAGGAAAATAATAGTTTTTTCTTTGCCCTTGTAGATGTCTAAAACAATTAACATGCTAGTACGCTGGCATGTCGAAGGAGAGAAGTCTCCCGCATTCCAGGGACACGTTTCTAGAATCTCGGACTATCTCTGGTAAGGCTTTGTTGAAATCCAAACTTGTCCAGCAAACTTTGTTAACCTGGAATCTTCTTGATATGTTGAACTATAGAATTAGCAATTCTGGTTAGGTATTTTGGGAGTTGACTTTGCAAAGTGTAAATTCTAGTCTGGTGCAACACAGCTAAAAGGTACCATGTTATGAAAGTTGTTATGTAGTTTGAAAGTGCAACATGGCTCTTAAATACTGCCTACTATCCTTTATAAGATACCATATGTACTCCAAAATACATTTAGAAAGTAATTCCAGAATATAGATGGATTATCTAAGGTTATACAGGTAGTCCTCAACTTACAACCACTTGTTTAGTGACCCTATGAAGTTACAACGGCACTGAAAAGTGATCTACAACCAGTCCTCATGCTTACCCTTCATAACATCCCCACATGATTAAAATTTGGGCACTTGGCAACTGGCATGTATTTATGACAGTTACATCATCCCAGGGTCACGTGGTCGCTATTTGTGACCTTCCCAGCCAGCTTCCAACAAGCAAAGTCAATGGAAGAAGCTGATTCATGTAAGGATCTCTTGATTCACTTCACAATTGCAGTGATTTACTTAACATCCATGGCAAAAAGATCATAGAATCTGGCATGACTCACCTAGCAACCATCTTGCTTAGCAATGGAAATTGTGGCTCCAATTGGATTTGCTTGTGGCTGAACAGTCAGATTTTCCATATCCAGTGGACAGGCCAGATGCACAGGCCAGATCCCACACCACATTTACCCACTGACGATAAGAAATGCACAGTGATGATGCCTCAGACCAAGGTTGATGAGAGTTCTGAGTGACCAGTATACCCAACAGCAGTCAAACACTGGTTGCCCCAGTAAGTGGCGAGAAGATCCCAGCGGCCTCCCTGAGGTCAGAGAAGTTCTTGGTACAAAGAGAGCCAGTTTGCACAAGAGGGCCAGTCTTCAACCGTAATAGCAGATGTTTGCAACCACCTGATAGACTAAATCTGTAGAAAGTACTGGTTCTCATCTGAACTTTTACAATGCTGTGCGTTGTTAATATGAAAAGAGGAAGATGTTACAGATGTTATATCTGCCTTGTGTGCAGTTTTATTCCTCTCTAGCATTCATCTCTATTGTTTTGTGATGCATTTCCTGCCATTCTAGGATTTACCTCTATCTGCTCTTGTGAGACCCTTCCTGTTCCTGGTGTGTGTGTAAATATAATTTCTTAATGAGGGCTTGTATAGTGTTTTTAACTGCATTTTATTAAACTACTTGAAACAGTTGTAAGTCAAAGACTATTGTAGGGGAGAGATATCCTGAGATGAGAAGTACACATTAAAGTTCCAGGTAGAAAATCTTACAGTCATTTTTTCCCCTTCCATTTGTGTTGTGACTCACTTCTCTAGGAAATCACTGCAGAGTTTTAGCGATAGGCCAATAAGTATAAGGGTGGGTCATCTAGCCTGCCTGCCTCCTTCCTCACATCCAGTCCTAATTTAGCCATTGTCTCTTATTCAAAAGGCCTTTCCAGGAATGACTAGAAGCCCAATGTTCATGCTACTCATGGCTCACTGTTTATGATATATAAATATGTTTATGATAGTGAAACTTACAGGTCCCTTACCTGTTTCTTCTTTGCCATGCCTCTCATGCTTGCTTTTGCTTTTCTTGCAGGCTTGGTCTGGATGGCATGAAGATGCAGGTAATCATTCCTGGCATGTTTTTATTTTGCTGAGGTCTGAACCCGTCTCACCGGGTAATGACTACTGCAGACTCTGCCAAGAGCTCTGCTTAAAATTAACAGTAACAATAGCAATTTATTAATTTTTTTGTCATCTTGCTACTATCAACTTTAAGTGACACATAACAATAAAAATGTACAATAAAATCAATTTTAAAAAGATGGCAAGCATGATGAAGTGAAGGGTCCTTCAAGTCAAAGACCTGAGTGAAAAGCCAAGTCTTCCTAGCTCTTTCAAACAATAGCAGAGTGGGGGCCATTTGGATCTTGGTGGGATCTGTTCCCAGAGGGTAGATGCTGCCACTGGGAAGATCTAACTCTAGAATCCCAATAGATGTCATTGTTTAATCCAAGGAACCTACACCATGCCAACCCTGCAGGAACAAATCTGCCAGGCAAAAGCGAGGAGAGACAGGCAGTCCCTGGAGCAAGCAAGCTGTATGCCAAGTAGTGCTTTATATGTAACAACAGCTTAAATCACACCTGGAAACAAACGACAAGTGCAGCTTGTAAAGCAGAAGCTTTAGAGATGGGCATGCCCATCGCTGTCTGTATTGTTGTTACATTCTAGACTAATTAAAGCTTCCAGTTAGTTTTCAAATGGAGTGCATTGAGTAGTCAAACCAGGATGTGACTGGGCATGAGCGACTATATAAAGTTCATTTCCAAAGAGGACGTTGGTATTAGGGAGGTAGAGAACTGTTTCTCTTCTTCTGATAAATTCCTACCCCACCCACACTCCCAGCCATTAAGTATGAGAAAGTGAAAGTGATAAAGTAAGTTTTGACTCCTGACCATCAAATTCCCTTTTCCATACTCCCATTTTTTTGCTTTCAACCACTTTCGCTTCAGAAATCAAATCATTAGTTTTCTTATCTTTGTATTTATTTTTCTCTTCAGTTTTTGGGGCTCCATCTCCATCATTTTTTTCTAATATAAACTCTATCTTCTTCTCCATTCTCCCAGTTACTACCTCCAATAAGTTTTGAATTGCACCCCAAATCTTTTGCAAGATTAAAGTTTCCTCTTCTGAAAATTGATCCATGTTTCCAAATTGTAAATTACTGCCACTCTAGCTTTCAAGACTTTATATATTCTGACCCCCCTCGTTCCACACCAAAGCACACTCCGAGCCAGAGATAAATTACGGCATTTAATTAACAGACAAACAGGTCTTTGGCAGCAACCCAGCACAGACAAGCTTGGGCAGCAATAAACACAGATAAGGCTTGGCAGCAATCCAGCCTAACAAGCTCACACAAAGTTCTCTGACATTCGATTCTGTGTTGACTTCTGCAAAGAGGGACGTGTGCACAAGTAGCTTTTTATAGTCTGGAGAGGAGCCTAATGACCACCAGCTGAGCGCAATTACCTCCTGTAATTGCGTAATTGTTCCTGATGCCTAGTAGCTCTTCGATGGTGTGCATCCAGGAACAACTCACTACTGGCCTCTGGCTCACTCTTCCTTGTCTCCTCCCCACTGGTCCAAGGCTCAGGTGCCTCCTGGTGGCCAACCAGCCTCTCTGCGCCCTGCTCGGAGTCGGAACCCTGTCCTGGGTCCTCCACATCCTCCAGAGCCGACTCAGAGGGCCCCTTGCTGTCGGAGTCTGGTGGCAGCTCCAATGGCACCTGCTGAGCCACAACACACGCACACAGACACACACAGACACACAGACACACACACACACATATCTTAAACATAAAATCATTTGCAATCTTCACATGAAAGAGGTTCCATTTCCCCCCCCTCTCCCAGTGCCAATAAGGCTCTCAAAGGACAACTGTGGTAAACACTTTGTGCCCTTGACTCTTATCACTTTTAGTTACGGAGCTTTGAGCACAAAGATGGTGAGATCAAAGGAGAAACAGGAATAAATGCGTAGTTTCAAAAAAACTCTAGCCTATAGCCTCTGAGCAGCAGAATTCAAGTATTTTCCTTTCACTTTCTTGTGTTGTCTCAGATTTAGGAGGGACAAAGTTCTTAAATGGAGTTTAATAGCAAATAATAGACGATTTTTGTTAGCGTAGAGACTGAGATTTTAGTTTAGGTCCGTTTGGACCACCCAGAAGCAAAAGTATTGCCTGCGGTCTCAGCGCATCGAGGCCACACGACCATATCGTTGTGACGTTGGCTCCTCCAGCAGCAACAACTCTTGATGACCTCGGCCATCCGGCACCTTTTGGACATCGAGGCCATCCAACCAGTGCTGGACAACCAATGTCATCAGGGTTTTTATTCTGTTTATTTGTTGTCCCCAAGTCCTTGGGGGGTTGGAGAGCTATTTTGGATTTTAAATGTCTTAATAAATACTTGAAATACTGGTGCTTTAAAATGCACTCCTTGCAGTCAATTTTAGAGGGGGTCCAGCAAGGGGACTATCTTACCTCTATAGATCTGACAGAGGCATATTTACATATACCTATCCTCCAGGACCACTGTCGCTCCCTACGTTTTTGTTATGACAGCTGTCATTACCCGTACAGGGCCTTGCCATTCATCCTATCATCTGCCCCCGGGCTTTCACTAAGGTTTTCGCTGCCCTGACGGCCCATTTGAGAAGAGTGCCCATTAGGATTATGTCTTATCTGGATGATATTTTGTTATTATCACCTTCTAGGGATGGGGCCACAAGGGATCTTGACACCACTGTTCGGATGCTCCAATCCCATGTTTTCCATCAATTGGACCAAGAGTCACTTTACACCCACCACTCGCATTTTAGTAGAAGACAGAATCACGATCACCACTGATGCGAGTCTTAGAGGTTGGGGTGCCCACCTGGAGGCACATATTGCAGAAGGCAGGTGAACGGAGGAAGAGGGTACCTTGAGTATTAACCTCCTTGAGCTCAGGGCCATCTGTCTCGCCCTCCTGTGTTTTATAGACTTGATCAAGGGGATCCATGTCCTTGTTCTAACCCATAACATTACAGCCAAGGCTCATGTAAACAGACGGGGTGGGTGGGTACCAGGTCAAGACAGCTGATGAAGGAGGCGAGCGAGCTGGGTCGCTGGGCGGAGGTTAACCTCCTGTCCATTCCTGCTGAGCACATTTCAGGGATTGACAATATGAGGGCAGACTGGCTGAGTTGCTCTACCCTGTATCAGGCAGAGTGGAGATTGCACCCTTCTCTCTTCCAGAAGATTACATGCCAGTTCAGGGTTCTAGTCATGGACCTGTTCGCCTCTCCGCGCCGGTCATGGTTTGCAGATCTCCAGACATTGTCCGTGGAGAGGCCCTGGAGGATCCCGCCAGACAGGGTGTTCCTCAGCCAGGGGTCATTGGACCACCCGAATCCCCAATGGCTCCAATTGCTGCCTGGCAATTGAGGGGGAGGGTTTAATGCTGGACAGCTTTTCCACTAGAGTTATAGACACTATACAGGCATCTAGACGGCTCTCTCCGGACTGCATTTATAATGCCACCTGGAGGATTTTTTGTGAATGATGTTCGGTGAGGGGGATCATGTCTACTTCAGCTTCAGTTCCCCAGGTCCTGGAGTTGTCGCCCAATACTCTTAGGAGGCAGGTGGCGGCCCTGGCAACCCTGTTGTCTTGTGGAGGGGGTCAGTCATTGTCCCATCACCCAGCACCTGAGACCACCTGTGGTGCACAGATACCCCGGGTGGGATTTGTGAAAGGTTCTCACTGCACTTACTCAGTCTCCATTTGAGCCACTCTGTACGATTCCACTACAATTTCTTTCCCTGAAAGTCTCATTCTTAGTAGCCATCACCTCTGCTCGGAGGATATCAGAGGTCCAGGCATTATCAGTGAGGGACAAATTGTGTACCTTTTATGAGGATAGGGTGGTACTTAGACTGGACCCTTCATTCCGACCCAAGGCCAATACATGGTTCCATCGGGCACAGGAAATTGTTTTACCAGACTTTTGTCCATCACCGTCAAGGCCATTAGAAGAGCAGTAGCACCACCTTGATGTCCGGCGAGCTCTCCAAATCTACATAAACCAGACATCGGAATTTAGAAAGACGGAACATCTTTTTGTCTCTTTCCAATCTTCCTCACTGGTGCAAAAGGTATCAGTCACTACCATGGGCAGATGGGTTAGAAAGTGCATCGCTGCGGCCTATTCATCTAATCAGGAGCCGATCCCTCAAGGAATTACAGCACATTCAACCAGGAGTTTGGCCACCAGGAGTTCGGCCACCACTATGGTGTGGAGTACGCAGGCTTTCCTGGGAGATATCTGCAGGGCAGCTGCGTGGGCACTCCCTTCGCCCTTTATTCATAATTATAAATTAGACAAGTTCGCTTCGGTGGACGCTGCCTTTGGCCGTAGAGTTCTACAAGCAGTGCATGCTGACAGGTAGACCTACAGTCTCCTCCCTCTCAACGGGGACTAGCTTGGGTATGTCCCATACATGGTTGCTATCTCCACCTCTATTGAGAAAGGGCATTGGTACTTACCTGATACGCCTCTTCTAATAGAGTGGAGATAGCATCCAGCCCCGCCCTGCACGGAGACTATTTTCCCATCAAGGACTGGGGAGGTGATTGATCAGTTGGTCTATGTTGGTTTTTTTATTGGTGTTTTTGGTCAGGATCTGAGTTGAATCGTTCACTAAAGTTGATCTTTGGATAACACGAGGAGTTTGTTGTCTTTTTCTTCGTCGTAAGCTGGGTGGAGTCACTCACAGGAACGGGTTATATAGGTGATTAATTAATTAGTAATCAGACTCAGTCCAATCAGAGAACGGACAGTGTTAATCCATACATGGATGCTATCTCCACTCTATTAGAAGAGGTGTATCAGGTAAGTACCAACACCTTTTTTGTTGCCCCATGTGTGGAAAGGGATACATTTAGAAAGTAATTCCTAAATAGCAAAGGACTATCGAAGTTTTTATTGCAGGAGAGAGAAATTGTCTTGAAGAGTACAGTAAGGTTCCAGGTAGAAGGTATTGGTGCTAGAACAGGGTGTCTAACGCAGCCCACAGGCCACATCTATCACGCGTTAGCCCCATTTTCACCCGGTTTAGTGAAGGGGAAAAAAGTCCTGATACGTCACATGAAAACGCCGTGATGAAGCGAGTTTGACACCCCTGTGCTACAGGAAAGGTTCCTGGAAGAGTATCCCTTAGCATACTGTACTCTTGGAAGGGAGACCAGCTGCAATTGATTTTATGTAGTCTGCTGGCTGAAACAGTGTGCATGATGTATATTTCAAAAAGCGTCATTTCAAACTATCTTCTCTTTTAGGGCACCAATGGATCACAGGTTTGGGATACAGCATTTGCTGTCCAAGCTTTTCTGGAGGTAACAGCTTTTCACAAGTTTTTCTTGTTAATTTTAATGAACTTTGTGGAATAGTTAACTAGCTGCACTTTCCTATATCATAATTTAAACAAGAACTCTGCCCCAAAGCAGCTCTTTCAGCTTCAAATTGCAATTGTGAGAGAAAAACAAACAAATGAAATTACATCACTTTCTACTCTATCTATTCAGTATGCTAATAGCCTTCTTCTGGCTTCTTTTCCTTCCTTATTTTATTTACATTTTTAAACTGGATATAATTAATATAACTATATTGGCTATGGTTTGCAGTGAGTGTAAATAGTATTCTAGCAATAAACCCTAAATGGAAATAAATGGTAATAAAATATTAAATAAAAAATTACAGAGATTGATTGGAATCTAAAATGATGTCTATGCTGTACTTGATTAAACTCTTTTATTTAAAGGCTGGTGCCCATGAGAAGCCTGAATTTGACAACTGTCTGATACTTGCACATCAGCACTTCAGAATAGCACAGGTGAAAATGTCACATTCTAGTCCCTGATTATATTTGAAGGATTTTTTTTCCCAGCGGCCACTGAGCTATGTACTATAGACATTGTATCTATTGAACATTTGAGTAAAAAGAACTAATCACATCAGAGAACAAACTAACCATTTCTGATAGTCCCAACGACAACATCTGCCTATCCCAGATCCTTACAAAGTACTTGATAGGTGGATAAAAAATTTTAAGTCCATAGATCTTCTTAAAAATGAAAACCCTGAATCTGGAAAATAGAACTATGGAGAAAGGAAATGATACCTCCTATCCATTCTCATTCTATTATTTATTTTTTATATCTTCCCTTTGTTTTTGTTTTTTTGTAAATAGCTCAAGTTTTTCCCCACAACAACTATCCTGTAAGGTGGGTTGGACTGAGAGAGAGAGTGATGGGCCCAAAATAACCCAGGCGGCTTTCACACTTATGGTGGGACTTGAACTCTCAATCTTCAGATTCCTATTCTACCACCTTAACCACTGGTTCTCTCTCCTCAAGCCCATAGCTAGAACTAAGTAACTTTGTTGTGGTTTACTCCTGCAAGATGCATATCATTATAATATTTTATCTCCTCCAGGTTCCAGATAATCCACCTAATTATGAAAAGTACTACCGTCAGATGAACAAGGTATGATTGTACAAGGTGACAGTAAGTGGAAACAAGTTCTTAAATTAGTTGTGAAAACTTCTCTGTGCCCTAGAACAGAACAGCTAGGGTGAATAAGAAGGGTGAAAGAAGCAAAGCAGGTTTGTAATTGTTAATTGGGTTTGGGGGTTTGTTTGAAGGAGCCTTCTGCATTCCTGCTTGTACACTGAATGATCTAACAGTGTAAGACCTCAGAGGCAATCACACTGTAGGATTATGGATGAGAGTGTTCAGTGAACACTCTGAACATTGGGCCATCTTTTAGCATTTCCCTTTCTTCTAGATGTGGCAGAATTGTTCTCTTTTCCCCAGAGGGCAAAATAGGGTGAGAGTGGCATTGGAATTGATTGTAATGATACATTATGGACTCTCATTCACTCAAGGCATTTAAAATAAATCTACCAGAGCCATGCTGCAAAAATCTGCATCATCATTAGAGAAGCAGAGTTTCATTGCTGTCATCTTCTAGATTCAGGTCAAAAAATATCTAGACTTGCAGCTCACATATGCTAAACAGAGGCAGATAGAATATCTTGCCTGGTAATTTTTACCTCAAGAAGGAGTTGGAGGTTTCTAATATTTTCCTGAGTGCTAGAGCAATGTGTTTCAGAGACAAAGAAATAGTAAGGCAGAGAAATTAGAGCATAAGAATGAGAAAAAAAGGAAAAATTGTTGAGCCTAATACCACCATTCACTTTTCCAACTTTCCATCCTTGATTCCCTGTTCTGACACTACTTCATAGATGCAGTGTAATTTACTATTTTCCCTTTTTACAATCTTGTCAACTCAATCCAAGCATACAAGCATACGTTTTTAGTTGTCCCCTTTCTCTCAACTCTTTGACTTTTCCTTTTTAATCTCAATGTACATCTTTTGTATTGGTTATTTTACATTTAATTAATACTCATGTAAGCATACATTCTTGTTTTTTTCTCTTTTTGTTTTATGACACGTATTTCTCCCACCTCATTCAACATATTAATTCTTCCTAATATTTTACATACTAATCACTAGCTTTTTACAAGTATTTACCTGTCTTTGATTTTCACCATATTTCATAAACTTTAGTTAGTTAGGATATGTAATTTGTTATTTCTTCTCGGTGAATGTTGCCATTTTAGTTTGCAAATTTGTTTTCTTTTGTGTTCTTTTTCGGTGTTCTGTGCTCCAAACCAAATTAAACCACTATTGTCTAATATCCACTAGGGTGGATTTCCCCTCAGCACTCGTGACTGTGGCAGCATCGTTACTGACTGTACTGCAGAAGGTCTGAAATCTGTGATACTGTTACAGGAAAAGTGCCCATTCATCAAGGAACACATCCCCCCCAGTCGTCTCTTTGATGCTGTAAATGTGGTGAGCACAAAAAAGTAAATTTCTTCCTGAGAATCCATCTCCCCCACTTATTTTCATCTTGCCCATGCTGTGCAGAGTGACCAAAAGGGCAGAGATACTGAGGGGATAGCTGGGGGAGGGGGTTAAAGCAGAGGCAATTCATGCAGGGCAGAGAAGTGGGAAATCCTTGTCCAATGACCATTGCTAAATGGCATGGTCCTGCAATGTTTTGTTTAATGACTGTTTTGCTTAATGACAGAAATTCCATTTCCAATTAGGGTCATAACCCGAGGACTACATGTAGAAATTTCCAGACAAGAAGTAGGGCTATGTATATGTTTTCTCTTAATTGTATTTTTAGAATGCCCTGATCAATTATGACTTTAGGTGATAAATAACAAAGCAAAACAGAAACAATAATAGCCAAATAAAAGTAGCAGTACAGATTTCCTGCGATGATGTCACTTCCATGTGGGTGAAGGAATGGGATCTCCGCTAGCTTTTCTGTGGTGAAGATCTGGGAAAAGGATGAGTTGAACCTGGAGGAATCAACAGGAGAGAGGGGAAGCCTGGGCGCCAAAGGAGGAAGCAAGCAACTTCCCTATCGGACAAGGGAAAACCCCTTGAAATCATCGGAGAAGAAATCGGCATTCATGGCCGAGCTTGGGTGGTGACAGCAGCACATGAGGGAGAGAAGATAGCAACACAGCGACATCGGTGAGAATAAGTAAAACAACTAAACTAAAACGATGTAAATTCTACTAGAGATTCTTTGAGGTTGAATTTCAAAGCTTTGAAGCGAGCTGGATACAGTTCAATATTGGCAGCTATAAGGAGAGCTGAAAGCATGTGATTTCCTGTAGCAATAGAAGACTTGGAGTGATTTAAGAACGGAACGGAATAAGCAGAGGACGAGAGAGCTGTTGGAGTGATTTGGACAATAAACAGAAATTGGAGCCAGATAAATCAGTGATAACAGCGAAGAAGGAGAGAGAAATACTTTGGAATACTTGAGAGAAAATATCGGATGATTGAAGAGCGCAAAAAAAAAAGCCTATACGAAAGAAGAGTAACATCGCCATCTAGTGGATGGTGAACTGAATAACAATATATAGGACAAATCTGCTGATGCAACATGAAAATATTTTTTTTTTGTTGTAATCTCTGAAATTGGACTAAAAAAAATCTTTTATTTTGAAGGCTAACATAGAAAGAAGAAATATAAAGCTAAACTGAACTGTGATGAGATAAAATATTGTTGAATTGTATTGAACCATATTATAATTGGAAGAGAGAGCATAGATGATATATGAACTATCTGTGATACTCTGAAATTATCAATGTTATAAATAGATGACATAATATTATATAATAGTATATAAGAATTAAATTAAGGATCTATTAGCCTAAACATACTGTATACCTTGAGAATATAAAAAAATAATAATAGTAATGTAGTGTTGAAGTAGGGGTAACAGTTTGTAGTTATTAAACAGACAATATAAGGTTATATACCGAATCAAATCAAGAACGTGTTAGGTTAAATATATTGAATATTGCATGAATATTGTGTGTATTGACTTACATACAAACCCGAATATATAGAAATTAAATTGTTAGATTGTAAGATTGAATGATATTGAATTGAAATGTACATGGAAGAGGGAAAGTTCAAAGATTGAAGGGGCTGGTAAGAGAATGGAAACAGGCAGTGGGCAAAGAGAAGTATATGTTATTGTGGGAAAACATTGTAAGGAAATTAAAATCAAAAATGACAAGTACAACAACAACAATTAGTAAAAGGAATAGGAAGGCAGCATCCAATCCAGCATCACCAACATCTTCACTCTCAAACCAATTGCTTCCTTTACTTTTGTATCGCCTGGATTCAATGTTAACTGCAGTTTTTTCCTCTTAATTTCCTCTTCCAATTCTGTTCGTTTTACCCCTTGTTTATGTCTATGTGCTTTATTTATATTTATCAGTACTCCTCTCATATACGCTTTGCTTGCATCCCATACGAATTTCATAGGTGTACCCTTATTCATATTAAAAACAAAGTATTCGGTTAGCAATTTTTTACAATCATTGATATACTTTTCATATCTAAATAAGTTTTCATTCAATCTCCAAGACCTTCTTGCGTGTACCATCCCTCCCAATTCCATCCAAACTGGGTTATGATCCGAAAGGACCCTAGCCGCAATCTTTGTCTTCTTCACCCTAGAAAGCAAATCATTAGTGATTAGTATGAAATCAATCCTAGAAAAGGATTGATGTCTATCAGAAAAGAAGGTAAAATCATATTCCTCTGCATTTCTTTCTCGCCAGATATCTCTCAGTTCAAAGTCATTCATCATGTCAAAAAAGGATTTAGGTAGCTTTGCTCGCATCTTAGTATTTGGGCGAGAAATCTTCTTATCTCTCTTGGTATCTATAACGCCATTCCAGTCACCCAATAGTATACAAGACCTATAATCCCACTGTACTAATTTAGCATGAAGATTTCTATAGAATCCGTCTTGCTGTTGATTAGGAGCATAAATTCCCAAAAGCAATGTCTTTTTCCCTTCTAGGATTAGATCTAACGCGATGTATCTTCCATAGGGATCTGCTTCAATTAATTCAGCTTTCATATCTTTTCTTAAGTATACAACTATACCATTTTTCTTTTCCATAACAGAAGCTACAAAATGTTGACCAAATCTTGGGTTAATCAGATATTTTTGATTGGTTGATTTAATATGAGTTTCTTGCAAACAAATTATGTCATTCTTAAACTGTTTAAGATAGTGAAATATTTTCTTTCTCTTCTGTGGAGAATTCAATCCATTGACATTCCATGTTAAAATCTTAGTTGTCATCTTTGGTTTACCTGAAGCTTTTTTAGAGCCTCTTGCATGGCCTGTTTAACCTTTGGCTTAGCTCCTCCCACTGCTTCTGGACTTGTTGCTGTAGCTCCTTGATCGATGGCAGGTGATTGTTGAGGTTGTTGCCTTTTAGCTTGTTGCTCCATTCGTCTAGTATAATCATACGGCTAGGTCTTTGTTCCATAACACCTTGCGCTTCTAGGAGAGAGAGATGATCCATCTTATTTGGTAGTTGTGTGGTTTGCTGTCTGTCTTGTCCTTCTTGTGATCTTTCTCCGGGTCCAGATGGTGCAGGATGTCCAGCCTTCAAAATATTATAGTAAAAATCTCGGGCTTTCCATACGGAGTTGAGACGATATCTTTGCCTATCAAATGTAAGTATAATGCCAAATGGTGCGTCCCATCTGTACTGTATCTGACGGTTTCTGCGGCTTTTACACGCTTCTGATGGGCCGCTCATGTTTGTAGCCGAATGAGAAGAAAGACACCGGACAAATCTCTCTTGAGATGAGCTTCACTGGCTTGGCCCCGAGCAATGCCCGGGGGGCTCTTTTTATTAGTTCCAAACAAAGAAAAGGTGTGTACAAATTACATCAAAAGGCACATGACTAAATAATCCAATAATAATAATGCAGCGTGGCAAAAGGCTTCGTCTCTGGGCAAAAGAGGAGAGGTGGATGAAAAAAAGGGGGGCTGCATCTCCTTGGACAGGAGAAGATTGATAGATGAGAAGGGAGGGAAGTGAAGAGATAGGGAGAGTGGGGGAAGGCGAGCAGCTCGCATTCCTGCATTTCTTTGAGGTGTTAACTGCTAAATAAACTAGTACAGAGAGGCACACTAATTGATAGGAAAACTTTTTATTGCTAACAAGAATGTTTTTGTTAGCATCCATCTCTGGGCCTGTGTTTCCAGACAGCCTATAGCCGCCCTATACACAGAACTGGTAATGGATCTCAACAGGTTTCTAAGTTCTTCAACTAAAAAAGCATATACAAAAAGCATAATCTCTCCTGGCTCTTAGCATTTGAGGTGGTATCTCTTTCAAAACAGTCAGGTCTTGACCCCCAATTTGGAGCTTAGTGTTATAAGACTCTTGTAATATCGTGTTTCTGAGCTCTCTTGTAGTGAAATATATAACAATGTCTCGAGGGAGCTGCTTCTGCTTTGCGACCCAAGAGTTAACGCGAGAAACTTTATCGATTTGCCAGTCAAACTTAGCCCCCGGTCTTCCCACCAGACTATCAAAAGCTTCTGAAAGAATCTGTTTCAGGTTTTCCTGTTTTTCTTCACGCAACCCCCTTACTCTTAATGCCAGTTCCATTTGCCTGTACTGTATCATAATTTCTTTTTCAGCATTTTCAACTTTTTGTTGCACCACCTCTGTTTTCGATGTCAAGTTTATATTAGCTTCATTAAGATCCTCTAGACTATCTTCAATTCCGGAAACATGTTCTGTCAGTACAGTTACAAGCCCCAGCATATCATCTCTAATTTTAGCAACCCTGGCATCAATTTTATCATACAACTCCTCTTTAAGTTCTTTTATCTCCTCTTTTATCTCCTCTTTTATTTCCTCTTTAAAATCTTTAAATTTGTCTTCCACTTTAATTGTCGGAGTGTTGAGAGCCTCATTTAATTCCCTCAAGAAAAATTCTTTCGTTAGCAAATCTCCAGTAGGGGGCATGGAGAGCGGAGGCTGCGACTTTGTGCTAGGTATTGGCGATGTGCTTCTGGGGGCTGAGGGAGGCGGTTTCAAATTAGGATTTGGTTTTGAGGCCATTCCAAGTTTTATCTTCAAGCAATTAGTAAAACTCTACTGGCCCACTGTACAGCTGTGGAAAGAGGTACTAAATCTCCCCTTTATTTTGAAATTTATGAGGCTCCGTAGGACTTTGCAAAAGGTTTCAGAAGATAAACATTGTAGCGAAACAGTTCAGCATACTCATCGCCATTTTAAGTGTCTCTATATTAGCAGAGTTAACGGAAGAAAGAAAGTCTTGTAAAAGTGAAACTAATTAGTAAAACTCTGCTGGCCGGCTGTGAGGCAAAGTAATAAATCCCTTCCTTTGAAGTTTTAAAGCTCCGTAGAACTTAACACGGAGATTAAGAAAATAATCATTGTTACGCAAGAATTCAGCAGGCTCATCGCCATTTTAAATGCCTCTTTAAATAGCTAGATTAATGGAAGAAGATCTTGTAAAAATGAAGCTAGGATTTGAATAAACAATTAAAGTTCTCGCATACGAGTACAACTCGTATTAAAATCAAATAGTTCAAGCCTTGTTCTGAGTGGGAGAATGCTTACTTCGTGCTGCAAGGCAGCTGGAGATTCCCAGCATGGATACAGTTCTGCCTTCGGCTGGCCCCCCTCTCTCCGCAGACACAGAAGCTGCAAAGATCAAAAGGCACTTGCACAGCAGAACTAATCTTCTTCCCTTCTTGCCCAAAGAGTAAGATACCTGTCAGACGTCTGATAGATGATCGTCTAAATAGATAACGCGACCAGGAACTTGAGAGCAGCTATGTTAAGCTGCTTCCATCAGTAAGCCCTGCCCAGGAAGTCAAACCAGCATACAATTGAGAGCACACTGGGTCTAGAGAAAGCGAGCTCAACAATGAACCTTCAGTGTATGCAAGATGCATTAGCAATGATACAAGAAACAATGCTGAAAACACAAGAAACAATTACAAAAACAAAAGAAACAATTACAAAAACACAACAATCAATTACAAAAAATCACGAAGAAACTAGGAGAAATCATGAAGAAATTAAACTAGAAATGTGAGAAATGAAGAGAGATTAGAATAGATGATACAATAGGGAAAATACAAAGTGAAATAACAAAAAATGAACAAAAAATTCAAAAAGTAGAAACAAAGGTAGAAAAAAGAGAGAAGAGAATAGAGATTGTAGATTAGAAGCTGACTACACTAAACAGACAATTAGGGAAAAAATAGTGTTTTTGGAACTTGAAAAAGCTGGCTTCTTTCTCCGCTTTCAAAATATAGTAGAAGAAAAGGAGGAGGATTTAGAGGAAACAATCACAGAGATTGTTGCGAACATATTACAAAAAAACAAACAAGAAACAAGAAGGAAGGGACATAGACGAGGTGTTTCAAATCCACACAAATTATGCCAGGAGACACAGGCTCCCACTTTACTAGAAAATCGGTAAGAGATGAAGTATATAAGAAAGTGAGAGAAGAACAAATAACATATAAAGGAAGAGAGATACAAATCCTGAGACAAATCCCGAAAATAGTGAGAGACCAGAGAAGGCAATATGTTCCTTACACAACAACTAATAAAGTACAATGTAATGTTCAGATGACTCACACCAGAGGGAGTGATGATTACCTGGCAGGATAAAAGATATAAAATAGACACAGTTGAGAAAGCACATGAGTTCTTTGAACATCATATCACCGCTGAGGAAGAACAAGAAAGTAAAGAGGAACCAGAGAGTAGAAGTCAAGAAGAACAGTCAGTTGAAAACAGAGGAAGAAAGAGAACAAGAACAAAGAAGAAGACAGGAAAGAGAACAAATAGAACAAGAAGGTAGTAAAATAGGAATAGAGACAAGAAACGCAAGGAAACTAAGGTCGGCATACAAATAACACAATGGAACAAGAAATTAAGTTACTCTCACTAAAAATAAATGGATTAAACTCACTGGAAAAAAGAAGGCAAACTTGACTAGATTACAAAAAATGAATATGGACATAGTATGCCTTCAAGAGGTACATATTAAAAAGCAATATAACAAACTACTAGTATATCCAAGGTTAGGAAAATTATTTGCAACATTAGCACAAAAAAGGAGGAATTGCAATATATATAACAGAATGGATAAATCCAAAAAAAAAATACAGATGAAGAGGGGAGGATTTTAATGATAGAAATAGAAAGAGAACAAAGAAAAATTCTTCTCACAGCAATATACGCGCCAAATAAAAACCAAAAAGAATTTTATAAGAAGATCCACCAAAAAATAATAGAAATAGAATATGATATATGTCTAATTGGCGACTTCAAAGCTATAACAGATATCAACGATGGCTCACGAAAAAACTAAAAGAGAAAGACGAATCTGAATATTACTCCGTATGGGATTTATTGGCTAGAGGAAAGGAGGGAAAAAGCAGGAAAGCAAAAAAGAACGGAAGAAAGATGAACAAAACAATAGACAACTACAAAACTGGAAAAGGATTAAAAGATTGAAATATGAGATAGACTATAGCAAATAAATATTATACAAAATGATGTAAATGTAGTAAAAACTGTTATACATAGAATATATAGAATATTACATATAGAATGAAAAAAAATGTATGAAATAAAGTAAATGCACAAATATATAAAATCAGTTATAAAAGATTTAATATATTATATACTAGCTGTACCCGGCCATGCGTTGCTGTGACCCAGTTTGGGCGTAGTGGGGTGGCGGGTGGGTGCTGCCGTTGGTCAGGACTGGGGGCTGCTGGGCCGGGCGAAGCTGGTTGGGAGAGATGTTGCCGGGGCTGTCGACCTCGTGGAAGTTGTTGAGCATCTCCTCGGAGGAGCTGCGCTCGGGCTTCCCCAAGTCGGTGGCTCAGGAGAGTGAGATGTCTAGGATCTCGGAGGAGGAGAAGTCCTTGGTGTGCCGCCTCACGGGGCACCCAGGGGCTGCCCCAGCCCCACTGTACCTCAGGCTGCCACCGCTGCCACCGCCCCATCAAAACCGCTTGGCGAGGCCGTAGCTGGCTCGCTGTGATTTGGGGTGGAAAGTGCGTGCAGCTAGCTCCGCCTCCGCCTCCTCTGGAGCTCCACTGGGCTGGCCTGGGGTAGGCCGGCTTAAGGACGGGGGGAGGCGGCCGAGGGATGGTGTAGGTGGCACCCCGCTGCAGACAGCAAAGGCCCGGCGGGAGGGGAGGGGAGAGAGGGGAGGGAGAGGCCGAAGGGCTTTGGCTCCCCTTGGCGGAAATGGCCAAAGCTCGTCAGATGAGGGGCGGAAAGGGGAAAGGGTGTGGCCGCAGCCCAGCAACACTTATAAAGGGACCGTCGGGGTGAAGCTGGAGAGAGGCCGAATTGTTCCGAATATAGTATACTCACTAAATGAACGCTATGATAAATGACACAGCTCAATTCCAATGCAATGTCACACAAAATAATTAAATCAAAATGAAAATAAATCAAAATCTATGAAAATTCAATATAACAATGCAATTGGAAACATTGAAATGGAATCATGAAATATTTAGTATAGTGTGTGTTGCTTTTACGTCCACCAGATGGCGCTGGAAACATTGAAATGGAATCATGAAATATTTAGTATAGCATGTGTTGCTGTCACGTCCACCAGATGGCGCTGGAAACATTGAACTGGAATTATGAAATATTTGGTATAGCGTGTGTTGCTTTACATCCATCAGATGGCGCTGGAAACATTGAAATGGAATAATGAAATATTTAGTATAGCGTGTGTTCTTTTACGTCCACCAGATGGCATTGGTTTTCAAAAAAGCATTTTTTACAAAAAGTAATGTTTTTACCTGTCACAGGTGTGACATCTATGTGATATACGTATATAATATACGCCATTCAAATGCAACGTTGTGTCAAAATTTCAAAGCAATCGGTGAAGCACTTTCAGAGATTAGCGATTTTGAACAAACAATCATTACATTTTTGTTTATATAGATTATACAAAACAACATAAATGTAGTAAAAACTACTATACAGAGAACATATAGAATATTATATATAGTCATAGTTATAAAATATTTATTTGTATAGATAAAACAGACATCATAGATAGGTAAAAAATGTAATGTGTTGCAAAGATGTAAAGTTTGTAGAAACAAAATATTTTTTTTAAAAAAAGCAGCAGTACAAGGTGTGCCCACAAACAATAAGTTAGACTGAATTCACAGAGGAATTGTGATTTTCAGGGAAGTATGGGGCTGAATATACATCTAGATCAGCGATTCTCAACCTGTGGGTCGCGACCCCTTTGGGGGTCGAACAACCTTTTCACAGGGGTCACCGAGGAGCCTCCCACAAAGAGGCTAGTGAGAAGCTGTCCCAAAGGAAAGGAGCGGCTCGGGTTCCCCACACGGTGGAAGGAGAGGTGCCAGAAGACTGACAGGCTTCCCAGCAGGCGTTTTTCAGCAAGTGTTCCTGCCAGGGAGCTCCTACAGGGCGCACTCCTTCGCCAGGGTTGAGCTGCATCAAAGGGGAAGGCTTGGGCAGTGAGAAGGGTAACGGCTGAGGAGAGGCTGCGGCGGTGGCCGAGTTTCCACCTGACATCGCTTCCCTGCCCCCGGCACAGACCTGGCTCTGCTGAGCTGGCTCTGCTTAGTTCCGCCAGGATCCGAGGGGGAAATTGTTAGCTGCTCATCTCTAGCGCGTGCACAACCAGAAGGCACAAATTGGAAGCAAGTCTGATATTTTTTAAAGAAAATAAAAGAGAAGGCGAAAAAATGCATCTGAAAATAAGATTATTTATAATTTAGATAACATATTATATTGTCAAACTCAAAAGAAATCAAAATATATATCCTATTGCTATTAGTACAATCTTGCCAGTTTCTATCAACGTAGAGTTCACTATGAATAGATTGCAGAGAAGCAATTTCCTACCATTAATAACTTTATTTTGGATTTGCTATCATGTTCAATGAGAAAGAAAGAAAAAGAAAGAGGGAAAGGAAAGGAAGAAAGAAGAGAAAGGAAGAGGAAAAATAGAGAAAAACAGAAATGAGAGGGAGGGGGAGAGAAGAGAGAGAGACCCTATTCCCACAGAAAACACTGAGCCATGAAACCTGGGTAGGCCTTTCGGGGGGGGGGATGTCATGTGACTGGGTGCGAGTGATGTTGAGTTGGCTCTTTGAGTGTTTTAAGATTGCCTACCCCTGTGCTACACCATGCTTCAAGACAAAATTTCATTAATTTGTAATTAGAAATAAATATTTCACAATATATAATTACATATTGTTTTTGTGATTAATCACTATGCTTTAATTATGTTCAACTTATAGCAATAAAAATACATCCTGCATATCAGATATTTACATTACAGTTCATAACAGTAGCAAAATTATAGTTACGTAGTAGCAATGAAAATAATTTTATGGTTGGGGATCACCACAACATGAGGAACTGTATTAAAGGGTTGCGGCATTGGGAAGGTGAGAACCACTGATCTAGATGGAGTGATGGCTCCATTAGAGACGATTTTCAAGGCAGATAAAGTCTGAACCTTTTTGCAGCTTCCTGGACTCCTCTTTGACCAAGTCAGATTGTTCTTTGTCCTCTCTCTCTCTTTAGCTGCTAAACATGCAGAATGCGGATGGTGGCTTTTCAACCTATGAAACTATGCGCGGAGGCTGGTTGCTGGAGCTGTTGAATCCTTCAGAGGTATTTGGTAAGAATGAAAACTTATATGGCTTCTTTACTTTCTCTAGAAGGCCTTCAGTTTCCTTTCTGGACAATTCATGTCAGTCTCTGCTACGGTTTATTCTGTCCAAGGGATGGTTTCCTTTGTAGAATAAAGATGGGTTGAATCTACCGCCCCCCCCCCCCTTACTTTCCCACTGCTCAGCAGTTTTCTTGCCTTTTGATGGCTTCACCATGTAAAACGTGCCAGAATTTCACTGGAAGAAAGAAAAGTGCCGTATTTTTCTAAGTATAAGATGCTCTGAAGTATAAGACGCACCTAGCTTTTGGGGAGAAAAACAAGGGAAAAAAATCTGCCTCTGCCTCCCAGCAATTTGCTTCCTTGCAACAAACAGCAAACAGTACAGACGATATACACTGTTTGTGGTGTTATATTTCAGACTATACTTCTACAGATGCTGTTAAAATTGATGTGGCTTTCTGGAAGTATACATTATTCTCTGCTATTTAAAAAAAGATACAATAGCATTGGGCCTCTTCAGGTCAAGCATTTATTTTAAAAAGCTTCTTCATTTTGTTAAGTCATCTAGAACAATAATAAAGGTGTCTTTAAAAAATAAGTCTAATAATTTGAACGTTCTATAGGCATTTATAGTTGTTGATTTACCTCCTTGCAGCAAACAGCTTGATTAGCACAAGAAAAAAAAAATCTGCCTTTGCCTCCCAGCAATTTGCCTCCTGCAGCAAACAGCAAGTTTCACTTTCAATTTCAGTTTAAACATGACCCTCCCGATCATCAGCTGTTTCAGGCTGCAGGGATTGCCACAGCCTATTGCAGCCTCTGCAAACCCCATTTCCCCCATTTGCTGCAAGGAGGTAAATTGCTTGGAGGCAGAGGCCAAAGGGTGGCCTCTGGTGGTGGGGCACCACATGGTATATAGTATATTCCGCATCCAACATCCAGATCATTCTGACCTACTTGTTGCTGTGTGGTGTTTAGGTGATATCATGGTTGACTATACATATGTGGAATGTACCTCAGCTGTGATGCAGGCGCTGAAGCATTTCCACAAGTGCTTCCCGGAACACAGAACCCTGGAAATCAGGTAAACAAAGGCGAGTGAGGGTAGAAGGAAAGACTCTTTCAGAGTTTACTTTTATTTTACTTTATTTTATTTCATTTTACTGGACCTTCTTTTTGAGAAAGTCTGCTAGAGGACAAAGTGCAGAATCAGGGCAGGGGAGGAAATAGATCATGATTCCTTAAGGGGAGAGAAAATCTTGCTTAAGAAGGAGAGAACAGAGAATGGAAATGTTGAAATGGTTTCCCATTGTGTTCTCCTTTTTACTTAGAGAGATACTGCAAAAGGGCTTGAGGTATTGTCAGAAAAAGCAGAGAGCTGATGGGTCATGGGAAGGGTGAGTATCTTCTAAATAAATACAGCTTGACAGTTTTAGGGCTGTCTATTCCAGACATTTCTTTGGATTGGAAAATGTGTCATTGCAAATAGTGAGATCCCTGGTTTGTTTCACAGATCCTGTTTTGTCACTTGTTGGTTTGCAGTCAGTGGCCCTTTGTCATTTAGCAGAAGGTTACCCATTGTGAACCTGGAAGATCCCTCCTGTTTCTGGCAGGCACATCTCCATCTCTTTCTCTCTCCGTCTCTCTCCGTCTCTCTCCGTCTCATTGCTGCAGAGAATGAACAACAGACAGCCCAGTATTTTACCCTCCCTTCCCTTCTGCCCTGAGCAGTCTGCATTGGCTGACTGATTTCTTCTCCTTTTTAGAAGCTGGGGTGTGTGCTTCACTTATGGCACATGGTTTGGATTGGAAGCACATGCTTGT
This sequence comes from Thamnophis elegans, assembly GCF_009769535.1. Lineage (NCBI taxonomy): Eukaryota > Metazoa > Chordata > Lepidosauria > Squamata > Natricidae > Thamnophis > Thamnophis elegans. The sequence continues at coordinate 33,882,778 of NC_045543.1, forward strand.
ATGCAACAGACCTACTGTGGCAGGTGAGTCACCTCCTTTCTCCTTTCATTTCTGGTTAGAAGGAAAGATTGGCAGTGGAAGAAACTTCTCATGAGCACTTTAGGATAAAATCTTTTTCCTTGCTCTTCCAATCACTCTTTTGGTTGGCAAGGGTGGCTCTGAATTTCCATCCTTTTGCCTTTCTCCTCCTAGAGTGGCCTGTCAGGCAGTGTCCCGGGCTTGTGAGTTCTTAGTCTCCAAGCAGATGGAGGATGGTGGTTGGGGAGAGGACTTTGAGTCTTGTGAACAACGCAGATATGTCCAGAGCATTGCATCGCAGATCCACAACACCTGTTGGGCTCTCTTGGGACTCATGGCTGCTAGGTAAGAGCTTGCAGGATCCACTGCCTTTGGGGGTTGGTGGCTTCCCACAGAGGGAAGGGAGGGACATCAAGTTGGCCACACCCACACAGTCACATGACTGCTAAGCCAAACCCAGAAAATAGGCCACACCCACAAAATAGGGAGCAATTTTTTTTGAAACCCACCACTGGTCCACACAACCACTTCCAATATAGGTGTTGTAACTGATTGTGCAAAACAGTATCCTTAGGATGTCTCCTGAAACAGCATTTTCTCCATAGTCTCACATCCACATTCAATTTTCTATTATTTCAAATAAAGTTTGCTGAGCTGTGAATAGTCTATCTGAAGACCTATTATACACCACAAGACCCTTCAGCAATGCCCTCAGCCACCTTAAATGTTTGCCATGAATTAGGTAATTAATCACAGGTCTCTGATGGAAATTCTAACAAGAGATTGGACTGGATTTTTGTGCTTGGGGTACTGTAGCACATGGAAAAAGAGCTTTTCTGAACATAGATGTTTTCTCTGCTACCTTTTCTTTCTCTCAATTTAACTGTAAGTTAAGTTCCCTGAATCTACTTGTAACAGTTTTATAGGGAGCAAGTGGAGGAGAAGGGGAAGATGGTGATTTCTATCCTGCCTTTATAATGTGCATTCAAGGCAATACACATTATGCTCTGACCTCCTCCTCTTGTCCTCTGTGGGATGAATTAGATTGGGAAAGAGTGACTGGCCCAGAGTCATCTAGCCAGCTTTCATGATTAATGGAGCACTAGAACCTACTAGCTTCTAGTTTCTGTCCAGCCTCTTAATTACTACATCAGATTGGTTCATTTTGCTTTGCAGGTATCCAGATGTTGGAGTTCTGGAAAAGGGAATTAAACTATTGATTGAGAAACAGCTGCCTAATGGGGACTGGCCCCAGGTAAAATGTCTCTTTTTTCAGTTTACCTGTCTTTTGCTTAAAAGCATTCTGCCTCAATTACTTAGCCCTTATAATCCTTCTCCCTGGATTTTTCAGCATCAAAAATGTTCCTTTTCTGTTGCTCTGTAGGATTTACTGATATGTTTTTACTTATCCTCTGCACGCCATACCAGCTAAGTGGTATATTCTTTCCCACTCTTAGGCTACTCTTGAGGAACTGCCATGCCAACAGTTTTTAATGCTTAAAAGGCTTAGTTCTCAAAGTCTTCTTCTCCTAGACAGCTTAGGTCCTTTTATCCGGTGTGCAGATCCAATAAGCCACACCAGATAGATGGAAAGCAATTGCCAAGAAGCAAGTTCCAAAATGGCCACATCCCTGCTTACAGTGGATTCCCATTTATGCAGGTTTGAAAATCATACATTGCCATGAACCAGTCACAGAAACATTACTGTAAACTAATCATTAAAAGTAACATCATGCACACATTTCAGAAGTAACATAGTTCAACCAAAACCTACAAGGTTTGCTAAGACTTTTATCTTATCAATAATATTCCTACACTAAAAGAATTCCTGAGAACTTGGTACTTTGACCTTGTCCATCATCTTAATGGACAGCCATTCTTGAGCAGGAAGGCAGATGGTCTGGCTTCCATCTATTGCTATTTTCCCTGCCTAACAAAGCAGCTCAGTCAATGGATAACCACACCACCCCCAAAGCTATTACTATATGCTAAATAATGATTAATATATGAATTAAAATACATTAAAGTGGGTTGTCCCCAAACTCTCATGAAGTTGCTGACATGCTTAAATATGGATGGAAAGCGAAAAGCATCTGCCACTACTGCCTTGTACTTTGCAATAATATCATGAGTTCAGTTTTGATTTATTCTGATACCCTTCTTGGTTAAGTCCATTTCAACAGCAGCAAGTCCCTCCTTTTTGAATTCCTAAATTATCCTCAAAATATGCAGACTTTTTATTCTTTTGATATACAAGGCAAGTCAACTTGTTAGAAGCTTCCCGTATGTGGTCATGTATGTTAGGTGCAGGTGACTCACATGTTTTATTTTCCTTTCCTGCAGGATCTTTTGGGCTATGAAATGCGCAGGAAAGATGAGAGGGAAGCTTTACATTTTGTTTCTTGTTTTGCTTACAGGAGAATAATGCAGGTGTATTTAACAAGACTTGTGCTATCAGCTACAGCTCCTATCGAAATGTCTTCCCCGTCTGGACCCTGGGGCGCTTTTCTTCCCTATATCCTGACAGTCCCCTTTCAGGCAAATGCTCAACAAAGGCAATAAGAAACGGGAGGAAAGAACTGGCTGCAGAAATGACCAACAGGCATAGTTTAGGATTTGCTGCTTCGTTGTAACAATCTTGAAGTCTGTCTGAGGTTCTTTTTGAGGCAGTAACTTGAGGCCAGTCAAAGGGACTCTTTTCCAAGGAACCAGTGAAGAGAGAAGTCAGTGAAAACCTGCTGCTGCCCTGTTGGTTGTTGCTCCTTATAAGGTGTCTCTAAATTCTGCTACATTTGGAAGAAAAAAGAACTTATCTGGCAAAGACAAACACATCTGAGGAAAAAATGTAAATATGGAGTCTTGAAGACTTGTGGAACTTTGTTCTTCTGACTGGTTGAAGCTCCCCTCTCTTAAGTAGAAATAAGAGGAAAAACATTAACCACCTTTATTCTGTCCAGTCATTTATATGCCCTACTTGTGCATAACCCTAACCCTAAGATTTTTTTCCCCCTTCTTTCTTTTTCTAATATTTCTTAAGATATCCCTACTTCCTTTTGCTACTTCAGTTTATCTATATTTCATCGCTGTGCACTATTTCTCTCCCCCTTGAAGAATTGGTTTTATTAAGACCCTTATTAAAAAAAAATGAATTCTTTTTATATGCTTGTCTTTTGTATAAATGATCCAAGTTTTCTGACTTTTCATTCATCATAGATTTGCTTTAATAAACAATAATTTTAAAAATGTTTGTAATCTTTGATGTCCTTAGTTTTGGTTTTCAAGCTTTCCTCAGTTCTCTGAGTTCAAAAGGATCATATTTGCATACAGCATTCAAAATATAATAAACACTTTGTTTGCATAAACAGGAATTATCCAAATAACATTGGCTTTCAGACTAATCCCCAGCCTGACTTAGTGCAAATAGTTGTGTAATTTACCTAGGCTAAAAACCAAAAATTTCTATACTTGTATAGGCTATTTTATATTTGGGAATATAAATAGCATTAGGGAAATATGATCTGGTTCATCCATAGTTTTTATATGTAGTAATAAAAAGTATAGGTTTTAGAAAAATTAAAAGATGACGGGTGATATGATTTTTTTCTTCTTTCCTTAAATATGGATTTCTTTCATTTTTTAAAGGGAATGCTTATTTTTCCTGAGTCATGTGGGGTTCTCCAATAGATCAACATACATGCATGCATACATACCAGGGGTGGGTTTCATCCGTATGGGCCAGTACGGAGGTTCTATGATTTGTGATCCTCTTCCATTTGCAGAGCTTAATGAGAGATTGGACTCCAGCCAATCAATGAGCAGTGGGTTGGGCTAGTTTAGTGCGGACGGGCGGGAGAGCAAGCGAGTTGTGACGGGATGGCCAGGGCGAGCAAGCGACAGGGCCGGGGCAGGTGTTCTGAAAGTTACTTCCGGGTCCACCGGTCGAATCTCCTCTCACTGGATCGATAAATGTCACCAACCAGTTCTCCCAAGGTGGATGACCGGATGGTGAGCCAGTGAAAGTTCCCTTAGTCCATCAAGCACTATGGCCAAGGCAGCCACCTGCCTATAAATTGTGCTTTGTGAAAGATCCCTATCTAACCCATCCTGAAGGAACTCCAGCACCTGAGGGGCGGAAGCTGAGGTAGGATCTAACTGCGCTGCCTGGCACCAGGGGACAAAGGTAGACTATGTGGTGTTATATATCCACGTGGTGGACTGCCTCCTAGAGGCCTTAATAGTCCTGATCACCCGAGCTGAGAAATCAGCAGCCCTCAAGCATTCTCACTGAAGTGCCAGGCATTCAACTGGAGCCACTGAGGCTCTGGATGGACCAAGACCCCTGGCACAGGAAATTTCCTCTCGGGGGATTCTCCAATGGGAAGAGATGGATAGGCTTACAAGGTTCGCGAACCAAGATCTGCAAGATCAATATGGTGCTATCAAAATCATTGCTGCCCTCTCTGCAACTACTTTCCGAAGGACCCCTGGGATGAGAGGGAGAGGAGGAAAGGCATAGAGAAGGCCCTCCGGCCAGTTGCACCAAGAGCATCAACTGCTTCTGCCCCTTGGGATGGAAACCTAGAGATGAATATGGGTAGTTGTGTGTTCGTTGGCATTGCAAACAGGTCTACAATGGGCCACCTGAACCTCTGGCAAATCAGAAGGAACAGTTCTGGATGTAGCAGCCACTCGCCATGGTCCATTGTGGCTCTGCTGAGCCAGTCAGCCTGATGGTTCTCCATGCCCGATATATGCTCTGCTCTCAGTGACAAGAGATGCCATTCCTCCCAGGTCCCCAGTTTCAATGCTTTGTGCCACAGCGCATGTGAGTATGTGCCCCTATGTTTGTTGATGTGGGCCTTGGTTGCCATGTTGTCTGTTAGTGCGAGTACATGCCAGCTGCAGACCTGCACTTTGAAATGATGAAGAGCCAGGTGGAGTGCCCTGAGCTCCAGCCAATTGATGTTGTGATGCATCCAGCAGTGCTCCCCAGCCGAAGAGGCTTGCATCCATGGTCAAGGTCAGATGGACCGGTTCCTTGAACACTGATTCCTTGTGTCCACCAGAGTAGTGACAGAAGGACCTGGGTGGCACACGGATTTTGAAAACAGCATCACTGGTTCCATTCCTTTGGTGTGGCAGAAGGTGTCACTGTGGTGCTCTGGCGTGGAGACAAGCCCAGAGAATAATTGTGATGCAGGAAATCATATTCCCCAGTAGCCTGGACAGCAGCGCTACGGAAACACAGCGTGTCCTGCATATCTGTTTGACCAACTTCACTATGCTATCTCTGCGATCAATAGAAGCTAGGTGATTGCCGTCCCTGATCCCTTCAAGGATAGACTTCAAGGAGAACATCTTGAATTGCCTGTATACTAGGTGAGAATTTAAGAGTTTTAGATCAAAAATCACTCTCCAACCCTCCAAACGTTTAGGAACAATGAATAGATTAGAACAAAACCCAGATCCTTTCTGATCCAGAGGAACAAGCTCAATTGCTTGGATATCCAGAAGATGCTGGATAGCCTTCTTCATAATCTGTCACTTGACCCTGTTCCAAGATAGAGAGAAAGTCCTGAATCAGCTCGTGAGGTGGGAGAGGAACTCTAATCTTAATCCAAATTTGACCATGTTGAGGACCCATGTGTCGGACAAGATGGACTCCCAATAGTCCGCAAATAAGGCAAGGCAGCCACCAATCGGGTGATCCTGTCCTGGATCACTTACCCCAGTGGAAAGGTCGGCCGCCTCCACCACGAAAGAGCTGCTTACTCTGGGGTTGATATCTAGATCTATCCCTATGGTACTGCCTATCCGTCTGTCTGTCTGACCTGGGGGGGAAATGCCTGTGCTATTGTGATTCCTGCTCAGAAGGACAAAAGAAAACCTTCGAAAATAAGAGGCAGGTCATTGATCCGAACGTCTGGTCACCATGAGAAAAACTTTGCGCTTGTTTTTGTCCTCCACCAAGATGGGATCCAGAGAAGCGCCAAACAAGGACCCACCTGAGAATTATGAGAAAGCTAATCTCCACTTAGATTTGGCATCAGCTTGCCAGCCACGAAGCCACAGCAGTTTTCTAGAGGTGACCGAAGAAGAAAGCGCCCTGGAAGCATACATCAGCAGAAAATTGAGTGGCGGTGGTTAGTTTGCTTACATCTTGCTGTAGTCTGACATCATTTGAGGGAATGCGCTCCTGCATTTGGCGTAACCAAAGGTGATCGGTGGTCCGATTGAAAAATGAGACTGAGATGGCCATTTAATGGCACAAGCTGCTGTTTGGAATGTTTTGCGTAATGTTAATTCAGCCTTCTTGTCCTCAGCCTTCAAGTTATCTGCAATGTCCTCTATGACCAGGGAGGTGGAAGTAGCCAGTGCAGCCACTGGGGAATCAATGATAGACATTTGTAATGCCTGGGAAAACCCTGATTCCAGATTGTAAAACCTGTGATAATGACCTCCAGGATTTGGGAAAGCACCAGGGCATGCCCACTGTAGATTTTTTACTACATCCAGAAAAAATTGTGAGGCCAGAATTTCCTTCTTCTCTATCTGTGGTTTTGAGAAAAGACCTCTGTCCAACTTCTGCTGAGTGTTAGGAACAGCAGCACCCCACAGCTTGGTGGTGGCTCTTGCTTTGCGAAGGAGGGATTTAAATAAAGCAGGAGAAAAAAGGCCAGTGAATGCAAGAGGATCAGGAGCTAGAATTTCCTCATCATCCGAGAGGTCAACATCCCTCTGACCCTCTTCCGCTAAAAGGGAACCCTCACTAGCAATTGATGGAGATGAAGGTCTCCAATCCTGGCTTGCTTCAATTCTGGGTTGGTCTAGATGACATCATTGGGTCTCACGGGATTCCCACTGCAAATTTGGTGGCTCTCTATGCTGCAGCCCTGAGACTATTCCCTGAGCTATAGCCTGTGAAATCAGTTGCTTAAAGCATTCAGGGAGGTCAGGCAAGAGAGGAGGAGGGTTGGGGGACATCCAAGTCAGGTCCAGGTTGGCCTGCTTGAGGAGCAAGCCTGGTGCTATTCTGGAGATGCAACGAGCCTGATGCAAGGCAATCAAAAGAATCTCCCTGTAAGGCAGGAAAAGAAGGGATTTTATTCCATTCCTGATCCCTAAGAGTTCAGGGAGGCTTCCTTGAAGGCTCTGGAACACAAAAAACTGGCCCCAAAGGCAAACCAGAAGTTTGGGAACGGACCTACGGTTTGCTTGTAGGGCCGTTTTTTGCCCTCTGGAGCCTTCAGGAGGCTTCCCTAAAGGCTCCAGAGGGCAAAAACGGCCCTATGAGCAAACCAGAAGTCTGTTCCTAAACTTCCGTAGGGCTGGTTTTTCGTGCTCTGTGGCTTCAGGGAAGCTCCTGAAGCCTCCGGAGGGCATCTGGGGGGGGGGAGGCTGTTTTCGCCTTCCCCGGGCTCCTAGAAAGCCTCCGAAGACTTGGGGAGGGTGAAAAAAGCGTGCCAAAAGGGGGTGGGGAGGAGTGCTAGTCGCACATGCATGCGCAAGGGGGGAAGCATGCATAGCATTATTGGTGTGGCACACCATTGCATGACCCCCCTGCGCTCCCTCCCACTTTTAGCCCGCAAGCCAAAAAAAGGTTCGCCATCACTGCTGTAGCCTATTGCAGCCTCCTGTTTGCTGCAAGGAGGTAAATTGCTGGGAGGCAGGGGCCAAAGGGTTGGGGCCAGTGGGTGGGTGGGCTACATTCAGTGTATAAGACGCACCCAAATTTTCACCCTCTTTTAGGGGGAAAATGGTGCGTCTTACACTCCGAAAAATACGTGGTGTCCCTCCAAATCAATAGCGTTTTGTTCCTCAAGCCACTCCATTATTTCACCCAAGTAAGAATTGAAGCCTGATAATACAATTCCCAATCTGGTAGCCCAAACCACCTCTATTTTTGGAATCTTGCAACATTTTCAAACTTAGCCAAATATATTTTAATATTGTTTTATTTAATTCTTCAAAATATTTTTTCCAGTTTTATTGGTATTGTTTGAAATAAATATAGTAATCTTGGCAAGATATTCATTTTTGTAGTGGCTACTCTTTCCATCAATGATAGTTATAGATTTTTCCACTTCTCTAAATCTGGTTTAATTTATTTTGCCAATTTATAATAATTATCTTCTTTAATCGTTACACAACTTGTAAATTGCCAATTGACGTTATCAAATGCTTTCTGTGCATATAAAAAGATCAACTCCATTTGTTTTCCAGGGTGTGCTTCATAATATTCCAATGTATTTAAAATCATTCTCATATTGTTTTTAATCTATAGGTAAGAAGCCATTTTGGTCTGAATGTAAAAATTCATTTAGAAACCTTTTTAGTCTCTCTGCCATTATTGAAGCGTATATTTTATAGTCAGCATTCAGTAAAGATATGGGCCTGTAGTTTTTTATCTGCATTAAATCTGAGTCTTCTTTCGGAATCAAAGTAATATTTGCTTCCATTTACAAATATGGCACCTTCGCATCAATCAATACTTCATTACAGACTTCCAACATTGTTGGACCTAGAGTATCTTGTAAACATTTGTAAAATTCTGCTGGCAGCCCATCTGGTCCTGATGTTTTATTTTTCTTTTGTCTCTTAATCGCTTCTGACAGTTCCATCATTGATATTTGTTCATTTAACATATCTTTTACTTTTTCTGATACTTTTGGTAGTTCTGCTTTTTCAAAATATTATTTAATTTTCTCTTCTGAAACTTTCTCTTGCTCATAATAATTTTAAATTATTATTTTTTTATCCTCATTTTGGTAGTGTAAAGTTCCTTTCTCATCTCATGGCCTCAAAGAAAATGCACTGCCATATTTTTATGTTGCCTTTCTATTTCTGGCTTCACGTTGGCTATTTATGATTTATTATTGGTTGGTTGCTTTAATGCTACAACTCAGTTTCGAGAGAAAGAAGTTGGATTAAATGAAGAACCAACATAAGGAAGTGTTGTAATGTTTAACTTAACGGTAATAATTTAATAGAATTTCTCTCTTGAAAGCCAGGATGCTTGCAAATATACTGGTGATAATTAAGGAAGATTCTTACTTTCCTGTTCTCTCACTTAGGGATTTGGGGAAGAATTGGTATGTTTATCATTTTAAATAGGTTGCTGCTTTTTATGTTGCAAGACAATAAAAACCTATCTGTACTGAATATATTGCTGTGTTTGTGATGTACAAACATACTAAAATGTTTCAATATGCTCATGTAATACTTGTTACCTATTTGTTTTTAGGTGCAATTCAAAGAGCCAATTGTTACCTATAAAGCCGTACATGGCAGTTGGCCTGGTTACTTGTGGGACTGCCTGTCTCCCATGGTATCTGCCCAGCCAATTCAATTAAACAACCCCAGAAGTATGCCTTTTTTGTAGCAGCACTTGCCCTCTGGAATGAGGTTTCCCTTGGCTGCCCCCTCCCCCTCCTACCAGTGTTTCCAAGGGCCTTAAAAACCTGGCTCTTCATCCAGTCGTTTGGTAGTGTGTGTGAAGCCTTCTTGGATTGCATGGATGGATTGGTTTCTTTTTCCTTCCCTCTGGTATTCATAATCCTTGCCATCATTTATTATTTTACTTTCATCTCTCTCTCCTTTTAAATATTTTTACTTGTGAGCTACCCAGAGTCTTTGGGAATTGGATGGCATACACAGTTTAATAGTAATAATAATAATAGCAGCAACAACAGCCATGTTTTCCTGTCTTCTAGGTCTAAATTAAAGACTATTGGAAAACTGTATTCCCCTTTATTATCTCCAACTGAACATTGTGTCAGCAAAGAAATTAAAAAGAACGAGGAACTCAATTTTTCTGGTAGAGATCTCACACTGGCAGTTTCAGAAGTAGATCTTCTGCCAGAATGCCTGTCTGCTAAGCTACAGCTGGAGAAAGTAGAGAGCAAGAGGTAAGATTTCTCTCTTTCTTTATAAATGTTGAGAAGTGCTAAGAATGGGAATATGAATGGGTAGAAAGAACAGAAAAAACATAAAATGATGGGATTCAATATTCATTCATTTAGTTCTAGTTCTGATATTCTAGTCACTTAGAGTTGGGAGGCAGCAAATGTTATCAATAAAGAAATAACATTAGGAATGTTATCTATTGATTGGAATAAGAGGAATAGGGCATGTGATAATGAAAACATGGTACTATCACACGTAGACCCATATTTTACTTTATTGTATTTCATTTTATTTTTATTATTTCTCAATTTATTCAGGGATGCTTCTCATTAATAGGAATAATAAGCCTGAATCTATTTCCATTCATTTCTGATCCCAAATCAGCATATCATCTGCTGTTGAATTTCAACGGCACGTCTTTCAATGACTCCAGGAGCTACAGGAGGCCTGAAAAGAATGAATTGTCCATCTCTGGATACCCAATCCCAGGCAGACTATCCCAAATATTCCTGTGGAATAAGGTTATAAGAGGTACAAAATCACAGCAGCCATCAGAAAGAAGTTTCCTATCAGGACGTCTTAAACAATAGATTGCCATCATGGAGGTTGGTTTAGATCAGTGATGGCTATGGAAGGCAGAGGCAGACAGTGAAGACCACGGTGCGGTGAATTTGACGATTTGTGAATACTGTGTGGCCATAGGGGACAACAAGATGGCGGGTGCCATTATAGCCGGAGAGGCGAGCTCTCCGGTGCCCTCTGGAGCCCTCAGTCCAGGGGAGGGAACTTCATGGCCCATAGCTCCGAGCACTAAGAAAAGGTCTTCGTACTGCAAGCACCCTCCTAGGGCTGTGGAGAAAGATGAGCAGCGCAGGGACAAGGCTCTGAACAAACATCTAATAAGGACTGAAATGGAAAGACTTACCAGAGGTAGCAGAATTAGCCCTTTTCCATCCCAGTCCAGGTCTCCCTGCAGGCAATCCCTCAGGCTGGGCACATACATTGCTCCCCAAGCTCCCACAGGAGCTCTCTTCCCCCCTCCCCTGTCTGCTGGGGGTCCAGCTGACTTACAGGGAGATTCTTTTGATTGCCTTGCACCAGGCTCGGTGCATCTCCAGAATAGCACCAGGCTTGCCCACCCTGGCCACGCCCCCATCCCTCCACCTCCCCAAGGTCAAACACAACCCTGATGTGGCCCTCAGTGAAATTGAGTTTGACACCCCTGGTCTAGATTAACTTTGTGAAATATTCAAACTCCAAAAATATGTTTTTGTATAAGACTATAGAATAGAATGTTCTTTCAGAATACAAAGAAGGGATTTTATTGTTATTATTTATTCAAGTTAAGTAAATTATCTGCTAGTGAGCAACTATGCCAAAGAAATGCTACAGCTGTGCTTAATCATAATGCTGTTTATTTTCTATTTTCAACCAGGTTCCCCTCCCCAATTCAGAAACTGAATTGCCTAATGTAAGTTAAAAGACTACTTTTCTGTCTGAGACTTCAGATTCCATTCTGTGCTATGTATGTATGTATGTATGTATGTATGTATGTATGTATGTATGCATGCATGCATGCATGCATGCATCAGTGGTGTGTTTCAAAAATTTTTAGAACCTATTCTGTAGGTGTAGCCTGTTTTGTGGGAGTGGCTCGGCAGTCATGTGACCAGGTGGGCGTGGCAAACTTGGAAAATGTGGTGAAACTCACTTAACAATGCTCTTGCTTAGCAACTAAAATTTTGGCCTCAATTGTGGTCATAAGTTGTTTTTCTTTTTTCTTCTTTTTTCTTTCTTTTTTCTTTCTTTTTCTTTCTTTCTTTCCTTCCTTTTGTCTCTCTCTCCCTTTTTCTTTCTTTCATCTCTCTCTCTCTTTCTTTCTTTTTCTTGGAAAGAAAGTTTATTTTTCAGTGCACATAAAACTTCAATAGTGCTAAGTCTCTAACTTGAAACCTTTCATACACTCATTTCTCTCAGTATTCTATAGGATCTCTGCTTCGGCTTAAGCTCTGCAAATGGAAGAGAATCACAAATCATAGAACCTCCGTGCTGGCCCATACGGCTGAAACCCACCCCTGGTATGTATGCATGCATGTATGTTGATCTATTGGAGAACCCCACATGACTCAGGAAAAATAAGCATTCCCTTTAAAAAATGAAAGAAATCCATATTTAAGGAAAGAAGAAAAAAATCATATCACCCGTCATCTTTTAATTTTTCTAAAACCTATATTTTTTATTACTACATATAAAAACTATGGATGAACCAGATCATATTTCCCTAATGCTATTTATATTCCCTAATATAAAATAGCCTATACAAGTATAGACATTTTTGGTTTTTAGCCTAGGTAAATTACACAACTATTTGCACTAGGTCAGGCTGGGGATTAGTCTGAAAGCCAATGTTATTTGGATAATTCCTGTTTATGCAAACAAAGTGTTTATTATATTTTGAATGCTGTATGCAAATATGATCCTTTTGATAATGAACTCAGAGAACTGAGGAAAGCTTGAAAACCAAAATTAAGGACATCAAAGATTACAAACATTTTTAAAATTATTGTTTATTAAAGCAAATCTATGATGAATGAAAAGTCAGAAAACTTGGATCATTTATACAAAAGACAAGCATATAAAAAGAATTCAATTTTTTTAATAAGGGTCTTAATAAAACCAATTCTTCAAGGGGGAGAGAAATAGTGCACAGCGATGAAATATAGATAAATTGATGAAAGAAAGTAGCAAAAGGAAGTAGGGATATCTTAAGAAATATTAGAAAAAGAAAGAAGGAGAAAAAAAATCTTAGGGTTAGGGTTATGCACAAGTAGGGCATATAAATGACTGGACAGAATAAAGGCGGTTAATGTTTTTCCTCTTATTTCTACTTAAGAGAGGGGAGCTTCAACCAGTCAGAAGAACAAAGTTCCACAGGCCTTCAAGACTCCATATTTACATTTTTCCTCAGATGTGTTTGTCTTTGCCAGATAAGTTCTTTTTTCTTCCAAATGTAGCAGAATTTAGAGACACCTTATAAGGAGCAACAACCAACAGGGCAGCAGCAGGTTTTCACTGACTTCTCTCTTCACTGGTTCCTTGGAAAAGAGTCCCTTTGGCCTCAAGTTACTGCCTCAAAAAGAACCTCAGACAGACTTCAAGATTGTTACAACGAAGCAGCAAATCCTAAACTATGTCTGTTGGTCATTTCTGCAGCCAGTTCTTTCCTCCCGTTTCTTATTGCCTTTGTTGAGCATTTGCCTGAAAGGGGACTGTCAGGATATAGGGAAGAAAAGCGCCCCAGGGTCCAGACGGGGAAGACATTTCGATAGGAGCTGTAGCTGATAGCACAAGTCTTGTTAAATACACCTGCATTATTCTCCTGTAAGCAAAACAAGAAACAAAATGTAAAGCTTCCCTCTCATCTTTCCTGCGCATTTCATAGCCCAAAAGATCCTGCAGGAAAGGAAAATAAAACATGTGAGTCACCTGCACCTAACATACATGACCACATACGGGAAGCTTCTAACAAGTTGACTTGCCTTGTATATCAAAAGAATAAAAAGTCTGCATATTTTGAGGATAATTTAGGAATTCAAAAGGAGGGACTTGCTGCTGTTGAAATGGACTTAACCAAGAAGGGTATCAGAATAAATCAAAACTGAACTCATGATATTATTGCAAAGTACAAGGCAGTAGTGGCAGATGCTTTTCGCTTTCCATCCATATTTAAGCATGTCAGCAACTTCATGAGAGTTTGGGGACAACCCACTTTAATGTATTTTAATTCATATATTAATCATTATTTAGCATATAGTAATAGCTTTGGGGGTGGTGTGGTTATCCATTGACTGAGCTGCTTTGTTAGGCAGGGAAAATAGCAATAGATGGAAGCCAGACCATCTGCCTTCCTGCTCAAGAATGGCTGTCCATTAAGATGATGGACAAGGTCAAAGTACCAAGTTCTCAGGAATTCTTTTAGTGTAGGAATATTATTGATAAGATAAAAGTCTTAGCAAACCTTGTAGGTTTTGGTTGAACTATGTTACTTCTGAAATGTGTGCATGATGTTACTTTTAATGATTGGTTTACAGTAATGTTTCTGTGACTGGTTCATGGCAATGTATGATTTTCAAACCTGCATAAATGGGAATCCACTGTAAGCAGGGATGTGGCGATTTTGGAACTTGCTTCTTGGCAATCTTTTTTTTTTTTTTGCAAATAAAAGTCTTATTGCTTTCCATCTATCTGGTGTGGCTTATTGGCTCTGCACGCCGGATAAAAGGACCTAAGCTGAGAAGAGGACTTTGAGAACTAAGCCTTTTAAGCATTAAAAACTGTTGGCATGGCAGTTCCTCAAGAGTAGCCTAAGAGTGGGAAAGAATATACCACTTAGCTGGTAGGCCGTCCAGAAGATAAGTAAAAACATATCAGGAAATCCTACAGAGTAACAGAAAAGGAACTTTTTTGATGCTGAAAAATCCAGGGAGAAGGATTATAAGGGCTAAGTAATTGAGGCACAATGCTTTTAAGCAAAAGACAGGTAAACTGAAAAAAGAGACATTTTACCTGGGGCCAGTCCCCATTAGGCAGCTGTTTCTCAATCAATAGTTTAATTCCCTTTTCCAGAACTCCAACATCTGGATACCTGCAAAGCAAAATGAACCAACCTGATGTAGTAATTAAGAGGCTGGACAGAAACTAGAAGCTAGTAAGTTCTAGTGCTCCATTAATCATGAAAGCTGGCTAGATGACTCTGGGCCAGTCATTCTTTCCCAATCTAATTCATCCCACAGAGGACAAGAGGAGGAGGTCAGAGCATAATGTGCATTGCCTTGAATGCACATTATAAAGGCAGGATAGAAATCACCATCTTCCCCTTCTCCTCCACTTGCTTCCTATAAAACTGCTACAAGCAGATTCAGGGAACTTAACTTGCAGTTACATTTAGAGAAAGAAAAGGTAGCAGAGAAAACATCTATGTTCAGAAAAGCTCTTTTTCCATGTGCTGCAGTACCCCAAGCACAAAAATCCAGTCCAATCTCTTGTTAGAATTTCCATCAGAGACCTGTGATTAATTACCCAATTCATGGCAAACATTTAAGATGGCTGAGGGCATTGCTGAAGGGTCTTGTGGTGTATAATAGGTCTTCAGATAGACTCTATTCACAGCTCAGCACACTTTATTTGAAATGATAGAAAATTGAATGTGGATGTGAGACTATGGAGAAAATGCTGTTTCGGGAGATATCCTAAGGATACTGTTTTGCACAATCAGTTACAGCACCTATATTGGAAGTGGTTGTGTGGACCAGTGGTGGGTTTCAAAAATTGCTACCTATTTTGTGGGTGTGGCCTATTTTCTGGGTTTGGCTTAGCGGTCATGTGACTGTGTGGGTGTGGCCAACTTGATGTCACTCACCAGGAGATGTCATGGCTTGGGTAAAATGTGGTGAAGCTCACTTAACAACACTCTTACTTAGCAACCAAAATTTTGGGCTCAATTGTAGTCATAAGTCAAGGACTATCTCTGCTTTCCTCTGCATGGCAGCCTTGTCCTAGTAAACTCCTTCTCCTTTCTGGCAATTTTTCTGACACCAAAATAATCCAGACAATGTAAAGTTTCCTGTTGTAGCAGGGGTTTGGACTAGATGACCTTCTAGCCCTAAATTGCTGTGCTGTTTTCCCTCCCTCCCTTCCTTCTTTCTTTCTCCCTTCCCTCTGTGGGAAGCCACCAACCCCCAAAGGGAGTGGATCCTGCAAGCTCTTACCTAGCAGCCATGAGTCCCAAGAGAGCCCAACAGGTGTTGTGGATCTGCGATGCAATGCTCTGGACATATCTGCGTTGTTCACAAGACTCAAAGTCCTCTCCCCAACCACCATCCTCCATCTGCTTGGAGACTAAGAACTCACAAGCCCGGGACACTGCCTGATAGGCCACTCTAGGAGAAGAAAGGCAAAAGGATGGAAATTCAAAGCCATCCTTGCCAACCAAAAGAGTGACTGGAAGAGCAAGGAAAAAGATTTTATCCTAAAGTGCTCATGAGAAGTTTCTTCCACTGCCAATCTTTCCTTCTAACCAGAAATGAAAGGAGAAAGGAGGTGACTCACCTGCCACAGTAGGTCTGCTGCATACAAGCATGTGCTTCCAATCCAAACCATGTGCCATAAGTGAAGCACACACCCCAGCTTCTAAAAAGGAAAAGAAATCAGTCAGCCAATGCAGACTGCTCAGGGCAGAAGGGAAGGGAGGGTAAAATACTGGGCTGTCTGTTGTTCATTCTCGGCAGCAATGAGAGAGAGAGAGAGAGAGAGAGAGAGAGAGAGAGAGAGAGAGAGAGAGACGGAGAGAGAGAGAGAGAGAGAGAGAGACAGAGAGAGAGAGAGAGAGAGAGAGAGAGAGAGAGACGGAGAGAGAGACGGAGAGAGAAAGAGATGGAGATGTGCCTGCCAGAAACAGGAGGGATCTTCCAGGTTCACAGTGGGTAACCTTCTGCTACAATGACAAAGGGCCACTGACTGCAAACCAACAAGTGAGAAAACAGGATCTGTGAAACAAACCAGGGATCTCCCTATTTGCAATGACACATTTTCCAATCCAAAGAAATGTCTGGAATAGACAGCCCTAAAACTGTCAAGCTGTATTTATTTAGAAGATACTCACCCTTCCCATGACCCATCAGCTCTCTGCTTTTTCTGACAATACCTCAAGCCCTTTTGCAGTATCTCTCTAAGTAAAAAGGAGAACACAATGGGAAACCATTTCAACATTTCCACTCTCTGTTCTCTCCTTCCTAAGCTATCAAGATTTTCTCTCCCCTTAAGGAATCATGATCTATTTCCTCCCCTGCCCTGATTCTGCAGTTTGTCCTCTAGCAGACTTTCTCAAAAAGAAGGTCCAGTAAAATAAAATAAAGTAAAATAAAAGTAAACTCTGAAAGAGTCTTTCCTTCTACCTTCACTCGCCTTTGTTTACCTGATTTCCAAGGTTCTGTGTTCCGGGAAGCACTTGTGGAAATGCTTCAGCGCCTGCATCACAGCTGAGGTACATTCCACATATGTATAGTCAACCATGATATCACCTAAACACCACACAGCAACAAGTAGGTCAGAATGATCTGGATGTTGGATGCGGAATATACCATGTTTTTCAGAGTATAAAATGCACCTTTCCCCCCCCCGCCCTAAAAGAGGGTGAAAATGTGGTGCGTCTTATACACTGAATAGAGTCCCACCCACCACCCACCACCCTTTGGCCTCTGCCTCCCAGCAATTTACCTCCTTGCAGCAAATGGGGGAAATGGGGTTTGTGGAGGCTGCAATAGGCTGTGGCAATCTCTGCAGCCTGAAACAGCTGATGATCGGGAGGGCCATGCTTAAACTGAAATTGAAAGTGAAACTTGCTGTTTGCTGCAGGAGGCAAATTGCTGGGAGGCAAAGGCAGATATTTTTTTCTTGTGCTAATCAGGCTGTTTGCTGCAAGGAGGCAAATCAACACTATAAATGCCTATAGAATGTTCAAATTATTAGACTTATTTTTTAAAGACTACTTTATTATTGTTCTAGACGACTTAACAAAATGAAGAAGCTTTTTAAAATAAATGCTTGATCTGAAGAGGCCCAATGCTATTGTATCTTTTTTTAAATAGCAGAGAATAATGTATACTTCCAGAAAGCCACATCAATTTTAACAGCATCTGTACAAGTATAGTCTGAAATATAACACCACAAACAGTGTATATCGTCTGTACTGTTTCCTGTTTGTTGCTAGGAGGCAAATTGCTGGGAGGCAGAGGCAGATTTTTTCCCCTTTTTTTTCTCCCCAAAAGCTAGGTGCGTCTTATACTTCAGAGCATCTTATAGTTAGAAAAATATGGTACTTTTCTTTCTTCCAGTGCAATTCTGGCACGTTTTACATGGTGAAGCCATCAAAAGGCAAGAAAACTGCTGAGCACTGGGAAAGTGAGGGGGGTCGGTAGATTCAACCCATCTTTATTCTACAAAGGCACCATCCCTTGGACAGAATAAACCGTAGCAGAGACTGACATGAATTGTCCAGAAAGGAAACTGAAGGCCTTCTAGAGAAAGTAAAGAAGCCATATAAGTTTTCACTCTTACCAAATACCTCTGAAGGATTCAACAACTCCAACAACCAGCCTCCGCGCATAGTTTCATAGGTTGAAAAGCCACCATCCGCATTCTGCATGTTTAGCAGCTAAAGAGAGAGAGAGGACAAAGAACAATCTGACTTGATCAAAGAGGAGTCCAGGAAGCTGCAAAAAGGTTCAGACTTTATCTGCCTTGAAAATCGTCTCTAATGGAACCATCACTCCATCTAGATCAGTGGTTCTCACCTTCCCAATGCCGCAACCCTTTAATACAGTTCCTCATGTTGTGGTGATCCCCAACCATAAAATTATTTTCATTGCTACTACGTAACTATAATTTTGCTACTGTTATGAACCGTAATGTAAATATCTGATATGCAGGATGTATTTTTATTGCTATAAATTGAACATAATTAAAGCATAGTGATTAATCACAAAAACAATATGTAATTATATATTGTGAAATATTTATTTCTAATTACAAATTAATGAAATTTTGTCTTGAAGTATGGTGTAGCACAGGGGTAGGCAATCTTAAAACACTCAAAGAGCCAACTCAACATCACTCCCACCCAGTCACATGACATCCCCCCCCCCGAAAGGCCTACCCAGGTTTCATGGCTCAGTGTTTTCTGTGGGAATAGGGTCTCTCTCTCTTCTCTCCCCCTCCCTCTCATTTCTGTTTTTCTCTATTTTTCCTCTTCCTTTCTCTTCTTTCTTCCTTTCCTTTCCCTCTTTCTTTTTCTTTCTTTCTCATTGAACATGATAGCAAATCCAAAATAAAGTTATTAATTGTAGGAAATTGCTTCTCTGCAATCTATTCATAGTTAACTCTTACATTGATAAAAACTGGCAAGATTGTACTAATAGCAATAGGATATATATTTTGATTTCTTTTGAGTTTGACAATATAATATGTTATCTAAATTATAAATAATCTTATTTTCAGATGCATTTTTTCACCTTCTCTTTTATTTTCTTTAAAAAATATCAGACTTGCTTCCAATTTGTGCCTTCTGGCAAACTGCAGTTTTCTTGGCAAGAGATCTAGCTTGCCATTGCTTTCGTCATAGGTCTGAGAAAGTTAGTCTTTCTTTCTTTCTTTTTCTTTCTTTTCTCTTCCTTTCTTTCCCCCTGATTTGTTTCCCTCTCTTTTCCCTCTCCCCCTTCTCTAATTTGTCTACCTCTATTTTCCTTCTTTCCCATTCCCTCCTTCCAGCTCTTTCATTTTTCTCTCTCTCTATCTCTCTCTCTTTCCTCTTTCATCTCTTTCTTGCACGTGCAAGCAAAATACCTTCCTGGGCCGGGATCACAGCGGCGGGGACAGCGACTCCTTCCGCTGCCGCCACTGAGAAGTGAGTAGCTAGTTGTGCTGCGCAGGAGAGCCACGCTGCGCTGGAGACTCCTCAGCGCCAGACTCCTCAGTACCAGGTCCCCTTCGTGTTGGCTCAGGAAAGAGCCGGAGCAGCCACCTCTGGATGCAGAGAGGGAAGAGTTCCAGAGCCCTGCGCAAGGAGAGCCATGTGCAGCACAGGAGAACTGGAGCTCTTCCCTCCCTGCACCCAACCAGCTGCTGCTGCTCTCCATTCCCCTCTTTCCTGAGCCAACACGAAGGGGAAAGGAGCTCACAACGACCTAGTCTGGTGCTTAGGAGTCTCCTGCGCAGCGTGGCTCCCCTGTGCTGTGTACCCAGTTACTCACCTCATTGCGCAGTGTTGTCCCCTCCGCCTTGATCCTGGCCCAGGAGGGTATTTTGCTTGTGCACGCGCTAGAGATGAGCAGCTAACAATTCCCCCCTCAGATCCTGGCGGAACTAAGCAGAGCCAGCTCAGCAGAGCCAGGTCTGTGCCGGGGGCAGGGAAGCGATGTCAGATGGAAACTCGGCCACCGCCGCAGCCTCTCCTCAGCCGTTACCCTTCTCACTGCCCAAGCCTTCCCCTTTGATGCAGCTCAACCCTGGCGAAGGAGTGCGCCCTGTAGGAGCTCCCTGGCAGGAACACTTGCTGAAAAACGCCTGCTAGGAAGCCTGTCAGTCTTCTGGCACCTCTCCTTCCGCCGCGCGGGGAACCCGAGCCGCTCCTTCCCTTTGAGCCAGCTTCTCACTAGCCTCTCTGTGGGAGGCTCCTCGGTGACCCCTGTGAAAAGGTTGTTCGACCCCCAAAGGGGTCGCGACCCACAGGTTGAGAACCGCTGATCTAGATGTCTAGCCCCCTACTTCCCTGAAAATCACAATTCCTCTGTGAATTCAGTCTAACTTATTGTTTGTGGGTGCACCTTGTATTGCTGCTTTTTTTAAAAAAAATATTTTGTTTCTACAAACTTTACATCTTTGCAACACATTACATTTTTTACCTATCTATGATGTCTGTGCTTCACCGATTGCTTTGAAATTTTGACACAACGTTGCATTCGAATGGCGTATATTATACACGTATATTACATAGATGTCACACCTGTGATAGGTAAAAACATTATTTTTTGTAAAAAATGCTTTTTTGAAAACCAATGCCATCTGGTGGACGTAAAAGAACACACGCTATACTAAATATTTCATTATTCCATTTCAATGTTTCCAGCACCATCTGATGGATGTAAAAGCAACACACGCTATACTAAATATTTCATAATTCCATTTCAATGTTTCCAGCGCCATCTGGTGGACGTGACAGCAACACATGCTATACTAAATATTTCATGATTCCATTTCAATGTTTCCAGCGCCATCTGGTGGACGTAAAAGCAACACACACTATACTAAATATTTCATGATTCCATTTCAATGTTTCCGATTGCATTGTTATATTGAATTTTCATAGATTTCGATTAATTTTCATTTTGATTTAATTATTTTGTGTGACATTGCATTGGAATTGAGTCATTTATCATAGCGTTCATTTAGTGAGTATAGTATATTCGGAACAATTCGGCCTCTCTCCAGCTTCACCCTGACGGTCCCTTTATAAGTGTTGCTGGGCTGCGGCCACACCCTTTCCCCTTTCCGCCCCACAACTGACGAGCTTTGGCCATTTCCGCCAAGGGGAGCCGAAGCCCTTCGGCCTCTCCCTCCCCTCTCTCTCCTCCCCTACCACCGGGCCTTTGCTGTCTGCGGCGGGGTGCCACCTATGCCATCCCTCGGCTGCCTCTCCCCGTCCTTAAGCCGACCTACCCCAGGCCAGCCCAGTGGAGCTCCAGAGGAGACGGAGGCAGAGCTAGCCGCACGCACTTTCCACCCCACCTCACAGCGAGCCAGCTACGGCCTCGCCAAGGCGGTTTTGACGGGGCGGTGGCAGCAGTGGCAGCCTGAGGTGCAGTGGGGCTGGGGCAGCCCCTGGATGCCCCGTGAGGCGGCACACCAAGGACTTCTCCTCCTCCGAGATCCTAGACATCTCACTCTCCTGAGCCACCGACTTGGGGAAGCCCGAGTGGAGCTCCTCCGAGGAGATGCTCAACAACTTCCACGAGGTCGACAGCCCCAGCACCATCTCCCCCAACCAGCCTCACCCAGCCCAGCAGCCCCGAGTCCTGACCAATGGCAGCACCCACCCGCCGCCCCACTACGCCCAAACTGGGTCACAGCAACGCATGGCCGGGTACAGCTAGTATACAATATATTAAATCTTTTATAACTGATTTTATATATTTGTGCATTTACTTTATTTCATACATTTTTTTCATTCTATATGTAATATTCTATATATTCTATGTATAACAGTTTTTACTACATTTACATCATTTTGTATAATATTTATTTGCTATAGTCTATCTCATATTTCAATCTTTTAATCCTTTTCCGGTTTTGTAGTTGTCTATTGTTTTGTTCATCTTTCTTCCTTTCTTTTTTGCTTTCCTGCTTTTCCCCTCCTTTCTTTTAGCCAATAAATCCCATACGGAGTAATATTCAGATTCGTCTTTCTCTTTTAGTTTTTTCGTGAGCCATCGTTGATATCTGTTATAGCTTTGAAGTTGCTAATTAGACATATATCATATTCTATTTCTATTATTTTTTGGTGGATCTTCTTATAAAATTCTTTTTGGTTTTGTATTTGGGGCGTATATTGCTGTGAGAAGAATTTTTCTTTGTTCTGTTTCTATTTCTATCATTAAAATCCTCCCCTCTTCATCTGCATATTTTTTTTTGCATTTATCCATTCTTTTATATATATTGCAATTCCTCCTTTTTTGTGCTAATGTTGCAAATAATTTTCCTAACTTGGGATATTCTAGTAGTTTGTTATATTGCTTTTTAATATGTACCTCTTGAAGGCATACTATGTCCATATTCATTTTTTGTAATCTAGTCAAGTTTGCCTTCTTTTTTCCAGTGAGTTTAATCCATTTATTTTTAGTGAGAGTAACTTAATTTCTTGTTCCATTGTGTTATTTGTATGCCGACCTTAGTTTCCTTGCGTTTCTTGTCTCTATTCCTATTTTACTACCTTCTTGTTCTATTTGTTCTCTTTCCTGTCTTCTTCTTTGTTCTTGTTCTCTTTCTTCCTCTGTTTTCAACTGACTGTTCTTCTTGACTTCTACTCTCTGGTTCCTCTTTACTTTCTTGTTCTTCCTCAGCGGTGATATGATGTTCAAAGAACTCATGTGCTTTCTCAACTGTGTCTATTTTATATCTTTTATCCTGCCAGGTAATCATCACTCCCTCTGGTGTGAGTCATCTGAACATTACATTGTACTTTATTAGTTGTTGTGTAAGGAACATATTGCCTTCTCTGGTCTCTCACTATTTTTGGGATTTGTCTCAGGATTTGTATCTCTCTTCCTTTATATGTTATTTGTTCTTCTCTCACTTTCTTATATACTTCATCTCTTACCGATTTTCTAGTAAAGTGGGAGCCTGTGTCTCCTGGCATAATTTGTGTGGATTTGATACACCTCGTCTATGTCCCTTCTTGTTTCTTGTTTGTTTTTTTGTAATATGTTCGCAACAATCTCTGTGATTGTTTCCTCTAAATCCTCCTCCTTTTCTTCTACTATATTTTGAAAGCGGAGAAAGAAGCCAGCTTTTTCAAGTTCCAAAAACACTATTTTTTCCCTAATTGTCTGTTTAGTGTAGTCAGCTTCTAATCTACAATCTCTATTCTCTTCTCTGTTTTTTCTACCTTTGTTTCTACTTTTTGAATTTTTTGTCCATTTTTTGTTATTTCGCTTTGTATTTTCCCTATTGTATCATCTATTCTAATCTCTCTTCATTTCTCCCATTTCTAGTTTAATTTCTTCATGATTTCTCCTAGTTTCTTCGTGATTTTTTGTAATTGATTCTTGTGTTTTTGTAATTATTTCTTTTGTTTTTGTAATTGTTTCTTGTGTTTTCAGCATTGTTTCTTGTATCATTGCTAATGCATCTTGTGTACACTGAAGGTTCATTGTTGAGCTCGCTTTCTCTAGACCCGGTGTGCTCTCAACTGTATGCTGGTTTGACTTCCTGGGCGGGGCTTACTGATGGAAGCAGCTTAACATAGCTGCTCCCGAGTTCCTGGTCGCGTTATCTGTTTAGACGATCGTCTATCAGACGTCTGACAGGTATCTTACTCTTCGGGCAAGAAGGGAAGAAGATCAGTTCTGCTGTGCAAGTGCCTTTTGATCTTTGCAGCTTCTGTGTCTGCGGAGAGAGGGGGGCCAGCCGAAGGCAGAACTGTATCCATGCTGGGAATCTCCAGCTGCCTTGCAGCACGAAGTAAGCATTCTCCCACTCAGAACAAGGCTTGAACTATTTGATTTTAATACGAGCTGAACTCGTATGCGAGAACTTTAATTGTTTATTCAAATCCTAGCTTCATTTTTACAAGATCTTCTTCTGTTAATCTAGCTATTTAAAGAGACATTTAAAATGGCAATGAGCCTGCTGAATTCTTCCATAACAATGATTATTTTCTTAATCTCCTTGTTAAGTTCTACGGAGCTTTAAAACTTCAAAGGAAAGGAGTGATTTATTACTTTGCCTCACAGTCGGCCAGCAGAGTTTTACTAATTAGTTTCACTTTTACAAGACTTTCTTTCTTCCGTTAACTCTGCTAATATAGAGACACTTAAAATGGCGATGAGTATGCTGAACTGTTTCGCTACAATGTTTATCTTCTGAAACCTTTTGCAAAGTCCTACGGAGCCTCATAAATTTCAAAATAAAGGGGAGATTTAGTACCTCTTTCCATAGCTGTACAGTGGGCCAGTAGAGTTTTACTAATTGCTTGAAGATAAAACTTGGAATGGCCTCAAAACCAAATCCTAATTTGAAACCCCCTCCCTCAGCCCCCAGAAGCACATCGCCAATACCTAGCACAAAGTCGCAGCCTCCGCTCTCCATGCCCCCTACTGGAGATTTGCTAACGAAAGAATTTTTCTTGAGGGAATTAAATGAGGCTCTCAACACTCAGACAATTAAAGTGGAAGACAAACTTAAAGATTTTAAAGAGGAAATAAAAGAGGAGATAAAAGAGGAGATAAAAGAACTTAAAGAGGAGTTGTATGATAAAATTGATGCCAGGGATGCTAAAATTAGAGATGATATGCTGGGGCTTGTAACTGTACTGACAGAACATGTTTCCGGAATTGAAGATAGTCTAGAGGATCTTAATGAAGCTAATATAAACTTGACATCGAAAACAGAGGTGGTGCAACAAAAAGTTGAAAATGCTGAAAAAGAAATTATGATACAGTACAGCAAATGGAACTGGCATTAAGAGTTAAGGGGGTTGCGTGAAGAAAAACAGGAAAACCTGAAACAGATTCTTTCAGAAGCTTTTGATAGTCTGGTGGGAAGACCGGGGGCTAAGTTTGACTGGCAAATCGATAAAGTTTCTCGCGTTAACTCTTGGGTCGCAAAGCAGAAGCAGCTCCCTTGAGACATTGTTATATATTTCACTACAAGAGAGCTCAGAAACACGATATTACAAGAGTCTTATAACACTAAGCTCCAAATTGGGGGTCAAGACCTGACTGTTTTGAAAGAGATACCACCTCAAATGCTAAGAGCCAGGAGAGATTATGCTTTTTTAGTTGAAGAACTTAGAAACCGTCAAATACAGTACAGATGGGACGCACTATTTGGCATTATACTTACATTGTCGTAAGAGGACTAAGGAAGTTTTGCTATTGGAGAGACATAGGCTGATAGACTGAAGAATACAATTGAAAATTAGCTAAATCTAATTACTCTTATTTGTAATAGATATAGCTGAATAATAATTGATATTGATAGTAATGTATATAATGTGGAGTTGATATGATAAATAATAATTGGATATGAGAAAGGAAGGTTGGAAATATTTTTGGATTATATATAAAGGGTATTAATCACAATAATTATCACTATTAAAAAACTAAATAAAATATATACAGTTAAATGTTAATATGGGGAAAATGTTATGATATATGATATAACTAAATATTATGGATGTTCAGCTAAAATGAGGATTTGATGTTAATAGAGGATTTTACAAACAAGTAAATGAAATGTCAGCATGTGTTATGGATTAATTCTTTGGCATAGTTAAGGATAAAGGATGTTTAAATAACTATAGTTAACTAAAAGTGGAGGTATAATGATGTTAATATGGTAAACATTTGAGTTAAGATATTTGAATTAATATGAATTAATGGAAGAGATGCACCAAAACATGTTGTAACCAGCTAATATACTTTTTTTTAAAATAATATATACCTGTGTTCCTTTTTTTTTTCCCCTGCCTTGTGTTTTGTCCTTTTTGTCCTGTTTGTCCTTTTTGTTTTTTTTTCTTTGTTTTTTTGTTGTTGGTTTTTTTGACTTTTTCTTTTCCCACTGGTGTGGGCATGTATTGTTTAAGATTATTACTTTTATTAATATTTTTAAATAATAATTACAGTCAAATGAAAATGGATATATGACGATGGTGATATGTATGAATATCTGAGTTAAAATGCTTGAGTTAACATGAGTTATGTTTGTTGAATGTGGAGGAGATGTACCAAAGTTTATTTGTGATCGACTGATACACTTCTATAGATGTAAAGAAAGATGTTGTACTTGTTTCAAATTAAAATTAAAAAAAAAATTAATAAAAAAAATCCTCCTCCTTTTCTTCTACTATATTTTGAAAGCGGAGAAAGAAGCCAGCTTTTTCAAGTTCCAAAAACACTATTTTCCCCAAATTTTCTGTTTAGTGTAGTCAGCTTCTAATCTACAATCTCTATTCTCTTCTCCGTTTTTTCTACCTTTGTTTCTACTTTTTGAATTTTTTGTTCATTTTTTGTTATTTCGCTTTGTATTTTCCCTATTGTATCATCTATTCTAATCTCTCTTCATTTCTCCCATTTCTAGTTTAATTTCTTCATGATTTCTCCTAGTTTCTTCATGATTTTTTTGTAATTGTTTCTTGTGTTTTTGTAATTGTTTCTTGTGTTTTTGTAATTGTTTCTTGTATTTTCAGCATGGTTTCTTGTATCATTGCTAATGCATCTTGCGTAAACTGAAGGTTCGTTGTTGAGCTCGCTTTCTCTAGACCCAGTGTGCTCTCAATTGAATGCTGGTTTGAGGGTGAAGACGTTGGTGATGCTGGATTGGATGCTGCCTTCCTATTCATTTTACTAATTGTTGTTGTTGTACTTGTCATTTTTGATTTTAATTTCTTTACAATGTTTTCCCACAATAGCATATACTTCTCTTTGCCCACTGCCTGTTTCCACTCTCTTACCAGCCCCTTCAATCTTTGAACTTTCCCTCTTCCATGTACATTTCAATTCAATATCATTCAATCTTACAATCTAACAACTTAATTTCTATATATTCGGGTTTGTATGTAAGTCAATCCACACAATATTCATGCAATATTCAATATATTTAACCTAACACGTTCTTGATTTGATTCAGTATATAACCTTATATCGTCTGTTTAATAACTACAAACTGTTACCCCCTACTTCAACACTATATTACTATTATTATTTTTTTATATTCTCAAGGTATACAGTATGTTTAGGCTAATAGATCCTTAATTTAATTCTTATATACTATTATATAATATTATGTCTTCTATTTATAACGTTGATAATTTCAGAGTATCACAGATAGTTCATATATCATCTATGCTCTCTCTTCCAATTATAATATAGTTCAATACAATTCAACAATATTTTATCTCACCACAGTTCAGTTTAGCTTTATATTTCTTCTTTCAATGTTATCCTTCAAAATAAAAGATTTTTTTTTAGTCCAATTTCAGAGATCACAACAAAAAAAAAATATTTTCATGTTGCATCAGCAGATTTGTCCTATATATTGTTATTCAGTTCACCATCCACTAGATGGAGCTGTTACTCTTCTTTCGTATAGGCTTTTTTTTTTTTTGCGCTCTTCAATCATCCGATATTTTCTCTCAAGTATTCCCAAGTATTTCTCTCTCCTTCTTCGCTGTTATCACTGATTTATCTGGCTCCAATTTCTGTTTATTGTCCAAATCGCTCCAACAGCCCTCTCGTCCTCTGCTTATTCCGTTCCGTTCTTAAATCACTCCAAGTCTTCTATTGCTACAGGAAATCACATGCTTTCAGCTCTTCTTATAGCTGCCAATATTGAACTGTATCCAGCTCGCTTCAAAGCTTTGAAATTCTACCTCAAAGAATCTTTAGTAGAATTTACATCGTTTTAGTTTAGTTCTTTTAGTTATTCTCACCGATGTTGCTGTGTTGCTATCTTCTCTCCCTCATGTGCGGCTGTCACCACCCAAGCAAGACCATGAATGCCAATTTCTTCAAAGATGTTTTCAAGGGGTTTTCCCTTGTCCGATAGGGAAGTTGCTTGCTTCCTCCTTCGGCGCCCAGGCTCCCCCTCTCTCCTTTTGATTCCTCCAGGTTCAACTCATCCTTTTCCCAGATTTTCACCACAGAAAAGCTAGCGGAGATCCCATTCCTTCACCCACATGGAAGTGATGTCACTGCAGGAAATCTGTACTGCTGCTTTTATTTGGCTATTATTGTTTCTGTTTTGCTTTGTTATTTACCACCTAAAGTCATAATTGATCAGGGCAACCTAAAAATACAATTAAAACATATACATAGCCCTACTTCTTGTCTGGAAATCTCTACATGTAGTCCTCAGGTTATGACCCAAATTGGAAATGGAGTTTCTGTCATTAAGGAAAACAGTCATTAAACAAAACATTGTATGACCATGCCATTTAGCAATGGTCATTGGACAAGGATTTCCCACTTCTCTGCCCTGCATGAATTGTCTCTGCTTTAACTCCCTCCCCCAGCTATCCCTTCAGTATCTCTGCCCTTTTGGTCACTCTGCACAGCATGGGCAAGATGAGAATAAGTGGGGGAGATGGATTCTCAGGAAGAAATTTACTTTTTTGTGCTCACCACATTTACAGCATCAAAGAGACGACCGGGGGGGATGTGTTCCTTGATGAATGGGCACTTTTCCTGTAACAGTATCACAGATTTCAGACCTTCTGCAGTACTGTCAGCAACGATCCAGCCACAGTCACGAGTGCTGAAGGGAAATCCACCCTAGTGGTTATTAGACAATAGTGGTTTAATTTGGTTTGGAGCACAGAACACCGAAAAAGAACACAAAAGAAAACAAATTTGCAAACTAAAATGGCAACATTCACCGAGAAGAAATAACGAATTACATATCCTAACTAACTAAAGTTTATGAAATATGGTGAAAATCAAAGACAGGTAAATACTTGTAAAAAGCTAGTGATTAGTATGTAAACTATTAGGAGGAATTAATATGTTGAATGAGGTGGGAAAGGTAACCTTGAGAAATATATGTCATAAAACAAAAAGAGAAAAAAACAAGAATGTATGCTTACATGAGTATTAATTGAATTCAAAATAACCAATACAAAAGATGTACATTGAGATTATAAAGGAAAAGTCAAAGAGTTGAGAGAAAGGGGACAACTAAAAACGTATGCTTGTATGCTTGGATTGAGTTGACAAGATTGTAAAAAGGAAAAATAGTAAATTACACTGCATCTATGAAGTAGTGTCAGAACAGGGAATCAAGGATGGAAAGTTGGAAAAGTGAATGGTGGTATTAGGCTCAACAATTTTTTTCCTTTTTTTCTCATTCTTATGCTCTAATTTCTCTGCCTTACTATTTCTTTCTCTCTTAAACACATTGCTTTAGCACTCAGGAAAATATTAGAAACCTCCAACTCCTTCTTGGGGTAAAAATTACCAGGCAAGATATTCTATCTGCCTCTGTTTAGCATATGTGAGCTGCAAGTCTAGATATTTGTTGACCTGAATCTAGAAGATGGGAGCAATGAAACTCTGCTTCTCTAATGATGATGCAGATTTTTGCAGCATGGCTCTGGTAGATTTATTTTAAATGCCTTGAGTGAATGAGTCCATAATGTATCATTACAATCAATTCCAATGCCACTCTCACCCTATTTTGCCCTCTGGGGAAAAGAGAACAATTCTGCCACATCTAGAAGAAAGGGAAATGCTAAAAGATGGCCCAATGTTCAGAGTGTTCACTGAACACTCTCATCCATAATCCTACAGTGTGACTGCCTCTGAGGTTAGATCATTCAGTGTACAAGCAGGAATGCAGAAGGCTCCTTCAAACAAACCCCCAAATCCACTCAACAATTACAAACCTGCTTTGCTTCTTTCACCCTTCTTATTCACCCTAGCTGTTCTGTTCTAGGGCACAGAGAAGTTTTCACAACTAATTTAAGATCTTGTTTCCACTTTCTGTCACCTTGAACAATCATACCTTGTTCATCTGACGGTAGTACTTTTCATAATTAGGTGGATTATCTGGAACCTGGAGGAGATAAAATATTATAATGATATGCATCTTGCAGGAGTAAACCACAACAAAGTTACTTAGTTCTAGCTATGGGCTTGAGGAGAGAGAACCAGTGGTTAAGGTGGTAGAATAGGAATCTGAAGATAGAGTTCAAGTCCCACCATAAGTGTGAAAGCCGCCTGGGTTATTTTGGGCCCATCACTCTCTCTCTCAGTCCAACCCACCTTACAGGATAGTTGTTGTGGGGAAAAACTTGAGCTATTTACAAAAAAACAAAAACAAAGGCAAGATATAAAAAATGAATAATAGAATGAGAATGGATAGGAGGTATCATTTCCTTTCTCCATAGTTCTATTTTCCAGATTCAGGGTGTTCATTTTTAAGAAGAGCTATGGACTTAGAATTTTTTATCCACCTATCAAGTACTTTGTAAGGATCTGGGATAGGCAGATGTTGTTGTTGGGACTATCAGAAATGGTTAGTTTGTTCTCTGATGTGATTAGTCCTTTTTACTCAAATGTTCAATAGATACAATGTCTATAGTACATAGCTCAGTGGCCGCTGGGAAAAAAATCCTTCAAATATAATCAGGGACTAGAATGTGACATTTTCACCTGTGCTATTCTGAAGTGCTGATGTGCAAGTATCAGACAGTTGTCAAATTCAGGCTTCTCATGGGCACCAGCCTTTAAATAAAAGAGTTTAATCAAGTAAAGCAAAGACATCATTTTAGATTCCAATCAATCTCTGTAATTTTTTATTTAATATTTTATTACCATTTTTTTCCATTTAGGGTTTATTGCTAGAATACTATTTACACTCAGTGCAAACCACGTGGCACGACATAACCGCGAACGTCAAAAGCGCAACGACAACACCGCGGCGCTAAAACCGCGATGTCAAAAGTGCGCCCACAACAGTGCGCCCACAACAGCGCGCCGACAGAAGCGCGATTTAACTTAAGGTAAGGTTTAGGGTTAGGTTTAGGGTTAGGTTTAGGGTAGATTTAGCGTTAGGGTTAGGGTTAGGTTTAGGGTTATTTTTAGGGTTATGCTACAGCGCGCTTCTGTCGGCGCGCTGTTGTCGGCGCGCTGTTGTCGGCGCGCTGTTGTCGCGCGGTTTTGACGGTGCGGTTTTGTCACCGCGCTTTAGTCACACACGCTTTAGTCTACCGCGGTTTTGTGGTGGAACCGCAAACCATAGCCAATATAGTTATATTAATTATATCCAGTTTAAAAATGTAAATAAAATAAGGAAGGAAAAGAAGCCAGAAGAAGGCTATTAGCATACTGAATAGATAGAGTAGAAAGTGATGTAATTTCATTTGTTTTGTTTTTCTCTCACAATTGCAATTTGAAGCTGAAAGAGCTGCTTTGGGGCAGAGTTCTTGTTTAAATTATGATATAGGAAAGTGCAGCTAGTTAACTATTCCACAAAGTTCATTAAAATTAACAAGAAAAACTTGTGAAAAGCTGTTACCTCCAGAAAAGCTTGGACAGCAAATGCTGTATCCCAAACCTGTGATCCATTGGTGCCCTAAAAGAGAAGATAAATGATGCTTTTTGAAATATACATCATGCATACTGTTTCAGCCAGCAGACTACATAAAATCAATTGCAGCTGATTTCCCTTCCAAGAGTACAGTATGCTAAGGGATACTCTTCCAGGAACCTTTCCTGTAGCACAAGGGTGTCAAACTCGCTTCATCACGGCGTTTTCATGTGACATACCAGGACTTTTTTCCCCTTCACTAAACCGGGTGAAAATGGGGCTAACACGTGATAGATGTGGCCTGTGGGCTGCGTTAGACACCCTGTTCTAGCACCAATACCTTCTACCTGGAACCTTACTGTACTCTTCAAGACAATTTCTCTCCCCTGCAATAAAAACTTCGATAGTCCTTTGCTATTTAGGAATTACTTTCTAAATGTATCCCTTTCCACACATGGGGCAACAAAAAAAGGTGTTGGTACTTACCTGATACACCTCTTCTAATAGAGTGGAGATAGCATCCATGTATGGATTTACACTTTTCCTTCTCTGATTGGACTGAGTCTGATTACTAATTAATTAATCACCTATATAACCCGTCCCTGTGAGTGATTCCACCCAGCTTACGACGAAGAAAAAGACAACAGACTCCTCGTGTTATCCAAAGATCAACTTTAGTGAACGATTCAACTCAGATCCTGACCAAAAACACCAATAAAAAAACCAACATAGACCAGCTGATCAATCACCTCCCCAGTCCTTGATGGGAAAACAGTCTCCGTGCAGGGCGGGGCTGGATGCTATCTCCACTCTATTAGAAGAGGCGTATCAGGTAAGTGACAATGCCCTTTCTCAATAGAGGTGGAGATAGCATCCAGCCCCGCCCTGCCCGGAGACTGTATGGGACATACCCAAGCTAGTCCCCATTGAGAGGGAGGAGACTGTAGGTCTACCTGTCAGCATGCACTGCTTGTAGAACTCTACGGCCAAAGGCAGCATCCACCGAAGCAAACTTGTCTAATTTATAATTACGAATAAAGGGCAAAGGGAGTGCCCACGCAGCTGCCCTGCAGATCTCTCCCAGGGAAGCCTGCGTACTCCACACCATAGTGGTGGCCGAACTCCTGGTGGCCGAACTCCTGGTTGAATGTGCCGTAATTCCTTGAGGGATCGGCTCCTGATTAGATGAATAGGCCGCAGCGATGCACTTTCTAACCCATCTGCCCATTGTAGTGACTGATACCTTTTGCACCAGGGAGGAAGATTGGAAAGAGACAAAAAGATGTTCCGTCTTTCTAAATTCCAATGTCTAGTTTATGTAGATTTGGAGAGCTCGCTGGACATCTAGGCTGTGCTACTGCTCTTCTAATGGCCTTGATGGTGATGGACAAAAGTCTGATAAAACAATTTCCTGTGCCCGATGGAACCATGTACTGGCCTTGGGTCGGAATTAAGGGTCCATCCAGTCTAAGTATCACCCTATCCACATAAAAGGTACACAATTTGTCCCTCACTGATAATGCCTGGACCTCTGATATCCTCCGAGCAGAGGTGATGGCTACTAAGAATGAGACTTTCAGGGAAAGAAATTGTAGCGGAATCGTACAGAGTGGCTCAAATGGAGACTGAGTAAGTGCAGTGAAAACCTTTCACAAATCCCACCCGGGGTATCTGTGCACCACAGGTGGTCTCAGGTTGGATGCTCCCTTTAAAAACTTCCTAACTGCTGGGTGATGGGACAATGACTGACCCGCTCCACAAGACAATAGGGTTGCCAGGGCCGCCACCTGCCTCCTAAGAGTATTGGGCGACAACTCCAGGACCTGGGGAACTGAAGCTGAAGTAGACATGATCCCCCTCACAGAACATCATTCACAAAAAATCCTCCAGGTGGTGTTATAAATGCGGTCCGGAGAGAGCCGTCTAGATGCCTGTATAGTGTCTATAACTCTAGTGGAAAAGCTGTCCAGCATTAGACCCTCCCGCTCAATCGCCAGGCAGTTAATTGGAGCCATTGGGGGTTCGGGTGGTCCAATGACCCCTGGCTGAGGAACACCCTGTCTGGCGGGATCCTCCAGGGCTTCTCCAAGGACAATGTCTGGAGACCTGCAAACCATGACCGGCGCGGCCAATGCGGGGCAATGTGGATGATCTCCGCCCTGGACGAAATGATCTTGTGCATGACAATAGCGGAAGTGGTGGGAAGGCATACAGTAACCCCAGAGGCCAGGGCCAGCAGAGGGTGTCCATCCCCTCTGCACCTGTCATGGGGAATCTCGTGAGGAATGTTTGGCTGGAGAGGTGAACAGGTCCATGACTAGAACCCCGAACCGGCATGTAATCTTCTGGAAGAGAGAAGGGTGCAATTTCCACTCTGCCTGATACAGGGTAGAGCGACTCAGCCAGTCTGCCCCCATATTGTCAATCCCTGAAATGTGCTCAGCAGTAATGGACAGGAGGTTAACCTCCGCCCAGTGACCCAGCTCGCTCGCCTCCTTCATCAGCTGTCTTGACCTGGTACCCACCCACCCTGTCTGTTTACATGAGCCTTGGCTATAATGTTATCGGTTAGACAAGGTCATGGATGCCCTTGATCAAGTCTACGAAACACAGGAGGGCGAGACAGATGGCCCTGAGCTCAAGGAGGTTAATACTCAAGGTACCCTCTTCCTCCGTTCACCTGCCTTCTGCAATATGTGCCTCCAGGTGGGCACCCCAACCTCTAAGACTCGCATCAGTGGTGATTGTGATTCTGTCTTCTACCCCAAAATGGCACCCCCTGGAGATAGCAGGGGACCTCCAAAAACTCAAGTAGAGCAGCACCTCACCAGGCAAGGTGACTGTTATCAGGGAAGTGCTCCTCCATTCCTTTTGGAAGGGCAGGAGGAACCATTGCAACTCCCTGGTGTGTAGTCTGGTCCAAGGGACAATTGAAATGTCTGAAACCATTTTCCCTAGCAATTTTGGTAAGATAGCTAGCGGCACCTTCCGTTCCCTTTCCACCTGAGACACCAGTTGGCGGAGACTGTCTTGTCTCTCCTAAGAGATGAAAACTTGGGCCGCCTTCGTGTCAATCCAAGCCCCTAGGTGCAAAATGCGAGTGGTGGGTGTAAAGTGACTCTTGGTCCAATTGATGGAAAACATGGGATTGGAGCATCCGAACAGTGGTGTCAAGATCCCTTGTGGCCCCATCCCTAGAAGGTGATAATAACAAAATATCATCCAGATAAGACATAATCCTAATGGGCACTGTTCTCAAATGGGCCGTCAGGGCGACTAAAACCTTAGTGAAAGCCCGGGGGCAGATGATAGGCTGAATGGCAAGGCCCTGTACTGGTAATGACAGCTGTCATAACAAAAACGTAGGGAGCGACAGTGGTTCTGGAGGAT
The DNA here is from genome assembly GCF_009769535.1 of Thamnophis elegans. Classification (NCBI taxonomy): domain Eukaryota; kingdom Metazoa; phylum Chordata; class Lepidosauria; order Squamata; family Natricidae; genus Thamnophis; species Thamnophis elegans. The sequence continues at coordinate 33,917,449 of NC_045543.1, forward strand.
AGATATATGTAAATATGCCTCTGTCAGATCTATAGAGGTAAGATAGTCCCCTTGCTGGACCCCCTCTAAAATTGACTGCAAGGAGTGCATTTTAAAGCGCCGGTATTTCAAGTATTTATTAAGACATTTAAAATCCAAAATAGCCCTCCAACCCCCTAAGGACTTGGGGATAACAAATAAACAGAATAAAAACCCTGATGACATTGGTCGTCCGGCACTGGTTGGATGGCCTTGATGTCCAAAAGGTGCCGGATGGCCGAGGTCATCAAGAGTTGTCGCTGCTGGAGGAGCCAACGTCACAACGATATGGTTGTGTAGCCTTGATGCGCTGAGACCGCGGGCAATACTTTTGCTTCTGGGTGGTCCAAACGGACCTAAACTATCCCAAAGAGACGGTGAACAGGAAGGATACATCTTGCTGATCTCGGGGAAAGGAAAGGAAAAGGAAAGAGAAAGTGTGATCATCTGGTGAATCTTTTCTGTTTTGAAAAAGATTGCCCAAAAGAACTTCTTTTTTATGCTAAATTAAATCCTTAAGCAGAAGAAGTAAGCGGTGGAATTGATCTCCATTGGATTGTTTTGGTTAGTATGCTTTTCTTTTTTTAATTACACTTTGTGGATTGAAGTGCTCACAACTTTTTTTTCTCTCTCCCCTTTTCTTAAACTGAACGGACCGGTTTTTCTTCTTCGACTTTTTCGTGCTTTATTTTTTTCAATTTAAGGATTAAAATCTCAGTCTCTACGCTAACAAAAATCGTCTATTATTTGCTATTAAACTCCATTTAAGAACTTTGTCCCTCCTAAATCTGAGACAACACAAGAAAGTGAAAGGAAAATACTTGAATTCTGCTGCTCGGAGGCTATAGGCTAGAGTTTTTTTGAAACTACGCATTTATTCCTGTTTCTCCTTTGATCTCACCGTCTTTGTGCTGGAGGCTGGTTGGCCACCAGGAGGCACCTGAGCCTTGGACCAGTGGGGAGGAGACAAGGAAGAGTGAGCCAGAGGCCAGTAGTGAGTTGTTCCTGGATGTACACCATCGAAGAGCTACTAGGCGTCAGGAACAATTACGCAATTACAGGAGGTAATTGCGCTCAGCTGGTGGTCATTAGGCTCCTCTCCAGACTATAAAAAGCTACTTGTGCACATGCCCCTCTTTGCAGAAGTCAACACAGAATCGAATGTCGGAGAACTTTGTGCGAGCTTGTTAGGCTGGATTGCTGCCAAGCCTTATCTGTCTTTAAAGCTGCCCAAGCTTGTCTGTGCTGGGTTGCTGCCAAAGACCTGTTTGTCTGCTAATTAAATGCCGTAATTTATCTCTGGCTCAGAGTATGCTTTGGTGTGGAACGAGTGGGGTCAGAATATATAAAGTCTTGAAAGCTAGAGTGGCAGTAATTTACAATTTGGAAACATGGATCAATTTTCAGAAGAGGAAACTTTAATCTTGCAAAAGATTTGGGGTGCAATTCAAAACTTATTGGAGGTAGTAACTGGGAGAATGGAGAAGAAGATAGAGTTTATATTAGGAAAAAATGATGGAGATGGAGCCCCAAAAACTGAAGAGAAAAATGAATACAAAGATAAGAAAACTAATGATTTGATTTCTGAAGCGAAAGTGGTTGAAAGCGAAAAAATGGGAGTATGGAAAAGGGAATTTGATGGTCAGGAGTCAAAACTTACTTTATCACTTTTACCTTCTCATACTTAATGGCTGGGAGTGTGGGTGGGGTAGGAATTTATTAGAAGAAGAGAAACAGTTCTCTACCTCCCTAATACCAACTTCCTCTTTGGAAATGAACTTTATATAGTCGCTCATGCCCAGTCACATCCTGGTTTGACTACTCAATGCACTCCATTTGAAAACTAACTGGAAGCTTTAATTAGTCTAGAATGTAGCAACAGTACAGACAGCGATGGGCATGCCCATCTCTAAAGCTTCTGCTTTACAAGCTGCACTTGTTGTTTGTTTCCAGGTGTGATTTAAGCTGTTGTTACATATAAAGCACTACTTGGCATAGGGCTTGCTTGGTCCAGGGACTGCCTGTCTCTCCTCGCTTTTGCCTGGCAGATTTGTTCCTGCAGGGTTGGCATGGTGTAGGTTCCTTGGATTAAACAATGACATCTATTGGGATTCTAGAGTTAGATCTTCCCAGTGGCAGCATCTACCCTCTGGGAACAGATCCCACCAAGATCCAAATGGCCCCCACTCTGCTATTGTTTGAAAGAGCTAGGAAGACTTGGCTTTTCACTCAGGTCTTTGACTTGAAGGACCCTTCACTTCATCATGCTTGCCATCTTTTTAAAATTGATTTTATTGTACATTTTTATTGTTATGAGTCACTCAAAGTTGATAGTAGCAAGATGACAAAAAATTAATAAATTACTATTGTTACTGTTAATTTTAAGCAGAGCTCTTGGCAGAGTCTACAGTAGTCATTACCCGGTGAGACGGGTTCAGACCTCAGCAAAATAAAAACATGCCAGGAATGATTACCTGCATCTTCATGCCATCCAGACCCAGCCTGCAAGAAAAGCAAAAGCAAGCATGAGAGGCATGGCAAAGAAGAAACAGGTAAGGGACCTGTAAGTTTCACTATCATAAACATATTTATTTATCATAAACAGTGAGCCATGAGTAGCATGAACATTGGGCTTCTAGTCATTCCTGGAAAGGCCTTTTGAATAAGAGACAATGGCTAAATTAGGACTGGATGTGAGGAAGGAGGCAGGCAGGCTAGATGACCCACCCTTATACTTATTGGCCTATCGCTAAAACGCTGCAGTGATTTCCTAGAGGAGTGAGTCACAACACAAATGGAAGGGGAAAAAATGACTTTGTAAGATTTTCTACCTGGAACTTTAATGTGTACTTCTCATCTCAGGATATCTCTCCCCTACAATAGATAGTCTTTGACTTACAACTGTTTCAAGTAGTTTAATAAAATGCAGTTAAAAACACTATACAAGCCCTCATTAAGAAATTATATTTACATACACACCAGGAACAGGAAGAGAGCAGATAGAGGTAAATCCTAGAATGGCAGGAAATGCATCACAAAACAATAGAGATGAATGCTAGAGAGGAATAAAGCTGCACACAAGGCAGACATAACACCTGTAACATCTTCCTCTTTTCATATTAACAACGCACAACATTGTAAAAGTTCAGATGAGAACCAACACTTTCTACAGATTTAGTCTATCAGGTGGTTGCGAACATCTGCTACTACGGTTGAAGACTGGCCCTCTTGTGCAGACTGGCTCTCTTTGTACCAAGAGCTTCTCTGACCTCAGGGAGGCCGCTGGGCTCTTCTCACCACTTACTGGGGCAACCAGTGTTTGACTGCTGTTGGGTATACTGGTCACTCAGAACTCTCATCAACATTGGTCTGAGGCATCATCACTGTGCATTTCTTATTGTCAGTGGGTAAATGTGGTGTGGGAATACCAGGTGCATCTGGCCTGTCCACTGGATATGGAAAATCTGACTGTTCAGCCACAAGCAAATCCAATTGGAGCCACAATTTCCATTGCTAAGCAAGATGGTTGCTAGGTGACTCATGCCAGATTCTATGATCTTTTTGCCATGGATGTTAAGTAAATCACTGCAATTGTGAAGTGAATCAAGAGACCCTTACATGAATCAGCTCCTTCCATTGACTTTGCTTGTTGGAAGCTGTCTGGGAAGGTTACAAATAGCGACCACGTGACCCTGGGATGATGTAACTGTCATAAATACATGCCAGTTGCCAAGTGCCCAAATTTTAATCATGTGGGGATGTTATGAAGTGTAAGCATGAGGACTGGTTGTAGATCACTTTTCAGTGCCGTTGTAACTTCATAGGGTCACTAAACAAGTGGTTGTAAGTCGAGGACTACCTGTATAACCTTAGATAATCCATCTATATTTTGGAATTACTTTCTAAATGTATTTTGGAGTACATATGGTATCTTCTAAAGGATAGTAGGCAGTATTTAAGAGCCATGTTGCACTTTCAAACTACATAACAGCTTTCATAACATGGTATCTTTTAGCTGTGTTGCACCAGACTAGAATTTACACTTTGCAAAGTCAACTCCCAAAATACCTAACCAGAATTGCTAATTCTATAGTTCAACATATCAGGAAGATTCCAGGTTAAAAAAGTTTGCTGGACAAGTTTGGATTTCAACAAAGCCTTACCAGAGATAGTCCGAGATTCTAGAAACGTGTCCCTGGAATGCGGGAGACTTCTCTCCTTCGACATGCCAGCGTACGAACATGTTAATTGTTTTAGACATCTACAAAGGCAAAGAAAAAACTATTATTTTCCTCCTAAAGTCTAAAGTCATCTGAGAGTAATAGCTGTGCTCTTCACAAATGTAGCTCTTCATCATTTCAGAAACTCCTGAGAAAAGCAGTATCTTCTGTTTAACTGTAGACACAGATGAGAAATATTTAAAAGTACAACCTTTTTCATAAAAATCAAAGGAATATTAACTACTGAGTAAACTACTGAAGTTTGCAGATGATACAACAGTGATTGGTCTCATTCAAGACAATGATGAAACCACATACAAATGAGAGGTTGAACAACTAGCCTTGTAGTTCGACCAGAACAACCTGGAACTGAACACACTCAAAACCATAGAAATAGACTTTAGGAGAAACCCTACCATACTACCACCTCTTACAGTACTAGACAACACAGTATCAACAGTAGAGCCCTTCAAATTTCTAGGTTCTATCATATCTCAAAACCTAAAATGGACACCTAACATCAAAAACGTCATCAAAAAAGCACAGCAAAGAATCTTCTTCTTGCACCAACTCAACAAGCTCAAACTGCCCAAGGAGCTGCTGATACAGTTCTATAGAGGAATTATTGAGTCTGTCATCTGCACCTCTATAACTGCCTGGTTCAGTTCTGCAACCAAGGAGAAAACTCCACCCCCACCAATACTGGCAGGGCAAGCTGCTGAATATAAACAGGGAGCAAACCCTACACTCCCCAGCACTCATGATGGTACTTGTTGAGTAATGAAACTTGGTTGCGAACAAAAACAAAAAACACAACCCAAGCTCAGACAGCACCAAGGATACCACAAACAATGGTGCCACTGATTTTGTGCAGAGCAATTTATGATACAATACAGTGTTATTGAGTTAATTGATACTTAAAAATTACTTACAGAGCCAATGCTGATGAACTTGGTAAATTGGTCATCAGCCTTGATATGATCATATAATTCCTCCACGGCTCGCTGTCTCAATTTTTTGATGTGAAATTGCTCATAGATATTGGCTATTGCTGGAATAGAAGCAGAAAGAGACCTATGGAAGACTCAGTTTACCTTCTGAAAAATCAGAAGCAAATACAACAGAAACTGTATTCAATCAATTTGCATATGATTTGCACAATCAATATGATTTGCACAATGAACCCAGCATGTTTCCAATTCAAGCTGCAACTGGGAAACACATCTAATTTCCATTTAACATATTGCTCCAGGCAAACCATGTCTAGTTTTTACACCTTTCTTAATCTTCATTCCCACTCCCCCCAACAAAGGCTTTGGTTTATAGCTTTGCCATTTCCTGTTAAATGTATAGGTAATCTTCAGGAAATGATGGCAATTGGGACTGAAATTTATATTGCGAAGCAATGTGATCATAAAGACTAAATCACATGACTACATCACTTAGCAATAGCAATCCCTGTGGTCCCTATTGCGGTTGTTAAACAAGGATCATGAATTTTTAAGTTAGTACTTCCTTGCAACTTCCTGCCAACGTCCATTAATCAAGATCAGTGGGGAAACCAGCAGAAAGTTGCAAGTCCCAGGTGCTCCCAAGGCAGGTAGATAAGTGGCTGCTGCCAGGTGGTAGAGAAAGGGAGTGAACAGGTGGTCAGGAAGGAGTGGCACAAATGCAGTATGGCTTGGGATGGCTGCTGCCATGGGAGAGGATGTGCAACGGTATGCGAGTGACTAAGGAGGGTGCTGTCAGATAGGAGAATAATATATCTGTTACTATCACTGTCATTTGGGGGAACCATTAGATAGAATGAAATGTTAGGAAAAACACCTGTTAGGCTTATCTTCCTTATATTCTGAGGATCCTTTTGGAATTACAAAGATGTTTCCTTGGCAGCGTTTTTTATTCTGCAGTAAAATGGAATCTAGCAAGAACAAATGAGGGGGGCCCTTCGGCAAGAAGCAGGTTTACATACCATAGATAACGGTCAGTAGCCAACTATGTGGTGTGTATAAATCCCCAGAAGCAATATTATTTTTTTGTGCTGGCCAGTCAATACTGTCGTAGTCTTGTACGTAGAGTTCCTACAAAAGAAACCCAGAAGAATAAAGAATTAGCATTTGAAGATCCACAAGAAATCTCAGTGGGTTTTGAACAGACAAAACTGTTACTTAAGGAACATGCCAGAAGCGCTGACTTCCAAAAGGCCTTTAGAGAGATTTCACCATGAGACCAGAAAAAAACAATTGTGCCTGCCCAATATTTATTTAATATCGTATCCTAAAAAAGATTGGACAACCACTTGTCTGAAATGTTATAGTTTCCTGTTTGAGTAGGGGGCTGGACTAGTCCCACTCACTCCAAGAGAAGAGCCTTTAACAGATTAACAAAGTTGGAAAGGACCTTGCAGGCCATCTAGTCCAACCTCCTGACCAAGCAGGAGACCCTACATCTGCTTCTACCTAGGATCGAACTCACAACCTCCTGATTGTGAGACGAGAGCTCCACCTCTAGGCCACAGCAAACCGAGTTCCCATGTGCAATAATTTCTTTGGCAGGATCTAGGAGAAGAGCCTTCTCTGTTGTGGCTCCCGACATTTGGCAGATTCTTCCATTGAAGGTAAGGTTGGCCCCATATTCCTGGCCTCCCAGAAGAGCCTTAAAACCTGGCTCTGTTGGCTGGCCTAGGGCTCCAATAAGGGTGCTTAATGCTGGGGCTGACTATGCAGAGAGAATATCCCCACCATGTCATATGTCCTCTTGGTTTTTTATCTGTATTTAATCTTTCTTACTTTTAAAATTGTTTTGTATTATCTTTTTATTATGCTGTAAGTCATCCAGACTTACTTTTACAGTGAGATGAGTGTCACATACGTTTCATAAGTACATTTAATAAATAAATTAGATTATCCCACTGTAATGCCCTTCCACCTGCTCTTTTCAACAGCCAATTTAGCAACACCTCTAAAATATAAGTCAGGGAGAAACAGAAGCTATGGGCCAGGTCCTGCTGTGCTGCCTCTTGGTGGAGATATCTGGACTACAGGTAGTCTTAAACCATTTGTTTAGTGACCATTCAAAATTACAATGGTACTGAAAAAAGTGACTTATAACTTTCACATTTACGACTGAATCAGCATCTCCATGGTCATGTGATCAAAATTCAACTTCTTAACAACTGGCATGTATTTATGACAGTTGCACTGTCCAAGGGTCATGTGATCACCATTTGTTACTTTCCCAGCTGGCTTCAAATAAATAATCAATGGGGAAGTGAGGTTCGTTTAACAACCACATGATTCCAAAGTGTGGAAGGGTTAGCTGGCATCCACAAAGGAAAACTTTCTAAGGAATGAGTCACAGTTCTGCTGTGCACTGACTTAACGGAGAGAAGCTAAAACCTTTGGTGATCGGTAAATTGGCAAAGCCATCCTCATTCAAGAACCTGCAGCCCAAAGACCTTCCCGTCACCTGGAAATCTTAACAAATCTACATGGATGACTGATGCCCTATTTGAGGAGGGGATAAGTGGTATTGACTGAGAAATGAAGAAGAAGAAATGGCCCATTCTTCTGGACAATTGTCCTAGCCATCCCCAAGTGAATCATCCTACAAACTGAAAAATTTGCCTCCAAACACTACATCAAAACTTCAACCTCTTGACAAGGCATAATCAAAACATTCCACTGTAAATGCACTACTGAGCCCAGCTTCTGCAGTGGGTCAATGCTAACATCCAAACCTATGGTTCGTCTGCAGAAGCAAATCCCTGACCCTGATTCAGAAGCAATTTTCCAATCAGTACTGACTGAGGTACAACCCAGTGGAAAAGTGCTGGAAGGAACTGATGAAGCAAAAGAATTAAATGAGGATAATAAAACTGCAGATATTCCAAAAGAAGATGATGTCAGTCATTTGATAATGCAATTAAAGTCATTTGCCATGGAAAATTGCCTAGATATAGTGAGTGGTATGGCCAGCATTCAGAGTGCTTTCTCCACTTACCTTCATAACATGAATAAGAAACAGACTAAAATTGACTCTTTTTTTCATGAGAAAATAATACATACATAAATGTATTGATTTTGTATGATGCAGTATTGTATGAATGATTTTACTATGTTTTCATTATGTGTGTTTCTGTAAAGTAAAATGAGGCATGTGTACATATCAGTACAGTTGTTCAGTATGCTGGCCACTTTCATTCAGTCCCTTGGGTCAATTTTCAGAGGTTTTATTCTATTTTATGAACAGAGAATTACAAGCTTAAATAGTAAGGCTGTGCATTCTTTGAAAACTATTTGGAAATATGTTTTGGAATATGAAAGAGCACAAGCACAGCTTCTCTTTAAAGCAGCACTAAATACAGGGGTGCTTTAATGAGCTGAATTGTGGAAGGCTGAAAAATGTAGCTGCTTTAAAATGATGCCTTAATCCCATGCATTTCATAATACCGCTTTGAAATAATTTTTGAAGCATGTACATCTCTTCTAAATTGGTTTGAAATATATGTATGTATGTATGTGTGTGTGTATGTATGTATGTATGTGTATGTATGTGTATGTATGTGTATGTATGTGTATGTATGTGTATGCATGTGTATGTATGTGTATGTATGTGTATGTATATATTTATTTATATATTTATATATTTATATATTATATATTTATATATAATAGCAAAAAGTTGGGGTGGGGGTCAAAAGGCATTTTCCTATATTTCAATTTTGGAATCCTTTGGGGACTGGGAAACTGAAAATTGGCCCAACCCTACATCTTAAACAAGATTAGAGATTCCATTAATTGAAAGCCATTGGACTAATAGGAAAGCTATGCTTTGGCAACTACCCGTCGAAGGCTCAAGATAAGTTCATCTTCTTCTGCAGTGAGGCGGACAGCATAGCAGTAGGCCATTGGCAGGTAAACCTGGCGGCAATGACACCAAAGTGTGGAAGGGTTAGCTGGCATCCATGAAGGAAACAACCTATTGTGAAGTGGAAAGAAGGGAAAAGCTCGTAACAGTGGACAGTTGCCTGCAAAGACAATGTAACAAGACAATGTGACTGAAGGAAATGCAAAAAGATCATGACAACAAAACATGGAGTGGCTGCCTAAACACACTTCATCCAGCAGGCTTTGAAAAATTGGCCACTGGCATGCCCATCTCTAGCAATTATCAGACCTCAAAGAGTCTCCATGAAGTTGTTCAGTGTATAAATAATTTCACCTTTGGGGACAGTATCAAAAATACTGGAATCAGGTTGTACTCTTTTAGTCTTAGATGAAAACTGTGATATAGTGACCCTTTTTACTCTGCTACTCTAATTGGTAGACAAGTTTAGAAAGCCATTTGGTAGTGCTTAAAGCACCATACACTCCTTGTGGGGAGGGGGTATTAGATTCTAATCTTAAACATTGAGGTGAATTTTTAAAAGTAAATATAGGAAATTTCTCCTCAGCTTGTAGAAAAGAAAACAGAAGAGAAAGTAAAGGAGGACATTCAAGAGCCCAGGGAAAAAATCCTCATACTAAATACTGAAACAGATTCCATTAATAATGTGACTTCTTCAGTCTCACCATGAAAATACAACTAAGAATTCATTGTGAAGCTTTCCCTATACCTCTTACCTCATAAATAAATTTTCAGCAGTTTAAACTTACAAGTGGTCTGTTTTGGAAGGAGATAGGGGGGATAATCTGGAACATGGGTTGAAATATAATAAACTGATATGAATGAATAGGAAATTAACTGACTTGCAAAGAGCATGTGCAAATTCTAATAAACCTTTGTGTCTTGGAAGGGCGGATGGTAAACAGGGTTGGGAATTTTTTGGGTCAAGTGCATCCATCCATATAACGAACACAGACAGAAGCTGGGTATAATTTTCTTGATGATGATTTACACACCACATCTCAGGAAGCAACGTATTCATTCCTTCCCAACTGTAGACATTCAAGACAGCCAGCCAAAATTTACCCCAGGAAGGGACTCCTACAGCACCACCTGAAGAATTCCAAAACAGAATAATAATCAAAACAGCTGACAACTTTATAAAACATAAACAGTTCATAGTTATTACAGAGGAAAAGAAAGGGGAGAAATGATCTATTTAAGAGCTACAGTTCTCCTTTTTCCCTCCGCCTATGTGGTGTGTCTTGCCTTCTCACTCCCGAAAAGACACTGCTACCAAATAGTCTGGCCTCATCCTTCCTCTTTTTCCCTTAGCCCTGTTCATAACAACAGTTTTATATGAGTCATTCTTTACAGATAGACTTTTCATATCTCCTGAAGTTTCTGGCCAGGAAAATGTACAACATACAGTAGAAAACAAAAAGTAAAAGAGTGGCTTCAATTTATTCAGTCAGAGAGAAAGCAAGAAGAGCTAATGAGTAACTTTTTACCTCCCATAGAACTAATACAAATACCTACTATTCATTGGACTTGGAGCAGACTAGAAGAACAAATCTACTCACAAGGCTAAGTAAAACAGGGAACTCTTAGGAAAGAAGAGATGGTGCTTCCTACTTAAAGACTTCCTAGGTATCAGATCCCTAAAAGTGATACATTTGGGAGGAGGGGAGCCTCGGAGTTAAATCATTAGCCACATCTAAAACAACTGAGTTTTACAACTTTACAACTGGTTTCCTGTCTCCGGGAGACTGAAGGTCCCACCATCTCTCGAGGGATGTTTATGGTAGCCATGTAGGATATATAACTTTGATGTCTAACTAGAGATAGCCATGGGAACGTGTGCTTTATTGACTCCCAGGGCAGAAGAGTTAAGGAAGTATCTTCACACTTGTATATAGGTCAGAATCTGCATTCCAACAAACGGGAGGGGTCATTATCAGCTTAATCCCATTTGCATGGCCTAAAGGTTTTTAGGTGCTGCTTTGCTTCTAATGGTTTCCATCCTGCTTGATTAAAAATTCCTTTTGAAATAATCAGTTTCAAGAGTCTTTACTTTCTCAAGTTAGGAGAGGAGCCATTACACTAGGAAAATTGAACAATGTAAGTAACATTTAATTCACAAGTGGTCACATAATCATTCCCATTTCCTGCAAATAGCAAACTATTAATCAATGAACAGCATGAGGCATGTTAATTACTGAGCAGCTTCAATCAAGCTGAGAATATCATCTGAAAACCAGAGGAACCTCTTAGCTAGATATTTAGAAAAGGAGGCAGGTTGGCATCAAGCTGATCTTTTTTTCTTCTCCTAGATTTTCATAATAACAAACATGATCAAGGAGAATCAAGAATGCACTGAAAAATCTAAAGTAAAAATGTAATATTCCCCCTCAAGTCCTCCTGAACATGGGAAAGCTCAAAACAATGAAATAGGAAATGTATTTGCTACATGTTTAAGTCTTTGGCATCAGCAAATTAAAATGAATGCCAACTGGATATTTTCAGCCAGTTGACCATACTGTTTACTACTCAGGACACAAAAACAAAGAAACTGCATTTTTTTCATAATCAGGAAGGATCTAGTGAAAGTAGTATTTGGGCATAATGTAGCAATGTTCAAATATTAGCCATTACACTTCCTGTACAACCTTTTAATATGAAGGTTATCCAAGTATATTCTCCAACCACTGAGGCAGAAAAAGAGGAAATTTTATGGTCCAGTGTTTGGATCAACTTGTCCAATTTTATGGACAAGTTTTATGATCCAGTTTAACGTGAAATCAGTAGAATATGCAAACAAAATGTGCTATTTGGAGATTGGAATGTCAATGGTGGAAATCATGATGAAGAAAATATAGTTGGACTATACGGCTTAGGAAACTGAACTGGAACTGTCAGGACCAGAAAGACAGGACCAGAAAGACAGGACCACACATGAAGTTCCAATTAAACTGATTTATTACAATTCATGCTTATGCAGAGGAATTTACTCAACTAAACTTTAGCACTATTTTGACACTAGATAAAGTCAACGGAATTCAAGACAAGTTGGATTTTGTCTGTTTGTGATTATGTAAACACTCTAGGCTGATTCCTCTTTTGACTTGCCTCCAAGTTCTGCCACTCCTCCTTCAAGAACAGAACAATGTATCAGTTTCTGGCAATCTAATTACTTCACTGCTATCAAAATCTTCAAACAACTAAAGTGTTGGACATCATAGAAAATGAATACAAAAATGAAAATAACTATGCTATTGGCAGAAGCATGTGGAAGACTCAGCTACAAGAGCAAAAATGTGGCCAGACACTGACTATGGAACAGATCATGAACTGTTCATGTACAAGTTCCAAACTAACCTAAAGCATAAGAACAAAGCCAACTTGTTTCTATGATACAATCTTGAGCATATATCCACCATTTTCAAGGAGCTTGTCAGGAATTGCTTGGAAGCCCTGAACCTAATTTGACAGAGGATCAGAGGAAATGAGGAATAATATCAGAGAAATTGTTAAGAATAAATGTGAAAAAAGACTGCCAAAAATAGACTAAAGAACACTACATGTCAGAATAAGAGGTGGAAATTGCCAAAAAGAAAACAGAAACTAAAGTAAATATAGGCAAAGATCTCAGGAAGCAACCTAATAAAGAGTTTCAGAAAGCTGTTACAAATGACAAGAAGTGGCATTGACACTAATAAAGACACTGAAGACAGGAAGACCTGAAGGGCCAGAATAGGGATAAATATTTCTAAAGACAGTGTACCAATATGGTCACTAAGAGATGAAATCAACTTAATCCATAAACACATAAACCATAATTTGTGATTATTCTGTAAGCAGAGTGTCCTTTTTTTCCAAAGGCATCAAATGATGGTAAAATAAAAAATAAAAGCCACATTTATTTCCAGGCTCCAGCTGGTCATTCACCTTTGCTATGGAGGTTATTTCGAGCCTTCACTAAATCTGGATCATCAGCGCTGACTCCAAGAATACGCATGGCCGTGTAGTTCAGAGCAGTAGAAAATACCTTAGACAAGTCCTCAATGTGTCTAACAGACAACAAACAAGAAAAGTGTTAGGTAGATGGGTTCACACAAGAAAACCCAACTGTACTTCAAGTTCTGTGAATTTTTAAGAACTGATTAAACCAAAGAAGGCAAAATAAAAGAGCATGGAGTAATTTTATTACAACTTGACTAACAATGGCTATATTTTAGAGTTTTATTTTAAATGCATAAAAGAGAAATATAATGCTGCAGATTGAGATTAGGTAGAATTACAGTTTGCTTGCAGAATCAATTCACCAGAAATAGGAAAAATTAATACTGTAATCCCTAAGCATTCAAATGATAAATCAGAGAAGTAAAGCTTAATGAGCACTAGTGGTAACAACTCTATGGATTTGTTTCCTATTCATCCAAGCCATATAAACATTAGGAATATCGTGTTATCTGGGCTGTTTTGAGTTTCTTTCTCTCTTCTATTAATTAAACATTCCACCTTCTAGACAATGTGGAAGACAAAAGACAATGTCTTTTAGACAGAAAGTCATTCCTCAACCTCATTTGTGAAAGGAAGCTATTAGCGCATTTTAACAATGCAATAAATCTAAAATTTCTTTCCAAGAAATATAACTATAGGAAGGATAGCTTTAAAAAGAAAACAAAGAAGTCTGGACATTTCACTATCTATAGCTACAATTAATGTATCTGTTAGAAGAAGCATTGGAAACAACTGCAGGAACCAGCCAGGAGTTCCCAGCCCATAGGTGGGTAGGAAACATTTTAAAGTAACTCCACCTTAATTGATCTGCTATGAATTTGTCTGGAAGTTATTTTTATAGTTTTCAAGACTACACATTAAACTAGCATTAAGAAGTCTTCCTGAAATTCATATCATTTTCATTTGCTGAGTTTTCAAACTTTGTGGGGTTTAAGAAGCATAAATAGGACTAAGCAACAGAATTTCCACCTATTCCAAACAAAGCCACTGTCTGTTCTAAGCCCTTCCCCCATTCTCCCACTTTTTTTCCTACCAAAGTCATTCGCTCTGCCTTTATTTTATACCATTTTGGTAATAAAATCATAGTGATGGAAGGAACCTCAGAAGTCTTCTAGTCCAACCCTCTGCTCGAGGCAGAAGCCTTATGCTATCCCAGTCAAATGATTGTCTAGTTTATCCCCTCTTGGCTTCATAAAAAATCTGTCAATCGTGACGCTAGAATTACTGAACAGTTATTAAGAAAGTAGTGTTTTATGTAAAGGGAAATCTATACTTATATTTAAATTAGTGTAGATTATGACAGGACAAATGTTATTAATAAACACAGGTGTGAACTATGTTGGAGCCCCCAAATTAATAAAAATTAGTCAACATGACAAAAGACATATATTAGATACAAAACAGAGTAAGCTACAGGCCATTGCAATAGCAGATAAATTGGATAAAACAAAGTATTGGCAGGGAAGGAAATAAGAGATAAAAAGCACAGATTATGCACAAGATTTTTTGGTTCAAGTTGATGTCTTGTATATTTCCTAGAGATAGAAAAATGTTTGAAATAACTATACAGATAATTCTCAACTAACAACCATTTGTTTAGTAATCATTCAGAGTTACAGAAGAACTGAAAAAAGTGACTTATAACCATTTTTCACACTTATGACTATTGCAGTTTCCCTGTGGTCACATGATCAAAATTCAGATGTTTGGCAACTGACTTATATTTATGATAGTTGCAGTATGCCAAGACTGAGAAAGATTCTCCAAGGTTTCATAAAATATTTCACTGCAATAGTAGATTTTTGCAAGATAACAAATTTCTACTACCCTTTCAAAATGCAAAGTAATTGTAGATTTCTTACTGATTTCTTAAGGCACTAAACACTCTTGGCCAATTCCTGAAACAGGTATCAACTTCTCCTTAGGAATCCCAACCATTTGCTCCTGAAGTAATTGGCTAGGCATTGATGCCCATCAGCAATAAGAGCTTTTGCTTTTTTATGCCTTTGGTTCAAACATGTATGATATGCCACTGTGTAATATGCTTATGAATTCACACTGCCCACACCGAGAGCAGCATATCAATCCCTTCTGAACCAGGATGGCATTTGCCAGCTGGAAAAAGGAGTGACTGTCAGATATTTACAATTGAAAAAAAAATCCAGGGACATCTCTATTTAGGCTGAGGAGAACTGAAATGTTGCTAGTGCTGCTGCCACCACCACTGGTAATGAAATAGCAGAAAGTGGGGAAAGTCCTTCTGAAGCAACGGCTTTTGAGCTTTACTCACAGGCCCCATCCTCCATCTGGGAGTTGCACTGAACGCAAGTAACGCACCATCTCCTTCCTACTTTCTTCTGGGAGTGGAATCTTAGCAACGTGGCACACAATCAGAAGTCCTGTTGGAAGAAGACCAGAAGGTAGAAAAATGCAGTTAAGGCTGGAAAGCCTTTTCAGGCAGCAACAACAAGCTGTTGAAATAATGAATGGTCTCTGAGCTTCTGCTGAAATCCAATGATTGGAATGCTTAGACTTAAAAGATTCCAAGAGGCCTGGAGACAGACCTGTCTTTTAAACTCACCACCGTCATGAGCCAATTTGTTCTAGCTATCTATTCCTTTTAAACTATTAGTCAGTAATTGGTAGCATGTAGAGAAACATTTACTGTATTTTTCGGAGTATAAGACGTACCTTTTTTCCTCAAAAAACAGGCTGAAAATCTGGGTGCATCTTATACATCGAATACAGCATTTATTGCCCCCTGAAGTCCCACCCCTTCACCAAAATGGCCGTGCATACCCTTATGGAGGCTTTCAGAGAGCTCCTGGGGGCTGGGGAGGGCAGAAATAAGCAAAAAATGGGCCATTTTTGCCCCTCCCCAGCCCCCAGCAGCACTCTATAAGCCTCCATAAGCAGTTTTTTTGACAAAAAACGGGCCTGTTTTTGTGAAAAACGGGTCATTTTTTGCTGATTCCCCCCCCCCAGCCTCCCCCCAGGAGCACTCTGCAAGCCCCCCCCCCCCAAGGCTCTTCATGCCTTTTATTTGAAAAACGGGCCATTTTGGGGAGGTTTCCATACTGAAAAAACTTTTTTTTCCCTTTTGGAAAGCTCTTTAACTGATTGATGAGAATTACATTGATCAAGTGCTGTGCCAGCAGAAACAAGTCTTAGGTGCTGCAGATTGTCAGTGATTTCCTTCTTCAGCACATGGATAAATGCACCTGGAAACATCTACCTACCTACCTACTCTCTCTCTCCCTATCTACCTACTGTATTTCTCCCTCTCTCTCCCTCTATCTACCTACCTTCCTACCTACTCTCTCTCCCTACCTATCTACTGTATTTCTCTCTATCTATCTCTTTCTGTATCCCTCTACCTACCTACCTACACTCACTCACTCTCCCCTACCTGCCTACTGTATTTCTCACTCTATCTCTCTATTTCTCTCTCTCTCTATCCCTTTATCTACCTACCTACCTACCTACTCTCTCTATCCCTACCTACCTACTGTATTTCTCCCTCCATATCTCTCTCTATCCCTCTATCTATCTACCTACCTACTGTATTTCTCTCTCTCTTTCTATTTCTCTCTCTCTCTCTATCCCTCTACCTACCTACACTTTCTCTCTCTCCCTACCTACCTACTGTATTTCTCCCTCCCTCTCTCTATCTCTCTACTTACCTACCTACTCTCTCTCCCGACCTACTGTATTTCTCTCTCTATTTCTTCTCTATCCCTCTACCTACCTAATTACACACACACTCTCTTACCTACCTACTGAATTTCTCTTTCTCTCTCTCTCTCCCTCTCCCTTTATCTACCTACCTACCTAATTATTCTCTCTCTCTCCCTACCTACTTACTGTATTTCTCTCTCTTTCTCTCCCTCTATCTACCTACCTACTTTTTTTAAAATTTGCCTCTTCAAAACCTTGGTGCGTCTTATACTTTGGTGCGTTTTATACTCTGAAAAATATGGTAATTAATTCTGAAGTAGCTACAACCAATGTAGCTTAGAAGATTATTTGCCTTTGATACAAAACACTGATCATCTGACCAATGCATGACCATCTGTGAGAAGAAGCTAGTGGGACCTTTCTTGTAATAATACCTGGCAACAGAAAGAGAGGTCCTCCATAATCCTCAGCCCAGTGACCATCCTCTGCTTGTAGGCCTGCAAAAAATTTCATCCCATTTAGCGCTGCCTCTTCTGCAGTACAGGCTGTAGGCAAGATTGGGAAGACTTTAGTCTGCAAAATAGAAAGAATTGGAACCAGAAAGTAATATAAATGACCAGATGTAGGTCCATAAAAGTCTAAAGGGAACTGGCATATGTATAAAGATGTTCACTGAAGTCTACTGCTTTATTCAAGCAGTACAACATATGGAGGGGTACTTAACTGCTCTCTCTCCCTGATTCTGGTACAACAGAAAGGATAGCAGCTGACCTTGGATTTGCTCCCTAGGCAAACCAAAAACAGTTCTGATACCAGCCAGAAAAGATTCATAGTGAATTTGTTTACTTGTTCTTTGTTTACTGGTTTTTACAAATGATTGAACATATTCAGAACACCTTGCTCCTCCTATTTTCTCTACAACAACCCTGTGAGGTGAGCTGGGTGGAGAGAAGAAGCTTGGCTCGAGGTAATCCACTAGGCTTTAATGGCTAATGCAGGACTAGAACTCAGTTTCACACTTTCTAGCCTGATGCCTTAAGCACTAGACCAATCCTACTGTATGATAAACCACAGGTTATCTAACCCTGCTTTCATCTAATCTATTGTTTTATGGAACCAGCCAGTATCTGTATGCTTCCTAAAGGGCAGTATCCTCTTTCACCTTGTGAGAATCTGCTGAATATTGCTTCTGGACCCAGATCCAACACACTGATGCCTGAAACACTAAAAGATATTAGTAAGAGAAATACATAGAATATGAGCCTTCTTCAAACACTTTCTTGTATATACTGGAAAGTAATATTTCTAATTACAGAAGACTAGAAATAAAAGTTGAAGTCTGCAGTATAAGTCATGTATTTCAGATGGTATCTTTCTAAAAAGAGAGCTGTAGATCGCTTTTGCATCCTTTCTCCAATTTACAGAGGGCCAGCACTGACATGTGTACACAAACCATCTGAATCCATCACATCTTCTTATAGTTTTGTCCTTTCAGAGGTTTTTGTCAAGCAAATCAGTTTCACCATATTTGCCCTTTTCCAAAAGAAATTAAGTAGTAACAGACAAGCTCCCCAGAAATATGGAGCGCTCTCCCACCATTACCATTTTCCCTTTTGCAAAGACAATGTGCGTCATGGGACAATTCCTGGATACTCATGTTAACAGTAGAGCTCCACAGATCTTCACAGTGCCTCACATGACCCAAAGATGCACTATGAATTTGCTCTCTTCCATGTCTGCTAGAGTACAGAAATATTTTGCAACAGACAAGCTGTCCTGCTCCCTAAAGACTGAACTTGAAAGAAATTGCTGAGAGTTTTGCAAGCTGTCCATCCCCCTCCTATCTCATATTTACAACAGCATCAGTCACTTACTGTGTCCAGCCCTAGAGAATGAGCCTCCAGTGCAGTCTGCTCCTGCTCCACATCCTCGCCATCTGCTAGATATCGCCACCGCTGCCGACCTTCTTCATTACTCAAATGCCAGCGGGTTAAGTCTGTGGCTGGTTCTGTCTTATATGGACCTCCTCTTCTCCGTAAATATCTAACAGGGGTGAAAAGCAAAAGAGAGACCCTAGGTAAAGCCTTCATCCTCGCATTGCAAATGAAAAATGTCCAAGCATTAGGATCCAAGCAGTGTCTGAAACTTGTTTTTTAGGATTCCAGCTTAAAACTAAACTATGGATTAACTGTGGATAAAATAAAACTCGCTACAGCCACATGTAATAGAAAATGTAAGGAAATAAACCCATTGGATAAGTAAAACAGAACAATTAATCAGTAGAACAGCTTTCTTCCAGAAGTTATGAATGCTCCAACAGTGGTAGTTTTTAAGAAAAAACTGGACAACCATTTGTCTAAAATGATATAGGGTTTTCTGCCTGAGCACTAGAATACCTCCAAGGCCCCTTCCAATTTTCTGTTAGTCTATATCTGTTTAAATGTGTAATCTCAAAATCCAATAAAAAATTAAATCAGGAAATAAAACCTCTACTGTTTCTCCCTGTATGCTTCCAATGTGAAGCTGCTTGGGTTGTGGAGGGTTCAGCCCCATTCCTGCTTCTGAGCATTTGCATCCCTTCTATTAATCATACCATGATATGCAAACAGCCAATTATGGGCTATTCATCTAATGGTAATTCAATGGGCCTTGGCTTAGTTCAATATTTATATAGGTAGTCCTTGACTTACAACAGTTCATTTATTGTCCCAAGGTCATATGATCATCTTTTGCAACCTTCTGACAAGCAAAATCAATAGGGAAGCCACATCCAATTAACAACCAGGTTATTGACTTATCATCTTCAGCGATTCACTTAACAACTGGTCATAAAATGGGACAAAATTCACTTAACAAATGTCTCACTTAACAAGAAATATTGAGGTCAATTGTGATTGTAAGTTGAGGACTATTGTACTCAGCTAATATATTCAAACTGTTAAGAGTAAAAATGCACCAGTAATTACTTGCACACCTTCTGATGGCGTGATACTGGGGATTGTGTCAATTTCAACAGATGATGTGGGAAAAGTTACAATGTTTTAATTTAATTTAAAAGGGGTTCTATTTTTGGACAAAGTTCTAGATCCTTCAAATAGATAAACCAAAGAAACATCTCTGTTGACATTAAATTCCCCTCAAACTGCTTTTCTCTGGGACTGCTATTTAAAGAGCTACATTGGTGACCTTTTTACATGTTTGAGAATGATTTGCTTTCCAATAGCTGAGAATATATGAGAATAAGTTTAAAGTGTTGGTTCTTGATGTTTTCTGAGCTCAGAGTACCAAGAATCCAGGTTCCAAGCCGATGTGCTGCAGGCATTCTTACCAAACCAGCCTTTTTACATCAGCCTTCTTTGGTCACTAACTCCCTCGGCACCTCTATTTTAAGGGATTATTTTTACCATGTATCTTTTTATTCTACCATTTATATGGGATTTGTCAATTTTACTATGTTTAATCTAGAAAAGGTTTATGGCTATTGCAAACCAATTCAAGTTTTTCTATGATATAGTAGAGAAATATAATACAGAAGAAGAAAAAGATGTATAAAATACAAGAATGAATTTGATAAATATGAAATATTATCAAAATTAACCTTTTTTGTGAAACGAAAGGACAACCAAACCACAAACAGCCTCTGTGTGATTTAAATTGTTTAACAGAGAAAGAGCACAGAGCAATAATGTATGTATCACATCATATATATAGTACAAATATGTTTTTAATTATTCCCATTTTGTCAAAAAAATTAACGGGTAGATGATCACAGAAGATTCAAATCCCTTCTCAGACCATGGGAAAA
Organism: Thamnophis elegans; assembly: GCF_009769535.1. NCBI lineage: Eukaryota > Metazoa > Chordata > Lepidosauria > Squamata > Natricidae > Thamnophis > Thamnophis elegans. Next base: position 33,938,080 of record NC_045543.1, read on the forward strand.
TGTGTCATTTTTTAATCACCAATTACGTCCTGGACTTTTCATTCTTTTCTTTTTTTCTTTTTGCATTGCCACAAGTAAAGCATCCTAGTGATTTTTCCAAACAAAGCTAAAACTAAAACGACCAGAAAGCTCTGGAAGAATCCTAAAATAGGAGAGATGCCAAAATACTCACGTTCCATCCATCCTGTCACTCTGAGCTAAGGTTGAAGCCTGCAGGCAGTAGCAGAAGGACCGGCATAAAATAAAGTACAGCCAAGGCTGGACTTATCACACACCTCACAGCTCGACTGTTTCAGCGGCACGCTGGGATATGAAGACTTTTGTGTGAATCGTGGCCCAAAGCAGTTCCTTCTTGAGGACTACAATTCCCAAGAAGATATTGGAAACCTCCGATTTGAACTGATGAAAGTACGAGCCAATCACGAGAGTTTAGGTACAATTGAAGGCGGAGTCAGTTTCCAAGTAAAGCTTGCTGTTGGTCTCCTATGGGAAAGGAGAAACCTTTGCAGGGAGTAATCACAGAAAAACGAGTTATTGGATGTGGAACAATAACAGGCGCTGGTGGCTTTAACGGAGCAAGCGAGAGGATCCAAAGAAATGCAGGGACTCAGCAAGTCAAATTCCGGCGCTTTCACCATTGAAAATTTAAAGCCGAGGAGCGCCAGCCGTTCCACGCTTTGATCTTGTTTTCCTCCTTAGAGCTTAAATGTGGACTGCTGCAGAGCTTCCATGCGAAGGAAGCGAGTCTGGCTCAGATCAGTGACAAGAAAATGGGGATGGGAAGAAAGCCGCAAAGAGCACAGAAGGGACGCTTCCAAATCAAGTGCAAAAATCATGTGTTGGGGCTACAGCCCTTTGCAGGATATGAGGCAAAACTTCTTTCAAGCCAGCCAAACCAATGTAACTCTCCAGATATAGATACATATAGTTGTAGGGCATTGACACCAGGTGGAAATCTTCTGGTGAAAAATCGCATCATGCTGGGGATCTCTGTAGAATTTAAAGTGATTTACAGCTTCACAGCAAACCAAAGGTGTTCTTGGATTATGCCTAACTGTGACAGATTGTGGCTGGAGGGAGGCAGTTAACGATTGAAACAGTTTGAGTTACTGAAATTAGCCCGTAGTGTCATCTAACGAACTTACTATTTGCTTTTGCTAAATAAAGAGGCTTGGCTGGTTCATCTCTAACAAAGTTGGTCATTATTGCTGAGATGTTCAATTAGCACCAGTAGGCGAGGACAAGCTGCTGCAGTGTTTCTGCAAACACGAAACCCTTAAATGAATCCTGAACTGTAATGTCAGATCTTAAATTCTGCATTCTGAATGTTGTTTCCTATTGATGAAACTGACAGCCTTTTCTATTTAAAGGAAGCCATTGTAGACATCCAATCATTCTGTACGTTGATGGTAATGAGGCAGATTGTTCACCATATCACATAGATGTCAAATTATATGCCAAGAACATTTGTTGAATAAGAGTACCCATCTCTTTCCATAAAGTTGAACTGAAAAGACATATCAGTACATATGTGGTCCTTGACTTATGACCACAATTGGGACCAGAATTTCCATTGTTAATCAAAGTAGTTGTTTAAGTGAGTTGTGCAAGTTTATGACCTTTTCTGCCATGGTTGTTAAGCAGTTAAGTGACTCATGGTCATTAAGCATATGCAATTTACTCCGTTCACTTTGCTTCTTGGAAGCTGGCTGGGAAAGTAGCAAATGATAATCATGTGACACAAACACCCCCCCAACGCTCCAACCCTCATTAATATATGCCAATTGCCAAGCTCCTAAATGTTGATCATGTCACTCTGGGGATGCTGCAATAGTTGATTGTCACTTTTCAGTAGTGTTGTAATTTCAAATGGTCAGTAAACAAATGGATGCAAGATGAAGACTGCCTATACTTTCACAACAGGATGAAGTCCAAAAAGAAAGAATTACACTAACTGCAATAGGAACTTCTAGCTCTCATTTATAAGTGAGTTTAAGGCAGAGTCTGAACATTTTGAATCTTTTCTTCCTTCAAAACTGCCTTTTGAAAGATAGCTGCTAACAAACTCCTATCTGCTAGTTGTGATTCCATCCAAAATTTTGCGTCTAATATTAAAAATATTGACTGATCAATTTGGCTGGTCTCAACATCTCAGAAACAGATTTTTTTTGGTATTTTTTCCCCTGAAATGTTTGGCCAAAAAGAAAGATTTCAGTGGAACATTCCCTTGCTGCAGTTATGATTTCTACTCATGAGTTGACAAGCTTGTTTTACTGGGATATGTTTCAGGTTGTTTTGCTGAAATATATTTCGTCAGAGCAGAGCATCGTTCTGTGGGAGAATCATTCTGTGAGAGAAAATTGTCCTGCTTCACTTTGCATGTTGAATAGAACATACTATGCAACATAACTGGTCTAAACTAGGATTCAGGAAATTCTTTTGATCAAGGGCCTGATCCTACCTCTGTCTTTGCAGGTATAAGATGGCAAGACTGCAGGCCAAACAGCACAGTAGCCATTGGACAGTGCCAGCCTGTCAGAAAGCAGGCTGACTGATAGGCCTTTATGGCCACCTAGGATATTCACGCATCCACGGCCCTTGGCTGAAATATGGCACTGATAATCTGCCACCCACTTGCCTGTTCATTCATGGCTCATGGGCTGTATAAAAACAAATGGCAGGTCAGATTTAGCCTGTGGATCATAGTTTGAGGAAATAAAGTCTTCAGATTTGGTGTGAATATAGTTATTTATTACACAGTATAAATATAAGTTGGAAACTTGTTTTAGTGCATTCCCTCAAATAGAGCATTTTGACATATATCAAATTGCTGGATGCCCCATTCATGTTGTCCTAATTGTTTTAACTATACATTTCAAAACTTTCTAGTTCTACATGATGGATTGGTTTGTCTAGTTCTTCATGAGCTTGATTGTTAAGGGGTTAGTAATAGTATAATATTAAGTGACATTGTTTTCATGGTAAGACGCTGAGCCTGCGTTCTGCTGAGGTCAGCAGCTTGGCAGCTCGATTCCCATGAGCAAATAAACCATGTAGGGACAGGAAAGGAGCCTCCCCCGATTGTCTACTGGCATCCTGGCATCCTCCGGGTAAGATAACACCGCCCGAAAACAATCCTTTCACAGAGGCAGGCAGCCGCTTCAGTGATCCCTGGCTAACACGTGCCATACACTAAACAAAAAAAGCAAAAGCAAAAGGATGCACCAATCACCCAACTTGAAAGTAATTGGTGGTATGAGTTGACTGAGACCAGAAGATTGACATTCTCAGTAGTATCCCACTGCCTCTGGAAAAGCTTTCTTACTAAGCATAGGTGTATTCTTATCCCAATGTTTTAGAATATAACAAATAGTCTTTTAATACAGCATACTGACTTGTTTGATAGCAGGTATAGAGTTATAGTTTTTCTCATGTGTTGTAAGCCGTTAGAATAAAAGTACAGGTAGTCCTCGACTTACAACAGTTCATTTAGTGACCGTTCAGTTACAACAGCACTGAAAAAAGCAACTCATGACCGTTTTTCACAATTACGAGCTCTCCAGCATCCCTATGATCAAAATTCAAAATTTTGATCAAAATTCAGATGCTTGGCTAATGAATCATATTTATCATCATTGCTATGTCCCAAGATCATGTGATCCCCTTTTACGACCTTCTGATAAGCAAAGTCAACGGGGAAACCAGATTCACTTCACAACCGGATTACTAACTTATCAACTGCAGTGATTCACTTAATAATTGAGGCAAGAAAAGTCATAAAATGGGTCAAAATTCACTTAACAAATGTTGGGCTCAGCTGTAAATGGAGAATTACTTGTAGATGGCATATACATATGGGCAAATCAGTTTGAGACATCACACATGCTTTATTTTATCTGCTCTATTCCTACTTTATTTTAGAGAATATAGGTAGTCCTTAAGTTACAACCACAATTGAGCCCAAAATTTATGTTGCTAAGCAAGTCAGTCAAGTGAGATTTGTCCTTTTTTACAATCTTTTCTGCCACAGTTAAGTGAATCCTGTTATTAGTAACATTAGTAATTGATTTCCCCACTGACTTAGCTTGTCAGAAGATAACAAGAGAGGATTCACAAGACCCCCAGACACTGCAATCATCATAAATACAGGCTGCTGCCAAGTATCTGAATTTTTATCACATGACTGTGGGGATGCTTCAATGAGCATAAGTGTGAAAAATGGTCCTAAGTACATTTTTTCAGTGCCATTGTAACTCCAAATGATTGCTAAACAAATGGTTTTAAGTCAAGGACTATGAATATTCGGTAATAAACTTTTAAAAATTGGATTCACCAGGAGTTGCCATCAAATCACAGAATTCATCTTTCTTTATTGACTGAACCATAGTATTACACTCGGTCTAAATCCAAGACATAGATGCTCAGTTTTAAATGGAATCCCTCAGAAACCAGGCACTTGATCTTAATACTTTACTGCAAAACAGGCCATCTGCAGCCCTATAGGCGGTTGTGTTTCATGAGCCTCATTTATGAGCTCTTGAACTAGTTTTTTGCTGTCTGGGGGGGGAAAGGGGGAAATGATATAAGCTGTAAAGAAGGCATATAACAAGTAACAAAGAATGTCCATCCCTCAAACATCATCCTGCAATCTCAGGCAAATTGTAGCTCATACTCCAATTCCCCAATTGGAGGTATTCAGTAAGGCACTTGTCTACCCGTTCAATATCAACCAACCAAACATATATGTAATTGAAGTCTTCCACTTTGCCTAAAATATTTCCACTTTATAATTGTAAGCTCCCTTAGAGAATGGTTCAATGAAACTTGTGATTACATTTAAAAGTGTTTCAATCATTTTTAATGTACATCATCAGCTGCAAACCTTATGTGTAATTTTTTTTTGTCTTAAGGTTTGTAGCTGATATACATTAAACATGATTGAAACATTTAAATTTCATTATAAGTTAAAATAATGAAACATCAACAGTAAGAACTGCAATTTCACAATTTGGATGGATTATATTATTTATCTTTCTAGCAATAGTTTATAATAGTGTATCTTACATATATGGTAAATGTGTATATGTGCAATATCTGTTTTATTTACATGGTAGTTGTCTTTTGAATTTTCTATATATTTTCTTTATAATTTTCTTTTTAGTATAATTAGCTGATACTGTGTTATTAATCATATTTCAGTAAAACAATGGAATAATAATCAGATGCAAATTATAAAAAATATACACCCTATCCAATATACCAGAAAAAATGCAAAAGCTGGGGAATAATATCTGGTCACAATATAAATACCTCTTTCAAATCATTATACTTAGCTAATTGTTTTAAAAGATAAATATAGTTACCAAGTGTCTTAGTCTTAATAAGCTACTGCCCACTTTATAATCTGTATATTTAAGAATATTTACATCAAATTGATAATATTTTCTGGATAAAGACTCATTAAAAATATGTTCTAATGTTTTAATACAGGTAGTCCTCAACTTACAACAGTTCATTTAGTGACTGTTCAAAGTTACAATGTCACTGAAAAAAGTACTTATAACCATTTTTCACACAACCATTGCTGCATTTCCATGATCATGTGATCAAAATTTGGATACTTAGCAACTGTTGCAGTATCCCAGAATCATTTGATCACCTTTGGCGATCTGACAAGCAAAATTCAAGGGGGAAGCTAGATTTAGTTTACAACTGTATTATTAAACAACTGCAGTGATTCACTTAACAATTGTGGCAAGAAAGGTCATAAAATGGGTCAAAATTCTCTTAGCAACTGTCTCACTTAGCAACAAAAACTTTGGGCTCAATTGTGGTCATAAGTCAAGGACTACAAAGTCTGAAGTCACTTCATAAAACTATTCCAAAAGAATGAGGTGAGTTAGTCAATTCAGATTAGGGTTTTTATAGATCTCAGAAGACAAAGGATAGAACATTTATGATAAAAAATTTCCAGGGTCTCATGGAACAGAGGTTGCTAATATCCCACAACAGAAAAAAAACCTAGATGCCAAATGTTCTTGGATTCTCCACTAGACTTCAAGTCTCTTTCATGACTGAAAGTAACTTCATCTGAAATTCAAATCTCTTTTCAACCATGGAAACCAATACAAATGAAAAAGATACATTAAGGCCACAAATTCATTCCAATATTCATAAAATTCATATTGACAAATCCTAATATGAGGGAACTTAAGGAAATTCAAAGAACGTTTTTGCCCTCCTCTTCTGCTGCATTCCACATTATCCAGAAAACCCTTTCCCAAATCCTAGCCAAAGAAACAGGAAATGCTCTGTCCATGAACTTCTTTATATTAACTTTTCTTAGAATTCAAGCCTTTGCCTACATAGCACACATTACATGTCCATAAGGTAGCAACATACAATTTACAGGATACAGTAAATTCTTACATAGAAACTATGACTATGTAAAAAGTAATCATTAGAAGTTGTTTAATATAAGCTCTATAAAATAAAATTCCCATAAAATGCATCATGCAAAGAATGTTCCACTTTTCACAGTAGAGTTCCAGATAAAATCCAGAACTTGAAAATATGATTTGTAATGTAGACTGGAAATAAGAACTTCATTCTGAATTGTAAAGCAGAAAAAGAGGTGCACAATTCATAAAAAATAACAATTGGCTTTCATAGGAATAAATACTATTCAGATTAATGGAACATTCCCAGGTATACACATATAGTAAAATAACCAGGTCAAAGAGCAAGAGCTGCTTTCAACTTCATCAAGGAAGTATTGCCTGTGCAAGAATTATCAGACAGTCATCCATCTATTGTGACTTTTTTCCAGCAAACTCTTGTTATTCAAGTCTGACGCCATACATCGTCAGCTCTCTTGTTCTAGTTTAAGGAAATGCTGATCAAGCATCTACCATGTCTAGCAAAGCAGACATGTGGAATTCACAAGCTGTTTCTTCTTCTTTATTAACTTTAATCAGTTGTTTCAGCAATGTCAGTCTGCCAAATAAAGAGGAATCTATGTCTCTCCTTTCCGTCCCAACCTGAATAGGAGAGAAGCATAAAACATTTTCAAAATCAAAGTAGATAAGCAGTAATGAAAAGTGACAAATACCTAGAGACTTGAATAGGATATAATGGTTGTAAGAAACCTGGGTTATATATGTTGGATCAACCCAGTTAATTGTAATATTCCCAAACATGCTGAGTACTTTTTACATTCAAACATATGTAAGAAAAAGCTATTTTCAGCACAGAAAACATAGAACTGAGGAAACAGGAATCCTAAATCAACAGTTTGTTCTCTAATTATGGTTGGTTACATAATCAATCATATTTGGCAAGTCCTTCCCGAGAATTTGGAATAGACAGATTGTCATTTAATAATATTAAATCTATTCTTGCAGGATGTTATTATAATTGGTTGCATGATTAACCAGTTATTAAGAGTGGATTTGGCATTTTCATCCACTTACAGAGTCCTTTCCAAGGGCCTGGGATAGGCAGAAGGGAATGCTTGATGGTGTTAAAGGTATTGCCACAGGAAGTAAAGCTGCCTTTATCAATGGACTGATGATGATTTTGTTGATGTCAATAGTGTTCAAATAATGTTCCAATTGTTTTGAGAATGCACTCAAGGTGCCTATTACTACTGGTATTTGATTTCTTTTGCCAGAATCATTCTATTTGAAAATGCTATTAATATTGATTATGTTATACTGATATTGATTAAATAATAGAATGTTCATTAATATTACATAAATATTAGTTCAATGAAATCTGCATGAAAGAATACAATGCATCAAGACCTAAGCATTACATTAAAAGGAAAAATATATTCATTAAACAAAAAATGAGGGGGGGGAGATGGACCCTAAGAAGTAGAGAATGCCAGCATTTGAGTCAACAATACCTTTTTTACACATTGCCATACCTTGTATTAATGTAATGCCCAAGTAAGATTTTAACTGGATACTGAGCTCAATTGAATGCCCAAAATAAATCATATTTGGATTAGAGAAATATGTTAAAAATTACTATGAATGGTGAGGTCAAAAAGATTAAACGTTATTGTGGCAGCATTATTAAAGCCCTATCCATTTTATGTATTATACAAAAACTAAGTCAACCATTGAGCATTTATGGACAAGACAGCACTATGGATTGAATACTCAGCTTCACTGAGGTTTGAGATTGCTGTTACAGGTAATATACAACTCAAATCTGATGGCTTTGATGCAGCCACAATGCAAGGCCTAATCATAGCAGTTCCACTGCAATAAAAGTGCCAGGTTTACAGTTTGCTTGAGATACCTAACAAACTGGACATAAATTAGTGTTATTATTTCTGGCTCCTTTCTGTAACTGACTTGCACCAATTCTCAAAATAGGAAGAGAATGGTCAAGGGAAGTGAACAGAAAGTCTAATATTACAGCCCACCACCATTATATTTTAATTTATATGTTACCTCTGGACTTCTTGGTTTTGGAATTCTGGTGAATGGCTGAATAATCTGGGGCATAGATACTAGAGATTCAGGAAGATAAAGAGGCAGAGGCAAGGTGTCCTGAAGTGTCTCAGAATCTTCAACTAATAACTGCTGCAGTTGTTCATCAAATCTAGACAAAAGAAAATGAAACACATAAACAAACATTTATTTCCCATGACAGTTCAACAGAGGTTCAAAAACATTAATAATGAATATAAACCATCATCATCATCCCACTGGCCCAACCTGGCTGTGGCCAACACCAACCTTGCTAATAAGAGGGCTGGCAAGGTGGAATGGCATCCGGGAGGAGGGTACGAAGGAAAGGGGGACAGGCGCAAAACTGAGAAGCAAGCACGAGCTGCGCAGGGAGCTCCCTGAATCCCCGCTTGTGCGCACCCTCCCAGCTCCACAACAGCCGGCCAGGGGGTCGCATGAAGAGGAGGAGGAGGGTCATCTTTGGGAAAGCTGCCACTGTCACTGCAGCTCGTGCTCGCTCAGCCAGCCCAGAGAGACAGAGAGAGAGAGGGAGGAAGGGAGGGAGGGGGGAGGGGAAGGAGAGAGGGGGGAGGGGAGAGAGAGAGGGGGGAGGGGGAGAGAGAGGGGAGAGAGAAAATGAGAGAAAGGAAAAAGAAACAAATGAGAGAGAGAAGGGAGAGAAAGTAAAGAAAAGGAACGAAAGAAAGAAAGATAGAGAGGAAAAAGAGAAAAATAGAAATTAGAGGGAGAGAAAGAGACCCATTTCCCACAGACAACTCCGGGGGCACAAAACCTGGGTAGGTGTGGCTGTGGGCGGTGTCCATGTGATGGGGTGGGTGTGACATTGTTGGCCCTGCCCACCCAGGTTTTGTGGCTCCCTGTATTTTTTTTTCCTGTGGGAAACGAGTCCAAATGGCTCTTGAGTGTTTAAGGTTGCAGGCCCCTGTTCTAGAAGGTGCTGTGCAACTAGATGTCAGTTTCCAGGTGTACATATATTACCATTTGTTGGGTATCTGATAATCTGAAAAATGCAGATTGGTATAACTTTCTTTCTCTTTCTCTATAACTCTCAACATTTATTCAGTAAAATACCTTTCAGCATTTCACCATGGGCTGAACCTACTATTTTAAAAAACTGAAAAATATGCAGTCTTTTGGCTGGCAATACCCTATCATGACAAATATATGACTGCTGAGCAAAGAGAAGTTCAACATATGTATTACAGTCCTCAATTCTAAGTAATTGGGCCTGTGATTTGTTTCTCCTCTGGCCATATCCCCTAGGTTGGGGTACTAGTTCCAATACCTAATGGATTGAGATAATGTTCTGGCACAGAATTTAAAATAAAATCCCTATTTTATTTCACTTTTTATTTTGCATATTATAACCTCTCCATTTAATCCAACATATCCCACACAGTCAGCATAGGCTATTTGTGGGAACCCTTTTCACAATTTTCTAATATACATTTTCTCCTTTATCATCTTTCTCAACTTTCCATCTTCCTTCCATATTATTCTTCTCTTATCTTTGTTCTGAACATATGAGGTTCATTTTTGAGAACCCCCTTTCCATCTCTGCTGAACTAACAGCAATTGTCCTGACTCTCTAGCTTTTCTGATACCATCAGGAATTTTGTACTTGTCTGGATTTTTCAGCACATTTTCCAAAAAATCTCTGTAGGCGTTCAAATTAATTTCGTAATTAAAAATTCTGCCAAATGCAACCAATGCTGCCTCTGCCTCTGCCTCAGCCCATGGAACAACTACATCTTCAATTTTCCAGTAATCTGGCTCCAAATATGTGATAAAGTGTAACTTGTTTGTGGCTGGCAATAGGCTACCTGTTCTTAGATGATCGCAATCCATCAGCCTTTTCTTCAAATTGGTGATGATGCTTGACAGAAGTTTGTTATGAGGAAGGGCAACAAATCGTTGATTTGGAGCTAAATTGATGTTTTTCAAGGCTTGTGTTTTTAGCACTTCAACAAGTTCTGTTTCATATCTGCCCTTTCTCTGTCTAAGCACGTCAAAAGCATTGATTGTTTGCAATACTAACTTTTTGGCCATGATGGCATCTGTCTCTCTCCCCTACAGAGCATTTGATAGAAGAGAAATCTCATTTAGAATATCAATCATGAGGGCCAAATCCTTAAAAAAAAATTAGATTTTCAAAACGGGAAGCCGTGCCTGGGAATCTTTCATTGCCCAGAAAAAACTGATGTAGCGCTGGATAAGCACACCACACAGCTATGGTTGCCCTTAAACTACAGGCAGCCTATCTTGGTCCCAAAACTCTGCCAATCTTCACAATTTCTATGCCCAATTGTTCAGAGATTTGGAAAAGGTCATTCTGGCTCTTGCAGGATTTCTGGAAAGTGGTGTGTATTTTATCAAGGAAGCTCTTGAAGTGGTTGATCTGCTTCACTTCTCTTATTGCATCATCCAGCACAAGTTGCAGGCAGTGGTTCAAGCTGTGCCAGATTATGATGTTTGGGAAGTCTTGAGCTATTCTGGCGCTGACTCCAGATTTCCTTCCAAGCATAACATTGGCACCATTGGAGCAGAAAGCAATTAAATTCTTCTGTAGATATTCGGTGGTAAACCCAACTTTATGCAAACTTCCCATAACTGCAGAATATATGGTCTCCGCATCTTGTTTCTCTAATTCCAAAAGCTCAACGAAGACAGTTGCTGGGCATTCTAGATCCTCAACTCTAACAAAAACTATCAGCACTGCTTTCATTGAAAGTGTTGTGGCTTCATCGATTATTAGGCACACCTTTTGATTATTTGCAATAATCCTGGAAAACAGAGTGGTCTTGATTTGGTTTGCAATGAATTCAACTATTTTCACTGCAGATCTCTGTGAATGCAAGCCAACTCCCACATCCACTCCAACTGTATTTAACAAATTTACCTGCGCTTCAATGTCTGAGAATGGATTACATCTTTGCGCCAGATTGTAAACAGTAGAAAATATTGTGCAAGTACTAGATAAATATTTGTCAGTTGACTTATCCACGGATTTGGTTAAAGCTTCCTGCTCCCATTGCTTCCTGCTCTCCACGCAAATAAGGTGTGCTTTTGATTGAAAATGTTCCCTTATTTTTTTTCTGAGCGATGCTTGTTGTGTATCCTTAGTTTTCCCTGCTGGCACAACCTGGAAATGCTTCCACTCTCTAGAAACATGAATACCTTTCTCTAATGAGAACATGGGTTTTGCACAGTACTCACAACCCATCTTCCTGTCAGATACTGCCAGTGCATCATACTTGTCCTTGAAGTGTCTGTATTGCTGCAAATTCCAGCAGTCAGGAAGTTGTGGAACTTCAGTGCAGTCGATGGACTTGCTGCTTTCTCCAACCTCAAGTGGTGGAAGTGGTGCTGATGCTTGTGGTGCTGGTGCTGGTGCTTGTGTTGCTGGTGCTTGTGGTGCTGGTGGTGCTGGTGCTGGTGACTGTTGTGGATCAATTGATTCCTCAACTCTTGGTTTTTTGGAGAAGAAAGCGGTCATACTCTGTTGCCTCTTCTTCATTATGTTAAATAATACTAACTGCCAAAGAAATAAAACAATATTGGACTCAATTGTGGTTGTAAGCTGAGGACTACAGGTAACAGAAGGGACCTCTGCTTTCAACCAACAATGTACAGTCTTTTCAGGAATGATAAGAAACAGGAAAGATATAAACAAACAGGAAAGATATAGTCTTTCATCCAAGAAGTTAGTTCAATAATAAATGTCATAGATTCCCAGAGCAATACAGATTTCCTTTTTCTGAAATTTAGTTCTCAGTTCCAAAAAACAGGAATATATGAATTAGGTTCAGTACTTAGATTGGTCCAAGTAGCTATTCAGAAGTTAGTGGTTAGAAGCAATGGTAAAGCAAGATATGAAATTAAAACCAGAAATATTTTGTTGGCTATTTGAAAGGGAGTACAATATACATTTAATTTTACATATGTTAGCAGCTGCTGGAATTGTGTTTGCACAACAGTGGAAAACCAGATATGAAAATGAATAAATATTACAATGTGCAAGAATAAATAAATTGACAATTAAAATCAAGAAGGCTTTGAATACTTTTTCACATGGGATTTGTTTTAGCAATTGCTAATAGAAACAGAAAATAAGAAATCCAAAAGTATGAAAGAAAACACCATGGAAGGAAAGGTCACTAAAATGTATAAGGAAATATTATTAGTTCTTGATCATTATTAATGTGTAGATAACTGTGGGACATTACAGACCCACACCCACAAAAACTATGACAGTGCCAGGAAAGCATAAAAAAATAAGAATTCCCCCCCCCCAAAAAAAGACTGCAAATGAAACCAGTTTTTCCCTTAACCCTAAGGACAGGAAAGACAAAGCCACTGGAATAAAAACCATCAAGGCATTGTGGGAAATTATAAAGGGCAGTGCCAGGAAGCTCACAGAACCAGCAACCATCTCAGAATTACCTAAACAACCAGGGTGAAACACACTAAATCTGGCAAAGCTGCCTTGCACCAACCTGGCCTGCCCATAGAAAAGCAGCCACTTTGAGACACATGAAGCTGGTCTGAACACTTAAAAGCAACATATTGTATCACAAAGAAAACATTTGCAAAAAGGAATAACATTTCTTGTAGTAAATATATTTTAAAAACAATTAAAAATAATTTTTCCCTAAAATAATTAAAAAAGATATTCTATAAATAAAAAAAATATCCTTAAAAACCATTGTTAAGTATTCCACACACAATAATTTATACTGTAACCATTTCAAGGTACTCTACCAGCAATAATTTATACTGTAACCATTTCAAGATATTCTACCAGCAATAATTTATACTGTAACCATTTCAAGGTACTCTACCAGCAATAATTTATGCTATAACCATTTCAAGATATTCTACCAGCAATAATTTATACTGTAACCATTTCAAGGTACTCTACCAGCAATAATTTATACTGTAACCATTTCAAGATATTCTACCAGCAATAATTTATACTGTAACCATTTCAAGGTACTCTACCAGCAATAATTTATACTGTAACCATTTCAAGGTATTCTACCAGCAATAATTTATACTGTAACCTTTTCAAGGTATTCTACCAGCAATAATTTATACTGTAACCATTTCAAGGTATTCTACCAGCAATAATTTATACTGTAACCATTTCAAGATATTCTACCAGCAATAATTTATACTGTAACCATTTCAAGGTATTCTACCAGCAACAATTTATACTGTAATAATTTCAAGGTATTCTCCACACAATAAATTGAAGTAAACCATTTTAAAATATTCTATACTCAATAATTTTAAGTAAAATGATTAAAAAAATTTTTATGCAGAATAAATAAAATATTCTAGCGAAAGCTGAAGTCCTTCCCTCGCGAAAGCTAGACTGCTGCCGCCACCCACCTGCTTTCAGCCACATGGCGTATGCCAGCCCGCGGCTTGCATAAGGCAAGGCCTGAAGGTCTTCCCTCATGAAAGCTAGCCCACTGCCGCTGCCCACCTGCTTTCGGCCATGAGGCATAAGCCAGCTTGCGGCTTGTGTGAGGGAAGTCCTGAAGGCCTTCCCTCATGAAAGCTAGCCTGTCACCACTGCCGCTGCCCACCCGCTTTCAGCTGCATGGTGTACGCCAGCTCGCAGCTTTCATGAGGGAAGGCCTGAAGGCTTTCCCTAGCGAAAGCCATGAAAGCTAGCCTGCCGCTGCCACCACCGCTACCCACCCACTTTCAGCCATGTGGCGTACGCCAGCCTGAAGGCCTTCCCTCACAAAAGCTAGCCTGCCACCACCACCGCCATCGCTGACCAGCGCCTTTTGGCCACGCGGCGTATGCCAGCTCACAGCTTTCGTGTGGCAAGGCTGGAAGCTAGCCTCCCGCCGCCGCCCCTCACACTTAGTTGCTTACCTGAGGGAAGCAGCAAGCTACTGGAAGGCAAATTGAAGCAAAGGGAGGACCGATCAGCAAGCGCAATGCAACAGCTGCTTGGGAATGAGAAAGACTCTTTTCAAAAGAGAAAGACTGTTTTCAAAAGAGGAATGTTGGCCGTTGGCGCCACACTTTTAAATAGGTCACCTCCAGCCCATTCACTGATTGGCTGGACTCCAGCCAATCAGTGAGCAGTGGGCTGGGCTAGTTTAGTGCGGACGGGCGGGAGAGCGAGCAAGCTGTGACAGGATGGCCAGGGCAAGCAAGGGACAGGGCCGGGGCAGGTGTTCTGAAAGTTACTTCCGGGTCCACCGGTCATATCTCCTTTCACTGGATCGATAAATGTCACCAACCAGTTCTCCCAAGGTGGATGACCGGATGGTGAGCCAGTGAAAATTCCCTTACTCCATCAAGCACTATGGCCAAGGCAGCCACTTGCCTATAAATTGTGCTTTGTGAAAGATCCCTATCTAACCCATCCTGAAGGAACTCCAGCACCTGAGGGGCGGAAGCTGAGGTAGGATCTAACTGTGCTGCCTGGCACCAGGGGACAAAGGTAGACTATGTGGTGTTATATATCCACGTGGTGGACTGCCTCCTAGAGGCCTTAATAGTCCTGATCACCCGAGCTGAGAAATCAGCAGCCCTCAAGCATTCTCACTGAAGTGCCAGGCATTCAACTGGAGCCACTGAGGCTCTGGATGGACCAGGACCCCTGGCACAGGGAAATTTCCTCCCGGGGGATTCTCCAATGGGAAGAGATGGATAGGCTTACAAGGTTCGCGAACCAAGATCTGCAAGATCAATATGGTGCTATCAAAATCATTGCTGCCCTCTCTGCAACTACTTTCTGAAGGACCCCTGGGATGAGAGGGAGAGGAGGAAAGGCATAGAGAAGGCCCTCCGGCCAGTTGCACCAAGAGCATCAACTGCTTCTGCCCCTTGGGATGGAAACCTGGAGATGAATATGGGTAGTTGTGTGTTCGTTGGCATTGCAAATAGTTCTACAATGGGCCGCCTGAACCTCTGGCAAATCAGAAGGAACAGTTCTGGATGTAGCAGCCACTCACCATGGTCCACTGTGGCTCTGCTGAGCCAGTCAGCCTGATGGTTCTCCATGCCCGATATATGCTCTGCTCTCAGTGACAAGAGATGCCATTCCTCCCAGGTCCCCAGTTTCAATGCTTTGTGCCACAGCGCATGTGAGTATGTGCCCCCTTGTTTGTTGATGTGGGCCTTGGTTGCCATGTTGTCTGTTAGTGCGAGTACATGCCAGCTGCAGACCTGCACTTTGAAATGATGAAGAGCCAGGTGGAGTGCCCTGAGCTCCAGCCAATTGATGTTGTGATGCATCCAGCAGTGCTCCCCAGCCGAAGAGGCTTGCATCCATGGTCAAGGTCAGATGGACCGGTTCCTTGAACACTGATTCCTTGTGTCCACCAGAGTAGTGACAGAAGGACCTGGGGTGGCACACGGATCTTGAAAACAGCATCACTGGTTCCATTCCTTTGGTGTGGCAGAAGGTGTCACTGTAGTGCTTGGCGTGGAGACAAGCCCAGAGAATAATTGTGATGCAGGAAATCATATTCCCCAGTAGCCTGGACAGCAGCGCTACGGGAACACAGCGTGTCCTGCATATCTGTTTGACCAACTTCACTATGCTATCTCTGCGATCAATAGAAGCTAGGTGATTGCCGTCCCTGATCCCTTCAAGGATAGACTTCAGGGAGAACATCTTGAATTGCCTGTATACTAGGTGAGAATTTAAGAGATTTAGATCAAAAATCACTCTCCAACCCTCCAAACGTTTAGGAACAATGAAAAGATTAGAACAAAACCCAGATCCTTTCTGATCCAGAGGAACAAGCTCAATTGCTTGGATATCCAGAAGATGCTAGATAGCCTTCTTCATAATCTGTCACTTGACCCTGTTCCAAGATGGAGAGAAAGTCCTGAATCAGCTTTTGAGGTGGGAGAGGAACTCTAATCTTAGTCCAAATTTGACCATGTTGAGGACTTATGTATCGGACAAGATGGACTCCCAATAGTCCGCAAATAAGGCAAGGCAGCCACCAATCGGGTGATCCTGTCCCCAATCACTTACCCCAGTGGAAAGGTCGGCCGCCTCCACCATGAAAGAGCTGCTTACTCTGGGGTTGATATCTAGATCTATCCCTATGGTACTGCCTATCCGTCTGTCTGTCTGACCTGGGGGGGAAATGCCTGTGCTATTGTGATTCCTGCTCAGAAGGACAAAAGAAAACCTTCGAAAATAAGAGGCAGGTCATTGATCCGAATGTCTGGTCACCATGAGAAAAACTTTGTGCTTGTTTTTGTCCTCCACCAAGATGGGATCCAGAGAAGCGCCAAACAAGGACCCACCTGAGAATTATGAGAAAGCTAATCTCCACTTAGATTTGGCATCAGTTTGCCAGCCACGAAGCCACAGCAGTTTTCTAGAGGTGACCGAAGAAGAAAGCGCCCTGGAAGCATACATCAGCAGAAAATTGAGTGGCGGTGATTAGTTTGCTTACATCTTGCTGTAGTCTGACATCATTTGAGGGAATGCACTCCTGCATTTGGCGTAACCAAAGGTGGTCGGTGGTCCAATTGAAAAATGAGGCTGAGATGGCCATTTAATGGCACAAGCTGCTGCTTGGAATGTTTTGCGTAATGTTAATTCAGCCTTCTTGTCCTCAGCCTTCAAGTTATCTGCAATGTCCTCTATGACCAGGGAGGTGGAAGTAGCCAGTGCAGCCACTGGGGAATCAATGATAGACATTTGTAATGCCTGGGAAAACCCTGATTCCAGATTGTAAAACCTGTGATAATGACCTCCAGGATTTGGGAAAGCACCAGGGCATGCCCACTGATTTTTTACTACATCCAGAAAAAATTGTGAGGCCAGAATTTCCTTCTTCTCTATCTGTGGTTTTGAGAAAAGACCTCTGTCCAACTCCTGCTGTGTGTTAGGAACAGCAGCACCCCACAGCTTGGTGGTGGCTCTTGCTTTGCGAAGGAGGGATTTAAATAAAGCAGGAGAAAAAAGGCCAGTGAATGCAGGAGGATCAGGAGCTAGAATTTCCTCATCATCCGAGAGGTCAACATCCCTCTGACCCTCTTCCGCTAAAAGGGAACCCTCACTAGCAATTGATGGAAATGAAGGTCTCCAATCCTGGCTTGCTTCAATTCTGGGTTGGTCTAGATGACATCATTGGGTCTCACGGGATTCACGCTGCAAATTTGGTGGCTCTCTATGCTGCAGCCCCGAGGCTATCCCCTGACCTATAGCCTGTGAAATCAGCTGCTTAAAACATTCAGGGAGGTCAGGCAAGAGAGGAGGAGGGTTGGGGGGATCCAAGTCAGGTCCAGGTTGGCCTGCTTGAGGAGCAAGCCTGGTGCTATTCTGGAGATGCACCGAGCCTGGTGCAAGGCAATCAAAAGAATCTCCCTGTAAGTCAGCTGGATCCCCAGCAGACAGGGGAGGGGGGAAGAGAGCTCCTGTGGGAGCTTGGGGAGCAATGTGTGTGCCCAGCCTGAGGGGATTGCCTGCAGGG
Organism: Thamnophis elegans; assembly: GCF_009769535.1. NCBI lineage: Eukaryota > Metazoa > Chordata > Lepidosauria > Squamata > Natricidae > Thamnophis > Thamnophis elegans. Next base: position 33,956,036 of record NC_045543.1, read on the forward strand.
AGACCTGGACTGGGATGGAAAAGGGCTAATTCTGCTACCTCTGGTAAGTCTTTTCATTTCAGTCCTTATTACATGTTTGTTCAGAGCCTTGTCCCTGCGCTGCTCATCTTTCTCCACAGCCCTAGGAGGGTGCTTGCAGTACGAAGACCTTTTCTTAGTGCTCGGAGCTATGGGCCATGAAGGTCCCTCCCCTGGACTGAGGGCTCCAGAAGGCACCGGAGAGCTCGCCTCTCCGGCTGTAATTGCACCCGCCATCTTGTTGTCCCCTATGGCCACACAGTATTCACAAATCGTCAAATTCACCGCACCGTGGTCTTCACTGTCTGCCTCTGCCTTCCATAGCCATCACTGATCTAAACCAACCTCCATGATGGCAATCTATTGTTTAAGACGTCCTGATAGGAAACTTCTTTCTGATGGCTGATGTGATTTTGTACCTCTTATAACCTTATTCCACAGGAATATTTGGGATAGTCTGCCTGGGATTGGGTATCCAGAGATGGACAATTCATTCTTTTCAGGCCTCCTGTAGCTCCTGGAGTCATTGAAAGACGTGCCGTTGAAATTCAACAGCAGATGATATGCTGATTTGGGATCAGAAATGAATGGAAATAGATTCAGGCTTATTATTCCTATTAATGAGAAGCATCCCTGAATAAATTGAGAAATAATAAAAATAAAATGAAATACAATAAAGTAAAATATGGGTCTACATGTGATAGTACCATGTTTTCATTATCACATGCCCTATACGTAAGGTGACCAGATTTTCAGATTGGTAAAGAGGGACAACTTTGACCGGGAGGGGGGGGAGGGGGGGCTTGATTAAAAATTTTATACGGAGCAACAAAATTTTTCATACAAGGCAAAAATAGTATTGTAATTTTTTTTATTTCAATATAACTACAATTTACAAATATAAATTGTAACTGTTGCCAAACATCAAAATTTTGATCACGTGACCATGAGGATGCTGCAATGGTCGCTAAGTGTGAAAATGGTCACTAAGTGTGAAAAATAGTCATCAGTCACTTTTTTCAATGCCATTGTAACTTTGGTCACTATACCATCTTTCTTGCCACAGTCCTTAAGTGAATAACTGCAGCTGATAGGTTAGTAACATAAGTGAATCTGGTTTCCCCATTTGACTTTGTCAAAAGGTCACAAAAGGCAATTAAAATGACCCCAGGACACTGAAACCATCATAAATACGAATCTGTTGCCAAACATCAAAATTTTGATCGCGTGACCATGAGGATGCTGCAATAATCGCTAAGTGTGAAAATGGTTGCTAAGTGTGAAAAATGGTCATCAGTCACTTTTTTCAATGCCATTGTAACTTTGGTCACTATACCCCCTTTCTTGCCACAGTTCTTAAGTGAATAACTGTAGCTGGTATTTTGTATTTTGGGTAGAATCTTTGGATAGAAGAAGAGCCGAGGTGGCACAATGGTTAAATGCAGCACTGCAGGCTACTTCAGCTGAATGCAGTTCTGCAGTTCGGCTGTTCAAATCTCACCGGCTCAAGGTTGACGCAGCCTTCCATCCTTCCGAGATGGGTGAAATGAGGACCCAGACTGTGGGGGCAATATGCTGACTCTGTAAACCGCTTAGAGAGGGCTGAAAGCCCTATGAAGCGGTATATAAATCTAACTGCTATTGCTATTGCTATTTTTAAATAGTCTAAGACAATTTAAAAAAAGAATCCACAGAGAATAAATTGAAGTAAAACATTTCAAATTATTCCACACAGAATAAATTGAAGTAAAACTATTTTTTAAAATTCCATGCATAATATATTTCAAAGTATTGTGCATAGAATTTTTAAAAATGGTTTCACTTCAATTTATTTTGGATAGAATCTTTTTTTATATAGTCTAAGACAATTTAAAAAAAGAATCCACACAGAATAAAACTATTTTAAAAAATCCTATGCACAATAAATAAAATATTATTTTAAAATACATTAAAAAAATAAAAGAAAAAAACCCAGCTCACTTACCAGCAGGCAGGCACTCCAAGTCAATCTAGAATGATGTAGATGTTAATACAAAGAACTGAGCAAATTAAAATGGTGAAATTAGTCAGGGAAATATTTTTCAAAGAAACTTTGCCACCATTTTTTCCACATGAGCCAACCTCCAACCTCCGTGCCCCTCCCCTCTGGGAAATCCAGGAAGGAACACTTGCGACTTCTCTAGCCAAGTATTTCCTGGAGCTCTATGGTACTGGGTCATTTTTTCTTATAAAAGGAGGTAAAAAAGGCGGGGGGTGGTGTTCCATTTTCTTGCTTTAACCGTTTAATATCTTCAATGAAAGTACTGAGACAGAGAGAAGGATTAGACAGAGTGGCTTTTGTCTTGCCCCGGTTCGGATTTCTTAAGCAAATCCACTGGGCTTTCAACATGAAGCCAGAAAATCGGGACTTTTTAAAAACGCCCCGGGACACGGGACAAATTGTTATAAATCATGACTGTCCCGCTGAAATCGGGACATCTGGTCACCTTACCTATACTTCTGAACCACCAAAAAAAAAAAAAAAAAACCCAAGAAAAACAAAATCACTGATAAAAAGTTCTCTGTGAAGAAAGTCTGTAGTAAAAAGTGTTTCAGATTTTTCAAAAAGCCATTTTCAGATTTAGTCAGTGCTATTTTGAGACATTATTCTCAACATGCCATGTGACCAGGCCTCTTAGACATACTGTTCCATTCTATATACAAATCATACCTTGTTTCACAGCAGAAAGGCCAGTCTGAAAGAAAATGCTACAGAAGAATATCTGAGTGTTCTCTTAAGAACACATGACATCATAATTGTGTAGAAACATTCTAAGCTTCATAATTTCCTCTGAACCTCTTGAAACTCTGAGGTGACCTGTCTAGCCAAGGCTGTCCCTAATAAATTAATCCTTCCTCACCAGTGAGGAAGAGGAGGATGACAGAGGAAAGAGAGTGGATAAAAAGAATTCAGGAAGAAAATGCACATCTCAAAAATCAAATTAAGCTGCTCAGAGAAAATTATGAATTACGCACATTGTTGAGTCAGCAGTGTGAGAATAACAGTCAGGCCCAGTTCATAGCACCTCAGATTTCTCCTTCATATATTGATACTGGTTCATCAGTAAAAACAGGTAAGAAACATGCCAGTTAGCTTGTTAAAAGCAGTTGTTATATAAATATTGTAAATATGTTTCATTGTTTATCCAAGTTAATACATACAATTTAGTAATATCTTTGTGAATTCATCTCTTGGAACAAGACACTTTGGTCAAATCTGTATAATAGGAAGTATATTGGGCCAAGTAGGAAAGACTAAACATGATTTAAATAGGAGGATGACAAATTATCCTGATTTGTTCATTTATGAATGTGCATACATGCACATACACATGTTCAGGAGTTTCACAATTTTAATTTCTATGAGTTTTTACTTGCATCCCTGCATCCTTATCATAGTATTCATTTTCAGGGTAAACACCATTATAGAAAGCACAAAAATTGAAGAAAACATTGCAATCCAAAGAAATTAAGGACACAAAATAAGGAAAAGAAAGATCTATTCTACACAAAGAAATTGTATTTATACTTCCCATGTCTTACTATACTTTTCTAACGCGTAACTTCCTTCCCTCATACCTGTAGATTGGTTTATATATTGCTTTCTTTGGGCTTTTCGTCTCCTTCTTTTTGAGGACTATCACCTACTGTACATCCAACCACAACTTTTTTGGTTTTCTCTTCCTTTCAAACCATTTACTCTTCCTTCATATTTTGTGAGTCAAACCTCATCAAAATGGCCAAAATAATCACTAAACTTGTTTACTATTGGTCTCTCACTTTGGTATTCAATCAACATTCATTCAGCATCCTTTCATTCCTATGGTCCATGATATAACCCAATTGTCTTTAGGTCAACTGATACTTTCACATAAAACATTTTGATAAAATTGAAAAGGTGTAGTAGAACAGCTTTAGTACTAGCTATACTACATGAAGCATTTTCTGTGAACAATAACATTTTCTTTCATACTCATAAAGTTGAAATGTACCTTACAATAATCTTGTACAACCCCCTTTCTATCATAAGATATACTGCAGTACATCATATCTGGCAGTTGGCCATCCAGTCTCTCTCTTAAGGTCTCCAGTGAGGTAGAACTCACCACTTTGTGGGACAGTCTGTTCCTGCAGTGAGATCTTGTATGGTCCAGAAATTGAATTGGTCAATAAGAACACCTGGATCTCCTTTTAGACATTTTACTCTCAAACCAGTTCACCTAATCCTATACTGGTACCTTTCCTTTATTTCCCCAGTTCTACATTTCTTTCTGTTAAACTCTATAAGGTAGTCCCCATTTAGAACAGTTTATTTAGTGACTGTTATAATGGCACTGAAAAAAAGTAGCTTATAATCGTTTTTCACACTTATGACCATTGCAGCATACACATGGTCACATGATTAAAATTTAGATGCTTGATGGTTAATATTTATGATAGTTGCAGCCTCCTGTGACCTTTTGACAAGCAAAGTCAATGGGAAAGCCTGCTTTACTTAACAATCATGTTATTAAGTACACAACAGTGATTTACTTACCAGCTATTGGAAGAAAGCTCATAAAATAGAGCAAAATTCACCTAATAAACGTCTCACTTATCAACATAAATTTTGGGCTCAATTGTGGTCGTAAGTCAAGGACTAGCTGTATTACTCATTCCAACACACTGTTCAAATCAATTCAGTTATATTTGAATGTTCTCTCTTTCTTCCAAAATACTAGCCATCCCTCCCAATTTTGTATCATATACAAACTTGGTAACTTTTTATTTCGCCCTTAGTTCTGACAGAAGTCCATCAAGGTCTTGCAGAAATCTGATCCAACCCACTTGTTGCTATTTTATTTTATTAAGGAATATCATAAGGCACTCTTGCCACAAGCTTTGCTATGGACCAAGTACACTGCATCAATGGCATTGTTAGGCTAGTAATAATTATTAGCAAAATTTGCTTTATCAAACCCATCCTGGTTTTTATTAATTGTAGCTTCTTATTTATGTGCTCAACATGCATGTTCCTAGACCTTGCTCTTCCGGTTGGTTTGCTCAAAGGGCTTAGGCCAACTTCGCTCCCTCCCTCCCTCCCTCCCTCCCTCTCTTCTCTCTCTCACACACACTCACACACACACACACACTCCCCCCATTCTATGCAAAAATGTTAAAAGCCCCAGATAAAATGATGATAATAATTGCTTGTAGTAATGTCCTTGCTTTAATACGATGTTCAGTTGGGATACAAAAGTCACATTCAGTATGAAAAATAATTCAATACTACTTATTGATGTTCAAGAAAGTATGTTTGGACTGTGAGGATTAGATGATTTCTGCATGCTTTCTGGGTACATATTTTGAAGCATTTCAATCAGTCCAGATAAACCTGTTATCTGAGTCAATTTTCCAAGGACAGGTCTATCAATAGACATCATACTAGATATGTTCACTGGTAATGTTTTCTAGAAATAGCATATGCTCTGATGATGTCAAAAAGTATTTTGCTAAATCATGTCTAGATATGTACATGACATACATGACATCCATGTAACTATTTCTATTGTTTGTTTTTCTTTTCAGCTCAGTTTGTCAGAAAAGATTATAATTATTCTCCCCACATCCTTTCCAAAGAGGCCAACATGTCATATCCTAGCACCCAGTCACCAATTAAATTGTTCCATACTGATCCTGTTACTGTTCAATCTAGAAATGAAGATAGAAAATCTGCACACATCTCAAATATACCATATTCTACCATGCCTGGAAAACAGCGTGAAGAACCCACAGACATATCAATGTTAAGGAAGTCTTGGGCTACAGATGGTCCTTTCCCTGGTGGTGATAAGGTTCAAACATTTCCATTTAACGTTGGTGAGAAATTATATTTGATGCCAACACTTTATGTGTATATTTTTAGGTACATGTTTGCAGAGTTAATGGGATAGAGTTTGTTCTAGAAGCATCTGAATGTTTTCTGTTTTCAGTCCATTAGAACAAATATATAGTGTAAAAGTAATTACACGAGTGACTAAGTTCTATCTGTGGACAAATCTAAGTGTCAACTGCACAACTCCTTATTTTAGTTGCAGTTTTTTAGATCTTCATGATCCATTTTAGAGATGAAGTCACCTAAAATGTTAATATATTCCAATTATGGTTGCACAATAGAGCTGTGTAACAGATTTAACATACTAACTGTGATTTTCAGTTCCTTATCTAAGCTTTCATCCATAAATAAACTTGCTTAAACAGCTTATATAAAGCTACATCTAGAATATTCTTTCCTTCGATTTGGAAATAGCTTTTTGAAGGTCTTCTTCATCATTTTAAGTAATATTGGGCATTTAATTGCTTATTAATGTAATAAATTTTAGTAAACAAATATCAAAAGCAATGTCCCGATGTTTTAGGAAATTTTTTGCACCCTTTATTGTGAAAATTATCCATTCATTCATATTTTGAACTTTTTAAAAAAAGTCATGTTGAGATTGCACAAGAAATTGGAAGACCTTACCCCTCAAACCTTTTGTCATAACTTCACAAGATTTAAACAGTCAACACTCAAAATATTTTTAATGAGTCCTAATGAAACTGAAAAAAAAACTTGTTCTCTGTTACTAAATGGAAAAACACAGAGATCTATTTGATTTAAGATTTTGTAAAGAAATCTATCAGATGAAGAAGAAATCACAGCATGGAATTTCTCCATTAGATGATTGATTATGTATCATCAAGTCATTTTCAACTCCTAGCAACTACAAAGATAGATTTTCTTCATGAGGTTTTTCTCCATGATATCACTTCCATTAGACTGGGAAGTCTCTAATAGAGAAATATGAGCTTTGTGCTACCGTGGCACGACATAACCGCGAACGTCAAAAGCATGCCGACAAAACCGCGGCGCTTAAACCGTGATGTCAAAAGCGCGCCGACAATAGCGCGCCGACAACAGCGCGCCGACAACAGCGCAATTTAAGTTAAGGTAAGGTTTAGGGTTAGGTTTAGGGTTAGGTTTAGGGTTAGGTTTAGGGTTAGGTTTAGGGTTAGGTTTAGGGTGAGGTTTAGGGTTAGGTTTAAGGTTAGGTTTAGGGTTATTTTTAGGGTTATGTTACGGCGCGCTTCTGTCAGCGCGCTGTTGTCGACGCGCTTCAGCGCTCATTTGTCTCCGCGGTTTTGACAGTGCGGTTTTGTCACCGCGCTTTAGTTACACGCGCTTTTGTCATATGCGCATTTGTGGTGGAACCTTGTGCTACATGAACTGCACACTGCACTAACAACAATTTCAACAAGGTGAGCCCCCCCCTCTCATTGCACTGTAATTTAAAGGGGAGAGCAGAGGACACAGCCTTTATCAAAGCCCAGATTATTTATGGCCTAGCTATTCACAGAAGATATGGAGAACAGTGAGAGGAAAATATTTATTTGGGGCTGATGTGCCCAGTAAAAGGAATTTCTATAATACATTTGCTGTTTTATTACTCTTTGTGTAACCTGGTACTAAATCTGCTTAACTGCAGCTCATTACAAAACAGGACTCCTGAATCCAAAAGAGAAGCTCAATTCCTCAACATTGTGGGCAGAAGAATCACCTTCTTCAAGGACACTCAAAGAGGATGCCCAAACACAGATCACATTTTCTAACGATGTAAACATCCCAAAAGGAAGGAGTCCTGAGAAACAGCCCTATAGCTTAGGAGGTAATGCTCTGGACACCAGCATAGACAAAAACCAGCCTGAATCGCAAGAGATGCCTCGGAAGAAGAGAGTCTGGTTCTCTGATTCACCTGCTACAGACAAGTCAAGGAAGTTCCATACGTTCTACCTGAATGGTAATACTGAGACTTTGTGGTTGTTTCATGTTGCAGATGTTGTGAAGCGAAACCCTCAATCCCCCCGCCAAAACATTTTTAGAGTTTTCACACCTCTGTGTGTGGTATGTTTGTGTGTTTGCATAACAGAATAAGAAATTTGAGAATTTAAATATGCTAATATTTGTATTACTCATTATAAATATTTATTAATTAAATAAATCTATATAGTAAAACTACCGAGCTACCCAAAATAAACTCTGGATGGTGAAAACAATAAGAACACAATACAGAAAAAACAACCATTTAAAATGATAAACTACACTGAGGCACCAGTAAAAACTCACATCCATTCACCAACCGTCCATGTCAGATATATAATTATTTTGGTTGCTTTTTAAAATGTATTATGTATAATTTAGGTATACATAAAATGCTGCTTCCAGAAATAAATAGGAAGTCATGCAGCTTTTCTTACTCATGCACTTTAATTCATATTGTCCTTAGTACAGTATAAAAATGATCCCTCTTAGGTACTTTTAATATATTGCATTATTATTACAGAGCCCCCAAGGACATTTCATTTCCCTAAAACACAAACAAAATGTAAAAAAAGGATGACTAGTAACAATACTAGAATACTCTGTAGAGCTGTTGTGCAATGCTTTTTTCCCTGGTCTTTTTATGCAGGAATGGTCCCTAAAATATTCCATTGTTAATTTCTTTCTCTCCTCTCTTCCCATTCTAGCATTTACAATTAAAAGTCAAATAAATAGTTTAGTAAATGTAAACTGATGGCACACATACCACTTTTCCCCTGCATCTTAATACAATACAATACAATAGCAGAGTTGGAAGAGACCTTGGAGGTCTTCTAGTCCAACCTCCTGCCTAGGCAGGAAACCCTTTAAGAAATGCTGAATTTTTTATAAACTCCTTATAGTCTGACTTTTATTTGGGTCATATCAGGAGTTTGCCCTTCTGGGGAAATGCTATGATGGAAAAGTAGTGGCTTTCTTTCTGCTATCAGTTATATTTTATACCCAAACAAGCAAGATCTGACCATTGTTATTTCTTTGGATATCATGGAAGCTTATGATAAGCTGATTGACAGAATTATTAAGTATTTTGATAAAATATGGCTTTTTTGCATTTTGCAAAAAAACTGAATAAATATATATTTATTCATAATTAATTAGAATAACAGAGTTGGAAGGGACCTTGGAGGACTTCTAGTCCAACCTCCTGCTCAAGTAGGAAACCCTATCATTTCAGACAAATGGTTGTCCAATCTCTTCTTAAAAACTTCCTGTGTTGGAGCATTAACAACTTCTGGAGGGAAGTTGTTCCACTGATTAATTGTTCTAACTGTCAGGAAATTTCTTCTTAGTTCTAGGTTGCTTCTCTCCTTGATTAGTTTCCATCCATTGTTTCTTGTCCTGCCCTCAGCTGCTTTGGAGAATAGCTTGTCTCCCTCTTCTTTGTGGCAACCCCTGAGATACTGCTATCATGTCTCCCCTAGTCCTTCTTTTCATTAAACTAGAAATACCAAATTCCAGCAACTGTTCTTTATATGTTAATATAATAAATGTATTTATATATTTATTCATATATCACATAATTTATTATAAACAATATATATTCTTTCTTATGTTGAAATGAATGCTAAAAATGTATCTGATCTCCTTACTTCTTAAATATGATTTAAGAGTTGCTTTCTTGTACATTAATAACATATTATTAATGAGAGCCAAATTTGTGTAGTGGTTAAGCTGCTGGTATAGAAACTGTAGATCGTACGTTCTAGTCCTGCTTTAGGCATGAAGGGTAGTTGGGTGACTTTGTGCTAGTCAATTTCTCTCAGCTAACTCACCTCACAAGGTTGTCATTGTGAAGAAAATAGGTGGCGGGATCATTAGTCACATATGCTACCTTGAGTTTATAAAAAATAAAGACAAGATAAATCAAATAAATGAATAAATAAGTATTACATTTCAGTGAAGTTAAATATAAACTAGTTTTTCAAGCAGATAACAGACCAGAAATTATCACCACAGTTTTTATTTAATAGAAATTTGATATTTATTCTGCTATATAAACAAATATAAATGAATTCTGATGCCATTGGGATCCAACATGTTAAAAACAAGAAAAAAGTTAAGGAAACAATTGGTCCATTGCTGGGAGAAAGTGGCAAGAAGGTGACAAGCAACAGGGAGAAAGCAGAACTATTTAACTCATGTTTTGCATCTGTCTTTACACAAAGGGATAAAACAGTCCAACCTATCAAAAACAGCACCACAAAAATCAGATTAGAAACACAAGTTGAAATAGGGAAGAAAATGGTAAGTGAGCAATAGCAATAGCAGTAGACTTATATACCGCTTCATAGGCCTTTCAGGCCTCTCTAAGCGGTTTACAGAGAGTCAGCATATTGCCCCCAACAATCTGGGTCCTCATTTTACCCACCTCGGAAGGATGGAAGGCTGAGTCAACCCTGAGCCAGTGAGATTTGAACCGCTGACCTGCTGATCTAGCAGTAGCCTGCAGTGCTGCATTTAACCACTGCGCCACCTTGGCTCTTGACAAGTGAGCACCTGTCTACCCTAGACAAGTTCAAATCACCAGAACTGGATGGATTACACCCCAGGGTTCTGAAGGAACTGGCAGATGAGATCTCAGAATCACTGAACTATATCTTTCAGAGATCCTGGAACACCGGGGAACTACCAGAGGACTGGAAAAGAGCTGATGTGGTTCCCATCTTCAAAAAAGGAAAAAAAATAGATCCAGGAAACTACAGGTCTATCAGCCTGACCTCAATACCAGGAAAGATCCTGGAAAAGATAATCAAGCAACGAATTAGCAAACACCTAGAAGCAAACAAAGTAATAGCCAAAAGCCAACATGGGTTTGTCAAAAACAGATCATGCCAGACTAATCTTATTTCATTCTTTGATAATGTAACAAAATTAGAGGACCAGAGGAATGCCGTCGATATAGTTTACTTAGACTTCAGTAAGGCATTTGATAAGGTAGACCATAACCTACTACTAGATAAAGTAGAATAATGTGGGTTAGACAGCATCACCACCAGATGGATTTGTAACTGGCTGACCAACCACACTCAACATGTAGTCCTCAATGGAACTGCATCTTCATGGAGGAAGTATGCAGTGGAGTACCCCAAGGCTCTGTTTTGGGCCCAGTACTCTTCAACATCTTCATCAATGATTTGGATGAGGGAATAAATGGGGAACTCATCAAATGTGCAAATGACACCAAGCTGGCAGGAATAGCCAACACTCCAGAAGATAGGCTAAAGATACAGAAGGATCTTGACAAACTTGAACATTGGGCACTATCTAATAAAATGAAATTCAATGGTGAAAAGAGTAAGGTTCTACATTTAGGCAACAAAAACAAAATGCACAGGTACAGTATAGGTGGTACCTTCCTCAATAGTAGTAACTGTGAGAGGGATCTTGGAGTCCTAGTGGATAATCATTTAAATATGAGCCAGCAGTGTGCAGTACCTGCCAAAAAAGCCAACACAGTTCTAGGCTGCATAAACAGAGGGATAGAATCAAGATCATGTGAAGTGTTAATACCACTTTATAGTGCCTTGGTAAGGCCATACTTGGAATACTGCATTCAGTTTTGGTCACCACGATGTAGAAAAGATGTGGAGACTCTAGAAAGAGTGCAGAGAAGAGCAACAAAGATGATTAGGGGACTGGAGACTAAAACATATGAAGAACGGTTGCAGGAACTGGGGATATCTAGTTTAATAGAAAGAAGGACTAGGGGAGACATGATAGCAGTGTTTCAATATCTCAGTGATTGCCACAAAGAAGAGGGAGTCAAACTATTCTCCAAGGCACCTGAGGATAGAACAAGAAGCAATGGGTGGAAACTAATCAAGGAGAGAAGTAACTTAGAATGGAGGAGAAATTTCCTGAAAGTTAGAACAATTAATCAGTGGAACAGCTTGCCTCCAGAAGTTGTGAATGTACCAACACTGGAAGTCTTTAAGAAGATGTTGGATAGCCATTTGTCTGAAATGGTATAGATTTCCTACCTAGACAGGGGGTTGGACTAGAAGATCTCCAAGGTCCCTTCCAACTCTCTATTGCATTGCATTGCATTGCATTGCATTGCATTGCATTGCATTGCATTGCATTGTAGTAAGACTATTATGTGCTCAGGATTTATGGTTTAAGTAATTTCCACTCTCATTCTCCTTCAGTATTAATGTGGAGTATTTTTTTAATCTAATAAGGGAAAAGTTCATTACAGAGAGGCTATTTCATAGAAGTGTTTTTGGCTTCTCCTAGCTAAGATCATGTCTATCTTTTTCCTCTAGATTTAGAAATTGCTCAAAACAACAAGAAAAATGGGCGCATTGTTGGAGAGATTGCTTTCCAGTTAGACAGGCGTATTCTTGCACATGTGTTCCCTGGAATCACACGGCTCTATGGATTCACAGTATCCAATATCCCTGAAAAAATAAAGCAAGTAAGTAATTCTATCCCAACACTTAGAGATAAATGGATATTTTTGTCAAGATTGTAGACCTAAATAAAATTTAGAGGTCCAGCTTTTGTGCCACCTGGCATTATTGAGCAAAAGAAGGTAGCCTCTTAAGGTGTCAAAGAAGAGAATTGCAAAGCTTCAGAGTTGTATCAGGAGATTAGCCAACTTAAACAGAAAATATTACAGTAATAGTACTATAAGAGCCAATTCACAAATTTAAAAAAGCCTGTACAATTGTCATTTTTTTCTTTTCTGCTCCTATTAATGTTATATAAAATTGAGGCTGATTTACACTTCCATAAAATATTAACCATAGATATATATCTGACAATTCTTAGGTCTCCACGAGATCTTTAGATGGTTCTCTAGACGAGAAAAAATATCGAACTATAACCCAGCGTTATCGTAACCTGATTACCCGCTTGAAGAAAATGGGCTACCATACTGATGTCCACCCAGTGTTTAGTGAATTTCTTATCAACACCTATGGCATCCTGAAGCAAAGGCCTGACCTCAGCTCTAACCCCATCAATGACAATCCTAATGATCTCAGAAAGATGGTGATAGACATTGTCCCAGCTAAATTCCTTGGCGATACCTTACTGCTCTTGAACTGTTTGTGTGAACTTTCCAAAGAAGACAACAAGGCCCTTTTCGCCTGGTAGTGCCTGCTGCAACGTCCCCATTTTTAATAGAAAGAGCACCTAAGCACAGCATATACGTAATAAAGAATGCTGCCAAAAGAGGGTGTGGGATAACACGTGTATGATTTTTTAATTAAGCTGTGGCTGTCCAAATCACTGCTTCATGTTGTATGTAATTTGGTTTTGGCAAAGTTTATATTTCATTATATTTTTGAAAAACTGGTGCTGAATTGATAATGTTTCATTGGTAACTGCTATGTCAGGTATATTTTGATGGGAATATCAATAAAATAAAACGGAAGTGGTTGTTTGTTGCAACAGTTCACAAATTCCCAATTAAATCCTGCATTATTTCTGTGTGAGGAAGAAAGCGCCTGTCAGACTATAATTTTATTTTGTTTGTTCCACAAAGGTATAATTATAGGTATGACATGACTTACTTTAAAATTTGAATGCTCTTCAAGAAACACATCTCTTTCTCATGCCTATAAAAACCTTGGACATTTTGGTTCAGTGGGAATAAAATGTATATAGCTTCCTTTGGATTGATACAGCATAGTATATCACCATTTACCTGCATTGGTGGTACAAAACTTTTCCACTACTTCCAAAATCTTGGATTCTGGAATCCTATCATTTAGTATGATGAATGTGCATTCAAATGTTTGTCAATGTATTCAAATGTTTGAAAGCATAATAGACTTTCCTAATTAGTTTTAGGATGACAAAGAGAGGGAATAACTTTTACCATGGGCTTAGTTCTAACGAGGTCTGTGCATTTTTTCACAATGAACACAACTACAATTTCAAATGCTATTGCAAAACTTCATGTAGTGGAGTAGTTGATGGTTATCAACATTCTGTTTTATGCCTGGAATTGATGATTAGGCACCTTTTGAGGCTGTACACCACTAATGGAGCGGGGAATATATGGCTCCCCACATGCTGTTAAACTAGATTGCCACATCACCTCAGCCAGCATGGCCAATGATAGGCAATGGTGGAAGCTGTATACAACAACTCCTGAAAAAGCCAGGGATTCCTTAGACCTTTCATCAAATTTTATCTTCAGTAATGCTGAATCTGTCTTATTTTTCTTCAAAGAGTTCTTCTCTCCCTTTACATATTATTGATGTGCCATTTATCTATTTAGTGAAGCGTGAATTCTGTCCAATTGTGCAAAGGATGGATTATTGTTGAGCTTAATAAACTATTTCAGTCAAATGACATTGGAATGCTATTACATCTTTTCTCCTTCACAGGGTTGGTTTGGTAAGGGAGCCCTAGGTTTAAGACTATCCTTAGTTACAGAAACCCATTGGGTTATTTTTGCCCACTCATTCTCTCTCAGTCCAGTTTACGTCATAGGGTTGTTATGGAGGGAGTGCTATGATCACCACATTGAGAATTAATAAGAAAGTGAGTTGAGTGTGTTCTAGAGAGCAAAATCTGAACTTGGCAAAAATGAGTGGGGGTCAAGGGACTAGGGAAAGCTTAGCTCTTAGAACAGTGTTTCTCAACCTTGTCAACTTGAAGATGTCTGGACTTCAACCCCAGAATTCCCCAGCCAGCATTCGCTGGCTGGGGAATTCTGGGAGTTGAAGTCCAGACATCTTCAAGTTGACAAGGTTGAGAAACACTGTCTTAGAAGCTACATATCCGTCTAGGCAGAGAACAAGTGATTATCAGAAGACACAGGCATTTGCAGGAAACAAGTGAGAAAGTGAATGTTGCGATAAGTAAATCCTTGCTTCTTTTCATGTAATATCATGATACAAAAGGTAGAGCTTTTTTACTCTACTGATATCACAATTTATAGTTGGACATTTTGGCATCATTGTGTTGATGAACCAAGGCCTGTGAAAAGGAGGCAGGAAATATCCTATCATTAGCAATCTCACAAAGAACGGGCAGAGAGAAGGGTAAACATCAAGATCTGTGACCCCATTTCATCAGATGCATATATTTCTAAAGCGATGATGAAAGAATTGTCCTTCTGGGTTTGGCTCCAAGTGGGGAAAAAAGACACTGGAGACATGGAGGCTGCTTGGAAAGATGGTTTATTGGTGGACAGGACCACATGGCTTGAGTCCTGAACAGAAAAGGTGATCACATGCTTCACTGTTGGTGGAGAAAAGGGAAGGGCTGGCTGAGATGCTGAGTTCCTGGTTTTATGCCCTCTCGGGCCTTTGATCTTGTATTCTGATTGGTTGTCAGACTCCCATGGAGCCATGCAGGGGCAACTCTCTAGGCTGCATTCTGAGTCCAGGTTTGGTTGAGTTCTCAGATGCCATGTGGGGAGTTGGGTAAAGGGCCAATATTATCATGCCTTAATCCCATCCTCTGGCGCTGAAGGGGAGAACTCTTTATTATGTAAAGGGACTGGCTTGGCCTTCTTAATGGCCCATTGACAAAGTGGGTGGGGGTAGGAAGCTACAGGGAGCTATTCTCTCTTAAAACATGTTTCTTCCTTTTCACATCCAGGAAACTATAATATTCTGCCTTTTCAATATTTCCTAGGATATTTCATTTTTCTGGGAGAGGGCTGGGTGATAACTTCCTACAGTGAGTTGCTAACAATTCTACTGTTACTTGTTTGTCACTTTTTTGTCTTGTATTATTTCTCTTGTGTTATTACTGTTTTTTATTTATGGATTATTATGTGCACTGTCTAGAATTGCTAAGGTAACAGAGGCAATTTAGAGATTAAATAAATAAATGTAAATAAACAGGGCTTACAGAGGAAATTCCTGCTTCTTTACTTACATTTCAAACCTTGTGGTCAGAAAATTGTGAGGTGCTAAAGAGTCAGTGCAATTATAGTTACATTTCCAATAAAACATAGGAAGATTCTAAATGGATAGAAGACAACATTTTAAAAAGTGTGTTGTAATAGATATACTGTGATAGACTGATTTAAACAAGGCCTAATTGAATAATACTGTAGTGCATTGCCTCTAAAATTAGTACAACATTCCATGCACAACTGTGCATGGAAGAAAAATATATTCTATTCATAACTTTGATGGGGATAAAGATCCTTTTGGTCAAGCAGAAAAAATAAAAATTCTATTTATCTCCATTCAATTTTTTACAGAGCAGCATGAATGTATATTTTCAACAATACTCTGCTTTTAAATGCAGCTGCGGCTGCTGAACCACAACATTGATGAACAGGGCTAGGGCTAATTTTAAAAAAAAAATAAAGGTCAGTCCAAAGTGCTAACAAAATTCTTTGTAGCTGGTGTACCTTGGTTAATGAGAAACAATGAGGATTGAGAAATCCCGTTAGATACAAGCTATAAAGACTCAGATTCTACTTTACTTTCACTTTAAAGCAAAAAAGCAGAGGAAAAATACATCCAGGATTCTCTAAAACAAGGATAAGCTTCCAACTAGAATAATGTCAAAGTTAGTGGAATGTGTTCCCAATTTTTCTGAAGGAAACAATAAAAAGGTAAGTTCTACATAATTTTCTTTCTAAGGAAACCTCATTTTTATAAGAGACTTTTATAATCCTGAGCTTTTTGAATTAAACTATAAAGTGTAAGAAAAATGATCTTGACAGAGTTATAGAGGAAGGCAAAAGACAGTGAAGCATTTTAAATATCCAAAATAACCAGGTAACATTTGAAAGTGACTCAGCAGACACCTTCCTAATTCAATGAATTCTAAGAAGGAGGCTGCAACACAACACACTCACACTTCCAAGATTTTATTACTACAATCAATCACAATAAAATGTAGTTCGGATCTTCCTGTGAAGTTGATTTCCTGGTCTGGTTCATCTAGCAGAGCTGACAGAAGCATACCTATCATCTCTATACAATCAAATACTCTTGGAAATGTTTTACTAGTCACCGAAAACAGGCCTTTTACATCTATGGACACAGATATCTGTGCAACAAGATTTTAAATTACCATATGTTAATAACTTGCATATACTAACTGCTAGTAAACTAGCAAGTGAGTGAGGGATAACTGCTGGTAGTAAGTAAAGGCTAATTGCTTGTAAACTGCCAAGAAAACAGACTTTGGGAGGTGTGAAGCATCCTCTTCCTACAAAGTAACTATGAAAAAGACCATGAGGTGAGATTATAGTTTTGTTTTTTATGTGGCATAAATATTTATTTATATATTTTTCACTTAAACAGAACACATAAACAGAAACCATGGAAGAGATACCAAACTAGGCAATCAGTGTTCTGCATAAGAAGCAGTTTCATTCACTAGATTAAGAACTGTTGTCTTTTGTAAGAGTTCCTCAACTTGATTAATTTACTCTTGAATGAAGTCCTAACCAGAGGATTCTACTATAATTGTTTGAAGTAATAGGGGAAAGTTCATTCCTAAATTCTTCGGGGCAAAATGAATTAGACTAATTGTAAGAACATGGAAATCTAGTTCCCAATTAAGGCAAGTGATTGGAGTTTACTGAGGTATATCAACATGTGCTTCCTTTCCAAGCTCTCTGTCTCTTCTCTGCTACAGGTGATAGATGAGATTAGCAAGGCCATCTCTCAAACAAAGGGTTGCCGCCTCTTGGATGTGGATGCAGGCCCTTCCACTAATCGGACTGTTTACACCTTTGTTGGAAATCCAGAGGATGTTGTCCTGGGTGCACTGAATGCAGCTAAAATTGCTTTTCAGCTTATTGACATGACAAAACATAAAGGTAATCCTTATTGACATCCAAAACATAAAGGAGACAAATTATGAGAGTCAATGTAGGAGCAAAAGGTTCTGTGATATAGGGCTGCAGCCTGTGTTTAGTGTTGCAACAACTCTGATCAGATGGTTCAGTATGAAAGTTCTCTGGGTCCTGACCTTTTAGATAATGCCATATGGGGGACCAGTGATCGAACCTTTGGAGCCCAACCTCAAATCCACTGCTCATACAGGAATCTTGAATAGCCTTGATGAATCTCATGAAAATATTGTAAAACTAAAATTATACAGATTGCTACTTGGAGGCTTTGTAATAAGATAAATATAAGATTACCCAAGCAAAGACTTCCATCCTCCTTTATACAATGTGTTTTTATATTTTTGGGAAGATTGGAAAGTCCCACACTTACAAATATTGACCAAAAGATGGATTGACAGGTGTAAAAGGCATTTGGATTTGTGTGATTAGTCAATGAGACTGACCATCTCTGCTTGGAATATGAATATGATAGACACCAATGCATAAATATAGAAATTTATATCATCTTCAATTTGGCCAAATTTTGCCTCAAAAGGGCTCTGTTAACTTTCAGAAGAAAGATATCCATACTTTGCTTCTTTCAGTAAGACTGTACAGCCCTGAATTTGTGACATGCTACGTGTTGCCTGGAACCAATGTTTCTGAAAGCAAAACACAAACATTAATCAGTTATTTTCCCCACACCTGGCAGTGATCCTCAATGTTAACTTAGTCCTTTGGTAGAGTTCAGGGGTCCCGAACCCCTGATCTGTGGCCTGTTAGGAACCGGGCCATGCAAGTGGTGAGCAAGCAAGTGAAGCTTCATTTGTGCATGTGCAGGATCTAAATTACGTGCAAAACTACCAATACCCCGGTCCATGGATAAGTTGTCTTCCATGAAACCAGTCCCTGGTTCTAGAAAGGTTGGGGACCACTAGTATAGTTTATTCAATATTTCCCAACAAATGAAAACAAAACATACTGTATATTTAATCTGTTTTATGACTACTTATTCCTGGTATCCTTTCTGATTTTGTTACACATTTTAATTTTTTGCTTTTGTATACAGGTGAACATCCCCGAATGGGAGCACTGGATGTTTGCCCATTTATTCCTGTGAGGAATGTTACCATGGAAGAGTGCATTTGTTCTGCTAATCTCTTTGGAAAATGCTTAGCAGATGAACTGCATGTGCCTGGTGAGCCTGTCATGGAAAAATAAGCTGGGTCCGAAAGACTGCAGTGACTAATCAATTTCAGTTTAAAATTCTGTTTGACCATTCACAGAAAGGAGCCTTTGTTCTAGTCCCAAAGAAGATCTGTGATCTTCTTGCTCAGTGACAACATGCCTACCAAATTTGAGTAAAGGTGTTGATACATTCTATGCAGACCTGTTGAGGAAGTCTCTTACTCTGCTGCGATAAAGTTCTGAACAGACTGTTAAATATTATTTCCTTTTCCTATATGAGCAATAATTTAGTGCTCAGTTTTATTCTGAAGCTGTCAGTATTCCAATGCTGGAGAACACTAAATGTGAAGCCAGAAGATGGCGCTAGAGTTCTACTACTACATCCATAATAGGCAAGCACTGGGCAATCAACCAAAGAAGGACATTCCAATTCATGCCCCCCCCCCACTTCATTTCAGTCCACCAATTCCGTTTCAGTGAAGCAATCCTGTTTTCCCATAGGTAAAATTATTTTAATTTTCATCTCTAAATCTTCTCCAGGCAAGGCCTAGCAGATGGAACCCCTGACTTTTTTTTTTTTAGCTTTGCTCTAAATTATGATATGGGGTTGTGGATAGAAGCCCAGGAAAAGCAAATGGCAGGTATAAAAATGATAAAAAAGGAATAGGCTCCTGAGAGAAAAGAAGGCCCTCCATATCTCAACTGGGCTATCAAAGCCTAAAACTAACACTAATTATGCAGCACAGGTTTGTACAGCTCCTAGGCCTCCTATCCATTCTTTTGATGTACCATTAATTTCTTGCAAACCGGGCTCTTTAGATTTCAAAATGATAACCCTCAGTGAATTTAGCCTTTATTTGCAGTGTACCTATATGGTGAAGCAGCTCTGAATGAGAGCAGAAGATCTTTGCCTGCTCTCCGAGCAGGGGAATATGAAGCCCTGCCTGAGAAAGTAAGATAACAATAGTGTTTTTAACATTAGCTATACCAGGGGTGTCAAATTTGATTTCATTGACGGCCGCATCAGGGTTGTGGTTGACCTTGGGGGGCTGGGGGGCATGGCTGGGGTGGACTGGTCATTCATGTTGGGGGGAGCCTGTGGGGGCCCTGCTGGGGGGGATACATTGTCTCTAGCGGAGGAAGGCAAGACCAGGGCGAGTGCTAAACCCTTGTCCATCAGAGGAGCCTTGAGGTCCCGCTCAGGCCATATGGAGGACCCCTGGATGGCAGCATCTGCCCAGATCCCTGGCCATTGGAGGGCAAGTGCCCATCCTTGCCCGCAAACGCCCATGGCACAGGGACCCCACAGCCCAGCCCAACCCTACTTCCCCAAGGGGGTGCCTGGCTACACTTACCTCCTCCTCAAGGCTGCTGTTGCTACTGTGCTTGCTCTCCTTGTCCAGGTTGGTCATGGTTTGTGCAGGAGGGTAAAATGTGTGGGTCAGAGGGAGGCCCATTGCCTCTCCTTGCAAGGAGACCCAGCTTGGTAACCAAAGCATCTTCATCTATAGGATGGGAGACCACCAAGAAAGGAGGGGGCAGGGGAATGGCGAAAGAGCAACAGGGCTGCTGGTGGCAAAGTGCTAAGGAAGGACTTCCCTCAGACTGTCCCTCCCTCTCATAATCTCCTCCCTTCCTCTCTCCCTCCCTCCTTCCTTTCCTTCTCATTCCCATCTTCCTTCCTTCCATCCTTCCTTCTTCCCCTTTCCTCCTTCCCTTCTTCCCCTCCTCTTTCCTTCTCCTCCTCTTCTCCCACCCTTACTCCTCCTATCCCTACCCTTTTCCCTCCCTTCTTTATTTCCTCCATCCCTTGCTTTTCCCCTTTTCTTCTTTTTAATTCCCTCTTCATTCTCCTTGAAGATTTTTTAAAATAGAAATATATCAATATTTTCAGACACCCCTTTAACATTCCTACAATACATAGTTCACTTTACATTATATTTCCATTATTTCCAATTTTAGCTGTATTACTTTTCTTCTCATATTTTCCAATTTCTAGTTTTTAACATATACAAATAATATAATTTCCCCTTCGCTTTAAAAATAAACAATTTATTATTTCTTTTCCATCTGTTTTCCATTAACAATATCAGTCTTCAAATTTCAAATTTTATATAATCAACATAATTATTTAACAGCTTTAAAATTATTAATATAATTCCCATATATTCTAGTTAAAACATATTTTACCTTATTTTTGGTATTCCTTTCTACTGGGTCATATCATTCCACTATTCTCCTCTTTCTAAGTTTTTTTGTTCTTTTTCTTTTTTTATGTGTCTTATATCTTTTCTTCTGTATCTTCCCTCTCACTCTTCGAAGATTATTGATGCAATATATTGTTGTCATCCATAGAACAATTGTCTTTTCTGATTTTGAAATCGCTTCAATGTCAAATCATTCCATAGAATGTTATTCCCCAGCAAATTATAAAATTTGGCAAAGAGCATGTTCATAGTATTAAAGTAAAAACATTCTTTACTTCCTCTCAAGCTAAAAAAGGCAGAATGGAGTCCCGATTTTGGTCCTGCAACCTTTGTTCCAAGATGGGGAGCCACTGTAACAGGAGCACGAAAATTCCTCATTGCATACAACATCAACTTGCTGTGTACAAAGGAACTAGCACATCGGATAGCACTTAACATTCGGGAGCAGGGCCGTAGTAAGAACCAGGTACTGTTGGCTTGTAGATCTTCCTATTCTGCACTCCAATAAAGTCTCAAAACAAGGCAAGGCAGTCATCAGATTTGATCAACAAATTGGAATCTAGTACAAAAGGCTGAACTTGTTTGCTTTTCAGAGTCTTCTCTGTTTCTCACTTACAGCCTGGGCGGTTAAAACAGGTGCAAGGCATAGGATGGTATCTGGATGAGGAAAACATTGCTCAAGTCTCTACAAATCTGTTGGATTTTGAAACCACTCCTCTTCATGTGGTCTATGAAGAAGTTTGCAAGGATGCCAAGGTGAGTGGCACAAAAACGATCAATTAAATGGACCTGAGATTGGGGTGAAGTGGAGCAAAATGCAGTAGGCTTGGGGCTTCCTGTCTGAAATTCCCCCTGAAGCTCTTTTATTCATTTCTACATAACTGCCAACCTTTCAAGGTAATCCAGAGCAGGAAACCAAAATCATGGATAGTAATACTATTTTTTATTGTGGGGTTACCACAACAAAATTTGGCTAGTTTGAAAGCACTTATCCCTCCCCTCAATTAAGTTTATTTAAGGAAATTCAAAATTACAATAGATATCCAAAATTGCATACAATCCTGCTTCAAAGTTAGGACCATTGCAATGCCACTGCAATTATTTGCCCTTACAACTGACCACAGAGATGTTACAATGTTTCCCACCTCCCCCCCCGCCCACCATGACTTTGCAGTGCTTAGGCCTCCTTCCTACATGCCCATAGCACTTACCTTTTGAAGTTCTCTGCTGGACCTGATGTTGGGGAAGGAGGGCAGAACATGTAGCCATGGGCTGTGTGGACGTGACAGCCATTTTATCCTACTTCCTTGTGGGACAAAATGGTGATCACCAGACAAATTGTTATCAGGTTTCCAAGTAACGGCCCATATGAAATAAAAACTCCAAGGCAGGGCTCCTCAAGTATAATTTATTAGGCATGTCATATTGGCACAGCTGGTGAAAACCTGACTCTGAAGTTCCCCAGGTTTTCTCCACCCAGTTCAAATCCAAAGTTCTCCCCCCCATCACTCATAACCATCACATCCCCCAATCAGTCGCTCTCTCCATCCCAAATGCCTCCCATCCATGTCCCTCCAAGTGCTGGTGAGAGTGTCCTTGCTTCCCAGAAGAATAATGTTACTTTGGCTACGTATTCCCCCAGGTATCTCTACTCCTGTCAGGCATGCCTCCTTAAATATCCAAGAAAGAAAAACCTCAACTCCATGTTAATAGAGATAAAGTACATATGAAGTGAAAGCAGCTAAAAGGAAAGCAAGATCTGAGCCAGAAAGGCGGAACATATACATATCAAACGTACAGCAAGGTTCCAATTTTGCTATCAACATTAGAAGCAGTAGTACACCCAAATTTTATCAACCCAGGAAAACAGGTCACCTATAAAGATATAATAGACAAAGAAGGGAGATTAAGATCGAGGCAAGAGCTAAAAGAGCAAGGGATAGAATTGGAATGGTGGTCCTATCTTCAAATCCAATCATGTTACTCGAAAGATATGAAAGAGTGGGGTATTAATAGAGAGCTGATGGCAATAGATAAGATCCTTTTGGGGACAAACAATAAATTGATAAAGAAGATTTACAAATTTTTATTGGAATATAAGATGGAATAAGAGCAGGTTAAGGAGACAATGGTAGCATAGTGATAAACTTTGGCTATAATATACATCTGGAAAAATGGCAAGAACTATGGGAAAGGATTAGGAAAATAACATTGTTAATTCCGTATAAAGAAAACTTATATACAATATTTTATAGGTGGCATCTCCCACCTGTGAAAAGTTGGTCCTTATTTGCAGCTGATACCAAAATGTCATCAAAATAGGGGATGACTCCTGGTATCCCCTGCAAAAGCCATTCCATGACACTTTGGAACAGTCCAGGGGCAATACTAATGCTGAATTGTAGTTGGGTGCATTTAAAGGCACCCCTATGCGTCACAATGGTTTGGGCCTCCACTGTGGCACCATCTACAGGCAACTGCTGGTATGCCTGCACCATATCTAATTTAGCGAAAACCTTTCCTGGGCCAAGGGAATGTAATAGGTGCTATACAATGGGCACAGGATAAGCGCTTTGTTGTAAAGGTTTATTTATTGTGCACTTGTAGTCTGCGCAGATGCAGACAGACCCATTAAGCTTGATCGGGGTCACTATAGGGGTCTCCCAGCAGTCGTGATCGACCAGCTCTAGAATTCCCTGGCCAATTAATTGCTCCAATTCAAGATCAATTTTGGGACAGAGAGTGAAAGGAACTCTCCTGGGCTTTAGCCTAATACGTTGGGGTCCAAATTAAAAGAGATTCAAGTTCCCACATACTTACCTAGACCGGTGCCTAAGATGTCCTCGAACTCCTTAAGGAACTCTTCCGTGCTGTCGTCATGAACTGTGTTGATTCCGGTCATCCCTAGGCCCAGGGATTCGAACCAGTCTAAGCCTAGAAGGCTCTGCAGGGCTCCACCCACCACCGTCACAGGAAGCAATCCATCGAAGGACTTGAATTGCACTTGGAAAGTGCCTTGGCCCAGAACTGGGATTCGGTTCCCCTGGTAGTCGCTCAGGCATAGATCTGGAACCCTCAGCTTGTGCCTCCTCAAGTTGGGGACAGCCTTCTTTAGCGTAGCCCAGGACATGATGGCCAGTGATGACCCGGTGTCAATCTCCATAGAGCATGGAGATTCTCAAGGGGGATAGTGACTCTCAGCTTTTTGTTCCGCAGGGTGCTTGCTTGACCGATGGTGGTCTGGAAGGTTGTGTCGGTTTCTGTCCCAGGCTGCTTTGGCCATGGCTGCCATAAGCCTTGTCTTGGCGGTCTTGGGCATGCAGGTTGGCCCTTCGGTTGCTTGGGTGCTGCAGGGAATTTGCTTCTGCAGACCCTGGCGATGTGCCCCTTTTGTTCGCAGCGCTGGCAGATGGCATCCCGGAAATGGCAGGCAGATTGCTGGTGGTTGACTCCACAGCCGACACGAAGAGCAAAATGTGTTTCAAATTTCTGTGGCAATTCTGTACGGTCAGTGTAGATGCGGTAGATTTCGTCCTTGCTATGTGAGGCCTCTGGCTCTGTAGTCTCGCGATGCACTTCTGCAGTTTTGTGCACACTCTTAGGGCTGCTCTGCCTCTGCAGCTTTTCCGTCAACTTAGTCAAAGATTCGGTAGTCCTGGCTTCGTCCAGGGCAATTTGTAGAGTGAGGTTTGTCTTGGCGAGCAACCTCCTCTATAAACTAATGTCCTGAACATCACAAATGATTCTGTCCAGCAATAGTTCATCTAAGTCCCTGAATTCACAGTAGGCTGCAGCCTTCCGAAGTTGATCATTTCCCCTTCTTTCTCGTTGTGGAGATTGAATTCATGCCTCCGCACGTATTTAGATGGTTTGGAAGTGTAGTGTGTCCACAGTATCTGTTGTAGGACCAACCAAGTGACTGACTATATTGGTGTTGGTTCAGACAAGTCTTTGGTGGTCTCGAATACGTCTGGTCCCCAGTAGCTCAGGAACATTGCTTTTTTCCGGCCTTCGGACAGGCCTAAAAGGTTGTTGGCTTCGAGGAAGCATTTGAACCTCATCATATATGAGTCTCAGTGCTTGGTGGCTGGGTCGTACAGAGCTAGTAGGGCGTGCGTAGTCATCTTGTCTTTCAAGCGGATTTGAATTTGCCGCTTTAAGATGGCTGCTTGATGCCATGCTTTGCTCCGGTCTGGATTGACTTGCTGGACTGTATTTGCTCTTTTTGGTGCCTAGTTGCCTTCCAATCCCACCTTCATCACCAGTGTTAGATAGGGTGAATGGATGAGGCAGACTCAGGCTTCAGCAACAAACAGCTCTTTATTAAGTGACAACTATGTACAATCCAGCAAAGACTCTGTCTGGCAGTAACCCTTTTATATTCCTTTATATTTTATCGACCAATCACATTCAAGTATTGTTCCCGCCGGAACAGAGGACCTGAGTGGAAACTACCATACTGTCTGTAAGTATGTAACAGTAACGATCTATAAAATATCTGGTTTTATTTCTAGGATCTCAATCTGCCAGTAGTAGGATCTCAGCTAGTGGGACTGATTCCTAAAAAGGCCATGTTAGATGCAGCAGAATTTTATATCAAGAAAGAAAATCTCTTCATCCTTGAGGAGGAACATAAAATTAGACTGGTAACTTTTGATATCCATTTATATCTTGGTTTTATATAACAGAAAAGTTTTTAAAAACCTCATGTGTCCTATAAAATGCATTAAGTTGGATGTTCATTACCTTTTCAAAAATAATTCAAACTGCAGTGTATGGTTTTCCTTTCATTTCTCATGACAGATATTTCTAAGTTCTTAGTTTGAAGCTACTTTTTATTCCTTTGTTATCACCTAACATACTTTTCTAGAGAATGGGATCCTGCACTGTGGTAAATCACAATGTGGGTTGTTTAGTTTTATCATGTTGTGTAAATCTAGTCAACTCTGATTTATCTAGTATGGGTATCGGCAACCCAGAGCTCCGGAGCACATGTGGCTTTTTGACCCCTCTCCTGCAGCTCCCTGCTGACCCGGTTGTGTGCCATGCTCTCCACCATGAGCCATTGGCGGAACCCGGCCGTGGCCGAACACAACCTGGCTAATATGAAGGCTGGCAAGGTGGGAATGTGATCTGGGAGGAAGGTATACCAGAAAGGAGGACAGGTCCACAGCTGAGGAGTGAACACAAGCTGCGGCGGCGGCTTCCCTGAAGATGACCCTCCTCCTTCTCACGCGAGGCGTGATCGCGCATGCAGTGAACCAGCAGTAATGCCAGCAGCAGCCCACCCCTGTATTGTTCAAGTATCTGTCCTGATGGTGGTTTACTCAGTGCAATGTAAACTTAAAAATAAGGAACAGAAGACCTTCATTTGTTTCAAATGCCAATTTCTATTTAATAATATGAATTTGTATTTTTGAATCTCAGGTAATTAATCGATTAGGCTTGGATTCTTTGACTCCATTCAGTCCTAAGGAGCGCATAATTGAGTATGGATATTTTTATTTTCTCACAGATGTATGGTGATAGTGTATGTCTGAAGACTTTGGCTGGATGGGTGATATATGGATTACTAATATATTGAAGTCATATTATGTGTCCTTAGCATGTTTTTTATCCATTTATATTGAATATAGATAGGTCTTAACCTATGGAGCCACAGATAAAAGTGCAATTTGCAGAAACAAACATTGTCTTTACTTCTTAACTTTTTCAGAAATCAAGTTGCCGAAAAGCTTAAGCACAAATTTTAAGATGCAAATCATTTCATTTCCAGTTTATCATTATGCAAATGTGTTGCACCTGTTTAAGATTTAATTAAATAATTACCAGTACTTAATTTAATTAGTACTATTTAATTCACATAACCCTATGATCCCAAGAGATCTGCTTTTGCTTGGGAAACTCAAAACCATATTCCAAGTGAGCAATTTTTAAAAACATTTTTCTGGCTCAAATAACGTCTTGTTACTTTGGATCATTTCCTCATCCAAAAGTCTGTATTCCTATATTCGGCAGAGAGATGTCTGAGTACACTCCTTTCTTGACTTCATTTTGTTTTTAAGCAGCATTTTATAGTACCAACAGAAGAGAATATTTGTACATCAGGGTTGAACTGTGGGATCCGTGGTATTCTTTAACTTAGTGGTTTTCTTGCAGTCATTTCTTTGCCAGATTAGGTGCATCGATGATGTTACCTAGTCTGATAATGAAATATCTGCAAGAAAAAACCCCAAACTCAGAGAACACCAAGGACCACATAGCATTTTATACTTTGTGATTAAAAAAGTGATTTTTTTTTTTTCAAATGCTTTTTCCCTTCGGAAGGGACATGGTGGAGGATGACAGAGAAAAAGACTGTCTGGTGTCTTTGTCTCTTCACACCTTTGTGCAGAAAGTTGGTGCAAGATCAGCTGCTCCTGGAGGAGGATCAGTATCAGCAGCAATATCATCTCTGGTATGTAGCTACTTCAATACCCCATTTTAAAACTATTATCCTAAATAGTGATTCCATACAGGACTTCTCCTGTAATGCTGATATACAGTAATGCTGAGCTCAGCCAGCAAGATTTAAAATTTGAAAATAAATTGTTCTCTGCCAATGCAGACTGCAAACTTTTCCTGTTTTTGATAATATCTGGAAATATTTATTCTGTATTTTTGGTTGAATGTAGGTAAAAGGTTCCTTCTTGATCTGCCAGCCAAATGACATTAAAATCAGCACCTGAGGAATTTTTTTTCCTCAGGAAGAGTATGAACCACAGATACACACATTTCAGAAATTAATTCAATCAATTATACTGTAATTATGTTTATGCTCTTCCTTCAGCTTTTCTTTACTCTACAGATCTGTGAAGGTAATAATAAAGTTACTTCTTCATCATCATTTTAACTGTGAACTGTTGTTAAATGCTGCAGTCGCTAAATGAGAACTACAGGTAGTTCAAAATAATACGGATATCCAAAAATATTAATTAATGTCTCAAAATCAGATTGTTATGTGCAATGACTTCTTTCCAGGACATCACTACATCACAGTTTTAGGACATTATATTTTAATTGTTATTTTTCAACTGTACATTCATTTCTTTTCCATACAAAGCTATGAGGTTCAGTAAATCTCATATATATGATAAGCTGTAAATTTAAAATTTACTGAAATATGTCAAATGGGGAGAATTTCAATTCCAATTTACAACAATGTCAAGAAAATTTTATTTGGAGCAGAATAAAACTTTGTATAAGTTTCAAAAAAGAAATGTGGCCTTGCTCTTCCAAATTTTAAACTGTATTCTAGAACAAGCTGTTTGACAGCAGAATGTTACTATTGGAAGGAACTGGGATCCATACGGTACAGGGTAGGGGTGAGTTCTGGCCAGCGTTACTGCCAGTTCGCTTATGCATGCACTTTGCGTGTGCGCATGCATGCACAATTCAACAGAAATTGTTCTGCGCATTTGCAGAACTAAAAAAAAAGATAGTGGTGGCAACAGCTTGGAGACGTGTCCAGCCTGGGTTGCTGCCAGATCTGCGATCCAGGCCGGCATATCACTATCAGTTGTACGGGTAGCAGAACGAACCGGAACGAACCGATAGGAACCCACCTCTGGTACAGGGAAACAAAAGAGGAACACAACCTGAAAAGCAAATTATAAAATAAAGCTTGGCAAAAATGCAGAACTCTTCATAGAAAATAATGCCCAATAAATTTACCATTAGCCTTTTGTGAGAATACTTTTCATGTTGAAGAAAAGTATAATTGCATGTGCAAACATGGAATAGAGTAAAGACAAAGGAAGAATTTGATGTACCTACAAATTGCTGGAAGAATAAAATCTGACCTTAGAAATGAGAGACATTAAGAAAATGAAAGAATTTGAAATCCTTATTGAAAATGAAGATCACCTACAGTATATACAGTATAATCTAATTAGTTCTGTTACGGGGACAGAACAAATGAAAGCATTTATGTTAAATTGGATGCAAATCTTCAAAGACTTTGTCTCAATACAACAATGGGAAGTCTTATTGAAACAACTATGATTTGAGAGAAAATTGGTGTAAATTTTTTTACAGATAGTATACAACTCTGTCAATAATAGCCAAAGCAATCAAATTATGTGGTAATCAGTGCTGGAAATGCCACAATACCGAAGAAAAAATCTGCCATATATGGCGGACATGCAAAGCTTTGGAAAGACACGACACCATTCAGCAAATGTCAGAATCAGGGGTGGGTTGAGTGTGCAAGATGGTTCAGGGTTTGGGGAAGGTGTCCAGAGTGAACAAGTGTTAGATAAGGAGATCTCTCCCTCCCTCCCTGCCTCCCTCCCTCTCTCTTCCTCTCCTATCCTTCTCCCTCTCCCCTGCAAGCAGTTTTTCTCCCCAGTATTTTGGTGTAACATAAAAAGTCCCTGCCGCCTGGTGATTGGTGAAATTAGGAAAGTGTAGACATCTTACTTCCCCCCTCCCCTCCTGTGTGACAAAGGCATTTCAGAACATCAGGTATCTCCTTCTAGGGAGCAGCACTTGGTTGCATGGTGGGATTAATGACATATGGAAAGCGTCAGTTTGAGGACCTGGACCCAATTATGAGGCAACTCGTACCCCCGTTTCATCAGGCTATGAATCAACTAATTGCTATAGTAGACAGGGACTCCTTGGCATTCAGCAGCTACATGGTGAGTGAAGTGTTCATACTTTCAGCTACTCTGAATTTTGTGCATCTTGTATCTTTGATTAGGAAGAATGTGGGATAGAGTTGGGTTTTGTTTTGTTTTTTTGCTTTCTGCTTGATGAAGACTATTTTTGAGCAAAAGGCATATGAAAGGTAAGGTGAAAATAAGTTTGGGAATCTATCTTAGAGCCTCACCCTCCATGCCTGTTCCCTAGAATAATAGTCTAAGTATGTGTTTGTGTTCTCTACAGGATGCTATGAAACTTCCTAAGCAGACCCATGAGGAGAAAGAGAGGTATTATTGGGCCTTTTGTTCACTTGAAACTACAGTACTTGCTATACAGTACTTTGGACTAATATTGTGATCTCCTGTGTTCTAGTCTGGGGCCTCAACCATTATACCAAACTGGCTCTCATGTCCCATGCAGGACTAGGCAAATTTTCTTAGCAAAGAAGAACTGATAGCTTAGCTTCATATGTTGCAAAGAGAATAGTAATATTCCTACTTTGCAAGATAAAGATGTTTTTAAACAATGAAGAGAAAAGAAGGAAGCTGAGCAAGTGAGGAGCTCTTGCTTCACACAGGTGAGAAATAGTCACTGAAAAATGTAATGGCTGAATGGATTATGAGTTTCTTGACACAAGGATGGCTCAGACTACCGTTGCATTAATTGCACAATTATAAAAGAAAAGAAACCAAGTAGAAAATATAGCAGACCTTCAGCCCAGGAGGAGACAGTTGCATAGGACAATGACATGGAGCTGGAGCCAAGGGGCACAGGTGAGGTTCTCTAGCCAATGAAAACTGAGGCTTATTAGAATGGAATAAAGTGCTGGAGACCATCCGCTCTGAAGGACTTTAGAGCTTTGATTGGAAAACAGCCCTTTTGAAGTGAAGCTGGAGAAATGGCTGTGGATGTATTTCAATGGGCCGGGCGGAGAAAGAGGATGAAATCATCCATTTCTGCACCAGGAAAGTGGTGGGTGGCCTGCCCTGGTGGTAGCCAAGCAAAAAATATGCCCTGTTAAACTGGGGGTGGGAAGGGGCGGGGGAAGAGACTTCAGCTGACTGAACATCTTTGGCAGGTAGAGTGAACCTGGGTCTATTATTACATTACACTTTCCTTAGATGGTGGGCAATCTCCCCCCCCCCTCTTTGTATTGAGTACATTTACATTTTAAAAAGAGTAAAATAACATGGTAAAAGTAGTCTGGTAGTTCTTAATCAGTTTTTATTGCAAGATAGATGCTCTTATGGCTGCTTCTTTTGGGTTTCCTTGGGATGGGATTGTCCTCCTAGATATATTTCATTGTTTTCTTATTCCCTGTCTGCAGGCGTACAGCAGCCATGCAGCTAGGCCTGAAGAATGCTGTTGATGTTCCTTTCTCCTTGGCAGAAAAAGTTAACTCTTTATGGCCTTTTTTGAAAGAAATGGCACAGCATGGAAACATAGCCTGCAAATCAGATATCCAGGTATTTGTGCTGCCTGGTCTGAGGACAGAACTGATCTTCAGTTGTGCAACTAATTGTTTCATTGAGCTAAACTCTTGCCACAAATTGGTTGAAGCCATAGTTGACTGCATGAAGTTGGTAGGTTCCATTCCCCCTGGTCACCGGCATTTCTTCTCCTGTTACTGATTTTAGGTGGCAGCTAAAGCTTTAGAAGCAGGTGTGTTTGGGGCCTATTTCAATGTCATCACCAACTTGAAAGATATATCAGATGAAGATTTCACACAACAGGTAGGAATTGTTCACATTTGCTTAGAACTATGGACAATTTAGCATTAGTTTGTATCCTTAAAAAAGGCTGAAACAGCTCTTCAGCTATGTTAAGATTGGTTGAGATTATTTGAATGATTCTGTTTGGTGTGAGTTGGACTGGAGGGCTGGTGACTCCCTTGCTAAACTCTATTTTTTTTTACATTTTTCTCTAAGATAAGAGATACTTGACAGAAAGTGTGTTCCAGAAGGCTTAGATCAGGGGTGTCAAACTCACCTCGTCATGGCGGCATCATGTGACATATTGTGACATTTCCCCCCTTCACTAAACCAGGTGTGGGTGTGGCCAGCGTGTGACGCATCTGGCCCATGGACTGTGAGTTTGACAGCCCTGACTTAGATGATGGCATTCTTTAAGTCAAGGGTTTCAGCCACAGTTTCACAGTTAAGGAAAGTCTAACAGACATTGTCCCCTCTCTCAATCTTAGTTTGAGTTCATGCCTTAGAACTTATCTTTAACTGTGCCTTACTTACTTCAAGTATGGTAGGGAATGAACGATGACCACAATGACTCAAGAAATTCACTAAATGTCCCCCTCATGATCAAGACTTCACTTCCAAGGTGGCGCAGTGGTTAAATGCAGCACTGCAGGCTACTGCTAGATCAGCAGGTCAGCGGTTCAAATCTCACCGGCTCAGGGTTGACTCAGCCTTCCATCCTTCCGAGGTGGGTAAAATGAGGACCCAGATTGTTGGGGGCAATATGCTGACTCTCTGTAAACCGCTTAGAGAGGCCTGAAAGGCCTATGAAGCGGTATATAAGTCTACTGCTATTCCCTTAAAGCACTGTTTCTCTACTTTGGCAGTTTTAAGATGTGTGGACTTCAACTTCCACAATTCTTCAACCAGCATTCCTAGCTGAGGCACTCTGGGAGTTGAAGTCCACATATCTTAAAGTTGCCAAAATTGGGAAGTAGTGTCTTAGACTAGAGCTGCTTGTCAGGGATTTGCCAATTTTAGCTGGTCTTTTGAGTCAAAATAGTTTTATAAGGAAAAGCTCCCACCTCACCCTGTTATTGTCTCATATCTCCTTCCTCATCCTCCCACATTTTTTCTGCCTGTTATTTTGCTTTATTGCTTCACGCTAATTGGCTACTCTTGAGATCTACATGCTGTGTTAAGTCACATTTTATGCATGGTAATCACTATGTAGCTGACCTACATTCCATTCTGAGAATCTGATTTCCTTTGTTTATTTTGCTATTCTTATGTATTAATATATTTATGCTATAGTTTTTGCAAAATCTTATCATATAGTATTACACAGTTAGAAATCAATCCAGGAAAAAAATCATTTCCTTACTGTATCTGGCAACTGAGTTGCAGCATCCTCACATAATGTGTCCAAATAGGATAATTTGAGCCTCACTATGCAAAATACCACTTCTTCATGATTAATTCAGGACCAAAGTAAGTAATTCTTTGCCTCCCTCCCTCTCCCTCCCTCCCTCCCCCCTCTCTCTTGCAGATGCACAGGAATATTTCTTACTTCTTGGAGGAAGCCCAAAAGAATACAACAGTTATCCTAGATCATCTGGACAAGCGGGCAACATGAAATATTGTATCTACCACCAATTTGTTTAAACATAAAATTCTTATCTATAGTACTGTTCAGCTACATTCAGACAGATTTGACACTTTTGAGAAAAAGAAAAAATATATAACTTACTTTCTATCCTATACATGGATGAATTTTGTTACAAATTCAAAGGTTTTCTGCTGTAACTAAAAGGGATCTCCTTTTGCTGCCTGTTATTCCATCCTAATAATCATGATAGCAACATGAAGCAAGTTTTCAGTGACCCAGTCTTGTGTAGAAAGCTTTAAATCTACAAAATATGAGCAATGTAGCATATCATTTCAGCCATCATGCCAAATATTAGATTGTTAGATTAAGCAAAGTTACTGAAAGGATAATCCTTTGGTTTATTATTTGAATGACAAATGTATCTTGAGTGGAATTTTGTAAAGTGGAAATAAATCATGTTGTCCTCAATAAACCCTGGCTATGAGGAGGGTTTTTTGTGTCCTAATTCATGCATCAATGGTTAGATATATATACTGCTGTGGCATTATGATTATGGAAAGAGTTATTGCATTTATTCTTATTCTGATTACCTGGTCTCATGATACTTTCTCTTTTATATGTATATTCTTTCATAATTCTATAAAAAAATGCTTGTGAAGTAATATTTCAGCTGACTAATGTTACCTGACATTATTTGGAGGCCCTTGTTTCCCAAAAGTTGGAATGGACAATCTAAGCCTTTGTAGATGGACAAAACAAGCCCCATGCTCTTCCACGGAGAACCTGCAGGAAAAGACTCTTCGCGAGCTGGTATGAGACTTCCATCTCCAGTGGGAGAGGTGAGGAGGGCAGGGGCTGCATCTGAGGGCATTAGCAGCGTCAACTCTCCCATCATGGAATGGAAGTAGGCTTGTCTGCTTCTTTTTTGTGTGTCTCAGGCTGCAAAATATTTTGGGGCTGCTCTGAAGAGGCAACTTCAGCTGTCTCTCATAATCTCCCCTAGCAACCATTTTACTTGTTTTCCATCTTGATATGGAAATAAATATACATTGTGTTGATCAAGCGCTTGTAATCAAACAATTTTTTTCATTACTCAAATTTTGTCAATGAGTGGCCTTTTCACTAGGCTCAAATATTTTCCCCCATAATAAATAAATTGGCATGCTGTACTACCTATTGTATATAACTTTTTTTTTTGCATTTATATTTTATTGTTTATATATAAAATACAAAGATAAGTAGAAATGGGAAATTAGGGTAAGGAAAAAGAGAGGAGAAAAGAAAATGGGAGGTACAAGGGGAAAAAAAGGCATCGACTTCTGATTCTTTTTAGCATAGTACAAGATAAAAACACTCCAGCCACAACTTTTTGCTTTTACACATTAATATATAGTTATATATATAATATACAAATCTTTCCAATCAACAAAATCAGTCAAATTTTCATTTTTTTCATCACAAGCATAAAATCCAGAGGTGATATACAAATGAAAAATGTACTTAAATATATTCTCCTCTTTGAATAAAACTTATATATCTCTTTTTTTAAAAACAATTTTATTGAATGTTTTAATCTTCAAAAACAGATAGAAAACACCATAAAAACAAACAAAACACAAAACATACATAACAATATAAAATAATTATACAGCCTTCTGTATCAGCTTTCCTGTTTAGCTTTTATAATTCTCCATTCTGCATTGCCTTCCTATTGCTTTAAACTTGTCCTATAATATAACAACAACAGTGCTAACACTTATAATAATATTGATTATTTATATCATCATATATTTGCATTCTCTATTTTCTATTTTGGCTTCTGTTTTCTAGCCATTTATAAATTTTATTCCATATTTTATAAAAATCCGATTCTTCTCTTTTAGTTCTATTGTCATTTTGCCCATCTCTGCACATTCGAGTACTTTGATAATTATTATTTCATCTTTGGGTGTATTGATTTTTTCCCCAGTTTTGTGAGAAAGCAATCCTGGCTGCAGTGAGTATGTGTATGATTATGTATTGAGACTGTTTATCCATTTTTTGGTCTAGTAGTTCTAATAAGAATGCTTCTGGTTTCAGTTCTATTTTTTGCTCTGCAATTTCTTCCAACCATTTCCGAATTTTGCACCAGTATTTTCTTGTGATGGGGCACGTCCACCACATATGGTAAAAAGTTCCAGACTCCTGGCTACATCTCCAACATTTGGGGAATTATTTTTGGTTAAATTTTGGCCAATCTTGTTGGAGGCAAATGCCATCCATAAAACATTTTACAGAAGTTTTCTTTGTAAGCTACTACCGTTGTAAATTTATAATTTCTTTCCCATAATTTATCCCTTTTTTCTTACTCTATATTATGGCCAAAATTTCTTCCCCAGCTAATCATTGTCTCCTTTACTGTCTCTGCCTCCATTTTATATCTTAAAAGAAAATTATACAATCTAGTAATCATTTTTCCTCCCATTCCTAATAATATTTTAATATTTTATCTAATTCCATTTCTTTCTTGTGTATTCCGTATTGTTCCCGAACTTTTTTAAATCTTGTTTTAATTTGTAAATAGGGCCACCATTTCATATTTATTCTTTGTATTTTCAGATCTTGTACTGATTTTAGTTCTCCTTTTTCATCTAAGAGTTCTGCATAACTTACCATTTTGCTGAGATCTATAGTATTTGGATATGTCATTGCCTCCATTGTTGATAGCCAGATTGGAATTTTCACATCATGCAGTTTTTTATTTTTTCCCAGACCTTAAACAGGGCATCCCTTACTATGTGTCTCTGGAAGTATTCTTTCCTCCCAGAGGAAGCCATGTCAGCCTAGTTGGAGATCATGGCCTCCTAGCATAATAATTCTTTTATTTTTTAGTTGAACCCAGTCTTTGAGCCATGTCAGGGCTGCCGCCTGATAATAAAGTTCCCAGTCTGGGAGGCCAAAGCCCCCTTTGTTTCTACTATCTTGTAGAAGTCTGTATTTAATACACGGTTTTTTCCCTGACCAGATACATTTGGATACCATTTTATTTAGTTGTTCGAAAAATGTTTTCTGTAATTTAATCAATATTGTTTGGAAAAGATAAAGTAGTTTAGCAATAACAATAGCAGTTAGACTTATATACTGCTTCATAGGGCTTTCAGCTCTCTCTAAGCGGTTTACAGAGTCAGCATATTGCCCCCAACAACAATCCGGGTCCTCATTTTACCCACCTTGGAAGGATGGAAGGTTGAGTCAACCCTGAGCCGGTGAGATTTGAACAGCCGAGCTGCAGAACTGCAGTCAGCTGAAGTAGCCTGCAGTGCTGCATTTAACCACTGCGTCATCTCGGCTCTAGTTTGGGTAATACATTCATTTTAATTGTTGAGATTCTGCCAATTAGTGATATCTGCAGTTTAGTCCAATTATCCAAATCTTTTTGTATTTGTCATAGCAATTTATTTTAGTTATCTTATTTTATTGTAATACATTTTGCCAATAACCATATTCTCAAATATTTAATATTCCTGGCCCTCAAAATTTCAAATTTCTCCTCCAGTTACTCATTTTGTCTTTTGGTTAAATTCTTAGTTAATATTTTAGTTTTCTCTATTTATTTTAAACCCTGCCACATTACCGAATTGGTTTATGTGTTCTAATAATATTAGTCCAGTTTCTAGGATTTCCTCTATGATAAATGCTAGATCGTCCGCAAAGGCCTGCACTTTGTATTCCTGTATTCTAATTTTCAATCCCTTTGTGTCCTTGTTCTGTCTAATTTTTAACATCAATGTCTCCATTGAGAGGATAAATAACAGGGGATATAGAGGGCATCCCTGTCTTACCCCTTGGTTATGCTGAAACTTTCTGTTGCTTCCCCATTTAGTATTATTTTTGCCCTCTGACTAGAATATTGCTCTGATCATCCCGATAAATTTATCTCCAAAGTTCATTACCATTAGTTGATGTATAAGAAAATCCCAATTCAGGTTATCAAATGCTTTTTGTGCATCAATAAATATCAATGCTGCTTGTTTTTCTGAGTGTATCTTGTAGTATTCTATTATCGTTCGTATATTGTTTTTTATGTGTCGGATAAAAATCCATTTTGATCTGGGTGTATGATTCTTTTTAATATATTTTTCTTTCCACAATTATTGTCATAAATATTTTATAATCAGCATTTAGCAGCGAGATTGGCCTATAATTTTGGATCTTTTGTTTTTCAGTGTTATCTTTGGGAATTAATGTTATTAGTGTCTCCGTCCAGGATTTTGGTGTCTTAGCTTGTTCTAGTACTTCATTATAAATTTCTAATACTATGTTTTCTAATGGTTTTTGCAATTCTTTATAAAATTCTGCTGGAATTCCGTCCGGGCCCAGGGTTTTGTTATTTTTTTGTTTTTGGATTGCCCTAGCCTCGTTATTCTCTCATTTAGTGTTTCCTTTGTTGTTTCTGATAAGGTTGGGAGATTCCTCTTCTGTAGGTATCTTTTAATATCCTCCTCTTCTATTTTCTCTCGGCTATACAGTGTCTGAAAGTATCTTACTGCTATGCTTTCCCCCCCTTCCTTTTGTAGTGTATCACCCCTTCTTCATCCTCTAGTTGCTGTATTAATTTCTTTTCTTTTTCTTTTTTTAGTTTATAGGCTAGCCATGTCCCTGGTTTGTTGGCATTTTCGAAATAATTTTCTCTACTTGATCTAATTTTCTGGGCCACTTCTTCTTGTGTAATTACATTTAATCTATGTTTAATTATTTCTTTTTCTTCTTTAACTTCCTGGTTTTACGGTTCTGTCTGGATTTTATATTCTAATTTCCCCAGTGTCTCCTGGAGCTCTGTACATCATTTCTTTTTATCTTTGTTTCTTCTTATTGTATATGCTATCATAATACCACGCACATAGGCTTTGGTTGTATCCCACAGGTTTTGGATGGTTGTCTGTTCATTCCAGTTTTCCTTTAGGAAAAATGCTAATTATTTTTCCACATATTGAACATAGTTTTTTTCTTTCACAACCCTCTGATTCATGGTCCATCTCTTTTTCCTTTTTGCCTCTCCTTTCCATTTGATTGTTAATGAGTTATGGTCCGCCCACATGTTCGGTGTTATTTCTACTTCCTCTACATCCTTCTTCCTTTCTGGGTCCATCTACAGCATGTCAATCCTGGACCATGAATTATGGGGGTTTGAAAAGAATGTGTATTGACTCTTCTGTGGGTTGATTTCTCTCCAGACATCTTTTAGATTTAATTCTCAGGCCATTTCAAAGAATGCATTTGGTAGTGTTCTCCTTTCATAATTTTTTTTAGCTGCTTTATAGTCTTTCTTTGGGTCTACCACTGCATTGAAATCCCCTAATAATCATATGTTGTCCAGTTCCAGTTCTGCAATCCGCTTATGTAATTTATTGTAGTATTCTTTCTGGTTTGTGTTCGGTGCATATATGACTGCAATTACTATTCTTTTTTGTTTTATTGATACTTCAATTAATAATGTTCTTCCCTCTTCATCTGCGTATATCTGTTTAGGTTTTAGCCAATCCTTTATATATACCGCAATTCCTCTTTTCTTTGTTTCGGCCAAGGCCAGATGTAATTTCCCTAACTTCGAAGATTCCAGGATACTACAATTTCCTTTTTTAATATGAACTTCCTGTAGGCATGTGATGTCCATGTTTTGTTTTTGGAGTTTAGAAATTGTTTGTCTTCTTTGAATAGGTGAATTTAGTCCATTTATATTGACTGATATTAATTTCACTTCTTCCTCCATCCTGTTACTTGTTTGTCGCCTTTGTTCCTCTACTTGGTTTTGTTTCCCTTTGGTTTCCTGTCCTCACTCCTTCTCTTTCTTGAAATTCTGTATCAGTCTTCTCTCTCACTTCTTGGTCTAATCCTTTTTTCCCGTCTGCTGCTCCTCTTGGCTTTTGGTTTCCAACTCCTCTCTGCTATCTGATTCTCCCTCTATGTAATGTTCATAGAATTCCTGGGCTTTTTCTATGGTGTCAATCCTTATTTTCTTATTTTGCCAGGATATTAACATGCCTTCCTGTATCAACCAGCGGAACATTATTTTATATTTTATCAGTTGTGCAGAGAGAAATTGGTAGT
Organism: Thamnophis elegans; assembly: GCF_009769535.1. Classification (NCBI taxonomy): domain Eukaryota; kingdom Metazoa; phylum Chordata; class Lepidosauria; order Squamata; family Natricidae; genus Thamnophis; species Thamnophis elegans. The sequence goes on from NC_045543.1 coordinate 33,995,223, forward strand.
TCCTTCTTTGCTCTCTGATTCTCTTTGGTATCTGTTTGAGAGTTATGACTTCTTCTCCTTTATAGACCAACAGTTCATCCCTCGTTCTTTTATAGATTTCATCTCTGACAGCTTTTTTTGCAAATCTTATATGTATTTCATGGGGCAACCTATGCATAATTAGTATGCACTCTGTAGATTTCATCACTATTATTCCTCAGTTCACTTTTGTCCATTTGCAATTGGTCAGCTAGAAGATGAGTTTTGGTAGGCCCTCATCTTTTGTCTTTATTATGTTCTGAAATCTTAGATAGAAAGAGGATCTTTCTAACTTTAAATGGACTATTGCCTCCTCAAGTTCTCTGTTGGCTGCTGTCAGTCTTTCTTTTGTTGCTTCCAATTTCTTTTCAGTTCGTTCTGTCCTTGCTTCTACCAGTTTTATTTTCTGCTCATTTTTGGCTATTGTTTCCTGTATCTTCCCCATTCTATCATCCAACTTCTTTATATCATCTTTCACTTCCCCTAGATCACCTTTCATTTCCTTGTGATTTTTGTTTATTGATTCTTGTATTTTTATCAAAAATTCCAGAATCATGTTTAAAGAAGCTTCTAGGCTTTGTAAGGTTGGTGCAGATCCTGGTTTTTACTGCTGGGCATGTCTGTTAACTTTTGTCCTGCTGGAGAAGCTATCATTGGCAGCATTTTCTTTACAGTTTTGGTAGCTGTGGATGTGTTTGCCATCTTTAGCTTTTGGAAAAAATTATTCCACAATACCGTAAGTTTTCAGTCTTTCACTCTAGGTTTTTCCTTAGTCACTATCCCTTCTCTTCTCTTCTTTTTTAATCTGATAGTTAACAATGGTAATGTAGTATAGATCACTGATTAAATCCAATCCTTAATATCAATTTTCTATAAACAATTATATAGACAGTTATATATGTAAATCACAATGATAAATTATTATATTTGTAGTTATTTTTTATAGATTTTCCTAACTTAACTGCATTAAAGGGAGAGAGGGAATGAAAGAGAGAGATAAATAAATATTTGTAATATCTATAAGTAGTTAAATAGTCTATTACACTTTTTTACTATATAATAAATCTACTAAAATTCACAAATAAATAAATTGGTATATGCAATTAATCAATCAATTAATTAAAGGTTACTATTAATCAATAGTTCCTACTTTAAGGCTAGATAGATTTTTTTTTTTTTATCATATATATCTTTTATTTCATTTTCATTTTCATTTTATACAATCACTTATATACTGTGCATAAAAAAAAAAAGAAAAAAGGAAAAAAAAAGAACCCCACATAACACTTCATTCCCCCATACACCCTCTCTTCTCCCCCTCCAACTTTCCTTTCACCCCTCCAGCATTCCCCTCTTCTACTTCCCTACCCCCTCAGACATCTCCCCCTCCCTCCATTTCACCCTCCATACATTCCCTCTCACTCCCTCTTTACTTCTCCCTTCTCTTTCCCTCTTCTCCTCACTTTGGTGTATCCATACAATTCAATTTGTTTTTTACAATAAAAGTAGAAAAAGAAAAAAAGAAAAAAAAAGAAAAACGAGCCGCAGTACACAAGTGAATTCTTATTGTTCTAAGGATTGAAACTGTAATTCCACCCTCCCCCCTCCCCCCCTATAATCCCCCCTCCCTAACCCCCTTACGGCTTCGCAGGTCCCATGCCCGGCATAATTCTTTAACAAGCATTTGAGTATAATAAGGCCAGCTAACTTTAAAATTAAAAAAATAAAATAAAAGTAAAGCCAAAAAGAAAAAGGAAAAATAGTAGAAAATAAGAAATAAACAACACCCACACTCACACACAAAAAGAAGAAAGAAACAAAAAGGGTCAATAAACCCACTACGTTAACACAGCTTCCCATTATCTGTAAATCTTAAACAATGTGACTCATTCCAAATTTCAATTATTTTGCTACTTGCAGGGTATCAAACTGTATTAGAGCCAGGTAAGTTGATCAATTAGAATTCCCCAACTAAAAGTCTCCTTGCTTTGTCTATCTATTCAAACCTTTAATTTATCTCTTTTTTATCCAAATATCCAAACCTTTCTATAACACCATTAAACTCAAAAACTTCTTTCATTTTTCATTTCCAACACCTCCCTTTCTATCCTTACCCACCTCCACATATAAATTTTTTACCTTCCACCCTGCCTTTATCCATATCCACATACATATTTTATCCACATTCATTGCTCCTCCCATGTTTACTCCACTTTCCTGAAGATTCTCCGACCAGTCTTTCTTAACTTTATATTGATATAGCAACTCAAACAAACATCAGCTTGCGTTCTAGCCCCAGGTAATCTAATTAAACTTTCGCTGCCCTTCCCTCTCCCACGCACCTCCCAACTCCGTTCGTCCCAAACCGCAACTCAAAAAGATCACAATTTCCGCTCTCCTCGCCTAAGAAAATAGTTCATGCACAATTTGAGTTAGAGTTCAGACAAAACTTCTGTACAATATATGTCCACAATCAGCAACGCTTCTTTCAGTCTCCATGTCTCATCATCAATATGCCACTTTTCCATTTTATCCCAGACAGAAATCATAAAACTTTAAAAACATCGCTTAGTCTTTATTCTTTAGTCTTCTGCCCTTCCGGAAGAGAAAAACAACACCCTCCACCTTGTAGCCACGTGTCTCGCTGTTTGTCTTCTCCTTCTCCTTGCCTCTCCCCAGATCCGGATGAATCAGGAAGTCCCGCCTTCAGGGTCTCGTAGTAAAATTTTCGGGCTTCACAGACGGAGTTAATGCGGTGTTTTTGATTGCCAAATGTAACTGTAATACCAGCTGGGACTTCCCATTTGTATGGAATCTGAGAATTTCTGAGTTCTTCGGTTAAGAAAGCGTACTGTCTTCTTGTTCTTAATATTTGAAATGGTATCTCTTTAAAAACAATCAAGTCCTCCCCATCAATTATCAACCTCTTTCCGTAAAGCCTCTGTATTATCTCATTTCTAGATTCCCTTGTAGTAAAGTATATTATTATGTCCCTCGGAAGCTGTCGCTGTTTTGCTACCCAGGAATTCTGGCGGTAAATTCTTTGAATCTGCCAATCAAAGTTAAGTCCCGGACTTCCCACCAAGCGACTGAAAGCCTCAAAGAATGTCTGTTTCAAATTCTCCTGTTGGTTTTCACGCAGTCCTCTAACTCGTATGGCAAAGGCAGCCTTGTTATAATTTATCATGACAAGTTCTTTTTGGGCAGATTCAATTTCCTGTTCTAACGTTTGGATTTTTGATATCAGATTAAGGTTAGTTTCTTCCAAAAGTTCCAATTTGTCCTCTGTTTCAGCAATATAATCTGTCATGACTGTCATTACTCCGATCATATCCTGCTTTGCCTGAGCAATTTTAGCATCAAATTGATCACATAAATCCGATATCAGTTGATTAATCTCCTGTCTGAAATCATTAAGCGTTTTGAGGAGGAATTCTTGTGTTAGCAAATCTCCCGTGGAGGGTGTAGGAGACAAGGGTAGCGGCTTCATAGCAGTTTTTGGAGATATGTTATTAAGGAAGCGCTTCTGTTTAGGTTTGGGAGCCATTCCAGAATAAAAATAAAAGACAAGCAATCAAGCGAGCCAAAAATCAAAGTCTGTGCTCCCCTCAGTTAATCTTTTAGCAATTAGTACGGAGAAGCCTTCAGGAGGGTAGGGCTTACTAGGTACGTCACATCAAACACAAAAGCTACGAGATCGCCATCTTGTGACGCAGCTAAAAAAGAAAGGGAGCCTTTTGCGAAATTGAAGCTGGTATTTTAAATAGTAATAGAAGAAATTCCTCGGGAATGGTCCCCGCCCGGATTGGCTTTTAAATAGCTTAGCTTTGTCCTGGGGGGGGAGGCAATCTGCCTAGGCTGCAAAAAAGGCAGCGCGGAAAACTGGCCGGAGTAAAGGCTCAGCTAATGTTGAATCTCTTCTCCATTCACAGCAAAAAAAAAGCTATGAATTACAAAGAGATCCTAACGACTGACCTCCTCTCTGCCCCTTTCTGCCAGAAAGGGGAGATATCTATAGATCTTATAAGATATACGAACCAGAGTCCTGGCAGGAGCTTTTTTGAGCTCCCGACGGCGGCAGCTCCTCCCCTCGAAGCCGCTAGATAGATTTTTTAATATGCAGTAATAAAGGAAGTGGCTATAAATTCTATCCTATTTTAAATATTTGAATATATTAAATATATGTAGAGTATAAGTATATAAAATGTATAAAATGTATAGATTATAAAATATTAAATTCTTTGATCTAAAGATCACCGTGGTAGATATAACATTTAAATACCATAAATAGGGTAAAGATATCTGAAGTGTACAAAGCTGGTTGTAAATGAGTCCAATCCAAAGTCTTCTGTTGGGAATACCACAGTTCTTATTCCTCGATCTCTCTACTTCCTTGCAACTTCTCTGTTCCCTGTTCTCTGTGCTCAAAATTACTGCTGTCCTCAAATTGCACAGTCACTGTCCTCTCTCTTCATTTTCTTTCCCTTCTGTCTCTCCGGGTTGCAAAGGGAATCTATTCTTCCTTCTTTCTCAATCCATTCACCACCCACACAAAACTCTCAATTTATATCACCGGACATCCAGTCTCAGAAATCAGTAGAAATTCTCCACTCTGCAACCGCAATCACTTTCACTCTCTACAGATTCTGTAATTCATCTTCTTCGTGTTTCTGCTCCCCCCTACAGGCGTTGTTTTCCCCTCTTTGGAGACTCAATTAATTGCTCTATTGTAAATTCCACCAACTTGGAGAAGTTTCAGGTTATTTAACACTGTCCGTTTATACTTCTGCCGCTTCTCACTTTTTGCTGCCTCCATCATTAATCAGGCTGTTACATCTCAGGACCAGGACCAGGACCAAGCTATAACAGCTGGTCTCTTCTGTGGATTTCAGGGATTCCACCTTTCATAATGGGGAGATCGCTTTCTCCTCGTCACCCCTGGATATTTCCCTCACTATAGCTGTCCTCTCCAAGGCTCAGCTTTGCTGCTGACAGCCTCCAGACACGAAAAATCAGACAGGGAGAATGGAGACTCGCTTCCCTGCAACTGCTCCAATGTGACATCAACCAGGAAGGCCAAAACCTATATATCTCAACAATGAATAATATTCACACAGTATCATTGATTGCTATTTGTCCTACTAATGAAAATCAGGGTATGTATCTCAATTGTTTGAATGGTGCAATCATTCCCTCTGGCCTACATGGTGCAGTGGAAGCTAAAACCAATTCTAGCCTGACTATATTTGATCTGTTCACAATTCTATATCAAGAGAACTTTATATAAGAACAGTCAAAACGTGCATCTTGAGTATAATTGTATAGATCTTCTATGAGCTGAAAAGTCCTTGTATGTGGAATCTTGGCATCTGTCAATGGGAAGGCTTCTCAGCAGAATAATTTTCCCCCGTGTTGCCTTTCCCTTCCAGGCCTAACTCCTAGGTATTCTTTTACAGGACAAAGTAATAGTAGTGTGATGAGAATACAGCATGTATTCTCTGCAAAGAAAGTACTTTCTCCATTGGCAGCTTTCATAATCTCCAGTGTATGCCCTCTTGCTTTTCATCGGATTCCATATATGAGTTTGCCTTTAATTTGAATCTGGAGTGAAAAAGAAGCTTTAGTCAAATTTTTAAAATGTTTTTCTAGCATATGTTGACCACTGTTAAAGGCATTTTTTGCTTTTGTTATATTTTTGACTACTAAATTAGCTGATTTAGTGAAATATAGGCAAACTCATCAATTGGAAAAATACATTTTCCGTAGCAAAAATAAATTCTATGCTCTCAGGAAAGATTTTCATCAAAAATTGGAGCAAAAATTGGTAAATCCACTTGAACACTTTTGGTCTAGTGGACAAGCATGGCTGACCACACAATTTACTGATGTAATTACTTACCTGAATGCTGCAGAAGACAGAAAATTATAGCTCACCTTGAAACAATGATTTTCCTTTCCTGCCACTCCTCAGTTTAATTGGATTATCACTCTATAACTAATTTCCAATTCAATCTTTCAAATTTTGTATTTGTTTAATTATATAAAATGCAAAGAAAAAATATAAATAGGAAATTAAGGGAAGGAAAAGGAGTGGGGAAAAGGAGGTGTGAGATATAAGGGAGGAAAAAAGAAAAAAATGGTGTTGACTTCCGACTCTTCTTAGCACATTACAAGATAAAAGCAATCCAACGTAAACTTTTTGCTTTTACACATTAATATATAACTAGCCATTTCTATAACGACAAATCTTTCTGATCAACAGAGCCAAAGTTTCATTTCTTTTCATCATAAGCACCAAATCCAGAATGATATCCAAATGAAAATATATTTTCCTCTTTGAATAAAATAATCAATTTAAGCATTCCTGCTTTATCTTCCTTGCTATGGAAATAGTATGTATTTCTATTTTCACTTAATAATCTTTGTGAACTGTTACCATTTTTATTAATAAGATTTCATTGTATTCTTTCAGATTCCTTGGCCTTATTTAAAAAAAAACCACTTTTCCCACCTTTTTTTTGAAGTGCTAAACTTTCTTTAAACCCTTTTTTAAAGTGCTAAACTTTCTTTAAACCCCTTTTTAAAGTTTCTAATGCACCTTTTTCTTTGACTTCTTAACATGCAAGCTTTAAACTTCAGTATTAAATTTAAATCCCTCCCTCCAAACTATCATAATTTCCAATACAATCTGATGACTTTGTGCTTGTGTATGCACATGCAAGCTTGACTTTAAAAGAAAGTATTGCAAACTGGAAATCTTGGAAGGAAAAATGAAAAGTCAATAAAAAGGGTTTCAATTACTAGTAAATTAGTTTGCCCACAGTTACACTGCCTGGACCTGCTCTCTGGTTGGCAGGAAAGTCTGTTTACAGCGTGTGTTATATAATTGAAAATTCAGTAAGAAAAAGTCAAGCCAGAAAGATGATGTGCTATGGTGAAGTCTTGAATTTAGGTAAGCTTCAGCTTTTTAAAAAACAGATTAACAGTTGAAAGGGATCTCGTAGGTCATCTACTTCAAACCCCTGGCCAAGCAGGAGACCCTACACTATTTCTGACAGATGGCAGTCCAGGCTCTTCTTGAAAGCTTACAGTGCTGAAGCTTCCACAACGTCTGAAGGAAAGTTGTTCCATCCATTGATTGTTCCCTCTGTCAGAAAATTTATCCTTATTTCTAGGTTGAATATCTCCTTGTTCAGTTCCCATCCATTATTCCTTGTCTGTCCTTCAGGTGCTTTGGAAAATAGATTGATCCCATCCTTTCTGTAGCAGCCCCTCAAATATTGGAACACTGCTATCATATCTCCCCTGGTCCTTCTCTTCACTAGACTAGCCACGCCCAGTTCCTGAAATTGTTCCTCAAATGTTGTAGTCTCCAGTCCCCTAATCATCCTGGTTGCTCTTCTCTGCACTTTTTCCAGAGTCTCAACAACTTTTTTATAGTGTGATGACCAAAACTGGATGCAGTATTCTAGGTGTGGTCTTACTAAGGCTTGATAGAGTAGTATTAGTACCTCACTTGATTTTGATTGTATCCCTCTGTTAATGCAATTTAGGATTGCATTGACTTTTTTGACTGCCGTTGCATACTGTTGGCTCATATTTAATGGCTTGTCCACTAAGGCTTCAAGATCCCTGTCACAGTTACTGGTATTAAGCCTGGTTTCACCCAGTCTATATGTGTACTTTTGGTTTTTCTTGCCTAAGTGTAAGATATACTTTTCGCTAAATTGAATTTCATATTGTTAAATAGTGCCGTGTTCAAGTCTGTTTCTGGATGTTTAGCCTATTATTTAGGACAGTGATGGTGAATCTTTTTTTCGCTATCGGTTTGGTGGACATGGCTAGGTAGGGCAGGTCATATGACTGAGTGGGCATGACCAACTTGATGTCACTCATGTCCATACCCACTCAGTCACGTGACCCCCACTACCAAGCCACAGAACCCCTGAAAATGGTAGGAATATTTTTTGAATTTCTACCTATCTACCTGCATGCCGCCTCACCCTCCCTTCACCAGTTGCATGTATTGCCCCATTTCCCCTGCTTCAACGGCCCTGGCCCTAGCCCCACTTCCACCACCAAAACTGCCTCCTTGTTTGGGCTGCTTACCTTCCTCTCACGATGCCTGGTCTAGACTCCGGAAGGTGAACTGTAGTTTTCAGCAGCCCCCAGCCAGCTCTCAAAGAGGCAATGGCTGGCTGCAAGCCATTGAAAACCACCAGAGATTGCCAAAATAGCCACTGCTGTTGCTGCTCTGTTCTTCACACATGCGCATCCCATTGCCTTGTAAGTCCGAGCGGAGCAATGCTGCAAAGTGGCTCTTCAAGGGGAGGCGGCTGGGAGGCTTCTTTGTCATCTGCTTTGCAGCACTGGTGGCTGGCAGGGGGTTGCTGAGAACTACTGTTAGCCTTCTGGAGTTTGAACCAGCCATCGTGAGAGGAAGGAAAGAAGCTCGAACAAAGAGGTGGTTTTGAGAGAAGAAGCGGGACTAGGGCCGTGGCCGCTGAAGCAGGGGAAATGGGGTGACACGTGCAAATGGCGAAGGGAAGGTGGGGCAGCAAGTGAGCAGTGGCTCTGGGCCAAGGCCAGAGCTGGGGAATGGTGCATTCCCCCAACCCGGCTAAGGAGGGTGGCGAGCAGATGGCAGCTCCGGGGCAAGCCTGGAGCCAGGGAATGGCACATTACCTGTTCCGGCCGAAGTGGGTGGCAACTCCCTTGGGAAATGGCGTGTCCCTGGGGGATTGAAGGGCAAGTGGGTAGCATGCTTACTTAACTTTGGTAAGCTGAGCAGAGCGGGCACAGAGGCAACTGGTGAGGTCCGTAGGTGGGCTGCATGGTGAAGGCAAAATATATAGGCCTGGGATGGGTGGGGTGAGCAGGAATCGAGCGGGCGGGCAGTGTGAGCAAGCGGCGAGTGGGTGGACAGGATGAATGAGCAGCAAGCAGATGATCGGTTTGGGGGTGTGGCCAGCCCGAGGTCGCTACCAGTTCGGCAACCCATGCAAATTTCTGCTACCGGTTCACACGAACCGGTGCGAACTGGCTGAATACAACCTTTGGTGATGCTATTTATCCCACTTTTTTCTTGCTTATCAAGAAGTAGATTGTGCTCTACTTTGTTGAATGCCTTGCCGAAGTCTATGTATATTATGTATTATATCCACAGTATTTTGCTGGTTAATTAATTAATTTAATCACTATGTTGAAGAATGAAATAAGATTAGTTTGGCATGATCTGTTTTTAACAAACCCATGCTAACTTCTAGTTATTACTTTACTAGTTACTAGATGTTGACAGATCTGTTTATTAGCTTTTCCAGTATCTTCCCGGATATTGATGTTAGGCTGATTGGTCTGTAGTTTCCTGGGTCTGTTCCCCCCCCCCTTTTTTTAAATGGGAACCACATCAACTCTTTTCCAATTTTCTGGTAGTTCCCCGATGCTCCAGGATTTTTGAAAGATGTGATACAGTGGTTCCGAGATGACATCTGCCAGCTCCTTTAGAACTTGGATATAATCCATCAGGTCCCAGTGATTTGTATTAATCAACATCAGATAGGAGTTCTCTTACTTACTTTTTGCTTATTTCAACTTTTAAACACAAATTTAAATTTAAAACATAAATCCTGCAACCATTCTTCATGTTTTTGTCTCCAGGCTTTTAATCATCTTAGTTGCTCTTTTCCAAAATCTCAACATCTTTTTTGTGTAGTGACCAAAATTGGATGCAGTACTCCAGGTGTGGCCTTACTAAGGCTTTGGAAAGCAGTACTAATACTTCATGTGATTTTGATTCTATGCCTCCATACCCAGGATTATATTAACTTTTTTGCTGCTGCTGCACACTGCTAACTCATGTTTAAGTGATCATCCCTAACCCTACAAGGTCCCTCTTACAGTTATTGTTTTTGAGCCAGGTTTTGCCTAATCTGTACTTGTACCTTTGGTTTTTCCTGCCCAGGTATAAAATCTTGCTTTTTTCCACATTAAATTTTATATTGTTGGATATGACCCAGTGTTAAACTCTGTCAAGATCTTTTTGGATCCTGAGCTTGTCTTCTGGGGTGTTGGGTATTCCTGCCAGCTTAGTGTCATCTACAAATTTAATGAGTTCCCATTCTATTTCCTCATCTAAGCCATTTATGAAGATATTGAAGAGTACTTTGTGATACCCCACTGCTTCCTTCCTTCCATGTAGATGTAGTACCATTGAGAACTACTCATTGAGTAAGTTACAAATCCATCTGGTGGTGATGCTGTCTATCCTACATTTTTCTAGCTTAACAAGTGGATTGTTTGTCAAATGCCTTGCTGAAGGGTAGGTCATTTTCCTGACTAAAAAAGTAATCTATTGTTCCAACTAATGTATTTAAACTGAATGAAATCCCCTTTAAAGATGATCAGCAACTAAGAAGGGCTCAGTATCTACATGTTTATACTGCTGGCAGGAATGCCAGGTGGGATGCCATGATCACAGCCCATTCCTGCCAGCCCTTTTTCTTTGGATCTTCAGGGCTGGCAGGATCTTCACGATGGAGACGGGGTGAGATGTCTCACCATAACAACATTCTTCTCCCTGGGAGCCAAGGACATTCAGCCTGCACCTGGAGTGGAGTGACTGGGAAACAACTCCAGTTGGGACAGTGACCTGATTCGACCATGTGATGGACATGTTGGTGCAGGAGAAGGGACTTTGACTTTCCTTTGTATGGGAAAAAACCTGGGGGGGGGGACTTTCAGATTCAGATTTTCTCAGATGTGCCAATATGACATCTCTAATAAAATGGAACTTTGAGGAAAATGTCTGCCTTGTAGTCTTACTTCTGTTGGAGGTGTTACTTGAAACCCTGACAATTCCTCTTGCTCCTGGACCACAAACAGAACCATACCCTGGACCAGGAATGCAACCATGCTCAATCCTGGTTACCCTGGCCAGCCTGTTCCATATGGATTTCCTGGGCCAGTGGGGGATCCTCTCCAGAGTCCACATCATTGCGGAAATCATCATGGATCTCATCCACCATCTGGTTTACCTAGAATGCTCCCTGGAGGGCCTGGATGCTACCCTCCTGCACCACCTCCAGGCTATCATCCCCCTGCAAGTCATCCCGGACATCACACAAAGAATAAGCATTATAAGCACTATAATGAAAAACATAGGAAGAAACAAATAGAAATGAAACAGTTAATACAGAAGTTAAATAAAAAAAGGAAAATAGATGCAAAATATCAACAATTGTAATAAGCTTTAATCATTTTTTTTCTTTCAGCATAGTGGCAGTTCCAGAAGCAGCTCAGATTCAGACTGAAGAACTTTCACCCCAGCATGAGTACAGTTCTTCAGGAACTCTCATCAATCAAAAATATTTTAAAATTCTTCCATCCTTTTTACTGTATATTCTTATGTCCATGAATCATAAAACATGCAAGTTAGCTTATCCCAACTTGGTGAGCTCTAAATGTGTTGAACTTCAACGTAATTTATCCATCCAGCAGAGCTTTTGAATTAAAGCCAACATCTAGATTCACTATTGTGAAGAAGCCTGATATGATATATTGTTAAATTCATAACAATTCCTGGAAGAAATACTAATGAAAAATATTTTTGTATCAGCTATTCGATTTATCATTTACAGATAGTAGAATTATTGAGAGATTGTCATTTAGTCCAAAGGTGTAGACTAGATGTCCAAGTCTAAAAATTTACACAACTAAATAAAGTGGCAGTAGCAAAATATTTCCATATTTTTCTCATAATATCAATGAAATACATTCGTATAGTAACCAGTAACTGAGCTGCACTTGAGGGAAGAATTATACAAGAGCAAAGACTGTAGTATACTATTTTGTGTCAATTAAAAAAAAGGCTTTGAATTTAATAGGAAATTATGAATTAGAACTTATATTGCATAAACATTCGCTTTATATTCTTGTTTGATTATTAATTCTAATAATTAAAGAAATAATAAAACAAGCATATACAGTAAAAGAGTTATATTGCTTTTTCCAACTCTAAATTGCTATAAAATGAATGACATTAATATTAGGATATTGTGAAAAAAGTTTTTATTCATCAGGAGTGCAATTTTGGCTCAAGTTATTCCAGAAACAGTATATCAGGAATACATTGACATTGGGTATTCATTGCTTATCAATTAGTATGGCTTTGCACAGTGGCCCTTGGGATAGTTCACACTATATTTCAGAGAAAGTATAATCTATGATTTATGAAAGAGATTATTAGCAATTAGAAATAAAACCAAATATATATTTTCACTAGAAGATTGAAAGTATAAGGAAGGCTCTGTGGTGTGGAACAAAAAAAAAACCTCAAACAAACCACAAATTATTTGGAGTAGAAGTGTGCAAACCAGTAAAATGTTCTCCATGTTAATAGGGCAGAATTCTAAATTACAACCATGTTTGTAAAACCATGTTTTGGGTTTCATATGTTCATAATTTATGGAATTTTTATAGTTATCATCTTTGTTATGTAACACTTCAATTACCCTTCCCCCCCATCTCTTTAAATACGTAGTCATGCTTTCTTTCAATTTTACATGTACATTTGCAGGCTTTAAAAAAATTGGCTGTTATGCAATTTCCTTGATTGGGGAAAGCAATTTGATAGAACTATTTATTCTAATGAAGACCTAATAAAAGCAGAATGCTCAAATACAGTTCCAATAGACTCCTTTATGCACATAGTAGTACACTTTAAATTGGGATTTAGTTCAATAGTGCTTACCACGATTATTGTGAAAAATAAAATAAAAATGTTCTACTAAGTCAAGTCAGGGACATTCCAGATGTATACATGGAACATTGAAAGCTGATGGCACTTGGCTTCAATTAAATGTAGCAGGAAATCCAGAAGAGAATCCAGCAGAATTTCTTTACATTATAATGACATCCATTTTTAGTGAGACTCCTTCCTTGGGAGTAGAACAAAACTGGCACAGGAAGACTGGATGGCATATCTTATCAGTACAAGTAATCCTCCACTTATAATCAATCCATTAGTTACGACAGACCACCCCAAAATGACTTACGACCCAGTTTCAAAGTTCAGTCTCACCCCCTTCCCTGGTGCTTGACAACCAGTGTGCACTTATGGCTATTTGTAGTAATCTGCAATTTACATTTTTGCCAGAAATGGACTTTACTTCCAGTTTCCAACAAAAACTGCCTCATGGAGAACAAAGAGTTTGCTTAAAGACCATGGCAGTCACTTTATGACAGCTGTATTCACTTAATGGCTGCCATAAAAGGTAGTAAAAATGGGTGGATCATATAGTGAGTTGCTTTACAACCATGACTTGCCAGGCTCAATTACAGTCATAAATTGATGACTACCTGATTGGCAGGGGGTGTCAAACTCAATTTTATTGAGGGCCACAGCAAGATTGGGTTTGACTCGGAGGGCTGGGTGGGGGTGGCCATGGTAGGAATAGCCTTGGTGGGTGTGACACGGAGCTGCACCTCTATAGACATGGTTTTATAAACTTATAAAAATAGGGAGGCATACATTTCTGTGATTTTGTTTTTTAAATATGTACTTGACCTACTTGATCACTTTATGAGAGAGAGAGAAATCAGATCAAAAAACTGACTCCATAGGAAGACTAGAACTATAAATTGGCATAGGCCATGGTAGCAGAATATGCATACCTGAAAGGTAAAATATTTTACTTTTCCTCCCTTTTATAACCTTCTGAGACAGGACGGCTTACTGGACAACTCTGGAGGCCCTATTTTGGGCCTGGAAGACCCCCTGGAGCACTCTGAAGGCCAAAAGTGGTTGCTGGGGGCACCCCCCACCTACACCCAATTTTTGCTAGCAGACACACTGCAAGCCAGTCCTTTGTTATTTCCAGACTTGCCCCACAGGCCAGATAGAAGAACCCCCTGGGCTGGATTCAGTCTGTGGGCCTTGAGTTTGACACCCCTGCTGTATAGGAACAAAGCTTCTTTTCCTAGATCTTTCTAAGATGAAATAGCTACAGATATCTTTGTGAAGTCCATTTATTACATGCATCATCATACAGGAGGGAACATCCAATGTTGCAACCCTGTAGCAAGTACATGGAAAGAAAGCAAGGACGACTAGATGTTTACAAACGGAATAGACCAAGTGCAAGATTGAGCACTGATAAAAAAAAAATTTCCTGTTATTATTTCAACTGCAAAGTATCTCCTTGAAAAAAGAGGAAATGTTAGCATCACCATCAAGGCACAATGGAATTACCCGTCTACCAGTAAATAGATGAGTAGGAAATAATGAGAGAGGAGGTAAGATGGATCCTTGGGGCAACTGGAGATGATAGTTCTTTATGCTTTATGTTGAATGCAGGGTTCCTCTATTCAGCACCAAAAGTATTACAATATAAAGATCTTAAACAATGTTTTAAAGCGTGAAAAATGATACTGTGGTGTTCTGTAGCTTCCTATTATTTTGTTTTTAATTAGCACCATAAACATTTGAAATGAGCCTACCAGTTTTGAATATAAAAATAAATTCCCTTGAAAATTTGTGCCTGCTACCTTCTGGCAGCATACTTTAGTTAAAAAAACATGTAACAATATAGAAGTTTAAAAGCTTTGTCGTCTACCTCACAATTAACAGATCCACTTAACAAATCTATCAAAGAAGTCAGGCTGGGAGAGACTTAGGTAGTCCTTCTCCCGGAAAATGGCTGACCGGTCTCCTAGACTGATTTTTAGCAGGACATCCATGTCCACATCACTGCCTACAGCCACAGCTGTGGGCATAACATTCTGCTTCTTCATGGAATCAATTGCCTCTTCCAGGTTTTTGTTGCTTGTGATGCCATCTGTAATGAAGACAAAGGACAGCTCCGCATTACGCCGAGCCGCCTTCTGCCTGTTTTGTGTGTTGATGACAAGGTTGTTGACAGCGTATATGATGGCAGACCCAATATTGGAAGAGGAGTCCAAATATTTGATCTCAGCTAAACGATCTGTGATGTGAGTCATATTATATGTCAATGGGAAAACTATGTCATGTTCATCCTCATTTCCATATTGTAGCAGGGCAATGCGCGCATTCATATCGTCACTGTCACTTCTGGCCAGGGTAAGACGCTCAGCCACTGCTTCTATGAAACCATGGGCCCTGCGAAAGTTCTGGCTGCCAATTCTTTCAGAACCATCCAGGAGGAAGACAATGTCAACTGGACGCTGTGTGCACTGGGCAACAGAAAGCTCTATGAGTAGGGAAAGAAAACAAAACAATTAGGACTCTAGAATACATAACTCAAAAAGATCGGGAAAGGATTTCATTCGATTCTGAGATTCTAAGACTTGAGATCAGGTGGGGGAATGCTTGCTCTTTTCTCATCTTCTCCCCCCTATAACATAAACTCATTTCTGTAGCACCATAGGGACACTGAGACTTTAAACTCTGAGAATGGCAGTGTTTAAAAATCAATTGCTGTGTGGAGTGGAAATTCATGCAACCAAAAAGAAAAGTACAAACTGTTCTAGCTGGGAGAACGCAGATGGACAAACGGAAGTGAGCCAGGACTTCAGAAAGCTAACAGCTTGAATGCTAACAGGTTGCCAAATGCGGCACTTCACAATTCGCGCATCTCAGCTAACTGGCAACAGCTGAGCCCTGTTTGACAGCTCTTTATATATATCGGCTGTCAAACAGGTAACCAATCAGGAACGAGGACAGCACCCCTAGTAAACGGACCAGAGGGAAAACTATAGAACATAGCACTCCTTGACACCTAGAATATGCATGCGTAATCTTCCAAGTAGCCTGGGTGGCGCCGGACCCACTCTGATCTTCTCAGTGCGTCTCCGGCCGCCATAGTGGGAAGTGCACTCCCCGTGGCTGGTGAATCCGCCAATCTGGTCTCCGTCGACGCTGTGGAAGTCAGCAACGCTGGAATATCACTGGGAAGAACAGGTAAGTTTATGGTTGGTGTTTCTATAGTTCTATTGGACCACTTGGGGGAAAGAGACCGAGACTGTGGACTATGTTCCCCAGTCTCGGCTGGAGTTGACTGCGTATCTGGCAGGCGCTCTTGCTGATCTACCATGTTGGGGGATATTTGTCTAGCCCTTAACTGATTGATATGGCATTTCCATACCCTGCTGTCCCCTATCTCTACCAGATAAGAGCACGGTCCTATTATCTGTCTGACTATGCCCGGTAACCATAATGGGTGGCCAGAGTAATTCCTGGCATACACTGGTGTGCCCACCGTAAACCCCCTGAGCTGACTATGTGAGTCCAAAGGCCTTACAGGGGCATATTCGGGATGAAGCCTATCTAACGTAATCCTAATGCACCGACCAATTAACACCTCTGCCGGGCTTTTGTTGGTTGTGGTACATGGAGTGGCATGCTGCCACAATAAGTATTTGTCAATGTCCTCCTGCCAGTTGATGGGACTGAACCTCGCTAGCGCCTCTTTTGCCGTTTGGACTGCATGTGCCACCAAGCCATTAGCAGCGGGATTGAAAGGGGCTACAAATGTGTGGCGTATCCCTAACCGGGCAAAGAAATTGGCCAGTATGGCAGCAGTAAACTGTGGCCCATTGTCAGATACGACCAGATCTGGTAACCCATGGGTAGCAAATACCCAACTTAACACTCGGATTATCGCTGAGGCTGTGGTTGCAGACATTAAACACACTTCTACCCATTTTGAAAATGCATCAACAATTACAAGAAAAGTCTGGCCCTTAAAAGGGCCCGCTAAATCCATATGTACCCTGGACCACAGAGCCCTCGGTTGTTCCCAATTCTGGACCAGGGCCATGGGACAAGCTGGCTGGGATTCCTGGCACTGGGTGCAGCCAGAAACCCACCGCATAATGTCTTGGTCCATGCCCGACCATCAGGCATAGCTCCGGCCCAGTGACTTCATCTGGACTATGTCCAGGTAAAGGACTATGCCCTCGTAAAGCGTGTTAAGTACAGAGTCTTGAAGGGAGGTCGGAATGACCACTCTGCTCCCCCACAGGAGGCAACCTTGCTGGGAAGACAGTTCGTGTTGTTGGGTAGCAAATGGCCACAATTCGGCGCTGAGTGGGCCTGATGGCCAACCCCTTTCGGTCCACTCCAGAACCTTAGAGAATAGCTTGTCACGGCCCGTGTGCTTAGCCACATCAGCTGCGGTGATCGGCAGCTGCATGTCATCAATCAGCAAAACCGTGGAGGCTGGCACTGGGTCTTCCACTGCAATCGGTAACGGGCATCTGCTCAACGCATCCGTGTGGCTAATGTGCTTTCCCGGCCTGTAATACAAGGTATAGTTATATGCCGCCAGGAACACAGTCCATATGGAGAACCGGGGAGACAGAATTTGAGGCGTTTGTCGGTCTCCCGCGATGATGCCCAACAGCAGTTTGTGGTCAGTCACTAAGTGGAAATGACGGCCGTAAATATAGGAGTGAAAACATTTCACTCCTGCCACTATAGCCAACGCTTCTTGATCGAGCTGGCTATAGTTCCTTTCTGGCGAAGACAGGGTGCGAGAGAAAAACGCAACCGGAGCCTCAAGTCCTGATGGCAAACAGTGACTTAGGACTGCGCCGACCCATCACATGCCAACACTAAAGGAAGAGACTCATCGCATTGCAGGAGAACACTTTTGGACATGAGGAACTTCTGAGTTTTAAAAGCCTCAGCTTCTTTCACCCCCCCCCCCCCTGGCCACTTCGCCGATCTATCTAGCAATTGGTGGAGGGGTTCCATCAATGAAGCCTTGTGCGGTAGGAAAATGTTATAAAAGTTCAAAAGTCTTAGGAAAATTTGTAGTTCAGCTTTGGTGGTCGGTGTTGGGGCTTGATGAATAGCTTGTACCTTGTCAGGCAGGGCTAGGATGAATTCCTCTTGCATCAATCAAAAATCCCAGAAATTCGACCTGTGGCACTGCAATCTGGCACTTGGTTGTTTTAAGCTTCAACCCCATGTCTCGGAACCAGTGAAGGATGATAAGGAGGTGGGCCAGTAGATCGGGTAGGAAACGTGCCGAAACCAGGATGTCGTCAAAATAAGGGACGACGCCCGGTATTCCCTGCAATAGCCTTTCCATTAAATTTTGGAAAAATCAAGTTGCACTTGAACGCACCTCTATGCGTGACAATAGTCTGGGCTTCAGCAGTTGCTTCATCCATAGGCAACTGCTGATATGCCTGAGCTAGGTCTAATTTAGTGAAGATTGTCTCCTGCTGCCCCAGAGAATGCAGCAGGTGCTGCACCACGGGCACCAGATATGCGCTCTGCTGCAAGGCCCTATTCAAAGTGCATTTAAAATCAGCGCATATGCGCACAGACCCATTACTTTTAATTAGGGTCACAATAGGCATGATCAATGGGTTCTAACACCCCTTGGGCCAGTAATTTATCAATCTCCGCCTCTACTTTAGGCTTTAACGTGAAAGGCACCCTGTGCGGCTTAAGCCGCCACGGCAGGATCTGCGGATCTAAGTTGAAAGAAATTGGTGTACCTGTATACCTTTCCAACCCTTCCCCGAAAACTTCAGGGAATTCCTTAATCAGCATGTCTAAATATGGGGTACACTGTATCTGGTAAATTCCCGTTATTCTCAACCCCGGGGCCTCGAACCATTCCAGCCCTAACAGATTTGGCCAGGGACCTTTCACTACAATTAGCGGTAACTTCTTGCAAAATTGCTTAAACTGTACCTTACAAAAATATTTTCCTAAAACCGGAATGTAATTTCCTTGGAAATCCCTTAGAGGCATGGTTTCAATCTTGACTGAAGTAAACTAGGCACGAGCCTTTTAGCAAGAGATTATGGAGACAGCTGATCCTGTGTCTACCTCCATAGGGCAGGACCACCCTTCTAATTTGATCATGATAAAAATCTTTCCCCTCAGGCTATGGGTAATTTGGCCAACTTCAGTCTCTTCCCTGTCCTCATGGACAGCGAAACAGGACTCCCTTTTCCTAAATGTTGGGCCCCTGCCGAGTTTGGATGGCTTCTTATAATACTGACTACTGCAGAGTGAGTTGCCCTCTAACGCGCTAGCGCAGGGTGCAGCCACCCTGCAGGCCTTGGCTAAATGGCCCCACTTCCCACAACGGAGGCAGACTGTATTTTTAAAACGGCACTCCGCTCTATTGTGTCTACCTCCACACCTAGGGCAATTACTGGGAGTAATAGGGGGCTTACCCTGCCAACCTCTGGCCCGCTCCGCCTTCAACCGGTGGACTTTATCGTCCTTGGTAGTCAACTCATCATTGGTGATATTTTCAAGTGGTTTTCCTGTGGTTTGAGGTTTGGAAAATCTTTGAATTTCCTCCGTTGAGCTCGTTGACAGTTCCATCGCTCTGGCCTCATCTAGAGCCATCTGTAAATCTAGTTCAGGCTCTAACACCCCTGACAATCTGGTCCATAAGGACATCATCTAAATCCCTGAAGTTACAATGTAGAGCAGTGGCCCATAATGCAGCCACATACTCGTTAATTGTCTCTCCCTCACGCTGGCTCCTTCTGTAAAAAGCATGCCGGCGCGCCATGTAGGAAGGTGTTGGGGTGTAATGATTCCTTAGTTTCGCCATTAACATATCCCATGACACAGTGTGAATGGACTGCGGAGCCACTAGCGTACCTGCAACATTAAACATCTCAGTGCCACACAAATTAAGGAAACACGACTTTTTTCGCTGTTCTGATAGATCGGTATAATCGTTGGCTTCTAAAAAGCATTTAAATCGGGAAATATATGAGTCCCAAATTTCTGTGGCCCCGTTAAAAATGGCTAATGTATTCATTGAAGCCATTCTGAGGTAATGTTTTCTCGCTTCGTCAACTAATCAGAGGCAGTCTTCGTAGTGAATGTGACATGCTCGACCTCTCCTCGAGTGATTCCCCTGAGGGAATTCAGCTCTTGTGACTCAGCTCGTAGATTAGTGACTTTTATCAGCTCTGCCTGGGCTCCGCCTCAGCATCCCATCCTCGTCGCCAATGTTCTAGCTGGGAGAACGCGGGTGGACAAACGGAGGCGAGCCAGGACTTCAGAAAGCTAACAGCTTGAATGCTAACAGGTTGCCAAATGCAGCACTTCACAATTCGCGCATCTCAGCTAACTGGCAACAGCTGAGCCCTGTTTGACAGCTCTTTATATATACCAGCTGTCAAACAGGTAACCAATCAGGAATGAGGACAGTGCCCTCTAGTCAACGGACGAGAGGGAAAATTATAGAACATAGCACGAAAAAGTTGTATATTTAAAAAATTGAATGTCTTTGCTGGGCCATATGCCCTTAGCCCCTTAGTAGTTAGGGTTTTAACTGAAGAACATTTTGACCAGTATATTTGTTTGAAAAGTTGGTATTATTATGGCATGGAATATATAAAACAATCCAAGTGGTAAAAATGGTTAATTTTGATTAATTTTGTGGTGTGCTGCATTTATTTTAAAAAGCACTTAAAATAGAGGAGGCAGGAAGACAGATGTAAATACCATTCAGCCATTAGCTTCTTCACCAAAAACTCTGAACTCCCCTGGGTTTAAAGAGCAAAACATAGGAAAGGGGCATTGTTTATGAGGATGGTGACTATATTTTCCAAATTCTTTAGTGCAATGAATTTGAGGAACTTTGCAAGTTTCTCAAATTCTCAAATAAGAAAGGGGTGTATTGGGAAAGCACTACAGATAGGCCTTGTTTGCTGACTGTTTGCAGTTACAATGGTAATGAAAAAGTAATCTTGAGACCAAGTCTCACATTTATGATCATAAATGTGGTGGTACAGATCCGTAAAGCAGAGCAAAACTGAAGGAAGATCATAAGCATAGTCAGAGTTTCACTTAGTGACTACTTCAGTTAATGTGTTGCTGGTCCCAATTGTGGTTGCTAAACAAGAGTTATATTTACTTGGAATAATGCCTAAACCTAGCTAGATTTTTGTTTGAAAACTTATATTAAAGTTACAATAAATAATACTCTATTAGCCAAGATTTGCACTTTTTATTAAGATTTCATCTCTTTTGCTTTCACATATGAAAGCACATTGCACATATTGCTATTGGCATGATTAGCAAAAATGACAATAACAAAAACAGAAAACATATTATAAACCATTTTATGGAGAATAAAACTTTTACTGGCTAAATAAATTAGTTACAAACTTTTACCCAAAATAAAGCATTTTTGTACACTAATGTCTCCTTGGGAAGAGCACTGTAAAAAGTCCCTAAATCTTTCATTTGTTTTCTGTTACGTCACAACTAAAACAGATTTACACAGGGGATAGGGAGCTTTGTTGAGGTTCCTTACCACTGGCCATGAATTGCCAAAAATTGTTTCAAATTATTTCTAAGGTCATGTAAGAGTGTGACTGAAGCCTATGTTAGTGGAAGTAAACAGAATAAAACCAATGCATAACTCTACACACAATATGACGGTGATCAGGCAAGTTCCTGAGCATGAAAACTAGTTTCTGAGTGGAATTTTCTTCAGATTGAGCCAGTTTATAAGGAGGGTATCAACATTTAACCAATTGATGTAAACGATGGACAAACATTTACAAATTAATTAGATTATGTACTTCTCCCATTTTTTCCAATTATTACTATTTCTATGAATGCCAGGAAACATTATCAGGCATAGTCTGTACCAGCAAATTTATGCCAAAAGAGAGGTTCTATTATTTTTGTATATTTTGTTGTTCAACTGCCTGTGCCAAGTCTTTCTTTAAAGTCACTTTTGGCCTCCTTACCCATTACTCCGTGGCATTATTGCACATGTTGATTTGTAGCCTTTTTTGTTTTGGCCTGCTGGCTGAGTCAGATGTTATTTGAAAAATGCAGGTCCAGAGGTAAAAGGGAAAGCCTGTAACACATCTATCTCTAGGCTTTCCTCCAAAATAACTGTGAATTCATATTCTTTTCCTTGTATGTTTTGGTCCACTCACACAGATTTCTTAAAAGTTGTCACCTGTATTTTTAAGACTAGCAAGCAATAATAAATGCTATTAGCATAACATAAAATGTTAAAAGAAGAAGGATAACTGGGAGATAATAAGAAACTGAACAAATAAAAAACAGAGAAAGATTGAATTAATATAGATTTCTTTTTAGCTTCACCATCCTACAGTTCATGCCTTGAAACTAGAATCCAATCAATTTCAATTATCTTCGCTATGGTCTTTGACAACTCCAGACTATAAATAAGGTCATTATATTAGTACATGTTCTGGTGGACCACCACTTAATTACGAGCCAGAGTGTACAATTAAATAATAAAATAGCTTGTCTCTTGGGATTGTGAATGCTCTATCACTGGAGGTTTTCAAGAATAGACTGGACAACTGTTTAACTGCTTTTGTGTAAAGTTCCTGCCTTCAGCAGGATGTTGGACTAGAAGACCTTCGAGGTCCTTTCCAGCCCTATGATTCTATGTACCTTACACAATTGCTGAAGGCTGTGAGAGTTTTCTGAGTATATGCCATATGGGAACGGTCTTCTGAAGTGAGAAAGAAAACTCCAGAGCCAGAGGTTTAACGTAATATCTCTCAGTCTCTGAGTTAATCTACAATATATGGCAGGTGTCAGCAGCCATATAGACTGCCTCCAGCATATTATTGGAGGCCCTATATTTCTGGAATTTCTCAGAAAGGCAGTGAATCTTCAGTAGCTTCAGGTTTGGCGTGAAACTGCTTGGTATTTAATATAATTTTTTTAAAAAAATTGGGTCCCTAGCCTTACTTATTCTTAGCACAATTTTTTAACATGCTTAGAATAACTGCAGATAGTGACGTATGACCAGAATTAAGGTCATAAGTCATGGCGGTTGTTAAGCGAGGCTGTCGATCCTGATCTTCCCTTGCAGTCATTAAGTAACCACATGGATCATTGCCTGGAGTATGGGGTGCACTGCAGCACCTCCCAGCTTACACATTGCCTGCCCAAATTCTTTCAGGGATTCTCTCACCGCAAGGGAGCCTTTGCATAGTTTCCATTCCTGCTGGGTCACACACACTTTTGGGCCTCTTCCCCTCCATCATGCCTCACTCCACTTATTTTTTCCAAAAATTACCTTTGGGAAAGAGAAGCACCTGATCTGCTACATCCCCTTCCTATATAGAGTTGCATGGTGCTGTCCAGAAGCAGGTGCCATTTTGGTTGCCACTGCAATTATTGGGTCATTTGTGGATACTCCCAAAATGATATCTGCTTCTGAGGACCATCTGGATAAGAGGAAGGCCGAAGAGACCCAAAGGTTGCTTGACACAATTCAGCAAAGTATGGAAAGCATTGTATGGGATTACCTACTAAATTATCTACCAAAGCTCTTGGATGTAAAAGAAAGAGTCAGACAGATAGGCATTTACAGGTAATTAGTTGACAAAAGAATGGACACAAGATATTCACCAATTCTTAAAAAGCAGTTAGGGTTAGACATATGATGGTCATGTCATGGTTTCAGTAGAGAAAGAGACAAACATTGAACACTTAGAAACATTCCATATAGCAACTTAATTGTAAACATTGTGTTCTAAATACTATTTGGGAAGTCAAAGAGCAGAATGTTGTCACTCTTCTTAATCTGGATTTTTCAGAGTAAGGATGTTGAATGTTTTCTGGAGGGGAGCCACCATTGGTCTGGATTCCAAATATAGCAAGCATTTCATATACCATATTAATTAAAATATAGGTTGCCCTTGCTTGACTTTGGTAATTGGGACTGTTTTACATTTACAACCACATCATTTAGTGATGGTAATTGGGACTGGCAATTCCATTATTAAGTAATGTGGTTGTTAAGCATGACATCACATGTCTGTGCCAACATCTGATGGCAGTTGCAACTGTCCCAATTGCTGTTGAGCCAAATCCTGCACAGTTGCTTGATTGTCACTTGATTGTCATTTGCAATCTCCTGTCAGCTTTCCCATTGACTTTGCTTGTTGGAAACTGACAGTGAAGGTCACAAATGGAGAACTCATGGCTATGGGATGTTGTGACATCATAATTGTGAACCAGTTACCAAGTACCTGAATCACAATCATGTGGCTGTGGGAAACACTGTAATGGTCGTAACTATAAGAATCTGTTGTAAATCCCCTTTGCGGTCATTCAATGAGGACAACCTCTAAAAATTAATTTCTTTACTCTCTGGCCATCTCTTTAATGCTTCCCCTGTTTCTTACCAGTTGATAACAATCTCTTGGGATTGACAAGAAGATTTTTGCAGGTGTGTGTGTGTGTGTGTGTACACCATGTTCTTAAGAGTCTCTGCTTTAGCAAATATGCCAATCTTTCAGCCCAGACAGGTTTTAAGGTAAGGAATTAAAGGATTACACTCTCCTGCCTTCTGTGTGTTTTTTTCCTGGAGATGCAGTGGCTGGAAACATTTTTTGGCCAGGGGCAGGGCCAGGGCACTGGTTATTTAAGTAAAGCTGCATGTAAGCCTTAGCCACACCACAGCAGACATTTGAGAACATTCCTATTCTAAAAGCTTCTTTGTTATAATCTGGAATTAATAAAAAGTAAAGGAGAAATCCTTCAGCTAAAAGGGCGGTCCTTTTAAATATCTTTGAGTTCTGTAGGCCAAACCATAAATTTATTTTTGTCTTAGAGGCAAAATAATCATTTCAGCAAAGTCCTATTACAGTCTCTGGATCCCCCACAATTTCTCTGTGCACCATTTTAAAAGTATCAATGAACAAGTCCATCCACTCCTGCCGCTCATGTCCAGTGGCAAACTTGGCTTTTTCGGCGGTATAGGCCAAGGTGGCCACCAGTTGGGTATACATGCTGGGGTCCTGGATCTCCCTCGTGGAGTTCAGGAACTGGGCGATCATAGGTTTGGTGCTGGGCAAAGTTATCTCGACCTCCACAGGGCGGAAAGTAACTGCGTACCTCCCATCTGCAAGTGAGTGTCAAAAGAATATTTTCAGGGCTATGCTCTGATTTCAGATCCTGCTGGCTTTATATACTGATAATGGTGCTGAATTGCTGGCCAGTGAATTTGGTAGTGAATATGGTAGAGCCTAGACAATACCTTCCCCAGAGCCCCGTATGCTATAGTTTGTCAGGGCCATAAAAAGTCCTTTTATATCTTCCAAGGCATTTTAAAATAACCTTAGTGCTTTTAAAACTTCATATTGTTTATTCTGTTGCTGGTTTTAATCTGATCTTATGTGCTGCAGTTATGATTTCTTTGAGATAATGCAATTATTGGGACATTTAAAAGTTAATAAGCAAAAATAAACATTTTAAAGCAGCCAAAATTTCTACTACTATTTAAACATGAGCACTACATATAGATATTTAGCCAGAAATCCAAATAGCAGTAATGTTAGTCTGTCAAGCACAGACAATGAAGGATGTTCCTTAAATATTATCAAAAGAGTGGTGGAATTTTGTGGATCACAGTAAATGGACTCTAGCCCACCAGCACCCATGTCACAGGTAGGCAACAAGGTGCCTATTGGTGTCAGGCTGCCTATAAGACCCTTTAAGAGACCAGCAGACCCTGAATTTATAGTAAGTTCCAGAAAGTTCAGGTTCAATTCAGCTTGATTTGATTTTTATCATGAATATGTTAATATTGATTTGTTGTTACGTGTCTTTTTAGTTATTGTATATTACAGAGTGTAAATGTTTATGACAGGCATTAATATGATGAGTAAACAAGGCTGAAAATGTGGTTATTTGATCAGTCTAATATATTTGTCTCCTGCCCAGGCTGCTTTCTACTGAACCCATACTTGATTTTGCTCTACAGTGCTGAATCCCTTGATCCAGATGTGGAGCACCTTATGCTTCTCAATTGATGCCCCATCAGTCTTTTCTATTCATTACAAAGAGACGAGGAACTATCCTGCCATTTGGTTAGGACCAGAACGATGGCGACAGCATAAGAGGGAAGCGAACAGACAGAGAAGCAGTTAAAATCGGATCTTGTTACTATTGCTGACAACCCAAAGAGGAGAGCAACGCGAAACTGGCAGAGACGGTGAGCTGGAAAGAAGAAGGCGCCAGGAGGGAGGCTGTTTTTGCAGTTCAATTTTGCCGAAAAGAAATGGAGCAGAGATGCTGAGATGCTGAGTTGGAAGGGACAGCCGGAATAAGCTAAAGGAATTAACCACAGTGAGAACGAAAACCCAACATGGACAACAGGAGTGGAAAATAATATTTGCCGAAAAGATTTGAAAAGTTCAAAGAAGAGATTGTTTAACAGTCAGGTTGGTATACTGAGTTCCTTTTCCCCCCGCTCACTCTTCCTTCTGCTGCTTTGTTGAACTTATTGAGTACTTGATATTTATTTGCCTCAGAGCTTGGAACAGTGCCAGAGATGATAGATAGAGGACTGTCTTGGAAAGAGAACTTTGCTTCATGGATACTAACAGTGACACTGGGGAGAGGGTGACACCTAGTGGACTGTAAATCCGAACCGTGAAGTCTGACGCAAGAAAACCATTGGTGACATAAGCTGATACATATATATACATAGAGAGACTAATTACTAGAATTAAATACTCGTATAAGTGATAAAATTGAGAGACATTTATTGGTATAATAGTGTGATATATAAATCTATGATATATATTAATTAAAGACCAAAAATCAAATAATCAAAAGGATAGTATACTACATAGGAATGTTTAGGTATTGAAATGTGATATTAAGGAAAGTTAATTATTGTTGAATATTGAAATATACAACTATTTATATCATTGATATTACTGATAAAGTAGAAGTAAAGGTAAAATCTATATGCAATTGTGGGCAAGGATAAATAGGGGGATAAAAAAATGGCAACTTCAGTAAAATTAGTGAAAAAATTATACCCAATGTGATCTCAGCAACATCCCCCCTCCTCAAATCAAATCAAATAACAATTGAGAGTGCGTTGTGGTTGGAGAAAGATGAAAAGATGGCAGAAACAGTGGGACCAGCTCCAACGATGCAGAGTATGCAATCAATGCTCCAGATGATACAAGAGACATTGGTGAAAAGCCAAGAAGTGACAACTACTAATCATGAAGAAACAAAGAAGAATCATGAAGAAATGAAAAATGAAATGGGAGAATTGAAAGGAACTATCAAGAATGTAGATGATAAAATTGAAAAGATACAGAATGCCTTAGCAATCAATGAACAGAAAATCCAGTGTATGGAAGAAAAAATAGAACAATCAGACCATAAGATGGGAAAAATGGAATTGGAATATAAACAACTTAATAAAGAATTAGAACTATCAATAATCCGATTTGAAAATGAAAGAGCTGCATTCTACCTAAGATTCCAAAACATACCAGAAGAGAAGGAGGAAGACCTGAAAGGAAAAGTGATTAAAATCCTCACTGAATCTCTTCAAGAAAAAAGAACAAGAGTTGAGAGGAGACATTGATGAAGCTTATAGGGTGCATACTAATTATGCCAGAAGACATAGACTCCTGAAAGAAGTGCATGTAAGATTTGCTAAAAAAACAACGAGAGATGAAGTGTACAAAAAAACCAGAGAAGAGACTACAGGGAAAAGAGTTGATCATGCTCAAACAGATTCCATGAAGAATTCGGGAACAACGTAGGCAGTACCAATTTTTAACAAACCAGATAAATAAAAACAGAATAATGTACAGATGGTTGGTACCAGAAGGGGTTCTAGTATCTTGGCAAGGAAAAAGATATAAGATAGAGAATATAGAAGATGCACAGAAATTCTATGAAGAATACTGCAAGAGGGAAATAGAACAAAGAAGCAAAGAGGAAATAGAAAGTAGAGGTCAAGAGGAAGAAACATCAGAACATAATGAAAGAAACAGGAGAGAAGAACAGAGGCAAGAAAGAGAGAGAGCAGAGAAGGAACGTGCGAGAGGGAAAAGTCAGATACAAACTACAAGTAAAAAACAACAACCCCAGTTAAAGATGGATCAAGAAATAACAATTATCTCGATAAACTTGAATGGACTAAATGCACCAAAAAAAAAAAAAAGAGCCTAGATGTTTAATAAAATAAGAAGGTTAAGAATGGTGAAATCAATTCAGGACGATAGCTGGCATATAGACTGCAGAACGAAAGAGAAAAAAGGAAATGATATGAAACTATATGGGTTTGTGGAAATATCATCCCCAAGAAAATATAAATTAAGATTTGAAAGAGACGCCTATAACAATAGAAAAAGAAAGGGAGGGAAGAAGGAAGGAGAGGAGAGGAGGAAGGAAGTAGAGAAGGGAGGGAAGAAGGAAGGGAAAGGAGAGGAGGGTGGAAGGGAGAGAAGGAGAAGGAGAGATAGTAGGAAAGGAAGAGGAAGAGTGGAGGAGAGGTAAGGGAAGAAGAAAGAGGTAAGGAGAGGTGGGTAGAAGGGAGAGAAAGAGAAGGAGAGAAGGGAGGAAGGGAGAGAAAGAGAAGAAAAGAGGGTAGGAAGGGAAAGAGAGAGGGTAAGAGTAGGGGAGAGGTAAGGGAAGAAAGAAGTAGAAGGAGAGAAGGAAGGAAAGAAGTAGAAAGGAAGGGAGATAGAAAAGAAAAGAAAGAAAATAACAGGGGCTAGGGATGGTAAACAAAACAATCCAAACTGTACCTTATAACCTTTTAAATGGAATAACAATAGTATAAGAATGGCAAAGAAAAAGAATAACCACGTGAATGTATACCTATAATTATATGTAGGAGAATAAATGACAGTAAGAATATATAGCACAATATAGGTAAACAATATTTGGTTATAAATAGCTAAGTATAAATAAATATAGAATTGTACATAAAAATGGATAATGAATAAGGAGATCATGAATGCAAGATAGATACGTATAGAAGGGAAAACACTAACTGCAAAGAAACTGATACGGAACTGTTGTATGATATATGATGGAACTTATTGTTCCTATGTTGTCTTAAGTCATGTGTTTGTTTTTGTTGATGTTTTTATGTGTTTAAAATAAAAAATTATAAAAAATAAAAAAAGAGATGGAGAGCCAGTACTTTAGGACTAAGCTTACTACAATATGTACAATATGAAGACATGAAGGAAATTTGTGTTCTCTTATGGTCTTTGAAACAATTACTCTTGAACAAAGAAAAATAGCAAAGGAGCAATATTAATGATTTATGGTGTATTATTAAAGATTTCTGGCATACAAATTCCAACTTTGAATATTTAGGGAAATGGGAGCTAACAAAACGTACAGCAAAGTCAATGAAAGGTGGAACATTTTCAGAGGCAGCAATGCTAAGATTAGTCTCTGGAAAGATTAGGACAAATTCACTGGAATTCAGACAATAATGATATCATATCCCATTTTAAAGCAATAATTATAAGGGCAGTAATCAGGCATTGTTGAAGAGATAATGCAAAACTGGAACAATATCAGGTTGCATTGCCTGAGAATCCAATAACGTTGAAAATGTATTTTGAGCAGATACATAAGGTCTATACCATCTAACAAGACCAGAATTTGGAGGAGAATGTGAAAACAAAGTCATGGT
This sequence comes from Thamnophis elegans, assembly GCF_009769535.1. NCBI lineage: Eukaryota > Metazoa > Chordata > Lepidosauria > Squamata > Natricidae > Thamnophis > Thamnophis elegans. The sequence continues at coordinate 34,024,688 of NC_045543.1, forward strand.
CAGATTTATACGAAAAATACCCAGAATGGAAGTACAGTAAGAGACTTGTATCCCAGCTTTAAACTGGGACTATCAAAATTGATTTGATTGAGGGCTGCATCAGGGTTGTATTTCACCTCAGGGGGCTGGGTTGGCATGGCTGGGGTAGGGTGGCCAGAGCCACCCTACCCCAGCCATGGCCACTCAACATCACTTGTCAGGGGCACCTGTGATGGCCCGGGCGGAGCTGGGGGGATCAATTGTCTTCAGCTAGGAAAGCGAGACCAGGGAGATTGCTAAGCCCTTGTCCTCCAGAGGAGCCTTACTGTCCCTTTCAGGCCATGTGGAGAACCCCCGGAAGAGGATGCAGGCTGTCCAGAGCCTTAGGCAGCAGAGGGCAACACCCAGCCTGGCCCTCAAGCTCCGAGGACACCAGGACCCCACAGCCCAGCCCCACTTCCCTGAGGGGATGCCTGCCTGCATTTACCTTCTCCTCCTGCTGCTCTTCTCTCTCTCCTTGGCCAGGTTGTTCATAGTGTGTGCAGGAGGGCAAAGTGTGTGGGTCAGAGGGAGGCCAACTTCCTCTTCATACAAGGAGACTAGGCTTTGTAACCAAAGCATCCTTGGTGATAGGGTAGGAGACTACCAGGAGAGAAGGAGACAAGAGGATGGCAAAAGGGCAGCAGGGCTGCTGGTGGCCAAGTGCTAAGGCAGGACCTTCCTTCCTTTCTTCCTCCCTTCTTTTTCCTTCCCTCTTTCTTCTCCTTCCTTCCTGCCTCCCTCCCTTCCTTCCGAATGCAACCCCTCAAGCTCTGGTTTTTCTGGCAGAGGGCTGCAGGAGGCCATCACGGTCCAAAATGGAGCCTGGGAGGCCATGCGCGCCCCGCCCCCCAAGCTCCATTTTCTCTGGCAGAAGTACTTCTCTATTTCCAGGGTGGTCCTGTGGGCCAGATCTAAGCATTTCATGGGCCAGATCCAGCCCACGGGCTTTGAGTTTGACATCCCTGTCACGGAACATAAACTGCAGGATAGTAAGCAGAATAACTGTTTTAACTTGATTTTGGAAAAAATCACTGCTAAACACTGGAAAGCAATTCAAAGACATTTGTTCTAAACAGTGATATACAATTTGTGAGTGAAATTGGATTATCATTTTGAAGGGAAGATTTAAAGAGGTTGTACATCACTTCAGTATTAATATCTTTTTATTTAATTATTTGAAGTCTTGATTATTTTTATTCTAATTTGTTGATAGCTGTGTAATTTTTATATATACATATATATATATATATATATATATATATATATATATATATATATATATATATATATATATATATATATATATATATATATATGAATGATAGATAGATAGATAAGAAACTATTTTACCAAACTTAAAAAAGAACCAAATCACATACATTTGAGAGAAGCTATGCAATTTCTAAATCAACACTCGGAGGTTTCTTCCATATTAATGTTGTTGAGAAAGAGAGACAGAGGAAGAATGACATTGAAATAGAGACTCCTGTGCTGTTACCCAGCAGTGGAAAGGTGAACTCAATCAAGGTATCCTGCTGAGTGGATCTCACAGGGCATTAATTAATTAGGAGGCAATTTTTCGAGGAATGGAAGGATGGATGGATGGTCAGATGGATGGATGTAGCAAGTTAAAACTGAATTCACATTAGAAATGCTTCAAATAAAGAGATCAATCAAAACTTTTCATACATATGGTAGCATTCTCTCTAACACACACAATTTACAAATTGGGAGCCCTTATGATTTAGAAAAGATAAATGGCAACATTTTACCAATATAGATTAGTGTGTCACCTATCTGGAAAGAATAGATTTAAGTCACCCATGCACTAGCGATATCCAAGTCAGAATCTGTAGCTTTTGCATGAAGGCATCATAGAGATATTGCTGGGAATTAGAAAGTTACTCATATGATACATACATTGCCAAGTTGCAATGGTTAACAATGTATCTCTGAATACAAATTATAATGCATTTTTCACTTAGAAGTAATGAATGCTTCAGTTGAATTGATAGCCTCAGCATTACAGCTGCATCACTTTACTACCTGCAGTGGAGGTACTTCTGTTTCTGACAGCAGTCAGAATGGTGAGTTGTGAGAGAAAGAGCCTTTTCTGCACATTTCTACAACATAATACCAATTGAAGTTATTAAGCCCCATCATTATCCTCATCCCTTAGGAGCTGCATTTTATGGAACAGCAAGTATTAAGTTGAAATGATATTTTATTATTAATTACTTTTACTGATTGTAGTATTTAATGTTTCTATATTTTACTTTATAAGCCATTTTGGACTTTCTATCTTGGAAGATGACATGTTTATGTAAACTAATTTAGCTAATCACGTAGTAAGACAAAAGAAGATGGCATATTTCATGTACCAACAAGGGAGAAATGAAGAACCTAATGTAAAAGTTATTGAGGAAATTCCTGAAATATCAGAAATTTGTCCTCAACTTTAGATCCCAGAGTTACTTTATATGCATTGATCAAGAGTTCAGTTTCTGCATTAGGGTTACTGATTAGAATTGTCAGCATTAGGATTTAACCAGTTTTAAATGTGTCAAAACATAAACCAGCATTTGATCACTGATGATTAATGGCAAGTGCACTTCCCCAAGTGCTTCTATTAAGACCTTTGCTTTCTTATGGTTAGTCTCTGCGCCAAGATTAGGTTGCTATTCTCAAAAGGGGCCTGTCAGAAGAGGTTTTTATGCTTTGAGAAACTAGTGTTTGAGAAAACGGGATATTTACAACATATCCGTAAAGCAGAATAGCTATAATACAAGAATGTACCTACCTGCAGAATTAAACATTAAGAAGGAATAACATTTAGAAATGATGTAAAATATGAGTTAGAACACCTATTCTTTGTTTAGCTCAGAATTATTTTACATACTACAGTTAAATTGGAGTAGAAGGGGAAAGAGGATCATAGTTCAAATCATTTTTGTTTTACCTGTTTGGCAGGGCAGTTCAGGGCAGACAATCTGAGGATCTGAAAAAAGAGTAAAAAAATACTTGATGGACATCATTCAGATCACATTTAGCTTACAACTACAACAGTATGCTATGTATACATATCAACAATTAGGCAGGATATTGAAAATATTAAGTTTTAAACTAGTGCAACAAAGAGAAGCTAATTAATCCTTTTTTCTTGGGCCATTTATGGTTCAAAATGATCTTCCATGGAGGGATAATGACATGTCAGCCTAGGAACCTTTCCCCCTTTGGCATGAAAGTGAAACAAAGGGACTAAGAGAATACTCCATTGTTAACAACAAACCAATTGAACCTCATTTTCATTAAGGATGATAGCCTAATCGTGTAGAATTGGTATTCAGACTCACTCTAAGATTGGCAATGACTACATTGAGCAATCTTTGAAAACTGTCCTTTAAGACTTTACTAGTGGGTACAAAATATGGTGAGTCTGTGCTTTGTGCTGCACAGGCCTTCTTAATTAAACTGCATTAGCAAATGCAGTTTTCTTCATAGTGAACTATGAATGCAGTTGGGTATGAACATTATCTTATTGAAACAATGCAATTTTCTCCCACACAAACTATGATTTAAACTTTCAGTCAATATTTGAAAGCGAAAGCCTCAGTGCTGGACCAGAGCAATCCCTACTGGCCATTCCTTCCAATTCTGAATTGGATTCTGAATATCACTAGAGCAGTGATGGCGAACGTTTTTTGGCTCGCGTGCCAAAAGCGGGGGGAGCGCAGGGAGGTTGTGCGAGGGTGTGCCACACCCATAATACAAGGCATGCATGTGTGCATGACCAGCGCTCCTCCCATTTTTTACATGCTCTTTTCACTTTCCCCAGGCTACAGAGGCTTTATAGGAGCCTGGGGAGGGTGAAAACAGCCCCCCCGGAGGCCCTCCGGAAGCTCCTGAAGCCTCCAGAGGGCAAAAAATGACCCTATGAGCAAACTGGAAGTCCTGGTTTGTCCATAAGGCCATTTGTAGTCCTCCAGAGCTTTCAGGGAAGCCTCCAGAAGGCCCCTGAAGGCTCCGGAGGGCCAAAATCAGCCCTACGAGCAAACCAGGTCTGTTCCTGAATAGAGCAGGTTTTTTGTCCTCCGGAAGCTTCAGGGAGGCGTTTTTTACCCTTCCCAGGCCTCTGGAGCCTGGGGGGGTGGGTGAAAAATGGCTTCAAAAAAAAAAAAGGCTGAAGTCAGCTGGCCAGCTGACAGGGCAACGTCTCACATGCCCTGACAAATGGCTCTGCGTGCCACCTGTGGCATGCGTGCCATAAGTTCGCCATCCAAGTAGTAGCCCTTGCTACTTTTTAAAATGGAGATGCCATGAACATAATACTTAGCCCAAATATATGAAAACTACAACATGCCATATTACTTTCTTGCAATTAGCTTTAGCGAAGCTTGCATTGACTGACCTGGACAGAGTTCAATCTCTATTTTGTCAAGGAACTCTTCAGCCACTAAATCAGTGAATACTTTCATTCTTTGGACTCTGCCTTGGTCATTACAAGCAATTGCTTTCAGAGTCTCCGATTCTTCATCTACATTGAACATGTCTCCAATCCCAATGGCATTGACCACAACATTTCCATCACAGAGGGCTTGTAAGTTTGAATCATTATCTCGAGGGTCATGACGTCCATCAGTCACCACCACAGCAAACACTCGGGCTTTATCTCTCCGGCTTTCTTTGATGAGTGTTTCATAGGCAAACTGAAGTGCAGAGGGAGTCCAGGTGCCCCCTGCAATCCATTCCAATTTTTTCACTGCTTCTTTGAAACTAGAGAGTGAGTCAATGCGCTTATCATTGAGCTGGATGGCTTCAAAGGTTCCCTTATGACTGTACTGTACCACTCCAACACGGGCACCTGCCAGGAAAATAAGCTCAGTTATAATTCCTAGATTTTGATATTCTATTTCCCCTTCATCACAGTGATCTCTAACCCCCAGCCTGTTTGAATGCAGATTCACATACGTACTGGGCCAATGATTTGAAATCATTTTTAGAGACCATTAATACAGTTACTGTAAAATAATGCTCAGAAAAAGTATCATTTTTCATCTTTAGGGAAAGGGATGGTTCCCAAGTCAAATAACAATTGACACTGACATAATCTCATATCTCATATGGCGACCACAAAGACATCAGTTGCCATTGATATTGCCCTCTAGAACAGACCTAAAAGGACATTTTGGATCTTCTTTGTATTGATGACACCACTGGAAGCTCTTCTATTGTATCATCCTTCCCTTAAGAGCAGCACTAAGTAGAAAACCAACTACTCCAATGAAGTTTCCAATGCACATAGAGGTTGATCAGAAAGGTCTGTGGATATGTTAGAGAAAACTGAGTCCAAATACAGATTTTTCTATATATCTTTTTTTAAAATTAGACCAGTGTGGAATACTGGTGGGACAAGATAGCAAATATTTGTAATAGTGACATGGGTCAGATATTGCTTCCTATGTTGCAATTAATTAGCGAGTAAAAAAGTATATGTCATCATACACGTATCGGAGATCATTGCAGCTATGGAGAATATTCAGCTGTAAGAAGAAATCGTCAGTTACTGACCTGTCTCAGATTTTGGATCTTTGGCAATGGACCCTAGCCTGCTCACCACATTGATAACAAAATTTTTCTCCAGGGAAAAGTTGGTGTAGCCGATACTCTCTGAACTGTCTATGACGAAGACAATGTCCAATGGACCACACCGCTTCTCACAATCTATGAAAAAGGAAGACAAAATAGTAACGAGTACCACCATAAAATGAGTCCAGAACTATAACAACAATGCACTGCAAATAACTGAGAAGTATTTTAAAGTATGGAGCCTCCTGAAGCCTATTTGAATACTGCACATGTGAACAAACCAGGAGCTAACATTTTGAGTGGTTGCTAAACTAGCTTTCCCCAACCTGGTATTCTCTAAATATGTTGTCCTGTTCCCCCTAGTCCCCCCAGTCAACATGGCTAATAAGAATGGTGAGAGATAGTGATGCAAGGGCACTAGAATACAAAATGCAGAAAGTCAGGCAATACCATAGATTATCCAGGCCATGTGTCCCCAGGCAAAGCTGTGCTTCTAAACTGTCCCTTCCAACATAGTCTAAAGCTTGGCATTTGGAAGCTTAAGCTCCTGGTACAGCTAAATGCTGGATCGCATTAATTAAGTAGCTTGGTCAGTCATTGTTAGTTCAGAGTGAATAATGATGTCAGTTCAGATCCCAGAAAAAAAAGTAAAAGTATATTCTTTCACTTCCAAATGCATCCTTTCTAAGTTAATGGCCAATAATTTTAAAGTAACAACAAAACAAATAAATAATATCCTTCTGGGTTATTTCCTACATTAGGCACATATCCATGGAACTGTGACTATTTCTGCCTATTTGCAATGAATTAAAAACAAATCTACTGCTTAGAGTCATCTACAGATCTGCAAATTCTTTTGATGTAAGGGCTATTAGTCCTATCCTAAACTGTCAAAAATTAGCCTAGCCATTAAATAACTGAAGAACACTATTATATGATGGCAACTTTCCCCTATCAAAATGGTATAATTTCTCCCTTCTCAGAGAACCCTTCTGCTCTAAATGAAGATCATGCAAAGACTCTCAACAAACCACAGCAGCCACAGGTCTCTCTGATGTAGGTCATCACATCGCAGTCCTATCAATGACAACAACAGCAATTATTATGCATGCAAGAGATACATGGACATCAGCAGATTATTATAAATATTATACTGTAATGTGCATTCCAATGTTCCATTATTGTAAGACTATAAGTCCACAAATATCTGCCTATCTTCAACAAAACATGATAAGAGAGTACATGCATTAAGATGTATATCAAACAAAATCAGCTTCTGATTATAATTTATATTATGCCAAATAGTGTGAAGCAGCATTTGCTGTGCTTTTTCATAGCTCACAACAAATTATCACTGATACAATAAAGGCAGCAAAGTGACCAAAGTGAGCATGCAGTATAAAAAATGTTCTTGACTTACAGTTAGGCCAGGATCTCCAGGAGGACCAGGATCACCCTAGAAAAGAAGATGATGGAATCCACCTTTCAGAGATTTCAGGATGTAAGAAAAATAATATATCCACTTGCAATATATTTTAATATTCACTAGCTTTTGGAAATATAAGTGTTGCTTTAAATAAGTAGAATTAAGGCAGGAGAGCATAGAAAATGTATCATGGCATGTATAAAAATTCATCATTCAGAGGCTTAAGAATGATTGTGAATGATGTCACAGTTTTGCTGATAAGTAACTTAGGAAAAGGTTTATTTGCTTTGAACACGAACATGCGGTTTAAGCATAAATCTATTTCTGTGTATACATAGCAAACAGATAGATTTAAAAGTCTCACTGATTTGATTATTTTTTATACAAAGGCCTGAATGAGAGACAGTAGCAGATATGAGAGTAATGAGATGGTTTTGATTGAGGGACTGAATGTGTTTTGGTAGAGGCAAAAATAGTTGTTGGGAATAAATTAGATATAAATAGGAACAGAGCAATAGAAATATGACAAAATGTCAGAGTGCTTCTGATGCAACTTTGTGTTCAAAGGACAAGGAAATGGGGGAGGGGGGCTCAGCATACAAATTCTTCTCCTTGAAATCCTGAGGTAAGCACTAAATAAAAGGGGAAAGGACATCTCTACCTGGTCTGCTTTTTTTTTACAGCCTACAGTAAGTAATGGATGTTACTTGCAGTGCTGGCAGCACCATTACCAACCTCTCTGCAGACATAAAGTAAATGGACTGCTGTCAGAGCTTAGAAAGTGACATACTTTCTTCCCATCTTAGGGACAAAGGCACATTACTGGGGATATCAAGGTAGTCATTTCTTTTGCCTCCTGCTTCTCTGGTTTGGGATTGCTCAAATGCCTCACCCCAAGGGAAGGGAGCCATGCACAACTGATGCACAACTATAATACCTCGGGTCCAGGTTCACCATCTGTTCCTCTGGATCCAGGCGGACCTGGAAGGCCAACACCTCCCTAGAGAGACAGAGGAATGCAGTTAAAGGAGTGAATGAAGAAGGTTTTACTGAAGAATACAGAAAATGAATGACAGCTCTTTGGATACAGATTATATTGTTTCAAAGAGGGTTTAAAGGGGATTTATAACTCTCTGGGTATATAATTATTTCTCTCTCTGCCACTCCCCCCTCATTCTCTCTCTCACACATACACATCATTTGCAGTGTTTTTAAAAACCCTTGTAAGATCATTTCAGCCCTAAGCAGAAATGGAGCCAAGAGGCAAACAGTTCCCAACCAGTACAACATTTAAATTAGGTTTCTAATCTATAATTCATTAAAGAATTCTGAGAAAATCCAACAGGCTTCAAATATTATAACCATTGCAGGAAACATACATAGTACCCCAGTAAAATTTGCAACTGTATTTTAACCAAAGGCCTGAGAAATCTGGAACCACAAGCTCTCTGGTGTTTAAATCTCCTTGTCATAAGTATATGATATACATATTATCTACATACAATACAATAATTATAAGGGTATATTCAATTATATATGAGATATAAGGGATGTTCTAATTCTTAAGATTACGTGGGCAACAGTATAATTTAAAGCCTAGGAGAGAAGCCTGTAAGTTTATAAAAGATATGAGTTTACTATTATGAAATATCAGCTTATCATTAGCTAAACCCATGATAAGCCAAAGAGCAGTGGAAGAGCACACAGCAAATGCTTTTTAAATCAGAATATTAAATTAGTCTTCAAATGGTGAAAGTTATTAAACAGTTTAGAGAATGTAAGATCAAGAGTCTACTTACATCATCACCTGGATCTCCTTTTTTCCCTTTAAGTCCTTTTGGTCCAAGGTCACCTCTTGCACCCTGTCTCAAAAATGGTATAAAGAAGAGTTTGTTTTGTATTTTCCTCTACAGCTCACTATTTTCTTCTCAATACCTCATTTTCCTCTATTATTCCTTCAGAAAGAGGGTTCTGCCTGATTCAGTTAAGGGCTTAAGCTAAATGGAAATAAAAAGAAGTTTGTGAGAAGAACATCTCAGCAGGAGGTGGTTGCTGAAAGGTGAAGTCCACACCTCTTAAAGTTGCTGGGCAGAGAAATACTGGTATTAATCTTGTGGCTTGAGTTGCTACTGGCAACTCAAGAGACCCCAGAGCAATTCCACTATGGACGCTACCTATACCTTCCTCCTGCCAGTTCTCATAGCTGCTTCTGGGATCAGTTCCTCAACAAATGAAGGAAAATAACATGACATCACCTAATGTCCAATTTATTAGCAAAAGCAAGTACATAAGTGTACAATACCTCTGGGCCTGGATGACCCTTTTCACCTTTGTCACCCTAGAAAGAGAGAAAAGTGTCCCAGTTTTCATTTTGTCTTGCCATAGATTTGTTCAAATATAAGAAAGTATAGCATAAAATTTCATATGGTGATCAATAAATTAAATCATTAGATTAGTTAACAGAGAAATGAAGAATGAGAGTAATAAAATCTGATGAACAATATTTCAAAAAACTGAATCCATCACAACATATTAAATCATAGTTAATAATCATTGAATAAGACACAATTTGCTTGGTTCACATAACATACAATGTACCTATTATGGCTAAATATGGTCTGTCGATGTTTTCTCTGTCAATGGACATTGAATTGAATGTATATGGCTTAAACATTCAAAAATATATTCTGTACCTCACAATAAAAGTTTAAAGTATACAGTATGCTAGTTGTATATAAAACATTTTCTTAATTGCTCTTTCATTTAAGTATTAATTTTTTTGCATTTTTTAAAATGGATCTGCATTTAAAATAATCTGTTGCAAAGATAATTCTTTCATCTACTTGTAAAGGAAAATCATTGTAAAACTGCTTAATTAGAAAATTATTTTCTGTTGTATGTTTTTAATCAATGCTTTGCTATATTTTTCACATCATTTCTTTCACTTATCCATGACGTGAGCAAAAGAGATGGGAAAAGGAGATTAATTTCTTTAGAAAATATTGGAAGGCAGCGGGGGAGGGGTGGCTCTGTTTATTTTAGTAAATGTTAAAAGAAGGATAAGGCCTCTCTTGTGTTTTTATCTTTTACAATAAATATGCACACAAGGATATTGTTTTTACAGCTTTAAATTTGGCAGCATTTCCTGAAACTGTCAGAAAACCGTGCTCCTGCATGTTTGCAGGAACATTCTAAGAAGTTCAAAAGAGGAGGATGTAAATGTAAATGACTCTGCCTTTCCAAAGAGAGAGATTTTTGGTTCCTAAACCAGCGAGGAAACCGCTGTTCTTGGAAGGATTAAAAATATAAGTAGGTGAATAAAAGACAGAGAAGAGACTTTCTCATGGATTTTTCCACAAATGAACTTTTCTAATAGTGCTTCTGCTTTGTTCTGGGAAGCTCTTTATGTTAAGAATTAATATAAATATACCACACCATAAAAACATACCCGGGCTCCCCTGGGACCAGGTGCACTTAATCCAGGTCTTCCCCTATCACCCTATGATTAAAACAAGAAAATAAAGATACAATTCAAACATTTCATATAAAAGATTCCAGAAGTTTGCTTCTGACTAATTTGAATGACAATTGAGCTTAGCTCTTATTATTTATATATTACAATTAATTGTATACCACCAAGTTTAATGACTCTGGCAGATTACATAGATTTAATTATATTGCAACATGCATAATATCACCAATTCCATAAAATTAACTCCAAGCTTTCTTTTATAATCTGGAAGAAAGTTAGTACCAAATTTTTTATACTTGGTATACAACACCCTCAATAATTTCCACGATAAAGAAAACATACAATAATAGACAATTGAAATGCCTGGAAACAGAAGAAAAAATTACCAAAAGTGGTAGACACATTTTAAAAAAATCAAAAGTACTGGAAAGATATGCATGGTACAATGCAGAAAACTTAAATTCAAAATGAAATAACAACCTTCTTACTAGGTATAATCTCAAAAAAACCTCAATAAGAAATATAAAATCTAATCAACTTTATGTTTATCAACATTAATATTTTAGAAATCATAGTTAATGTTGATTTAAACTTTTTTACAACTAAATCTGTTCATGACCGCCATTAAAAAATAATTTCCTGACCTTTGTCTGTGTGTGTGTGTGTGTGCGCGTGCGTGCCCTGGACAAGTCCCTGCAGGTTTCTTGGCAAGGTTTTTGAGAAGTGGTTTGCTATTGCCATTGCTTCTCATTCCGAAGGCTAGGAGAGAGTGACTACCCCAAAGCTCTCAGATGACTTCATGCCTAAGACAGTACTGGAATTCACAGTCTCTTGTTTCTATCCTCAATCATTATATCAAACTGACTTTCCTTTTTAAGTTTAATAGGTCTTTAACAGTGGTGGGTTTCAAAAATTGTTCGAACCTACTCTGTGGGTGTGGCCTCCTTTGTGGGAGTGGCTTGCCGCCCATGTGACCGATATGAAATTATGAATTAGTACTTAGGTCGGTCCAAGTAGCTATTCAGAAACTCTGGCATTGAAGCATGCAAGTCTTAAAACTGTCAAGTTACAAGATCCTTGCACCCCTAACCCTTTAGAAAAAAAAACTAGGGGTCTTCAAACCTGACAGCTTTAAGACTTGTGGACTTCAACTCCCAGAATTAATCCTCCAGTCACGTTGGCTCAGGAACTCTGGCATTGAAGCATGCAAGTCTTAAAGCTGTCAAGTTACAAGATCCTTGCACCCCTAACCCTTTAGCAGTGGTGGGTTTCAAAATTTTTTGGAACCTCTTCTGTAGATGTGGCCTGCTTTTCGGGTCCACTGGTGGAACCTCTTCTAACCGGTCCGGTAGATTTGACGAACCAGTTCTACCGAATAGGTGCAAACTGGTAGGAACCCATTTCTGGCTTTTAATGAGCAAGCAGTATAGAAGAACCCAATTCAGTTGGCAAGAAACACCGACTGAAAGATAATGAACAATTTATTAAAAATGCTATGAATCTGAATGTTCAAGAAAGACATGGTGAATGACAAAACATCCCCTCTGTCTTGAACATGGGCTTAAAACAAGGCTGTCTTAGCTGATTAAATCAAGTTGATATTACAAAACAAACAAGAGCAAACCTAAGTCTGTTCCTGGTAGCTACAGGCCTTACCTTGGGTCCTTTAGGCCCCATATCGCCCCTTTCACCTTCTCTCCCAGGACCTCCAGGTGAGCCCTGCAAACAGAAAGTGGAGAGAAAACAAAGAGATGGAACATAGAAATGAATGATCAGGTGTAGCATGCTAAAATCTCTGGCTTAATCATTGATCTTTTCTGATTGTTTCAATCCCTTGCTATCTGCATCATTTTTTCTAGTGAAGACTGCATTACTTATTATAATACTATGTAATAATTAAAATTATAATCGAATTATACTCAAATCCTAAGCGAGACAGAAAAATACACATTAACAAAAATTCAAAAAAACACTTTTCCCAAAGTTGAAATGCAGATACAACACATCATTTGAAGTGCTATTAGTGTTTATTCTCTTGGGCTACTAGGGACAATTCTAATAAATAATAAAAGAAGAGTAATAGATTTTGGATCCTCCCAGAGATGTTGTGAACTGGGAAAACAGGGAAAACCGGACAAGTGAAATCTATAGCAAGAAGCAAAGAATAAGGCTTTTAATTTTGACTGAAATAATTTGTACGGGGAAGAAAATGTATTTTTTTTTATTTGCTGTTTGTTGGAACAACACAGGGAGCAAGTTAATAGCTGTATCCTGTAAATATGCTTAGATAAACTTACAGGGTTGCCTTTTTCTCCCAGTGAACCTGGTGAACCACGCTGGCCTGGTGGTCCTTGATCTCCCTGTGAAACAAAATGTGAGATGAACAGTCAGAGCTATCCCATACATCAGATGCACATATAGACTGGGTGAAACCAGGCTTAATACCAGTAACTGTGAGAGGGATCTTGGAGTTTTGGTGGACAGCCAGTTAAATATGAGCTAGCAGTGTGCAGCAGCAGCCATAAAAGTCAATGCAATCCTAAATTGCATTAACAAAGGGATACAATCAAGATCAAGTAAGGTACTAATGCCACCCTATAAAGCCCTAATAAGACCATACCTAGAATACTGGATCCAGTTTTGGTCACCACACTATAAAAAGATGTTGAGACTCTAGAAAGAGTCCAAAGCAATTAAGCAACCGGGAGTGGAAATCATGGGTGGGCCTGTCCACCCGCCCTGGCTCTATGCCGTCCTAGTTAGGCATGTTTTTGAGGCCGGGCTCAGTTGTGGAAGGCACGTGTGCGAGCAAAGCACATGCAACGGAAGGGCAGATACATACTTGGAAGGGGCACTTGCGCTGGCGAAGGGGGTGTACATGCAGCGAATTGGTGGTAACAAAGTGTGAAGTGCATCGCTGGTCATAACAAGTGAAAATGAGCCTATTTATTTATTATATATAGGCAGTCCTTACAACCACAGTCCTTACAACCACAATGGAGCCCCAAATTTTTGTTACTAAGCAAATGAGTTGTGCTCCATTTTACAACCTTTTTTGCCACAGTGAATGTGAAGTGAATCACTGCAATTAAGTGAAACGTAAGTGAATTGCTAAGTCAATCTGGCTTTCCCATTGACTTTGAATGTTGGAAACCAGTTGGGAAGGTTGCAAATTGTGATCTCAGGAATCCGGATCAGTGCAACTGTCATAAATACATGCCAGATGTCAAGTGCTTGAATTTTGATCACATGACCATGGGGATGCTATAATGGTCATAAGTTTAAGACTGATCATAATTTACTCTTTTCAGTACCGCTGTAACTTTGAATGGTCACTAAATTTCATTGCAACAACAAATAAGGAAGAACAATTTCTATTAGATAACGTTGCAGTCTTTAGACTATATTTCCGTAAATACATACTACGAAAGATGTGTTAACAGCTAGCAAAGACTATCAGGATTCTTGATTTTGAGGTTCCTTAATCATATGGAATGCATACCTCACAATGAAGTATATTGTTTCTTTTAATTGTGTTAAAAGATAGTTTCTTTTAAAGCTAACTCTTAAACTGTAAACTACTTAGAGCCTCAAAATTGAAATATTAAACATTAATATTAACCCAGTTGGAAAGGAGACCCAGTGTCAGAAAGTTGTGTGAACAAGGAGGCAAGACATTCAGGGTGAAAGTGAAGAATCCATAGAGGACAATTTTTAGAACACAGAAGTTATCCAGACAATTAAAAATTAAACGTTATCCATAAAATTTTAGAGGACAAAAGTTATTCAGAGAAAGCTCCAGATTTTTGTTTCCCATCAACTCTATTAAATAGTATAATTAATAGTGGATAGTTGTGACTGGACTTCTTGTCTTCTTTCCCCTACCCTACCATCTTTATTTTCTTCTGTCAGGAATTGAGCATCAAAGTTTTTTACATTTAACACAATAAAGTGCCATTTTGCCAGGATATTTTAGTGGTCGCACACATTCTAGTAAACCAATAATATGTAAATATCTATAATAATAGGGAAACCTTTTTCAATCTACTTTTAAAGTAGTGACTAGAGAAGTCTAAATGGGGTGCGGAGTGGCATTGACTGATATTCTATCATACATTTCTTCCTTTCTCTCCAACTTCTCCTGGTAGACCCCTTTGTCCTTCAGAACCAGGATCTCCCTATGAATAAAGAAATAATTCATATTAGTTATTGCTTTCAACTCTATTGTAGCTTACTATGTATAATAACTGAGAGAAAACTCCAGAAAGACATCCATCCACCCATAAATTAAATATTTAAACCTTAATGTAAGGTAAACATTGGGGACCTGGATTAATATTTCGCTACTTTCTTATTGATCTCTAAATCTGTTTATTGCCCTATTTATTGCAACAGGTAATCATAACTAAAAATAGCAATAGCAATAGCACTTAGACATACACCATTTCACAATGCTTTACAGCCTTCTCTAAGTGGTTTACAGAATCTGCATATTGCCCCCAACAATCTGGATCCTTATTTTACCGACCTCGGAAGGATGGAAGGCTGAGTCAACTTTGAGTCAGTGAGACTCAAACTGTCAGCCTCTACTTTGCTTGCTTGCTATTGGCTGCCATAGAAACGGGGAGGGTGGGGGCTTGTGGTATTTGGGGAGGAGAATTGCTGGTACTGGAGAAGTTAGCATGAAGGAAGTTTTGTTCTCACTACCTTCTGCGCATGCTGATGGCTCATGTTTGGCCTTGGTCAAGGTCAACCATCTCTGCATACCAACTGAATGAGGCCTTTTGAAGATGCACCACACATGACCCCTCTGGGAGTTGCAGATTGGATATTGGGTTGGGGTAATTGGGGGGAGGGTCCTGGGTAAACATTTGATATGTTCACGTCCGTGCCTTTTTGACTCAGATCTTGCTTTTCTTTCGCTGCTTTCATTTCATATCCAGTAAGAGTACTTTTATCTCTACTCAAATGGAGTTGGGGGTTTTCTTTCTTGGTTATTGAAGGAGGCACACCTGACACAAACTGCCAAACTGCTGGCAGCCAGCAGTCAGCAGAAGTAGTTTGCAGTACTGCTTTCTAACCACTGCACCACCATGGCTCTTAAAAATAAAGACAAAAGCCTCAAAAGGGCTTACAGACATTTGAGTCAATGGATGTCCTTAAAACTTTCAGAAGATATAATGGGCCTTGTGAAACACAGTGGGCATGGCCAAGTATAAAATGCTAATTTGCCAGGAGGAAAAAGATGCTACCTCTTTCTCCTGTCCCCCATTGGCTTCTCCTTATCTATCCTTTTCTTGTTTTGTGGACCAGCTGCCACTATGCTCCATTTTTATTTTCAAAGAATGCTCACGGAAGTCAGATAATTCTGGAGGCTGGAACTTTGCTTTGCAGAATGTCACTTTCCCAATATTATTTTGTTAAATTTTAAAAGTCAAATCAAGCAGGCAGCTGCCAAGAAATATACTGGTGAACTGACTGAAGTCTATCAGCACCATGTTAAAAACTCCAGCTAAGAAATAAAATTCACCAATGTGTCCTGGAAAATTAATAAAGGCAAAATATCATAAGTAACAGCTCCCTTTATCTTCCTAGAATCACAGTTGGGACACCCAGCAAGGACTGGGAATCAAACAAGTCTCTTTAGGAAGCAAGGAAAAACTTTTCTCATACAACCTTTGGTTCTTTTTTTTAAATAGCTTATTCATTTCCACTAGAAATCTACATGTATCATTCCCTTTCCCAAGATATATTTTTTTAAGCACTAGTGTTGAAAAGGTTTATATCAGTTGTTTTGGATACTTGTTGAATTTACTTTTTCCCCCTTGGATCCTTGGTTTCCAGGTGTTCCTATGTCTCCAGGATCACCACGACGACCCTAAGCAAAACAGAGTAAAATTATTTTTAAAAAATCAAAATTCAAATGTGGATTACTTCACTGAAATGCTAAACAGCTGCACAAAGAGTACCTACTCCATTTTAAGACATGAAGATACTACCAGGAAAGGAAAGACAAATAAAAGCATTTGCTTATTAATGAACTAGAGCAAAATTCAGACCAATGCAACCTTTCAAATTTAAGATTTCTGCACTTAATATATAGCTTTTGGTGGATCAGTTCTCAAAGAGGAAGAAGAAGACAATGTGTTTATTTTAAAATTAAAACAATTCCTATTTGTTTTTTCTGTGCATTTCATCCATTAATATGTGCCAAGAGGAGACATTTTATTAAAATTTAAATATTAAGGCAGAAAACTAAGGATCAGACACTATAGTACATTTTTACATGATTACATTTGAATGTCATAAAAAGAAAGAAATTGGAAACTCCAAATTTTCTATGATTGATACCATGAATTGTTTCACAAGGTATTATATAAAGAAAACTGACCCCCAAAGTCTGGCACCAGCATCTAGATACTACATGCAGCTCTGAAGTATTACCCTTCTGAGTATCTTTTAAGACTTGTAATGCAGGCTGCCTCTGAAAAGCATTAAAAAAAGCAAAGCTAGAAAGCATCAATGGTCTTACAGCTTCTCCTCTTGGTCCCACAAGTCCTTTGCCACCTGTACTTCCCTTGGCACCCGGAAGACCAGGTTCTCCTTTGTATCCTTTTGGTCCCTTTGAAAATAAAATAAAAACAATAGAAACAAAACCTGTTAGAAAAGACTTTTGCACAACAAAAGGTAGTGCTCCAGAGGATTATCTGATTTGATCACACTGACCCACACTTCCAAATGTTCGGTTTTTGCAAAATTGTTTCCTGTCTCTTGTAATACAGATCATTAATTAATTTTCATCTGGATGGAAGGACCACATTTTAAGGGGTCTATCTAGATTTCTTTAACCAGTTGTTTATTTTTCTTTTTAGTCCTGCTAAATGCAGCTCTGAAAACAGCGGGTTAGAAGAAAGTCTCTCCAAGAAAAGCATTGCTGGAAAATGCTTACCTTCAGACCATCTGCCTGCAGATAGTTTCAAGCACAATGTTAGAGAGTTGAATCAATAATGGAGATTGTGAAATTTGTACTGGAGAGAGTGCAAATGTTGCAGTTTGGAAGCACATACTCTCTTAGGTACTTCATTTCAATCATACTTCCAATAAGTAGTTGTCCCCAATACAAATATAAATGAATGTTCCCCTTAACATTTGGGGGTTTACTACAGGAGATAAGTTTAGGTTTAGTTCAGTCTAATCAAGGCTTCTATTTTCCTAACTTTTTACAGTTGCTATAAAAGGAGCATAGATAGATATATCATATCCGTATTTTAAAATCATGTACTGATGCACTACAGTCTGCGAGTGGCTCTGTAGTGCAAAGAATTTAATTATTTCAGAAAAGTCACAATGTTACATACAGAACCTCCGACTTCCCCATTGGGACCAGGTGGGCCATGTTTGCCAGGCCGGCCAGGATCTCCCTGAAACAAGATGTACATAAGTTAGAATTTAATTATAATTGTTACAGTTACAGTTGTTATAGTTATAGTTGTTTTAGTTACATATGCATGCATGCATGCATACACATATACTGGAATCAAAATGAAATTATTTCCAATCAAACATTGCTATGGTCACCGTCACACCCAGCAGAAGGATGTATGTTGAAAACTGAGAAGGAAATTGCAAGTGCGGAGAAAAGGGAAGTTAAGTCAAAAGTTAGATGGAAGAGAAGAGAGAGAGAGGAGCAGAGGGGGCTGGCACGGGACACACCAGATTCAGAGGTCCAGGAGCAGGCAAAGGAGCACCAGATGGGAAGAGATGGTTAGGAAAGGGGCAACTAGCAAGGAACAAATGATTGGAACCTGGACCAGCAGCCAGTGAAACCCAGCAGTAAAAGAGATGCTCCAGCATGACTTGGTCAGAAGGAAGCGAAGATGTAATAAGTAACTCCTACCTAAAATTGATACAGTAAAGGTTAATCCATCTAGCCTGATCTGAGGAAAGTGGCTGGAGCAGCAGTGTACTTTGAAGGGGGCAAAACTGTCTCTAAAAACTAGGCTGAAAGGGAAGCAACTGTAACTTGATCCTCTCAAATAGACAAGGACTGTACAAGTTAGTGGAACTATATTTACCAAAAAGGTAAGGAGGTATGGCAAAGGCAGTGTTATTCTGGAATAAATATGTTTTTCAGAAGAAGGCCTCCCAGGAAAACCTATTCATCCTGGAAGTCATAAATTAGGGGTGGGGAAAAACCTTTTAACTTTACTTTTAAGCTACAAAAGAGAGAACAAAAAGAAGAATTTGCAATTGATCAACCAGAATAGTTTGGTTTATAGTGAGCCCAAATTTTACCAGTCAATGCAATTTTCTCCAAGTCATAATCTATGGCCTGAGACATCCATCATAAAATTAGCAATTATCAACAGAGGAACATAGAGATAGAAGACCACAGAGATAAGAAAAAAATAGAGCAGAATTAGGATTAGGCTAAGAGAGATATACATAAGTATAGAAACAAAATAGGTAATAAGATTCCTCTCCCACTTCAGATTCTGGAAAACTTAATTTTGTGCAATAAAACATTTCCTGATAGGAAAAAAAATGAGCCAAACTTTGTGCCTTGGCTCATGCCACCCTCAAGGAACTCATTAGAGATGTTTAGTGGAAGCCTGTTTTATTTCTCTTGCCTCTTTCCTAAGCAGCCAGAATTACTGAGATGCATCTAAAGCAGCTTTCCCCAATTTCAGGTCATGCAGAGGGCCAGGGGAGTGGAAAAATTGCAGGCTTTGTGCAGCAACATTCAGATCCAGCTTTGCTTACAGTGCAACCCTTTGACTTTAGTAAAAGTGAACCTTTCATTTCAAACATGTGGAGTTGAGGGTACCCTAATCCTAACCCTAAATGCTCAAATCAGGACAAGTCTGACATTAAGATGGATTTGAATTCCCAATTAAACAGTTCACCCATGGGAAAATTAGCAACTGGGAAATGGAAAGAGGCATGCAAGAAAAAATGTTCTCTAATTGGCTCTTAGCTCTCTTCCTATTGATAACAGCATTTTTGTTACCTTACTGTTCAGAATTTCCAGCTCCTTTTACATATTAAAACTCATCATAAGATTTGTTTTAATATAAAGGTAAAATCAATTGAACAGAGCAAACATGTAAGTTACTTTGTGACGCTGCAGAGAAGCTGCCTGTCTTCTCACCAGACTTGCCCTCTGAAGGTGCTCTGCAGTCGAAGAAAAGTATAGAGCTCTTTTAAGAGGCTGCAAAAGGACCATTGGTATTCCCACACTTTGAGAAGCACCTTTTGGAGGTCCATTCCAAATCTCAGCAGAGCCCTAGGATTCCCTGAGTGAAGAGCAACATCCTTTTGTTTTCCTACTTTGTAACCCAAAGTTCTAAAAAATATTTTTTAAACAAATCTCTACCATGTTCATTTCCTTTCACTATCCTTTTTCTAAATTAAATAACTTGAGAAAGTTTTTCAACTGAGAAATTACCCAGATTCATTACTGCCCTTGTTTGAATTTACTCTTCCTGACTCTGTCATGCTGACTTTAGTCTCTGCCAGTATGGAATAGTACAGACCTTTATTCCTTCCTCTCCTGGTAGTCCTTGATCACCAGGTTTTCCTGGGTAGCCATCAGGACCCTTAAAGAAAGAGCGGGGGGTGGGTGGGTGCGGGAGGACTTAGTCAGAAGCTATTTCATTTAGGAAAGTAGAATATAAACAACAGGAAAATGTTCTGTGACTGTAGATATCATAACGGTGAAAACATCTCACAATATTCATCCTGATGCTTATTTTTTTTCCATGCTTTAAATAGATGGCATTTTAGAAATGCATCTGAGGGAATTTAGATAAGATCTAAATGGAATTATTTGGTGGCAGTATAATAGAAAAATATGTAAAAAGTCTCTGCACAGATATTTAGAGGTACTGTAGATTTCATCCTTCTCAGAATTATATGGTGTAAATCTGAATGCTGAGGATGGAATCCAGCGTAGTAGTAAACATGATGGCTTTGCTCACATATCAGTTCTGCCAACAACCCAAACTATGTTAAACCTTTTACTTTCCAAACTAAAACTAGTTCCCGTGTCTTCTGTACAAAAGGTAAGCAAAAGTTTAATACGTTTTATGAACTTTAATGAAATTCAGGGTTTCTATTCAGCATAATGATGTAAATCACATTCTGAACTTAAAAAGAATGCTGAGAACTGGACACATTCATAATAGATCATTATTTTAAAGTAAAAATGGAAAAGATGGTAATATTTGTGAACTTTGAGAAGAACAGACTTAGGACCCAGCAATTGCTAATACTGCCTACCATTCTGCAATTAGTCACATACCAGAGGTGCCGATATGTAATACTTATTGTTGTTATTTTTACACTTATAATCTGCATCATCCTAAACATATCCCAGTCAGCTAATACTAAAGCAAAAAGCAGAAAAATATTATCAAATCATGTCAAAACGAAGTAAGTTGTGCACATTGCCTCTAAAAAGAGAAGACAAGTTTTATCTCACCCATGGATACATACTTGAATTTGCACTGTTATGGTACAAGCAGTTTGACTAATGTTACTAAGTGTGCTGTATACAGATGTGATTGTTGGTAGATGTTAAAGTATTATGATTGAATGATTACAGGCAACTGGAAAGAAGCATAAACTATATATCCATGGTGCATTAAATATTATTGAATACTTTTTCCTAAAGGATTTCTATTGGTTAGTCTTTTTTCCTCTGTCTGCTATTAATTCATTGACTAATTCGCTTGTACACTCTGAAAGCGCTCTTTCAAAACACTTTGCATCACTGTACTTTATTATTCACCTTGAAGAGCTGTACAGAATTTGTTAATAAAAGTCACCTTCTTGTTTCAGGTTTTTATTTGTTTTATTGATAAACAAACCAATGACATTTGTTTAATTTATTTTCAAGGTAAGCTTTTATAAAGTTCTCTCTCTCTCTCTCTCTTTCTCTCCCTCTCTCTCATCTATCTATCTATCATCTATCTATCTATCATCTATCTATCATCTATCTATCTTCGTAGATTTTCATGGGTGTAGGTATGCTGGTCTTATTGTATTCGGGTATTTTCCCGTGTAAGATTGAGATTTTCTTGGCAACGTTTCGGCAAGGTCTCACTCGTCATCTTCAGACTGGTGTTTTCAGCTTAAAGCATGGTCGGAGCTGCCATCTTTCTATAAAACTTGGTGGGGATGTGTGGAGTGCTGGCTTTGTTTCCGTAAGTGGATTGATTGGTTGTGTGGTTGTATTATGATTGGTAGATTGGTGCTGATTGGTGCTGGCTGTGTGTCCGTTGTTGTTTTGTGTTGTAACAGCCTGGGTGGTGGGTGGGGCTTGTTTGTCATGTTTATTCATGTTGTGTGGGTGTTTCTCTATTTTGATAGCTTCCATAATTATTCTCTTGTTGAAGTGTTCAGTTTTGGAGATTAATTTGGTTTCTTCAAAATTAATTTCATGTCCTGTAGCTTTAAGGTACTGGAAAAGGGAGGAAGTTTTTTCTTTTTTTCTGACTGCGTTCTTGTATTCTGCAATGCGTGCATTTATTCTCCTGTTCGTTTGTCCTATGTATGTTGCAGGGCAGATTTTGCATGGTATTTCATAGACTCCTTGGTTTTTTAGCTGGATCTTCTCTTTGGGGTTTCTTAAGATGTTGGCTATTTTTGGGTCAGTGTTGAAGGCTGTCTTGATATTGTGTTTGTGGATAATTTTGCTGATTTTATCTGTAGTGCCTTTGATGTAAGGGAGGAGGGCGATGCCGTTGTCCTGTTCTGCGTCTCGGTTCTTGGGAGGAGTTTCCCTTTGGATTAGGTTAGTAATTGTTTTTCTTTGGAATGTGTTGGAGATTAATACATTTGTGAGAGTGTGTAATTCAGTTTTCAGGTGGTCTTTGTCGGCTAGGCATTTGGTTCTGGAGATGAGGGTCTTGGCTACAGAGTTGATCTGTGCAGGATGGTGATGGGATTGTGCATTTAAGTAGTGGTTGGTGTGTGTTTTTTTCTGGTAGATGGTGTGTCCTAGGGAGCCATTGGGTTTTTTGTAGATTAGGACGTCTTGAAAGGGAAGTTGGTTGTTTGCTTCTATTTCCATAGTGAATTGTATTTTGGGGTGTAGGCTGTTGAGATGTGTGAGGAAGTTGTCCAGTTTTTCTTTCCCCTTGTGGCCAAATCACAAAAGTGTCATCAACATATCTAAGCCAGAGTTTGCGCTGTGTGCGTGTATGTTCCAGCATAACTCTGGAACGCCTCAAGCAATTTCAATCAAACTTGGTACACAGATGACTTACTTTCTGGAAACAAATACTGTGGGAATAACCCCTAACACCCCTCAAGGGCAGGTGTTCTGTTAAGATACAGCCTGTTGTGCCTTAAAATGACTTCTACCATACTGCTGTAAAATGACTTCTACTGTACAGAGCAGTGGAGTTGCCATGGTATCAGCTTCACAGTACTCCACAAGGGGGTTCCCTCTGGTAAGGGGGAAAAATCCAACATTAAAAATTACATTTGGTCCAAACATTTTCAACAAGGCTTTGATTATTTTGAGGACAAATATATGGCCATGATCAATAAAACATTACTGCAACTCAGCCTGCCTGCACCACTGTGAGATTGATACGACATACTTCACACAGATTACATACAAGAAAAGAACTACAACATCAAACAGCTTAGTGCAAATATCATGGACAAGAAGCCACTTCTAAATCAAGATCAGAAAAAAGCATGCCAAATGATCATGGATCAGCTAGCAAAACAACAAGGTGGTATCACTTTCCTTGACGCTTCTGGGGGCACAGGGAAAACATTTGTAACTAATTTAATTGTTGCCGAAATGAGGGCTTTTCCTGTGTAATACAGGATTAGGATAAATAAATATCCAGACAACGCCGGGTTATCAGATAGTCATCCATAAAATTTCCAAGACACTTTGAGTATAATAATCTCCTTTGCATAAATTTTATAAGAGTATGAAAAAAGAGTTGACATAGTTAGAGAAAGCACTCCTACCCTTTCACCTGGGTCACCCTTACAGCCAGGAGGTCCAATCCGCCCCATCTTGCCCTGAAAGCATTAGATATAAAAGGAGAGATTGTGAGGTACATTAAACAGGAGTGGGGTGGAAGAATCTAGTCCAACTCTCTTTGCATGGCAGGAGACCGTATATCAGCATTTCTATTTTTTCATCCTCCCAGGGGTTACATAAGTATAAAACATCTATATTAAATCTTAATTCATTTTAAGAGGGTTTTTTAAAAAAAAAAGTCATTGTAATAGAATTTGTCAGTTGTCCACTGAATGTTAATAGCGTTATCCTGGTAAGCTGCAAAAAGTAAGGCTGAGAAGTTGTCTGAAGCCTGTTTTCCAGGAAATGCCCTACTTTGATTTACAATAGCAGCAAATGATTACAGGCCAAATGCCAAGAGAAGAGCAGTAACTCAAGTCTAAAAAAGTTGTGGGTAATAAGGTGATAACTCATGGGGCTCCACTAATTTTGGATGCATCTCAACTATTCGGGATTAATACACAACATGGCGTTGACAAATTTTCAGACAGATCAAATGACTGTTTCTATAAATTAAATAGTTATTTTCTTCCAATTAAATTAAATGAAATGAGGATGTGGATATTAGGGAACTTCAGGAATGAGACAGAAGAACTTGGCAACAAGCAATGAATTACAAAAAGTTACAAAATGAAAGGGAAAACTAATGATCTGTCTGGGCCACTCTCCTGTTTTAGATTGCTAATTAAAGCTTATATTTAGGGAGCCCATTCTCCTTTAAAAAGGCATTTTATCAATATAAACAAAAGACTAACATTATAGTGCTAAAAACAACACTACCTTTTGTCCATCAGTGCCATTTCTTCCAGCAGCACCACTAGCTCCCTGAAATCAAAGACCAAATGCATTAGAGACAGCTTCTTCCATAAGACCAATAGTGAAATAGTGTCTTAAGTTCCTCTGTCAAACCTTACCTTTCGTCCATCTGTTCCAAACTCTCCCTACAAAGGATGTAAGAAAACAAGATGAATCAAGCCCTGCTTCCTTTAAAAAAAGCAACAACAGAATTATTATATTATCAGAAATAATTTGGGACAGAGTGAAATAATTCTGTGTCACTAAATATTATCCTAGAATAAATGACATGGAAGGTCTTCCCCACTCCTATGCCCACCACAAGACTTCTGTTGCAATGTTAAGTCCTGTCTGGCCAATTGGGTGAAAAAGAATTTTTTTAGGGATAGAAGTTTTACCAAGGTGGCTCACAATAAGGAAGTCACAAATGATAATATAAGTAACATCCCAGCAATTAGCCAGACAATTGTAGGAAGTTATCACCCAGCCGTCTCCCAGAAAAATGAAATACCCTAGGAAATATTGAAAAGGCAGAATATTTCTCTGGATGTGAAAAGGAAGAAACATATTTCAAAAAGACAAAGTAACTCTCCCTGCAGCTTCCTGCCCACACCCACTTTGTCCATGAGCCATTAAAGCATGATCTAGTCCCTTTACATTATAAAGAGTTGTCCCCTTCAGCTCCAGGGGGATGGGATTAAGGTATGATAATATTGGCCCTTTACTCAACTGACCACATGGCATTTGAGAATTCAACCAAACCTGGACTCAGCCTAGAGAGTTGCCCCTGCATGGCCCCATGTGAGTCTGACAACCAATCAGAATACATTTCTTGCACAGGAGCAGGAGGCAGATAGGTGGGGCCAAACAGATTATAAAAAGACCTGCAAACCACTCCCTCAGCCCTTCTTCTTCTTCACCCAACACCTGGAAGCATGGGATCACCTTTTCCCCCAAGACTTCAAGCCATGCGGTCCTGTCCACCATTAAAACATCTTTCTAAGCAGCCTCCATGCCTCCAGTGTCTTTTTCCCCACTTGGAGCCGAACCCAGGAGGACATATTAAAGACACAATATTAAAAACACAATATTAAAAGCAAAACACAACTGCAGTTTAAGAGCATTTCAGTAAAGCACAGGACCATTGCTTATTGGGTAGTGAGTAGGACTGAACATGGGGGACACGGTGGCTCAGTGGCTAAGATGAGATAAGCTTGTCAATTAGAAAGGTCGGCAGTTCAGTGGTTCGAATCCCTAGTGCCGTGTAATGGAGTGAGCTCCTGTTACTTGTCCCAGCTTCTGCCAATCTAGCAGTTTGAAAGCATTTAAAAATGCAAGTAGAAAAACAGAAACCACCTTTGGTGGGAAGGTAATAGCGTTCTGTGTGCCTTCGGCGTTCAGTCATGCCGGCCACATGACCACAGAGACATCTTTGGACAGCACTGGCTCTTCGGCTTTGAAATGGAAGTGAGCACCGTCCCCTAGAGTTGGGAACGACTAGCACATACGTATGTGCGAGGGGAACTTTTATCTTTTACCTTTAGGATAGAACACTTCCAATATGAAAACCAAAAGTGCTTCAGGCATATGGGGGGATCTTCAGAGCACCTCTTTGCCACTGCTTCAGTAGCTACTTCTTTTCCTAGGAGCTCCATAGCTGAGTAACAGCTCAACCCAGAAAAAGCTGCTTTGGGTTGAAAGAGCTGTAGAGAATATATTTCTGCTTCCCATCCAAAGCATTGCTCTGTCCTAGTAGCAGAGGTTCCCCTGCATTGCAGGAGCTTGTTTCAGCCCAACCCAGGATTGCAGGTTCTGCATGCAGCCGAAGGCCTTTTGCCTCTATCTCCAGGAAAGGTGACAGGGGACCCATTGCACAGGGCTCTCCTTGAAATGCAGAATTATAATAAATAAAGCATTCCGATTATAAAGCACACTTCCCAAAGTTTTCTGAATGTGTAACACTACCTTACCTTTTCTCCTTTTACACCAGCAATACCCTGGAAAAGAAACAAAAAGTGTTTATGGATATAGTATAGTCTTAGTTCTGATATGCTATTCTGACTAGAGTGAATTGACTTAGATTTGTTAAGTAGTTCATTTAAATAAATACATTTAAGTAAATGATTAGTTTGGAATTTATGCTCCCCCAACATGCCTCAATGTATCTTCTCCCATGTCTTGCCCTCCTGTTTGGTCCCTGGCTTAGATTATACACTTAAGGCTGTTACTGTGGAAGAGTCATGCTTTGCAAGCGATTCCCATCTGATTTCCAGCAGGTTTTCACATTTTCATTTTTTGTTTCAGTGCTCAGAAAATCTTTTCTAATTTCTCTACTGAATTCACACAACTTTTCATTTTCTTTCTATCATTCAGTATTTCAGTTGACGCTTTTTGGGACATAGTTCATGTCTTTCATCAATGCCATTGGGAGGGAAGTTCCCAGTGACGTGCAGTCAGGGGAGGCAGGGCCTCACCACTGTCACGATGAAAAGAAAAATTAAAAGGAAAAAGGCTAAGGTAGTTGCTGCCAGAGTCACAGTGGATGACTCTGCTTAGTGCTTAATTGTTTAAAAAAGCCTCTAAAAAGTGCCCTCTACAGGAGGAGGCGGGAGAACCATGTGCCTCATTTAGTCTATCTTTATGATCACTCGAGCAGAGTTAAGCAAGGGTTAAAAGCCGAAAAATTCCTTATATAAATGAGGCACTTGGTTCTCTCGCCTCCTCCTGTAGAGGGCACTTTTTAAAGAGGCTTTTTTAAACAGTTAAGCAAAGTCATCCATTGGGGACACTGGCAGCAGCTAATCCAGCCTGACCTCAGCAGCTCTTGCCTTTTTCCTTTTATATTTTTACATTTTCATCATGGCAGACAAGAACAGAGTTGAAATCCTCTGTGAAACAGCTGGAAAAGGTATGTGGGTCAGAGGGAGGGGGAGGAATTCAAAATTAATGTAATTTGTAAGTAATTGTATTATTGTAAGTAATTTGTGTGTGTCTGTGTGTGTGTGTGTTTTACCCGCCTCTGCTGGTGTGCAGGCTGGCATTTTTTTTATGTCGGACATAGCAGCAGGGCTTTTGGACATAGCGGCAGGGTGACTTTTGCCTCTAGCGCAGGGCGGCTTTGGTTCCATCCAGCATTGATTCTTTGAAGCTTTCCATAGGTCCTCCATTGGTTCCATCCAGCATTGATTCTTTGAAGCTTTCCATAGGTCCTCTATGCTTTTAAAGTCTTCTGTTGGTCTAAGGAAGTTTTTCCTCTATGGCAGACACAGCGTCGGGGCGTCCAAAAGCCTCTATGGTGGACACAGCGCCGGGGCTTTTGGACAGCCCAAAGCCCTGCCGCTGTGTCTGCCATAGAGGCGGGACGTGGCCTGTCTCTATGGCGGACACAGCGCCGGGGCGTTCAAAGGCTCTATGGCAGACATAGAGGCTGGGGCTTTGGGACGCTCCGCAGGGCAAAAGCTGAAAGAAAGCACCCCGCCGCTTCTGTCTGACATAGAGGCATCCCGCGCCCCACAGCTGGGTCGGACATAGCTGTGGGGCACGGGACGCCTCTATGTCAGACAGAAGTGGTGGGGGGCTTTCTTTTGGCTTTTTCCTGCCCCGCAGGACAGAAGCGGCGGGGCGGTTGCTTTTGGCTTTTGCCCACCCCGCAGGACAGAAGCTGCGGGGCGCTTGCTTTCGGCTTTTGCCCACCCTGCAGGGCAAAAGCCGAAAGAAAGTGCCCCACCGCTTCTGTCTGACATAGAGGTCCCACCTCTATGTCAGACATAGCTGCGGGGCAGGCAAAAGCCGCTTTCTTTCTTTTTGTCTCACCAGTCATAAACCTCATCGCACGTCACTGGAAGTTCCACATCTGGGAACCTAGAGTGGGATGGAGCCCATTAAATGAATCGTGTGATATGCTGGGTGGGAGGTGATTTTATTATATTAATTTATTGGGATTCTTTTATTCTTTTATTGTTTTTAATGTGGTTTTAAATTATGTAAGGCGGCAATATACATTTAATAAATAAATTTAATATACAAATTTAATGAATAAATTTAATATACAAATTTAATGAATACATTTAATATACAAATTTAATGAATACATTTAATATACAAATTTAATGAATACATTTAATATACAAATTTAATGAATACATTTAATAAATAAATTTAAATAAAATAAATCTTTTTCTTCTCACTAAGATGAATTAATTGTTTCTAATTCAGGATTTTTTAGATATTGAACAGTATAAAGGAATGGATATCTCATCAGCCCAGCAACCATTTTCTTGAGTTAAATATCTGTCCTATTTTGAAACTCAAAATAAATTTGGTTTCTGCAGCTTTAATGATTACTGGTTACTACCAAGATCTCTCTCACACACTCCCTCCCTCCCTCTCTCTCTCTCCCTCCCTCCCTCTTCCCTCCCCCTGTCTCTTCCCCTGCCCCGCTCCTTCTCTCCCGCTCTCTGGAAACCTCTTATTTGGTCAAGTTCTAAGTACAAGAACAAATGCTTATAAGTGAGACCCAAAATTATTTACCTTAGGTCCAGGGTGTCCAATTGGACCTTCAATTCCTGGATCACCCTATATGTAAAAAGAAAATGCCATTATTAGTTGACGTAATCTGCAAAATATGTTCATTTACCCTAGGCAGGCAATAATACGTATTGCTTACATTAATTTGAAAAAGGCAATAATTGCATTATGCAATATTATTAATTACACCAATTTTATCAATTTACATTATGGTTGCAATACTATATATATTTACCTGTGAATTTAATATGATTAACATACGGCAGCTACATTTGGAATAGCAATGTATTAGTGATTGTTTCTGCTTCTAGACTGAATAAACATATATGACAAACATATTTTAAAAGAGTTGAAAGAATTGTGTTATAGTTTTTAGATGCATCAATGAATATATTTCTTTTATCCTATCATTGCATTCAACTACATCAAAGGTTTTGTTTATTAGAGGTCAGTGTGGAATGAAAGCAAGCAGCATGAACAAACTATAAAAACTGCTTTCACACATTGTAAAAAAGACTGCTTGGTTCTGGTGTATTGTTAAGCTGTGCTTAACATTAGCAAGTTGGAGAGTCAAATATACACTTTCTCCTCA
The DNA here is from genome assembly GCF_009769535.1 of Thamnophis elegans. Classification (NCBI taxonomy): domain Eukaryota; kingdom Metazoa; phylum Chordata; class Lepidosauria; order Squamata; family Natricidae; genus Thamnophis; species Thamnophis elegans. Next base: position 34,054,158 of record NC_045543.1, read on the forward strand.
TCTTCCCTTTCCATTCAAAAGTTCTGATTGCCAGAATTATCAACCAATGTATGATAAACTGCATGAGACTGAAGTTTATTCAAGGAAAGTCACATCACATTACAGCATAACATCTGGGTCAAACCTATTCTCCATTTTGGTGAAGGGGCGGGGTTTCGGGAGGCAAAAAAATGCTGCATTCAGTGTATAAGATGGACCCAAATTTTCAGCCTCTTGTTTGATAATAAAGACATACATATCTTCAGTATCCGTACTAACATTGCCCTATATAGGACAGGCATATTTTTGCATTGAGTGGAAATGTTCTGTTAGCGCACACAGACTATAGGCTGACATCAATATAACAACATGTCTATCTCACTATTGAAGTGATTCTGGAAGGCTTACAAAATGATAAACAGAAAATATTAAAAAATTAAAATTCAACAAAGATTAAATAGAGACTAAAAGCCAAGAGGCTATATGACATAGGGTTGTGGATTTTCTCTCTACTCCTTCAGCCACTCTCAGCATAGACCATTCCCAGCAAGGTTTTTAACAACAATGGTATGAATCTTATTTAAAGTACGTATTTAGGTGTGGGAAATCCTAATCTGGAAAGCGCCCTACCCAGTATGGCTAAAATGGGTTTTAATTCTTTGACCCCTAATCAGGATCTAATCTGTATTTAGAAATCTGATGCATTACACTTAAACTTCTATAATTATTAAAGGAAAAAAGGAAAGAGAGAATCTGTATCATGATCTAAAAGAAAAATTAAATGGAAGCTTTTGATTTTCTTTATGAAGGGGATTAGAGCAGCGTGATAAATGAATGTACACAGATTATTTAAATAAGTAAATTCTCATTAAAGAGAGTTGAAAATCCTATGACCAAAATAATATACTGACTGAACATTCTCAAACGAATTCAGATACTGATTATCACAGCCTAATTTTAGAATTAAATGCCATCCAAAAATTGGTGTGTAGGTGAGAGTCTGATTCAATATGACCTTGTGTACTCCATGTTCAAAGAAACAGCAATTGTATAGTACTTATTAGAATTCTCCCTTTTTCCGGTTACTTACTTGTCGTCCTTTTTGCCCAAGAAAGCCTGGAATCCCCATGTTCCCTTTTGCACCCTAAAAGTAAAAAAAGAAAATAATTAATTCAGAGATTTCCCATAAAACAAAAAGCTGAATGAACTCTTACGCTCACACATCATTTCATGGTGCTTGTTGGCTCAGGCTTTTCATATTGCATTCAATGCCGTGCTTCTTGTCCTACCTACAAATCTGGAAGAAATCCCATCCAAATCTAAAAGCTGTTCACTAAGCACTGATTGTATACAAAAGTGTGTGTGTGTGTCTATGTGTAGAAACTAGGAGTGTACTGTATATTATATATATATATATATATATATATATATATATGTATATGTATATGTATATGTATATGTATATGTATATGTATATGTATATGTATATGTATATGTATATGTATATGTATATGTATATGGTATATGGTATATGGTATATGGTATATGGTATATGGTATATGGTATATGGTATATGGTATATGGTATATGGTATATGGTATATGGTATATGGTATATGGTATATTGTATATTGTATATTGTATATTGTATATTGTATATGTATACGTATTGTGTCACAACCCCTGGTATGCCCAAATATGGGAGGGAGCATACTGCTTCCCTTTTCTGTCTATCAGCTCACTCTGGGAGCCATCCAGGCAGAAAACCATTTTTTATGTTGCCCACTACATTTGTGTTGTATATGTGCTTTATTTATTTATTTATTTATTTATTTATTTATTTATTTATTTATTTATGTATGTATGTATGTATGTATGTATGTATCTATCTATCTATCTATCTATCTATCTATCTATCTATCTATCTATGTGTGTGTGTATATGTGTGTGTGTGTGTGTGTGTGTGTGTGTTGTATTTGTGCTGATAAATACCAGGGGTTGTAACTCTAAATACATGTATGTATGTATGTACGTACATACGTATGTATGTATGTATGTATTTGTGTATTTATGTATTTATGTATTTATGTATGTATATATGTATAGGACCCATAATACTAAGGTTCCATGTGCCTGCTGTTATTTTGTAAGTGAGTCCAAAGTTTTCTGGCCAATTTCCTAAGCTTCTTGAAATGTCTCAGCAGATTGATCCTGCAAGAGCATTTCTAATTTTTTATTTTAAAAATGCCAAAGAACATTGATGTCAGCCTTTGGAAGCAAAGTTCAAGGTCACTTGTTCCAGAAAAGAGAATATAGGATTTTAGGCTAGAAAACTTACTTTTGCTTCTTTACATACTTCTCTTTGCAAATATGTAAGAAGCTGAATTGCCAATGAAGTGCTTATATTCTAAATACAGCAAACATGTCTTCAAATACTACAGAACCATGTAGCTGTATAGTTCTCAACTATGCAGATTTATAGGGTATAGACTGCAATTCTCAGTTATGCAACTGTCTAAATCATGAATGTAAACATCTGGTACAATCATAGCAAAAGTTGACTCATCAATTATGGCATTAAGTCTATTGTACTTTGCTCAATAATTTCATGTAAAACTTATGGAACAACATAGACAGTACTACAGAAAGTTGTATATTAGAAGAATGATCATTATATAAATTTGTCTACTAATCCTTTCCCTACAACCCAAAAAGGAAAAATTAATATCGGAAGTAGTAGTATTAAATGAAATATAATCAGGAAAAGTTTATACAGAATCGTACATCTTTGTGTCATATATCAGATTCATAAAAAGGCTGATGTTAAGGGAATATATATTTTAAAAAACCAAATGTATTTTTCTCTGCAATTTTTAGGAAACACAATTCAGGTTAATCTGTATATACATGGTCTAAAGATAAGTGACTGTGCTGAATTATTAATGAAATGTGATTACTGTGTAGACTGAAGCATTACATCACTTCGTTTCCCCAAAGCTACAACCCATGGATGCATGATAGTCACACTTTTGAAATTGAATCTTTGGTATTTTTGAGCCATTAATGTGGGATTTCTGTTGAAAACCTTGTATTGTATAATACACAATCTGTTCTGTCTTCTTACATATTTATTGTCCCCTTTGCCCTTATATCTTTACCTTTTGTCCTTGAAATCCCTTTGGACCACGTGGACCTTGAATTTCAAGGCAGCTCATTTTATAGCACTAAAAGAAAAAGAAAATATAAGTGAAGATTTCATAATGAATTATATGCTTTCTGTCCCTCCTCTTCAATGATATCTTGGAGTTGTGGGGAAAAGTGGGGCAAAGTTATATTTACAAGGAGGACCACCAAGTTTAATCAGCCTCACTAAATAATTCCATAATTCCATAAAAGCATCTTTTCTACTCCCCTTTTATAATATTTCTTGAAGGAAGGCTGTCTAATCCGATGTCATGCACTTGTGAGTCTGGATATGTGAATTGCACATCCTGTTCTAACGATTTTGCAATAGAAAAATAATTCAATTTCTGCATATTTTGTACTCTATCCCTTTGTTAGTATTTCTGAAGACAAATCCATAAAAGAATTAAGCTGGATTGGATAGATTTCTATGACACTTCAAATCAGCGCAGAATTTATTTTCGGAGAAAGAAGTCTCACTGCACCAGAAGGGGTCTTCTTCTAAACCAGTGGTTCTCAACCTTCCTAATGCCGTGACCCTTTAATACAGTTCCTCATGTTGTGATGACCCTCAACCATAAAATTATTTTCATTGCTACTATGTAACTGTAATTTTGCTACTGTTATGAATCGTAATGTAAATATCTGATATGCAGGATGTATTTTTATTGTTATAAATTGAACATAATTAAAGCAGTGATTAATCACAAAAATAATATGTAATTATATATTTTAAAATATTTATTTCTAATTACAAATAAATGAAATTTTGTCTTGAAGCACAGGGATCGGCAATCTTAAACACTCGAAGAGGCATTTGGATCCGTTTCCCACAGAAAAGAAAACACCGGGAGCCACAAAACCTGGGTGGGTGTGGCCAACTCAACATCACCCAGTCACATGACATCCCCCCCCCCCAGACATGCCTACCTAGGTTTCATGGCTCAGTATTTTCTGTGGGAATAGGGTCTCTCTCTCTTTTCTCCCCTCCCTCACATTTCTGTTTTTCTCTATTTTTCCTCTCCCTTTCTCTTCTCCTTTTCTTTCTCTCTTTCCTTCCCTTTCCCTCTTTCTTTTTCTTTCTTTCTCATTGAATACGATAGCAAATCCAAAATAAAATTATTAATTGTGGGAAATTGCTTCTCTGTAATCTTTTCATAGTGAACTCTAAGTTGATAGAAGCTGGCAAGATTATACTAATAGCAATAGGATATATATTTTGATTTCTTTTGAGTTTGACAATATAATACGTTATCCAAAATTATAAATGATCTTATTTTCAGATGCATTTTTTGCCATCTCTGTTATTTTCTTTAAAAAATATCAGATCCAATTTGTGCCTTTTGCAGTTTTCTTGGCAAGAGATTTAGCTTGCCATTGCTTTCATCATAGGTCTGAGAAAGTTAGTTTCTTTCTTTCTTTTTTCTTTTTCTTTCTTTCTTTCTCCTTTCTTTCCCCCTGATTTGTTTTCCTCTCTTTTCTCTCTCTCTCATTCTCTCCCTGCAGCTCTCTTTCATTTATTTCTCCCTCTCCCCCTTCTCCCTCTAATTTGTTTCCATTTTCCCTCTCTCCCATTCTCTCCTTCCAGCTCTCTTTCATTTCTCTCTCTCTCTTTCTCCCCTTTTTTCTTTCATCTCTTTCTTGCACATGCAAGCAAAATACCTTCCTGGGCCAGAATCACAGCAGCAGGGACAGCGACTCCTTCCACTGCCACCACTGAGAAGTGAGTAGCTGGCTGCGCTACGCAGGAGAGCCACGCTGCACAGGAGACTCATTGCCAGACTCAGGTCAGTGTCAGCCGCTGTCCCCTTTGTGTTGGCTCAGGAAAGAGCCGGAGCAGCCATCTCTGGATGCAGAGAGGGAAGAGTTCCAGAGCCCTGCACAAGGAGAGCCCTGTGCAGCACAGGAGAACTGGAGCTCTTCCCTCCCTGCACCCAACCAGCTGCTGCTGCTGCTCCCCATTCCCCTCCTTCCTGGGCCAACATAAAGGGGTCCGCGGCTCACACTGACCTGAGTCTGGCGCTGACGAGTCTCCTGCACAGCGTGGTTCCCCTGCGCTGCATACCCAGTTACTCACCTCATTGTGCAGTGACTCCCTGCTGATTGGGTCAGCAGGGAGCCACAGGAGAGGGGCCAAAGAGGGGCCCTCATGAGCCGCGGTTTGCTGACCACTGTAGCATGGGTAGGAAATCTCAGAGTATGCGCATCCCACATTCCTTTATTTTATTTTATTTTATTTTCCCTGCCTTGTTTTATGCCTCAATGGTACCTCTTGGCTTCTGTAGCTCTGCTCATCAACATTCATCACTCAGAGCAACCTGCTTTCCCAGCGTCCTCTGTGCTGCGCATGTCTCTCTTTTCCCCCTCCTTGCCGCCATTCCGGCTCCTACTTTCCCCCCACCCCCCACTCTCACATATATACACACACACATGCACACTCTGATCTTGGTTGCTCGGCCACCTTCAGCGAGAAGAGCAGCAGAAGCCCCTACTTACTGGCGCAAGGTTTTGTTCTTTCCACCTCCGGCCGCATGCGTGGTGATCCCACCTCACAGACTTCCAACCAGTAACCCCCTCCTCCCCCTCCCACGTCCCCAGTCTGGTCTCCCTTCCCTTCTTCTCTGTTAAGTTTCCAGTTAACAGTCTCCCCCTCAGATCCTGGTGGAACTAAGCAGAGCCGGCTCGGGGGGGGGGGGGAAGCAATGCAGCTCAACTCCAGTGAAGGCATGCGCCCCGTAGGAGCTCCCAGGCAGGAACAGTCGCTGAAAAAGCGCCCGCATGGGAGGCTGGCCAGACTGGCCTGCTGGGAAGCCCATCAGTCTTCTGGCACTTCTCCTTCCGCTGCGTGGGGAACCCGAGCTGCTCCTTCCCTTTGGGCCGACTTCTTGCCAGCCTCTCCACGGGAGGCTCCTCGGCGACCCCTGTGAAAAAGTCATTCGACCCCCAAAGGTGTCGTGACCCACAGGTTGAGAACTGCTGTTCTAAACAGAATGCACAGTTGGCACTGATTCGAAACCTGCAGCTGAGTATAGCTTCCAAAAGTCCCTATTCATAATATTGTTGTATGGACACAAATTGTACACTTACCTTTGCAAAGGCATCATGTTTCTGTCAGGGAATGAACAAAAATAAAAGAAAATTATAAAACTGAAAAAAGAAACCAGCATAGCTCTTTCTTTTGAATCTGTCTGGTTAAGCATGTTCCACCAATATACTCCATGCAAAGTTTGGTTTTTCTCATCCCATTTTAAGGGAGATATGCAGATTTTATGGCTTGTGAGAATTCCTGAATTATCAAACAAAACAGATGGAGTAGGGCTATTTTAGCAATAATGACTGGTATTCTGCTTAACTTTGTTTTTCCTGCTTGATCCTACTTGCGATCAAACCTCAGGCTTCAGATTTTTCATTTTGCCGTTGACATGGAAATCCTAATGCTTTCAAAACTGGATTTTAGAAGCAGACATAATTTTGTGAAAGAAGTCCAAGATTTGATCCTGGACTTTTAGTCTGTGGCAGACTTTGCAGGGCAATACTAAAGGGCTCAAAATACCTGTACAGCGGTGTGCAGAGCATGGGAACAAACAGAGAGAAATTAAAATCCTGGTACAAAGCAGGAGGAAAATATGACATTGCTAGTATTACTTATTCTTGGTGGGATGGGACTTAGGAATGGAAGGTTATGATTTGTTCAAACGAAGCAGATCCAATGAAAGGGAGGATAGAAGTCACATTATTCATAAAGAATTACTATATCTATATGGAAATTTATGACACCAAGGTAAAAATCCTTCTGAAAGCATCTAAGTTAATACTAAGGAGAAAAGAAACAATGATACTGGAACAGGCCAACCCATCAGGCAGAAGCTATAGATAAAATGCCAAACAAATAGCTAAGATGCCCAGGAAACACACTACAGTACTACGATAATTGGGAATGTTATGGGTATAATATACCATACTTAAATTGTAAGTAAGGCACTTACTTAATGTTGACCACAAATTCCTACTTGATAAAATGAACAATGTCACAAGGATGGTCCCACTACCAGATGGTTTTGCAATTGGTTGAACAACTCTCTTCAATTCCTAGTCCTTAATGGGTCTATTTCTATACAAGGGAGGGAGGAATGAGGGAAATAATTCAGTGTTCTGTCTTAGGCCAAGTACTCTTCAACATTTGGAGTACTGTCCAGTTTTGGTCAACATAATGCAAGAAAGAGGCTGAGGATGTGGAAAGAGTACAGAGAACAGCAAGAAAGGTGGTGAGAGGCTTAGGAGCTAAATTTATGAAGAATTTAGAAGAACTGTGTATGATTAGCCTAAATAAGGGAAGGCTAAGGAAAGGCATAATAACAGTGTTTCAATAGTTGAAGGGCTCTCACAGAGAAAAGTTGGTAGATTTGTTCTTTGCAACATCCCAAGGACCAAAGGATGTAAACTTTACAAAGAGAGAGCCAAACTTGAAATAAAGAGGAATTTCCTGCCAGTGAGAACTATTGAGGAGCGGAGTAGCCTGACTTTTAGAACTGCAGGTGTACCATCAAACTAAGGTCGGGCAGCTAATTTTCTGGGATGGTTTGAGGATTCTTGCCCTGGGTAGGAGGTTGGCCTAGAAGACCTCCAGAGTTCCTTCCAATCTTATGTGTTTATGCTTAAATCCTATCAGGTGCTTTTGCTTGATTTGTATTGTTCCCATGATAGACATAATTGGTTGTATCAAATTAAGCATATTCATACATGGTGTTAAGTATAAATTGATTATATTATTTATATTATTTTAACTTTGTACAGGTTTATAGTAATATCTAGTATTATTCCATGACATTTATTTAAATATTAAAAAATGAAATTTTTAGATCTGTGTGAGGCAGGGGTGGGTTCCAGCAGAGACTACTGCCTGTTCGCTCAGGGACGCGGTGTGTGAGCTTATGCTTGATGCATGCTTGCGCACATGCATAGTACAACCTGGGTCTCTGCCCGTTCCAGTGACCCAGGCTGCCAAGCTACTGCCGGTTTGGCCGAACCAGTCCAAACCGGTAGAAACCCACCACTGGTGTGAGGCTAACTATCCCTCTGATAGCGCTCTCGCTCTCTCTCCATCCCCCCTCTAGTGCGAGTGCTGTGAAGAACCTTTCCCTAATTATATGCTTTTATCTTATATTAGAAGGGGGCATCACATCCAGCTATAAAAGGATACAAAGGATAAAAAGATAAATACTAAGGAGTATATGATTGGCTTCTATTCCATAATTTTTAAACAATTGAATACTAGAGTCTGAGAAATGTGATTTCAGTGCAGAAAAGATGCTTTGAACTTTTTCCAATCTATTGATAAGTTCTGGTTCTGGTTCCAATTGAACTGCCCAACTTGGATCACCTTCAATAGGAAGTGAGGTCTCTCTTCATGAAATGTATTTGCAGTAAAATTAATCCACAATATTAGAAATATTCCTAACAGAAAAAGAGGAAAGCCCACATTTTACTCCATTTGGCAGAACCTGGCCACATGACTTAGTTCTCGTAAGAGAACAAAGCTGATGGCCTTAGAAGGCTTCTAAGGTACGACTTTGTAAAGATAGAAAGAACCCATTTTTTAAGCAAAATATTTCCTACAGTGCTTGAGGCAGTAGGTTTATGGGGAAGAAAAGAGAAATGGGAAGACATCAATACACATGGCAACAGTGTAAATCCATATATGATGCTTTCAAGACAGATTAAAAAATCCACTGGAAAAATCTATTGGAAACTAAAGCAACCAAGTGTTCTCTCTCTATACCATTATATGGTGTACATATAAGATTGCTGGAAGTGATGCACAACAATCGGACAATAAATCTTTATTTTGGTCAAAAATCTGCACAATATTCCACCTATTGGTTGCAATCATTTGTAAACAGCCTAGAAACAACAGACACTACTATTAGAATCACAGATCTGGAAAGAACCAGAACGAACATGTTGAAACCATGATAGCCAATGGCTTTCCTTCAACAATTATAAAGATATTTGAAATGCCATTTCTTCTACTTCTGAGAAGTAGGGAGAGCTACCTGCTCATTTTCCTCAAGGAGATTATAGTCAGAGTTTGGAAAAACAAAAGGAATTTTGGGCAGAGTTTATGCACAAAATCTGGGGTGGCCACTTCATTTTTTTTTGGGGGGGGGGATTATCTAAGAACAAAGTCAAGCATCATTTTGAATGCTGGAGCAGGACCTGGAATCCTTCATAGGAAATGCCTCCTTAGAGATCTTTCCAGGTAGCAGGAATAGGAATAATGTCCTTTGGGATTATTCGTGTTCATTTCTTCTCTATAATATTTTGTTTCTAATGATGGCCTGAAATATTTTCATGCAAATTAAGCCAACTAGTGCTTGGTTTTTAGAAAACCACACCATGCAACTCCCACCTTATTAGACAGTCAAGCTACCCAATGATCCAGTAAAACAATGTTCTAACACAATTCTTAGGTATCAATTCTTACCATAACTTGGATGATTTTATCCATGGTCTCAGTATCTTCATCAACACTGCCTTTCTTTAGAGTGGCATAGTTGTTCCTAAAAAGTTCATGTGGAAGGCTGGCAATTTCCTGGAGACCTTGCTCATAGATTTTCTGGCTGGGGGCCACTGCAAAGAGCTTGATCTCTGCATCTCGTGCTCGATCAGCTTGCTGCTTCATCCCTCCACAGGGACTCCCTGTCACATGGCCATCAGTGATCACAATGGCATAATTTGTCCCTTGCGGATTGAGAGGCATCTGAGCTGTCATGTTGGAGAGAGCACAATCTGTGAAAGTGCCCCGACCAATGTAACGGATTTTTGCCAACCTATCATTGAATAGCACCTTGTCTTGGGTTATAGAACTAAAGATTACCACTATATCTGAAAAATGAAGTCCCCCAATTTGCCAATTTATGGATATTTGTTGTTGGTAGACCTCATTGGCCAGCTTATTAACGAATTGAGCAACAAACTTCTTGCTATGGTTCACTAAACTCTCAATAGGGTCAGTCTGAAGGGCAATGCTCTCAGATGTGTCAATGACAAAGTACACCGTGATAGGACACTCAGTTTTATCTGTAAAAAAAGAAAAAGAGAAAGAATGTGGTAAGAAGACTAGATACACACCCATCTAGAGGCTTTTGGGGAATGAAACCCTTGGAGTTTGTGTAGTTTTTCATTCCCATGGTGCAGTAGCTGAGTTAAGGATCAGTTCCTGAATTGACTCTTATAGCTTCATAAAGACATGAGGTATCTCCTGCCCTTTTTCCCAAACCACTTTCCCCCAGAAGAGATTATCATTCTGATCTCCATTACAGGGTAGCATCAATATATAACATATAGAATATTGCATGAGCCTTATTTATTTCCATTTAGAACATGCATCCCTTAAACCAATGTGGCTAATCTAAATTTACAGACAGTGAGTACCATAAATGACAGCTTTGGTCAATATAGTTTCCCAGCCTAACGTAATCACATAAATAAACCTCGGGAATTAACAGAATTATCAGAAACATAGTCATCCTTAAGCAAATATTTACTGTATTTATTAAACCAAAATTCCTAGATGTGATGCCCCCCTTTTTAAGCAGGGATCCACAGTGTCTGAAGCATACTCAAACTGCATTAATATGACATTCAGCCACATCATGATGCAAATCCTGCCCTTTTGCCATTGTATCAAACATGCGATGCACCAATCTCTTATTAAAAACTTCCAGTGTTGGAGTATCCACAACTTCTGAAGACAAGTTGTTCCACTGATTAATTGTTCTAACTGTCAAGAAATTTCTCCTTAGTTCTAAGTTGGTTGTCTCCTTGATTAGTTTCCACCCATTGATTCTTGTCCTGCCTTCAGGTGATTTGGAGAATAGGTTGACCCCGTCTTCCTTATGGCAGCACCTCCAATATTGGAACAATGATATTTTTTTGGTAGTGCTTTTCTGCATTTTCCCCACCTTTTAAAACTGAGAGATAACACAAATGCATAAGCTCCAGCCGAAGTATGTGTATGTGTGTCTGTATGTGTGTGAGTCTGTACCATTTTCACTGGGGTTTTATGGCTGCTGCAGATGACAGTCACAGAATTCTAGAAAAAAATGTAGCTACTTTAAAGAATTAGAGATATATGAGTACACTGTATTATTGATAACACCACTTTGCCTTCAGACTCAAAGTACTGCAGAATCCTAGATATTCAAATATATGATTTTGGACATGGATTGTAATAATAGAACATCTTCACTATAAGATTTTTAATTATTTCTTATATTAAACTTACGTCTTTACATATTTTCAGAAGGAAAAACCACAAAGAAAGAACTAAAGTAAATTGAGAAAGTATGTTTTTTACCTGCACAGGAAGTTCCTTCATCATTTTGAGCATTGAGGGGGACGACAGTTGTGCAGAGCAGAACAGCTAAAAAGGCTTGTGAGAACATCCCCACAATTCTCCCGTCTGCTTCACCTGCTGCTAGAATAGAGTCAGGACAAAAGTTTTAAAAAATTAATTGACTAAGACACAAAGTATTGGATGCTGAGAAAGTGCCCCTTACACAGAGTGAAATTTTTAGTCCACCTAGTCCAGCAGAATTCATATGACAACAAAAGCTGGACAGACAAAAGCTGAATAGAGCTGGAAGGAACCTTGGGATCTTCTAGTTCAACCCCCTGCTCAAGCAGGAGAGACTCCTCAGTAACCTATAAGCTCAGCCACCAGCTCTTTAGATCCATGCTGCTCTCAGCTAGTTAAAGCAGTTAAGGGAGATGTTGTATGAGTGGGTTCTTGCAATGATTAATTCTTCTTTGAAGAAGGGGGTTGTTCTTTACCTCTTGGAGAGGTCGTTTCCCCCTCCTCAAGAAGCCATCACTGGATACCAGCATACTGGACAATTTCATTCAGGATCTAACCTCTCTTTTCAGGGAAAGGTGGTAGGAAAAATGGTTGTGCAACGCTTTAGAGGGCCTTAGAGGAAGCAGATTATCTGGACCCTCTTCAGTCAGGATTCAGATCTGGTTATAAGATGGAAAACACATTGCTCATGCTTTTGGATGACCTCTGGCATGTGTGGGATGGAGATAGTGTAATTTATCTTTGCCTTATTTGACTTCTCAAGCTTTTGACACCTTCAATCACGATGTCCTTCTGGAAGAGCTCAGAGGATTGAGGGTGGGTAGCAGAGTGTTGTGTTGCTTGTCCTTCTTCCTTTGGGGTCTGCTCTAATCAGTGATGTTGGAGAAGAGAGGTCTGGCCCTCAGCCCCTACTATGTAAGGTGCCACAGAGTTCAATCCTTTCTTTTCTCTTTTTTAACATCTACATGAGGGTGGGTGGGTGAACTCATCTGTCATCTTGGGGTAAGGTATTATCAGTACACTGATGATACCCAATTATATATCTCCATCTCTGGTAAATTAAGCAATGATGATGTGGATATCTTATCCCTCTGTCTAGAGAATATGGGAAACAAAAGGCTTCAGATGAACTCTGGCAAGATTGAGTGCCCTTGAATTTTGGAGCCCACAGATTCCTTCTTTGATGCTAGATGGGACTGCACTGCTCCAGACAGAATCAGTGCACAATCTGAGGGTCCTCTTAGACTCATAACTCCTGCTTGATGAGTAAGCGATAGCTATGACTAGGAGGTCTTTCACATAGCTTTGTTTTGCATGGCAGTTTTACCCATTCTTGGATCTACAGCCCTGCTGACAGTCATTCGTGTCCTAGTCACCTCCAAATTGGACTATTGTGATACACTCTACACGGCTTACTCTGAAGAGAGTATCTAGAAACTTCAACTGGTACAGAATGCAGTAGATCAGCAGAGGTTACATCTCTGTTCTGCCAACTGCATGGGCTGCCAGTTTACTTCTGAGTCCAATTCAAGTTACTGGTTTTGACCTTTAAAGTCTTTCATGGCATTGGATCAAGCTATCTGAGAGACCAACTCAGCCTGCCCTACTAGATCTGATAAAGAAGGTATGCTGTTGGGATCAGTTAGAGATCTACATTTGGTGGGTCACAGGAGTCAAGTTTTTTCTGCTGTGGCACCACCTTATGGAATCCCCTTCATTTTAAATCTCCTACCATAGAGATTTTTCTCTTTCCCCCATTCTTGATTGACCTTGTTCCATAAATTTAAATACACTTTTAATGGGAAATCATAATTAAATGAGAAAAGAAACATTCATTGAATGAATATGGAGGAAGGGATGCCTTATTATTAACCTAAAATTTAAATCAGGATATTTATTTCATCAGTCTTGGGAATACCTTGGTTTTAGTGGAAGTTCTCTGGTACAAATCCAGTATGAATGTGGCCTGATGGAAGGACTATTTTATTTATACTTATTTATTTAGTGAACATTTACAAGCTACACATTGCCGAGAGATTTCTGGATGGTGACAGAAATAAAAATATTAACCAAACTACACAAATCCATAAAAAAAGTGGGCCAAGGTTCTAAAAATCCCACCATATCTAATACAACTATATCCATGCCAGAATTCCATCAACACCCTGGCCCTGGTGCCTAGGGGAAGAGACAAGTTTTCACAACCTTCCAGAGTACTAGCATGATTGGGCTATCCGTATCTTACTTAATCCTAAATTAAACTAAGTTTGCTTCTAGTCTATATCTAATAAAATAAATAAAATGAGGATGCCCTCATTCAAAATATGCTTTGCATGAAACATTGGGGTGCACACAAAATGGCTGAATACATAATGGCAGATTTTGTGTGATGACATCATGGTACGGATTTCACCATTTTGGTGTCTCTGGTTTGTTACAGATGCTGAGAAAAAAACGTATAATCACTACAGAGTAGCGTTAGTTCTCTCAACAGCAGTTGGGAGAAGGGAAATTTTCTGTGATATAGCAGATATGGATAGTTGGGCAAAGTATCCAAAGTCCTATATTAAGATGATGCTTTTGTACCTTTTCTGAGAGAGACCACAGCAGAAGTTTAAAGATCTACATTTGTGGGACTCTGTAGGTCTATAAAGGTATTTTTCATCCCAGCTGTCGTGTTTTCAGTGTACAAACAATAACAACGGCACTTAGACTTATACGTATACCACTCCATAGCACTTTACCACACTTTCTAAACAGTTTACAGAGTCAGCATATTGCCCCCAACAATCCGGGTCATACTACCTACACAAAACATGTAAAAGGTTAAATCATGGCAACTGGACCAATATTTATTAAACTGAGATGTCTTGTTACTCATCCAAGTAACATCTTCAGTCAAAATGACAATTTTTGGTTAGGCATAGAGTCAGAGAGTCGTTGGAATGAACTAACTCTTGCAGGGGGCTCTCCCCAAAATGAAATGCAATATGTAAATGTAGACTAAATCATTCAGGCCAAAAGCACGTAAAAGGTTAAATCGTGGCAACTGAACCAAAGTTTATTAAATGTATATGTTCTGTTACTCATCCAAGTAACTTCTTTAGTCAAAATGACCTTTTACATGCTTTTGGTCTGGATGATTGAGTCTACATTTACCTACCTCCACAAAAGTTCTACATGGCAGTGAGAGAATCTGACCTGATTCACTGACATTGTAATATACTCATTGGCATTGGCATGTGTACCATCTCAGCATGCAGGGCTTATTTCCATGAGTAGTATTAAACAAAGTCCCGCCTCCCCAAAGAGCAATGCCCTTTGTATGTTAATGGAGGAATGGCATTGGTTTGGAAGAGCATCCCATCATGCAAGCAATCTCCCTGCTCACACTGAAACACAACCAGGGATTTCCCCAACTCCCCTGTGGCCCCAGCCTCATCAAAAATCAGCCCAATGACTTGCCCCAGACCATCAATGAACTCTGGAGATGAGCAGAACCTTCCAACGGCACAACCCCTGCATCACTGCCCAGGCCGCATCCTGTTTAAGAACAACCTCATAAGGTTGTTTTAAAAGAGGAGTAGATACCCAGGATAGAGGAGGTGGAACCACATATTTTCCAGGAGGCTTAAAAATGCAGTTTTCATCAGTTATTAGGCATTTCACAGGTTGATTAGGCTTCCACCCAGTCAGTTACGTTAAAGAAAAAATAACTTTAGAATCTATATCTGGATTTCTAAAAGCACTGAATGTTCCTGAAGTATTTTATGTAACAAAAATAATGAGGTCATAAATGAGTGTTTACTAAGGTGACCAGATTTTCAGATTGGTAAAGAGGGACACCTTTGACCGGGGGGAGGGCGGCTTGATTAAAAATTTTATATGGAGCAACAAAAATTCTCATACAAAGGAAAAATAGTATTGTAATATTTTTTTTTATTTCAACATAACTACAATTTACAAATATAAATTGTAACTGTTGCCAAACATCAAAATTTTGACCACGTGACCATGAGGATGCTGCAATGGTCGCTAAGTGTGAAAATGGTCGCTAAGTGTGAAAAATGGTCATCAGTCACTTTTTTCAATGCCATTGTAACTTTGGTCACTACACCACCTTTCTTGCCACAGTTCTTAAGTGAATAACTGCAGCTGATAAATTAGTAACATAAGTGAATCTGGTTTCCCCATTTGACTTTGTCAAAAGGTCACAAAAGGCAATTACATGACCCCAGGACACTGAAACCATCATAAATACGAATCTGTTGCCAAACATCAAAATTTTGATCGCGTGACCATGAGGATGCTGCAACGGTCGCTAAGTGTGAAAAATGGTCATCATTCACTTTTTTCAATGCCATTGTAACTTTGGTCACTACACCACCTTTCTTACCACAGTTCTTAAGTGAATAACTGCAGCTGATAAATTAGTAACATAAGTGAATCTGGTTTCCCCATTTGACTTTGTCAAAAAGTCACAAAAGGAAATTACATGACCCCAGAATCTATTGCCAAACATCAAAATTTTGATCGCGTGACCATGAGGATGCTGCAACGGTCGCTAAATGTGAAAATGGTCGCTAAGTGTGAAAAATGGTCATCAGTCACTTTTTCAATACCATTGTAACTTTGGTCACTATACCACCTTTCTTGCCATAGTTCTTAAGTGAATAACTGCAGCTGGTATTTTGTATTTTGGATAGAATCTTTTTTTAAATAGTCTAAGACAATTTAAAAAAAGAATCCACACAGAATAAATTGAAGTAAAGCATTTCAAACTATTCCACACAGAATAAATTGAAGTAAAACTATTTTTTAAAAATTCTATGCACAATATATTTCAAAGTATTATGCATAGAATTTTTAAAAATGATTTCACTTCAATTTATTTTGGATAGAATCTTTCTTTAAATAGTCTAAGACAATTTAAAAAAAGAATCCACACAGAATAAAACTATTTTTAAAAATCCTATGCACAATAAATAAAATATTATTTTAAAATACATTAAAAAATAAAAGAAAAAACCCCAGCTCACTTACCAGCAGGCAGGCACTCCAAGTCAATCCAGAATGATGTAGATGTTAATACAAAGAACTGAGCAAATTAAAATGGTGAAAATGGTCCCAGGGAAATATTTTTCCACCATATTTCACCATTTTTCCCACATGAGCCAACCTCCAACCTCTGTGCCCCTCCCCTCTGGAAAATCCAGGAAGGAACTCTCGCTACTTCTTTAGCCAAACTATTTCCTGGAGCTCTATGGTACTGGGTCATCTTTTCTTATAAAAGTAAGTAAAATGGGCGGAGGGGTCTGTTTTCTTGCTTTAACGTTTTATCTTCAATGAAAGTACTGAGGCAGAGAGAGAGAGTCTTTTGTCTTGCCCCGGTTAGGATTTCTTAAACAAATCCACTGGGCTTTCAACATGAAGCCAGAAAATTGGGACTTTTTAAAAACACCCCGGGACATGGGACAAATTGTTATAAATCGTGGCTGTCCTGCCAAAATTGGGACATCTGGTCACCTTAGTGTTTACCTGTTAGAAACTCGGGTTTGGTCTATATCAATGCCATAGGTTCTGATGGTGAACTTATGGCATGCGTGCCACAGGTGGCACGCGGAGCCATTTCTGAGGGCACGCGAGGTGTTGCCCTGTCAGCTCCAGTGCACATGTGTGCGCTGGCCAGCTAATTTTTGGCCTTGATTTTCGACTATTTTTCTCCCTCCGGGGGCTTCAGGGAAACCTCTGGAGGGAGAAAAACAACCCAACGGACAACCTGGAAGTCCGTTCCTGAATTTCCAGTTTGCGTGTTGGGCTGTTTTTCACCCTCCCCAGGCTCCTAGAAAGCCTCTGGAGCCTGGGGAGGGTGAAAAACAGATCTACCGGGCCCACCGGAAGTTGGAAAACAGGCCGTTCTTGGCCTCTGAATGGGCAGCGGAGGCTGTTTTCACCCTCCCCAGACTCCTAGAAAGCCCCTGGAGCCAGGGCAGGGTGAAAAATGGACCTACTGGAAGTTGGAAAACGGGCCGTTTCTGGCCTCCATTTTCACCCTACCCAAGCAAGCCATGTGCGCATGCGCGGGACAGTGGGGGATGTGCATTAAATTATGGGGGTGAGCATGGGAGCACACATGATAGCACACATGATAGCACCCATGCATGTGCTTTTGGCACCCAAGTCAAAAAAGGTTTGCCATCACTGATCTATAATATTCACACATTATAAATACAATCTTCTACAGTTCAATAATCAATAATATTTTGCAGAGACATTTTAAAAGAAAGGAAAATAATCAAGATTGCAAATAAAAATTCTTTCCCAACACTGATACTAAAAAAATGCAACGGACAAAAACTGAAGTCTTTTTCAAACAGAAATAAATACTAAGATGCATACTGAGCTGTGGCTTCTCCCCATAATTTAGGTCTCATAAACCTTAGAACTGAGCAATATAAGCTGATAATGAAAGTAATATTTTACCCTTACAAATCTGATCTAATCTGCAGCCATTTTAATAAAGTCACTACACTCTCGGTTTAAAGTGCTTATATTTACGATTAAACAAATCAGGCAAATCAAGGATTTCCAGCTGTAGTTTGGGTCTCTAAATTGCATTGTGTGGAAAACAGTTTGTATAGGACAGTTAGCTCTCCTCTATGTTTAATAGTGAGGCCCACAACATTTCAGAAATGTGTAGAACTTCAAACAACCTTTCCCAGTATGCTATAGTAGATTACATTTCTTTGCAGATCAAAAAGCATAGTAATTACGTATCAACAAGCTGTTATAGGTGCCCAGAGCTGAGATATTTTAAAGTTTTCATATTAACAGCTGGTCTTGATTTTGTTTTCTTAACAAAAGGAGACATTGAATAGTTCCTCTAACATTGACCATTGTTATAAAAAATATTCTTTTCTTCCTTTCTCTTTTCTCTTCTCTTCTATCCTGATTGCCTTGCTTGCATTTTCTCACTATACTTCATGTTGTTGTAGTAATGCTCTCTTGAACCATATGACATTCAACCTTAACTAAAAACTGGATATAACTTTCCTTGCAGCGTCCAGATCATTCTGCAGAGTAGCATTTTCCAATCCAATCCAATCCAATCCAAGACATTGATCTGATCAGAGTCCCTTCTAAAGAACCATGAAAGACTGGGCCTCTCCTGGCACTATGGCTGCTTGTGGTGATACCTTTGTGAAAGGAGCTGGTTTGGGACAGAAACATGTTCTCAACTAATAGCTGAAGAGAAATTCTTGATATGTAACTGTTCAGAATGTTCTTCCTCCCTGCATTAAGTTCTGCTATGCATTCACCTCCTTCCACAAAGCAAAAGGCTGGGCTGGGCTAACTTCTGTAAGCTTAGGAGACCAAGGTCTGAACTCTAAAGCAGCAAAACCAAGAACCAAGCATGTTATTTGCTAAAGATGCTACTACTTTTGTGTCAAATGATACAAAACAGGCAGACAAACAGTGTTGGTAAGAAAATTATTGTTCTATCAAGTTCTAGATACATACACACACAGAAATTTCAATTTGCCAATCAAACTCACTAGTGAGTATAACTCGTAAATCTGGAATTAAGACATAATTTAAAATAGTGAATTTTGCATTTTACTTTGTGACACAGTGAAAGAAATATATCCAGAATGGCAGGATTAAAGGAGAGTAAACTAGCCAGCTTTTAAAAGTTAAAATCATTGCAGCATCTAACTGTATTCCTAGATTATTAGAAGATGAAAAGTCCTCACAAATAGTACAGACCAAATATTCTACTGTTTCTTAAGCAGAGTTAAACCAGAGATAAGTTTTAAAAAATCCAGAAGTGTTTAAAAACAACCCAATGATAATTTGTGCTGATATGACCCCACAAACAATACATATTCTGATTAATTACCACTCTATGTTACACTCCCACCCCCCAGCTTTGGTGGCTAAAAGAAGAGTACAATTGTTTTCTGAAGTCATTTTCCTGCAGGGATAAGAACACCTTTTGCTAAGAAAAAGGCTTTGTGAAAGCAACGAGGGTCCACAGAGGATTAGCTTTGCCTCCCTATAACTGAACATCCAAGCAAAATTTTCCATCTGTTTGTGCTGAAATAAAATTTGCTTCTCTTGATAAACAACAGTGTTTCTAAACTTGCTTGTCCTCTGATAATTATTAAGATAAAATCACAAAATGGGCAGGAATACAAAGTTGTATTGAGCTTACCTGCAAAACACAGAGATCAATACACTTTTAGAGTGAAAAGGGTAAAATGAAGATTGTTATCCTTTGGTTTCAAGAGAGAGTCTGCATCTTCAGGGAGAAAGGGTTTCTTTCTGTTTCTCCGTTTTTGAGTGAAGGGAAGGAGGCGCTTTTTTCAGCTCTATACTGTAACTTTTCTGATGGAAAGTAACAGCCTACTTCTTAATTCTCCTCCTTCGAGTCTTCCCTTGAAAGAAAGCTCCGAGCAGCGTAGTCACTTATCGGTTATCCACCAGGTGGCGCTGTGGGTCCATCAATCGGGAAAGGGCGGGGTGCGCAGTTCCTGGATCTCCCTTCTTCAGAGCAGGAGTTGGTGGGACGGGAATGAAGGCAGGCGGGGGTGGAGGGGGGCTGAATTTTTGAGTGAGTTACAAAGCCACGACAGGAGGAGTGACCGCCTTTGGATGACAGAGGCTTGTGAAAGAGTCGGTTATGTTGCTCTCGTTAACGTGCTTGCTTCCTGCTATGTCTGTACTGTACAGAATTCCGACCCCCCCGACTCCCTCCCCCGTTGAACTTACGGGGGGAGGGGGAGAGATTTTGTAAAATTGCTCAAAACGAAGCCTCAGACTTAAAACAGCAGCCTAACTGCTATTTTCAAATCAATTCTTCTGATACTTTCTGATTCCAGAGTTTAACTGGTGTAAAAGGGGCACGAGACAAGCAAAATAAAAATTAACATCATCAACAATAAAGAATAATAAGTGCAGGAAAAATGAACGGTTCTTTGCAGGCATAACCTTAGACAATGAATCCAATCCAATAAGGCGGAAACCAAGCCTCTGTTTCAAATTAGTGAAATGGTTGGCAATCGACCCTCATCTTCTCCATTTCCCTGCCATAAATTCTGTGGAGCAATTGTTGTTTCCCAAATGGATCCTTGCACTCTGTTCAATTCCACTATTTGATATCCTATCTCTAAAATATACCATCCACTTCTTTTCAATTTCAACTGAAATTATTTCAGTCTTTAATTTGTTTTGCTGGAGTCTCTTTAGCGCTCTTCAACCACTGTCAAAACAATGCAATAGTTTAACAGAATAACAAGAATTGGAAGGGACCTTGGAGGTCTTCTAGTTCAACCTGCCTGTTCAAGCAGGAGACCCTCTATCGGGGGTGTGAAACTGAATTTCTTCAAGGGCTGGATCAACATTGTAGTTCTCTGCAGGCGTGGGGGCGGGGAAGAGCGGGTAGAGACAGGACAGACGCCTCCTGCAGCGCTTTACTGGCCAAAATGGGGCATGGGGGCGCAATGCACCTCCCACCTCATTTTTGTCCTCCATGACGTCCTGCAACACTGTCGGCTGAAAATGAGCCACACTGAGGCCTCCGGAGGCTCCCTGCGACCTGTTTTTGGCCTCCCTGGCCTCCAGGAGTATTTGGATGGCTAAAAACGAGGGGGCCTCTGGGGTTTTTGGCTGGCAGAGTGCTGCAGGAGGCTGTGGAGGCCAAAAATGGGCCGCCGAAGCCCCTCATGCGGTCCGTTTTGGTCAGCAGAGGGACCCCTGGATGTATATTTTAGAGATAGGATATCAAATAGTGGAATTGAACAAAGAGTGCAAGGATCCAGGCCAGCTCCATGGGCTGGATTTAAGCACCCCGCAGGCCGGATCTGGCCCACGGGTCTTGAGTTTGACATCCCTGCCCTATATCATTTCAGACAAATGGCTCTCCAGTCTCTTCTTAAAAACCTCAAGCGATGGGGCGCCCACAACTTCTGAAGGCAAGTCATTCCTGGTTAATTGTTCTCACTATTAGGAAAACAATTTCATTAAAAGCACTCTGCATTGTCTCTGCCTTTTAACATCTTAGCCATTTCTTTTGCTATTGACCACATTCCTTTTTCTGACTAAGTATTTTATACAGAATCTATGTTTCAGACTTTTTTTTGCAACAGTCACTCTGTCCTATCCAAAAAGTAAAGATAGGGACAAAGGTGTGATCAAAATTCTATGTTTGTCAGATCACAAAGGCATACTTTCTACCTTGGCTTTTTGCCTGCTCCCTGAAAATGCCCTTGATACACAGGTGCAATGCTAACACTAAGTATCATCAAATAGCAATACACTTGGGCGTCTTGAGAAGTTTGCGCAGAGATGACAGTCTCTTTGTACAATACCAACCTCTGCAAATGGATCCTTCAACAGACAATAGATGTCAAAAGCACTGTACATTTTTACCATAACCAACTCTGTCCTGTTCCTTACTAAAAATTGCTCACAGCCATTTATACATTACTAAAACTCTTGTAGATGTTTGTCTGCTTGTAATCTTCAATTGGATGAAACGGTGCATCACAAAGCAACAATTTTTGAATGAAGATAAATGGGCTAACCCCCATTTATGGGAAGAGTGCATAGGGTGCATGAGAGGTGCTTGTGGGTCAGAAGGTGTGCAGGGATGCTAGGTGGTATGTGGTATACTGCTTTATGAGAGACACTGTATGGGTCAGGGAAAGTACATGAGGGGTAACTTGGGATGGAGCTGCCCTACATATGAATTACAGCAGAGGCAGCTTGTCTGCATTTTGACACTTCACCACATTTTAGCAAACATCTAAGAAATGCAATCTTATCTAAATTTTATTGAGGTACTAAATTGTATAAATTGTATTTTCTTTGGTTGACAAACAAGGGATTAAGAAGTTGATAATGTTTCCCTGCAAACATATATTTTAAAAAATAGTGTTTATACTAAGGTCATTCCATTGGGACACAAAAGCAACTGAATCCTTTAGGAGTGACCTAACAGGCAATATAAAGTCATGGGGATTCTTTTGAAATAGTTTTGAATAACCTTGCTTGGAAATTTATACTTTTAAATATGAAATCTTTAAGCCATTAATGGACAATTTATTAATTAAAATAAGCAAACATGTTCTGCACAGATGATACCACTGTAGACACATTTTGAGACTTGCAATATTTATATGAAGACAGTTAACATCTATGTGTACTGTTCACTTAGATATCTCTCATTTTGTAGAATTCTTTATTGCCTGGAATCCCATTTAGATTATTTTTTTAATTTTTCAGGCCAGAGTGAACACCTGAATTTCTCTACAAGCTGGGTTTCAAACTCGATTGCATCACGTGACATCACGTGATGTATCCCAACTTTTGTCTTTGTACAGCTGAGTGGGCATAGCCTGTGCATGATGCATCCATTCCGTGGGCCCCCAGTTTGACACCCCTGCTCTACAGGCTTATTTAAGTAGTTAGGTCTTTGTTTCCTCCCCTACTTACTGTATTGCTCCCCTCAGTGTTCTGTGCACCTTCGGCATTTAGTCGTACCAGCCACATGACCATGGAGACGTCTTCGGACAGCGCTGGCTCTTCAGCTTTGAAACGGAGATGAGCACTGCCCCGTAGAGTCAGGAATGACTAGCACATATGTGCCAGGGGAACCTTTACCTTTACTTTATCTGCCACTTTGCCAATGTTGTTAATCAGGTGGGATTATTCAGGTGTCAAGCCTTGTGATATCCTGCAGGTCAAGGACTTTTAAGTTGATTTCTCCTCTTACCTTAATACTGACTGGAAACTCACATAATGCTACATAGTACACCCACTCCCATTCTCCTTAGTCAGACCACGATAATGGTATCGAAGGCCACTAAGAATTCAAAGAAAACCATTCAAAGATTGCACCCTGGCTCCGTCAGACAATATTTTGCAGAGATGTTTCAAAAGAAAGGAAAATAATCAAGATTGCAACAGAATTAAAAAGGAGAAAAAAGATTGGAAAGAAGAAACATCGAAATTTTAAGTTTAAAAAAAACTTGGTAAATGGGTGGAGAGAATATGAGAGAAGTGAAGTTCCTGAGAAACTAAAATAAAGTGGTTGAAAGGAGGAAAGAAAGAAAAGGATTTACTAGTTGAATAGAATGAAATTTGGTAAATATAGACAGCAGTATATATTCAATATGATGGGAGGGAAATAGATTAATAGTATTACTTGTGAATAATTAATAAAATGAAATGTTACTACATAAAATTAAATTTGAGGATATATGTTATTAAGAGTAAAACAGAATAATAGATGAAAATGATATGTTAAATTTGATTAATTTAGAGAGGCAAGTAATGATATTGTTTATATATTAAGAAGAAATTAAAACTAAGCTGAAGAATGTGGATTGAAAATAAGATGACTGAAATGTAAAATGAAAATATGATGTAAAATGAAATATACATAAAAGAAAATGTAAAGAGGGGGAAAACTGGACAACACTTTGTTTATAAAATAAGTTAAAATATGTAACAAAAAATCTTTGTTTTTTAAAAGAACCATGACCATGAAGGCAGAAAGGACTTCTTGAACATAACAGAGACAAAGGTTTGTTTCCAACTTGTGAAAGTTGGTATGGCATTTTCTTTTCAAGGACTGGGTGATGGCTGCTCAGACTATATACCAGGAAGTAATGGGCTGTGCCTTAGCAGAACAAAGAGGCAGAAACATCTGAAGGAATCTGATAACAACCCAGAAATATCAGGGATTAAAAATGAAGTGAAGATTAAAAATCCCAAAATCTGCTACCGCTTAATTTAAATTTTATTGCTGCCTTTGAACTGAGTTTTGGTTCAGATAAAGCCTTAGAAACATTTTTTTCTTTTATCTTAAGAGAATCAGTTTTATCATGCAGAATTGATTATTGGTCTGGTCCTAGAATAAGATAAGAAGGCTAATTATTTTTCCAAAATGGGAAATTCTTTTTTTATTCTTGTTTGAAAAACTTTCCATAAAAATATATATTTAAAAAAAACCAGAATGGTTAACACTGATACTCTTTCTACCTTTTCCATTGCCATGCAGTAAAAAAAAGAGCAGAGAAAATTAATACAAGCTATACGTTTAATACATTCTTGTGCTTTTCCACATAATATTAATATGGTTTGTGGGATGTGGTGAGGAGTCAGCACTGGAAAATCCAGCTGTATTTGCTTATTGTTTTCTAGTCACCAGAGTAACCAGAAGGGACTAGTCTCTCAAGCAATCCAGATGAGTGAAAGCAGCAAACATGGATTCTCCTTATGCCTTGTTCAAAGATGCCCTGACACAGGAACGTTTTCCTTAAATAGCCTCTTTGGGCCACTCAGACTTGGTGCATCACCCTTTCAAAATATACTTTTTACACATTTTGCATATTTTCCCCTTATCCAAACATCTTATTTTGTTCTGCATGACTCAAATAATATTCCCTGGAAAAAACTTCTTGGCAAAGAAAAGGCAGTTATGTTCTCTGTTAAACTTTATTGGTTGAATGAGTAATGTTACTTTAGTACACAGTAGTCTCTGGCATGCATTTATTTATTTATTTTATATTTCATGTTTCTTAACTGCCTCAGAGAGAGCTCTGGAGAGTCTGTATGTGTGTCTGTGTGTTGGGTGACCTCGCAATGAACAAATTATCATAGATCAAGGAATATCTCTCTCACACACACACAAACAACACACACAGACACAGACACACACACAGACACACAAACACACGGGGTCTGTGTGTGTCTGTGTCTGTATTCATAGATCAAGGAATATGACATAGAGTGACCAAGAACCAATGGTCACTCTGACTCAGCTCCACAATCTTGTGTGGAGATGGACAGAATGTCAACTGTCCGACTAGTGAACCCAAAATAAGGAAACACTCTCGGAACCTTTGAATTCTCAAAAGTAAAACTTTATTGGATACATCATATTGATACTGAAGAAACAAAACTAGCTCTGGTTTTCCCATGCAAATGCTTGCCTAGTTAAACAATAACTTCCTCTTCTCCCCACACCTGGGTGATCACATTGTCCAATTATGAGACTAATGTCTCACCATATCTGCATATATTTTCTTCAGCATTCCATGTGCCCCTTCCCTCCCTCGAGTTCATTGGCAAGTTGAAAAGCATTAAGGTTTGAAAGAAGCAAAGCGGTTCAATCTTGACATGCTGGCCCACTAAAGGAAAAGGACACCTGGAAAATATTGAGCATAGTGTCAAGGCTCTGACTAATGAACCCAAGCAAATCTGAGACTTGGCTCCTTCTCAAAGGTATTCTTTATTGAGTACATCATATCGGCACAGCTTCAATGGAAAACTAATTTTAAAACTTTGCCGCAGTTTCAGTATAATTAAACTAGGAAATAACCTCTTCCCTAAGTGTCACAGATCACGTTGGCCAATTGGGGTAATTGGCGAGCTCTTACAGCACTCCTCCCCCAACCTTATCTGTTGCTAGTAGAGATGATCTTGGTTCTCACAAGAAAGCTCTTTGTTGTGTCTAGTAATGCACTCCAACCTCCTTTCACCCTTCCTCCTCTGTGGCAACTGAGGAAGAGAAATATGGCTATGGCCAAGGTTTGGTTCAAAGTTAACACATAGATTAATATTGTTATTTAGGTAGTCTTAGCCTTCACAAATCTCTTCGGTCGCTGAGGGTATTTTATATAGAACCTTTTTACTAACTTTCCTGCACTAACATTGTGGGCCCTACCCACTTGGCATCAGCTGTGGGATATCCTTTCCACTGCACTAAGTATTGTAATTTCCCCTTAAAGTACATTGAGTCCAGTATCTCTTTTAACTTATAGTGTTTCTCCCCACCCCCCAAATGGCAGATGGCCTTCGACTGGCCTTAACTTGAAGCTTCAGAAGTGTTTCAATAAGCTACAGTGGAACACCGGGTGGACTCATATGAATACCTGGGTAACTGTAATTTCACTGTAACTGAGTTTATAATTTGAACAATTGGGAATGGACCTATATACTTGGGACTCAGTTTCTTACAAAGTTGGTTCAGCAAGTATTTAGTAGACAGGTATATTTTCTTCCCAATCCTGAACTCCTTCTGGAGGGCTCTTTTCAGATCTGCCCTGTTTCTTTTTTGACTCCCTGTTTTATTCAAATGTGCTTTCTGTAATGACTTCTCTCCCAACTTGAGAAAGTAAAGACTCTTGAAACGGATTATTTCAAAAGGAACCTTTAATCAGGCAGGATGGAAACCATTAGAGGCAAAGCAGCATCTGAAAACCTTTAGGCCATGCAAATGGGATTAAGCTGATAATGACCCCTCTCCTTTGTCCTGACCAATACACAAATATGAAGATGCTTCCTTAACTCTTCTGCTCTGGGAGTTCCCATGGCTATCTCTAGTTAGACATTAAAGTAAGATATCCCACATGGCTATCATAAACATCCCTCCAGAGATGTTGGGACCTTCAGTCTCCCGGTGACGGGAAACCAGTTGTAAAGTTGTAAAACTCAGTTGTTACAGATGTAGCTAATGATTTAACTCCGAGGCTCCCCTCCTCCCAATTGAATGGCAGTATCACATTTATAGTGTGGATAGCTGTGGAAGAAAAGAAGAATGTCTTCTCCCTTTTTTTCCTTTATTTTAGCTGAACTGGAATATTGGAGCTTGATCAGAATTGGAAAATAAGAAGAAACTATGGAACTTAAATTATAATTAACTGTAACGTTTGAACAGGACACTATGGAAAGTTGGGAATTTGAAGAAATACGTGATATTATAAAAAATATGCATGAGTCATTAAAATTAAATAGAATTTTGAAGTTAGAAATTAAGGTGAAACAAGAAGCGTGGGAAGAAGAAGGGAAAGGAAGTGGAATTACAGAAAAAGCACTGGAAAATAAAAAAAACAGGCAAAAGATTTCACTGGGTTTGACAGTGGCACAGGGAAAATTGAAAAGGGTGGATATGTACCAACAAAGAAAGGGAAAAGGATTATAGAAGAAAGGAAAGGAAATGACCAGACAGCCATAGAGAAGAAACAAAGGAGTGATAAGAGAAAAGAGGAAGAGAAAACAGGGAGAAAGAGGATACGTCAAATGACACAGCAAAGAGGAATGGAAAAGTCAGGGAATGAAGAATATATACCCAGTAGAAACAAAAAGCAGGTGGTTAGAATTTGGAATAAAAGGCTCATTAGGAAGAAATGGAAAGGATAAGACAAAAAAAGTGAAAATTGACAGGAGAGAGGAAGAAGGAAAGCATACAAACACACACACACACACACACACAAGCATATATATTAATATGAATGACTAGCTAATTGGATATTTAGAATTATCATGTGGAGAATATAAATGAGAGGTATGTGATCTGCTCTTTTATGTGATAGTTAAACTGAGTTGCTAATTGATTGAATAACAAAGATGATAATGAAAAGATAATTAAATATAAGTTAAAATATTTGGAATATGGATACATATAGAATTTTTAAGAAGATGAATATAAGTGAGGTGCATATTGCTTGTCATGTTATATAGCAGATTAATGGAATTGTAATAAGCATTGAATAGCAAGGATTGTAATTAAAAGATAATTAAATGTAAGTTAAGTAAAGATATGGAAAAATGGAAGGGGAACTTGAAATATATTTGTAATGGAAAAATACTGAGATTGTAAAGAGAAAACTAAAAACTTGGGGCATGTAATGATGTATGACCAGTGACGTGCGGTGAAGGATACCGTTGGTGAGGCAAGAGCGGTGAGTCCCTCCCCAGCCAGCCAGCCAGCCAGCCACCCCCACCCGACCTGCTCCCTGCCTGGCCGGCCAGCCGGCACAAACACAAACCGCTCTTCTCCTCCTAGCCAGCCAGCCACCCTACCTGCTCCCAAGAATGTCAGCGGGGACGGAGGAGGCGGGGGGCGAGGCGGCAGAGCGCGGCAGCGGCGAGAAGCAACGTCCCCGCCGCTGTGTCCGACAGGCGAGACAGCGGCGGGGACGTTGCTTCTCGCCGCTGCCGCGCTCTCCCGCCTTGCCCCCCACCTCCTCCGTCCCCGCTGACATTCTTGGGAGCAGGTTGTGTGGCTGGCTGGCTGGGAGGAGAAGAGCGGTTTGTCTTTGTGCCGGCTGGCCGGCCAGGCAGGGAGCAGGTCGGGTGGGGGTGGCTGGCTGGCTGGCTGGGAGGAGAAGAGCAGTGAGTCTTTGTGCTGGCCAGCCGGCCGGCCAAGCAGGGAGCAGGTCGGGTGGGGGTGAGTGCTGGCTGGCTGGGGAGGGACTCACCGCTCTTCTCCCAGCCAGACAGCCAGCCACCCCCACCCGACAAGGGCTCACCGCTCTTCTCCTCCTCCTCCTCGTCGTCCTCCCCTCTCGGTGCTGGGCTGGCTGCTGAAGAAATGGCGGCTAGTGGTCAAAGAAAAACCTCTCCAGAATCACCCTTGCACTTGCGCAGTCGCTCAAGTGCAAGACATGATTCGCTGCTCCCAGATCAGGAGGCGGGAGAATCAGTGCCTCTTTTGCATATTAAATCTTTTGCTTTTTAACTCCGCCTTAACTTTTAAAAGGTGAAAAATTCCTTAAGCAAAAGAGGCTCCGAATTCTCTCGCCTCCTCCTAGTTAACACTGAGAGCAGACACCAAGCCACTGTGACTTGAAATCTGGTAGCAACTATCCTGGCTTTAATTCATTAAAAAAATTTTAAAACTCCTTTCTCTCAGGAGACTGGGGAGGCTCCGCCTCCCTTGCCTCTAGTGACTGCACGTCCCTGTGTATGACTATACAATATTATGATGAGAATAGCTGGAAATTGTAACCAGGTCCACACTTTGGCCAAAAAATAACTTGAGGGGAGGTTAAAATATAATTGCTATATGTGTACTTTTTTTTTTTTTTAAAAGGAGGATATATGTTAAAATTGTTAATATGAAAAATGTTTATTGAAAGGAAATTACTAACACCATCAACATTAAATGGAGCCCGCTCAGATGCTGAAATGCACTGTGCAAATGAGATGAAGAGTGTGGAAGAGAGACAAGAGGAGGAAGAGAGGGGTTAGGAGAAAGGGTAGAGGGGGAAGAGGAGGAGAGAAAGAAGGAAAGAAGGAAAGAGGAAAGAGGAGAAGGAGAGAGGAAGGGGAAGTAGAAAAGAGAAGGATGACAGAGGGAAGAAAGGAGGTAGGGAGGAGGAGAGGTAAGAAAATGATAGATAGGGTATAAATATGGTGTACAGAGAGCAGAATAGCAATAGCATTAGTTAGACTTATATACCGCTTCATAGGGCTTTCAGCCCTCTCTAAGCGGTTTACAGAGTCAGCATATTGCCCCCAACAACAATCCGGGTCCTCATTTTACCCACCTCGGAAGGATGGAAGGCTGAGTCAACCTTGAGCCGGTGAGATTTGAACAGCCGAACTGCTGAACTGCAGTCAGCTGAAGTAGCCTGCAGTGCTGCATTTAACCACTGCACCACCTCGGCTCTTATGATAGTTATGACAGCCAATGATAGTTTTGGGGGGTTGATGGTAAGACAAATTGACATAATATTGAATAATATAAAATAGTGTTTGTTATGTAACGGTATACGTGTGGTTATTTGTATGAAAATAAAAAATAAAAAACTTTTAAAAAAATCTTCTAAGTCCACCCTTTGAACAGAATCTTCTAGGAATTGCCTCCAAGTCAGCAGCTCCCATCGAATGGCACAGACCTCCTTTTTCTAGAGCCGAGGTGGCGCAGTGGTTAGAGTGCTGTACTGCAGCCACTTCAGCTGACTGTTATCTGCAGTTCGGCGGTTCAAATCTCACCCGCTCAGGGTTGACTCAGTCTTCCATCCTTCCGAGGTGGGTAAAATGAGGACCCAGACTGTGGGGGCAATATGCTGACTCTGTAAACCGCTTAGAGAGGGCTGAAAGCCCTATGAAGCGGTATATAAGTCTAACTGCTATTGCTATTGCTATCTACACTGCCCAATGTCTTTCTGTTTTGGTCAATTTCCAGGAAGTGTAGGCACAGGGTTGCAGCGTCCACTTTGCATTTCTTTGGAGTAGAATGGCCCCCACTGCCACATCACTAGCATTAGCTTGTATTACAAATGGTTCCTCTGGGTTCAGATGTTTAAGGGTTGGCTCCACTGCAAAAGGCCTTTGAGCTTTTTGAAAGTCACTTGGCAATCCAAAGTCCAATTGGCTGGCAGCCTCGGTTTGGGTTTCATCTCCCCTCTGCCCGTTTTTAATAGTTCAGTGATAGGGTTAGGGTTAGGCAGGGCTATCTGTGCAAATGTGGGGATGAATTGGTGGTAGAAGTTGGAGAAGCCCAAGAAACTGCAGTTGCTTTCTGGTCCAGGGAGACTTCCCACTCTAGAATGGCTTTTACCATTTTGGGGACCATTTCCACTCCCTCACTGGACATGCAGTATTCCAATAGTCAAAACTGGTTTTGTGGAAGTCACACTTGGATAGTTTAGTGTAGAGCTTGGCTTTCAATAGCTTTCCTAGCACTTCCACACACTAACTTTATGTGGTCTTCCATTGTCTCAGAATAAATGAGGATGTCATTCAGGTACACCCCCCTCCTTTATACAGGTGCTTATGTAGTACTTCATTTATTTGTTGCATGAACACCACAGGTGCTCCTTACACTCTAAGAGATAATTGAAAGTGGTTTTCCACTCATCACCCTCTTTTATTCTCACTCAGTAATATGCTTCTTTCAAGTCCACTTGGTGAACACTCTTCCCTTGGCCAGGTATCCCAGCATGTCCTTCATGAGGGGGAGACGGTATATGTTTTCCATTGATCCCCTTAAAATCCATGCATAATCTCAAAGACCCATCTTTCTTTTTTTTTTAATTTGAAGAGCACTCGAACTGCCACCATAGATTTTGCCAGTTGGATGAAGACCCTAGCTAGACTTTTATCCACAAAGCTTCTGAGCTCCTCCATCTCCCTTGGGATCATTGAATACATCTTTGGTTTGGGTAATTTTGCCCCAGGCATTATTTCAATGGCATAGTCAGTGGGGCAATGGGGAGGGAGTACATCTGATTCCCATTTGCTGAATGCTTCAGCTAGGTCCTGGTATTCTCTCTCAGAACATAATTGATCATCCATTAGGACTCCAAGCTCCCTCTCACAGTTGCTGATTTTGTACTTATACCTTTGATTTTTCCTGTCTAAATGTGAAACTTCGCTTTTCTCCACATTAAAATTCATTTTGTTGATAGGGCCCATTGTTCAAGTTTGTCATGATGTTGTGGATCCTGAGCTTGTCTTCTGAGGTGTTAGCTATTCCTGCCAGTTTAGTATCATCTTCAAATTGTGTGAGTTCCTCTTCTATTCCCTCATCTAAGTCATTTGAAGATATTGAAGAGTACCGGGCCTAAGACGGAGTCTTGTGGTACTCCACTGCTTACTTCTCTCTGTGTAGATGTAGTACGTTAAAGAGTACTCATCGAATATGGTTTATCAGCCAGCTAAAAATCCATCTGGTGGTGATGTTGTCTATTCCACATTTTCCTAACATTGATTGATTGATTGAGAGTTTATTTATATGCCGCCCTTTTCCCTGGGGGGACTCAGGGCGGCTTACAACTCGAAGGGGGGGGGGAAACAAACATTTAACACGTAAAACAGTACATAATTAAAAGCACAACATTCATACCATTCGGGTGGGTTACAGTCTTTAGCCCCAGGCCTGACGGGATAGCCAGATTTTAAGGGCTGTGCGGAAAGTCTGGAGGGTGGTGAGGGTACAAATCTCCACGGGCAGATCGTTCCATAGGGTCGGAGCTGCCACCGAGAAGGCTCTCCTCCGCGTAGTTGCCAGTCGGCATTGACCGGCAGATGGAACTCGGAGGAGGCCTAATCTATGGGATCTAATTGGTCGCGTGGCGGTGATTGGCAGTAGGCGGTCTCTCAAGTACCCAGATCCACTACCATGAAGGGCTTTATGGGTGACAAGTAGCACCTTGAAGCGTATCCGGAGATCGACAGGTAGCCAGTGCAGCTCGCGGAGGATGGGTGTTATGTGGGTGAAGCGAGGTGCACCCACAATTGCTCGCGCGGCCGCATTCTGGACTAGCTGAAGTCGCCGAATACTCTTCAAGGGCAGCCCCATGTAGAGCACATTGCAGTATTCCAGCCTAGAGGTCACAAGGGCACGAGTGACTGTTGTGAGAGCCTCCCGGTTCAGGTAGGGGCGCAACTGGTGCACCAGGTGAACATGGGCAAATGCCCCCCTGGTCACAGCTGACAAATGGTATTCAAAAGTCAGCTGTGGGTCCAGGAGGACTCCCAAGTTGCGGACCCTGTCTGAGGGGTGTAGTGTTTGACCCCACAGCCTGAGAGATGGAACACTTGCCAAATTAGTGGGAGGGAAACACAACAGCCACTCGGTCTTATCTGGGTTGAGCACAAGTTTGTTAGCCCTCATCCAGTCCCTAACAGCTTCAAGGCCCTGGCTCATCACGTCCACCGCTTCATTGAGTTGGCACGGGGCGGACAGATACAACTGAGTATCGTCCGCATACTGGTGGTATTTTATCCCGTGCCGCCGAATGATCTCGCCCAGCGGTTTCATGTAGATGTTGAAAAGTAGGGGGGACAAGATCGAACCCTGCGGCACCCCATATGTTAGGGGCCTAGGGGTCGATCTCTGCCCTCCAACTAACACCGACTGTGACCTGTCCGAGAGGTAAGAGGAGAACCACCGCAAAACAGTGCCTCCCACCCCCACCTCCCGCAGTCGTCGCAGAAGGATACCATGGTCGATGGTATCGAAAGCCGCTGAGAGGTCAAGGAGAACCAGGATGGAGGCGTGGCCTCCGTCCCTGGCTCTCTAGAGGTCATGGGTCAATGCGACCAAAGCGGTTTCTGTGCTGTAGCCAGGCCTGAAGCCGGACTGGAATGGGTCAAGATAACTAGCTTCCTCCAAGGACCGCTGGAGCTGAAAGGCCACCACCTTCTCAACAACCTTCCCCACAAAGGGGAGGTTGGAGACTGGACGATAATTGTTAAGAACGGCTGGATCCAAAGATGGTTTTTTCAGGAGGGGTCTCACCACTGCCGCTTTAAGTGCGGGGGGAAAGA
This sequence comes from Thamnophis elegans, assembly GCF_009769535.1. NCBI lineage: Eukaryota > Metazoa > Chordata > Lepidosauria > Squamata > Natricidae > Thamnophis > Thamnophis elegans. Next base: position 34,087,749 of record NC_045543.1, read on the forward strand.
CCCCCTCCCAAAGGGAGGCGGTAACAACCGCCTGGATCCAGCCCCGTGTCACCTCCCTGCTGTTAGCAACCAGCCAGGAGGGGCACGGGTCCAGTACACATGTGGAGGCACTCACAGCTCTCATGGCCTTGTCCACATCCTCAGGGGCAACATCCTGAAACTCAACCCAGCGATGGTCTACCAGATTATCCCCTTGTGCCTCGGCTGGATCTGAAGTAGATTGTGGTCTACTTTGTCAAATGCCTTACTGAAATCCAGGTATACTATGTCCACAGCATTTCGCTGGTCTACTAATTTAATCACTTTATGATATAAGAATGATATAAGATTGGTTTCTCCTGATCTGTTTTTAACAAACCTGTTGTCAGGGTTCCAAATAGCATCTTCCATAAAAGGCAAACGTTGGCTTCCAGGCCTGACACCCATGCTGGCCACTAGTTATAACTTTATTTGCATTCTAGTTGTTCGCAGATCTGTTTTTTTGATGATCTTTTCCAGGCTCTTCCCAGGTATTGATGTTAGGCTGATTGGTCTGTAGTTTCCTGAGTCTGTCCTCCCCCTTTCTTGAAGATGGGAACAACATCAGCCCTTTCCCAATCTTCAGGTACTTCCCTGGTGCTCCAGGATGAGCATGATAAAGGACCAAAATGGCAGGGACCTAACAGAGGCAGAAGAGATTAAAAAGAAATGGCAAAATTACACAGAAGAACTATACAAGAACAAGCTTAGGGTCCCTGGTAACCATGATGAGGTGGTCACTGACCTCAAGTCAGACATCCTGAAATGTGAAATCAAATGGGGCTTAGAGGTCTGAGCAGCAACAAAGCTAGTGCAGATGATATTATTCCAGCTGAGATATTCAAAATCTTAAAAGATGATGAAGTAAAGTGCTATATTCAATTTTCACATGCTAGCAAAGTTTTGCTCAAAATCCTATAAACAAGGCTCCAGCAGTATGTAGACCACGAAATACCAGAAGTACAGGCAGGATTCCAAGAGGCAGAGGAATTAGAGATCGAATTACCAACAAACACTGGATCATGGAGAAAGCTAGGGAGTTCCAGAAAAAACATCTACCTCTGCTTCACTGACTATGCTAAAACCTTTGATTGTGGCAAATTGTGGCAAGTTCTTAAAGAGATGGGAGTACCAGACCATCTTATTTATCTCTTGAGAGATCTATATGTGGGTCAAGAAGCAAGAGTGAGAACTGGACACGGAACCACAGATTGGTTCAAAATTGAAAAAGGAGTCTGGCAAGACTGTATACTGTCACCCTGCCTATTAAACTTATATACAGAGCACATCATGAGAAAGACAGGCCTAGATGGATCAAAAGTAGGAATTAAGATTGCCGGTAGAAATACCAACAACCTCAGATATGCAGACAATACCACTCTGATGGCAGACGGTGAAGAGGAACTAAAGAGCCTCTTGATGTGGGTGAAGGAGGAGAATGCAAAAGTTGAAACTCAACATTAAGAAAACTAAGATCATGGCATCTGGCCCTCTCAATTCCTGGCAAATAGATGGTGTGGGGGGGAAATTGAGGTAGTAAGAGATTTTGTTTTCCTGGGTTCTAAGATCAGTGCAGATGGGGACTACAGCCAAGAAATTAAAAGACTCTTGCTCCTGGGGAGGAAAGCTATGGCAAATCTAGACAGTATACTAAAAAGCAGAGACTGCTAACCAAAGTGCATATAGTCAAGGTTATGGTTTTCCCAATGCCTATGTATGGCTGTGAAAGTTGGACCATAAGAAAGGCTGACACCAAAGAATTGAGGCTTTTGAACTATGGTGCTGGAGAAGACTCCTGTGAGTCCCTTGGACAGCAAGGCGATCAAACTGGTCAGTCCTAGAGGAGACTTCTAGAGGAGATCAATCCTGACTGCTCTTTGGAAGGCCAGATCCTGAAGATGAAACTTAAATACTTTGGCCACCTATTGAGAAGGAAGGACTCACTGGAGAAGAGCCTCATGCTGGGAAAGATTGAGAGCAAAAGAAGAAGGGGATGATAGAGAATGAGGTGATTGGATGGAGTCACCGAAGCAGTGGACGTGAGCTTAAATGGACTCCAGGGGATGGTAGAGGACAGGAAGGCCTGGAGGAACATTGTCCATGGGGTTGCGATGGGTTGGACACGACTTCGCAACTAACAACAATTTATTTTTTGCCTATTTATGTATCTTTTATTTTCTGTCCTGTATTTATTTTTATTCTCCACCAGGGTCTTCGTCCTTGCCTATTGGGAGGGATCTCAGGCTTAATTTGTTGCCTTCTCTTCTGTCATTCGCTGCTCCGACTTCTTGTCGTTTTCTCTGCCAGCTCCATTCTCTCTTTCAGTGCTCAGGTCTTTTCAGCCCTGTCTCTGCTCTGGTCAGCTCTCTCAGCCTGCTGTTCAGTTTTCTGGTTGGCTCGACTTCACTGTCTGGTCTGCTCTGATCAGCCTGCCATTCAACTTTAGAGATCAGAGCTTTCTAACTCAATGGGCCTCTGCTGCTATGCTGCCCATCTCTGTTGCTACGATCTCCCCTCCACCAATTCTGCATTCTGAGCACTTCCCTTTCATCCAGGACACATGTGCTTGCCACCTCCTGTTTGCACGCCCATGGGAGCAGGGCTGAGAAGGCAGGGTAGTCTCTTGCTGGCTTCAGGGCAGCTGCATGGGTCAGATCTAAGGCTGACCATGTTGCAGCCTGGATGGCTGTACCAAGTTGTAGGTCAGTGCCACACTCACATCAGCACCTATTATAAATATGCCCTGCTCACCGACCTGGTCTCGCAGCCCCCTTTCACTGGGACTCTGCCTCCATGTGGGAAAGCCACAGCCAGTGGTGGCACAACCACTGGCAGTGCTGCCAATCTCTCCCCCTCCCCTCGTCCCTTCCTGAGTGCAGAGGAAGGAAGAAGATGGGAATGAGATGGAATGAGACCTTTAGGACCATGGCACTCCTGTCTGCCAACCTGGGATGGGCAATAGGCAATTGCAGGGGCTGTGGGGGGAATGGAGCAGGTGAACGGTGGTATGTGCAGCTTCTAGCATTGTGGAGTGAGAGGGGGGGGGGAAGCAGAACTGCCCTTTCGACATCAAGCATAGAGTCAGTCCAGACATGGAGGCAATGGAGGGGATGGTGGAAGAAAAGGGAAGCCGTTGCTCTGCAGGGTATTTTTTAGCTGCCAGAGGCTCCGTGCAGAGGCTTCCCATTTTGATCCCTCCCCCATCATTGCCTCCGCACCTGATGAGGCAATGAAGGGAACATTTAAGGCATTTACCGTGCAGGGTCATCCTTCTTGAGAATCCCTACCACCTTCTAGAGAATATTTTCTTTAAAATCAGAGGAGGGGGAGGGGGCAAAATGGGGAAGGAGGGAAAGTTACACCCTAGGGCAACTGTAACTGTGTTTGGGTTCTGCAGAGAAGTTGTCAGAAGGAATTAACTCAGAAGGAGGGATGTTGCAACTGTAAATATGACTTTTTTTTTTCTGGAGTAAAATTGTACCTGCTCATTACATGCTGGCTGGACTAAAGAAATGTACTCTCCAAGAAGGAAAGGCTCTCTTCTGATGACTAAGTCATTGTGTGACTTTTCAACACTTTTGGAGAAACTTTCCATCATCCCACATGGGGGGGAAAAAAACCCGTCTTTGAGTTCTTGATTCTCATTTTTGCAGGCTGCCTTGCTCCTCTGAATTAAGGTTCTTAGTGAACCGAATTTGGCAGATGGCAAAGGAGATCCTATTCGACAGGCACTCTCTCTTTTCCCAGGGGCAGGACCACTCAACACTCAGCAGGGAATACGTGTATTAGAAGAAGAAAGACTGTGGTGCAAAAATTCCTCAGTCAAGGTCTCCATTACAAGAACAAAAAGTGTTATGAGATCTTATAATTCTTTTTATATTGCACAGGAAGGTGACTCATGCCCTACCCACCCCACCCCCAATAATTATGTGTGATTAGGGGAGCAATAAGGAAGGAGAATGTGAACTGTACTTGCATGTTCTGATGGGTTTCTCTGTATGAAGGCAGTTGGTAAGTATGAACAGATAATGGTTTATAGATGCAGATGCAGATTCATTTGTTGGTGGGGATCCTTATTTTATAGGCAATTAACAAGTAGTCATTAATTTAGATTTATTTTTGTCCTGGCCCTGGAATGTGAGTTTGACACATGTACACCCAGCAAGTGTGTGCAAACGTAGACTTTTATAGAAGGAATATCCTACTTTTCAACTTTCTAACAATATAACTGAGCATGTTAGTTGAAAAGGGTTTAAATTTATTTAGTCAAGAAATTATCTTATTTTAAATAATAATATACAAGCATAATCCCTTTAAGTATACTGTATGAAACATTCTCTCTTTCTTTAAGTAAACTATTTATCCAGTTGAAAACATTGTTTATCTTGGGAGTTCTTTTTCTGGCAATGAAAATGTAATATTTCTCTCAATTGATTTAAAAATAAAGAGCTACTTTTGTGACCGCCTTTTCTCCTATTAAAAATACAACTGTTAGCCCTTTATCAAACTTGCTGACAATCTATTGTGTGGTTTGATGTGATTTGCACAAATTGGAAACTGTATACATATGAGTGTGTGTGTAGATTATTGTGATTTTGGTAGAAAAACAATCATTAATAGACTGGGAATAAGCCAAGTGATCACTTGTACCCATCCCTCTCCTTGTTCCTTTCTTTGGCCAAGTATAAAGCAGGAGAACACAGTAGATTCCCAAAGTACCTAGAGATTCTGTAGTGCTGATGTAAGAGAGGGCAACTTGAAGGGGAATCTGGAAAGACAGCTATAAACAGGGCAGGCTATGTTGTAATCTCCTGAACTCATATTTAGTCATAATTTTCACCAACAGGAATACTACACATGCTAAGTATGTTTGAATTGGACTTTTCCACAATTGCATTCAGGCTATGAAAGGGGCACTATATATCTTCAAGAGAGATAAAAAATAATATTTGCATTGAATACCAAATTTGATGAATTTCAAAGCAGTTGAGTACCAAGGTACCACTGTATTTTCTTGGGCTGCAAGATCATTGCAGACAGTGACTGCAGCCATGAAATTAAAAGATGCTTGCTCCTTGTGAGGAAAGCTGTGGCAAACCTAGATAACATATTAAAAAGCAGAGACACCACCTATCTGACAAAGGTCCATATAGTCAAAGCTATAGTTTCCCCAGTAGTAATATATGGCTGTGAGAGTTGGACCATAATGAATGCTGAGCGCCGAAGAACTGATGCTTTGAAATTGTGGTGTCGGAGCAGATTCTTGAGAGTCCCTTGGACTGCAAGGAGATCAAATCAGCTAATCCAAAAGAAATTAACCCTGTTTTTCTGGAAGATATTGAAATTGAAGTATGTGTCCTTCCAAAGTGTCAAAATGAGGATTCATTCGAAAAATCATGGTTGGGAAAGATTTAAGGCAAAAGAAGGGGACGGCAGAGGATGAGATGGCTGGATAGTGTCACTGAAGCAATGAACATTAATTTGGGCAACTCTGGGAGACAGTGGAGAAAAGGGGAGCCTGGCATGCTGTGATCATGGGGTCAGATATGACCTCAGTCTGATGAAGAGTCAGATATGACCTAGTGACAACAAATTATTTGTCGGATGCCAATGTCTTAAGTTTTATCAAGTGCTGCAGCTGAGTATCAAAAAAGTATTACGGTATAGACCTCAAGAACGACTGTTGACTTACCTGAATGGTCCTTCTATGTGCGCTGCGAGGGGAATCCAAGCATGGTTAACTTTGTCCATTAGCCTAGAGACTGAGTTATGTAAATTGCTGGCCATGCCTCCTCTGACTGGACTTGTTCAGTTTGGTAGGAAGGTTCAGCCCATTTCAGAGATGCAAAAGGAAGCATAGATGTCAAGGTAAGTCAGATAGGTAATTGGAGAAAGATAAGTCCAGGCCCAGAACAGCCGAAGCCGAGGGCGGGTTTGGATTCTCCTTGCAGCGCACATGGAAGGACTGTTCAGGTAAGTCAACGCTCTTTCTCCTGTGCGCTGCTTGGAGAATCCAAGCATGGGACATGCCAAAGCAATAAACTTCAGGGGCGGGAGCGAGGCTGGTCGGGTGTCGTAGCCGAAGAAACTACCCTTTGCAGCACGCACCATCCAGAAGACACCTCAGCCAAGGCATAAACGTCCACTTTGTAATGGCGGATAAAGGGCAACGGCGATGACCAGGTCGCTGCCCTGCATATGTCCTCCACCAAGGCTTGCGTTGCCCAGGCAGCATCGTGGGAGCACTTCTGGTGGAATGGGGAGTGATGTGACTGGGAACCAGTCAGGACTGACAGTCATAGGCGAGGGCAATACACGCCTTCAACCAGTGGCCAATAGTATGAGAGCATGCCTTCTGGCCCATGGTGGCTGGTTGGAAAGACATGAATAGGGCCTCTGTCCTTCTGAACGATGCAGTGCATCACAAATAGCGGCAAAGTGAACGACGGATGTTGAGATGATGCCAATGTCATTCCCTGGAGTAAGTTGGATGTGGGCAGAAATCCGGGAAAGTGAGCTCTTGTGACTTGTGGAAACACGAGTTGACTTTTGGAAGGAATGTTGAGTCAGTGAGTATCAACACATGGTTGGACGTCACCAGGTCTCGAAACTCGCAGAGGGCTAGGCAGATACTCGTAGCTCCAGCCAATTGATGCTGTTCCTCAGCTCCCAGGCAGTCCAACGACCTTGTGCCACTCGATCCAGGGCATGGGCTCCCCACCCGAACTGGCTCACATCTGTGATCCGCTCCGGTTCCTTGAAGAGGCATCCCTTGAGGATGCTGGCCGACATCCACCAATGGAGTGATAGGGACACCTTGGTCGGTAAGCAAGTCCTGGTCTAAGAGTGACTGGTATGAGCCCTTTGAAAGGGGAGGAGAAACCACTGGAGAGGTCACGCGTGGAACCTCACCCAAGGGACAATGTCTATGCAAGATATTATCTTCCCTAGAAGCTGGGACAATACTGCGAGGGAAGGTGACTTCTGATTGAGCCCTTGACTCACCAGGGAGTGCAGGCTCTGTTGCCTCTCTCAAGAGAGGAACACAATACATGTTTCCGAATTGATGACCATCCCAAGATGCAGACGAGACGTGGTCGGGTTCAGATGTCTCTTTGGGAAGTTCAGTACAAAGCCGTGATCTTGCAAGGTGTTGATCGTCAACTGTAGGTAGTGACAAGCCTGGTCCTGGGAAGACGATAAGACCAAAATGTCATCTAGATAACAATTGACCCTTAAGGGAACTGTCCTCAGCGAGGCTGTGATCACTGCCAGCAATTTGGCGAAGGTTTGCGGGGCGATGATAGGCCTAATGACAGGGCGCGGTACTGGAAATGACGCCCTACAAAGTGGAAGCGCAGGAACCTTCGATAGGCTGGATGTATCGGCATGTGTAAGTATGCCTCCTTGATGTCGATGGAGGTGAGGAGATCGCCTTGGTGAATGCATGCTAGAATGTTTTTGAGTGATTGCATTTTGAATTTTTGATACTTTAGATAGAAGTTGAGCCATTTCAAGTCTAGGATGGCCTGCCATCCTCCTGAGTTCTTGGGAACTAGGAAGAGTATGGAGTAAAATCCTAGACCCTCCTGCCCTCTTGGCACCTGTTCTATGACGTTGATGGAAATGAGGTGCTGAATTTCTGTTTCCATCAGGCACCTTTTTACCTGGCACCTAGGAACTGGGCATCTGATGAAATGTCTCGGGGGGATGGCCAGGAATTCCAGAGTGAGGCTTAGCCTCACGGTCTGAAGAGCCCAGGCATCCGAGGTTGTTGCTTCCCATTGGTGGGCGAATGTAGTCAAGCGCCCGCCAATAGGGCCAACCTTGAATGATTCACCGGTAACTACGAAAGGACCAGTTGCTCGTTCCACAAAAGGGCCGCTGGGCCTGAGTCTGCTGTTGGTGCTGGTGCCTACCTCTGTCCCTAGTATTGGCTCTGTCCTGAAACCTGTCCTGAGACTGAGAAAATGATCTATTAGATAGAGGGGTATAGGGAAAGAGAGAATACTCCGAATCCCCAACACGAAAGGGCTTCAAGGATAAGGCTGTTGCCTCCTATCTGTGTGCCTTTTGCTTGTCCCACATCTCAATCAATATAGGATCTAGTGCTGCTCCAAAGAGGGAACCACCCTTGAAGGGGGTGGAAGCAAGGCACCATTTAGAGCGTACGTCCGCCTGCCTGTGGCATAGCCATAAGAGGCAACGAGACACTGTGTTGGATGCCACAGCTCGGGATGCGAACTTGGCTGCATTGAGCGTGGCATCAGAGGAGAATAAGGCCGCTACCAGTTTGACAACATCCTAATGAAGGCACAAATCCTCTGGAGTTAACCTCTCCTGTAGCTGTCTTAACCAGACCAAAGAAGTTCTATTGAAAAACGAGGCTGCCACAATGGCACGCAATGCCCAGGCAGCCACATGGTGCATTTTGCGAATAACTAGCTCTGCCTTGCGGTCCTCAGCCTTCAGATGGGATCTCAGATGGAATGAGAGCTGAGGAAGCCAAAGCCACTATTGGAGGATTGACAGTGAGAAACTGTAAGATGGTGTCTAATTCCGGCGTGGAAGCGTAAAGCTTCCTGTCTCCGTTGCTAGGAGGTGAGACCACAATGGGCTGGGACCATTGTTTTTGGATCACATCCAAAAACAATTTGGGCGATGGAATAGCCTCCTGCTCTTCTACTTGTTCAGCGAACAAGCATTCTGTGGGGTCAAGCCCCACTTCAGTGCTGGCTTGGGTGGATGCTCCCCCCAAATTGGAGATGGCCTTGGCCCTTATAAAGTAGGGATTTAAATAAGGCCGGCCTGAAGACGCCCGAGAAGGGAACTTTATCCTGGACCAGATCTTCATCATCCGATAACTCTAGATCCAAAATTTCCCCTTCCTCCCCCAGAACAGATCCCACGCTGTAGATGGAAGGCAAGGGAGAAGGGGGATCAGTCTGAGAGGTGGCTAAATCTTTGGCAGAAATCAAGTTTCTGGATCGTTGACTCCTATGCTGTAATTCTATGTCTACTCCCCTAGATATGGCTGTGGCAATCATGTCCCTGAGCCCAGGGGAGAGGTCAAATTCAGAATTGTCCTCCGGTCTGATGCCAGCAGCAGTGGGGGTAAAGGTATCTGAGGCCCCTGATCGGGAAGGATCTGGGCCTGGGCTGGACTCAGAAGGATTAGATGAGCCCTGAAGGCCTGATTCAGGCCCTTCAGTGGTTAAATCCTGAGGGATAGGGCGGTCTGGGGACCAACCCTGAATCCAAGTTAAGCTGGAGGTAGAAGGCCCATCAGGCAGTAGGATTGGAGGCAGCCTGGGGGTTGTGAGATTTTTTGACACATTCTTAGTCTTACTGGCGCACTTAGTGGCCCTAGCAGGAGCCACTGAGGTGGCGTGGGATCTGTGACTGTCAGCCCTGGTGGTGCTCCTACCCACTCTGGAAGAAGCACCAGTGGCATCGGAGGACAACTGAGGGGAGGTGGAAGCCCCAGCACTGCCCCCAGTAGTAGAGCGATCCACCATGGCTATACTAGGTTGAAAAAGGCTCACACTCACATTCAATGATAGGCCAAATGCTGATCGCATTCGAAGCAGAAAAGCTGCAAGAGATCAAGTCCGTGGTCCAGTATAATGGTGGCGAACCGACCTCCGTGGAGCAAGATAGCTGGTGATTTTACATCACTGTGGGTGGGAAACAGAAACCGCGCCCAGTCCGCCTGTTTTCGGTGTGAAAATGACTGCCGCAACTTGCAACGGGGTGGGAAATTCAAATTGGCCAGGAAAAAATGGCCGCTGACAGAATGGAGAAAGCCAGTCCCGTAATTATCTAGCGACCACAGCCGCAGCTCTTGGAGCCACTCGATGGCCAAGGTAAAGGCAGCGATTCCAGCTATATGATGACGGGGCGTCCAGACTCCGTGCATTGCAAAGGCAAGCCCTGGGAGATGGCGGACAGCGGGTAGAGTGTCTGGCACAGGGTGGCGAACCGACCCCCAACTGTGGCAAGACAATTGAAGGCGGCGAACCGACCTTCCCAATAAAAATCACTGAAGCAGCGATGCTTCAAAGGCTCCAGGAACGCCAACGATCCAATTGCCACCATAAACGAAATGGGACGGACCTATATGCAGAGATGGCCGATGCTCCGTGGAAGAAACTCAGAAGCTATTATACAAACGGAGTTCCAAGGGAATCCAAGCTGAATAATAATGATGATGATTAATTTTGTCTAATAACCTAGAAATATTTTTGTGTCTCTTTAGGCTGGACTGAGTTAAAAAACTGAACCAGTCCAGTCAGAGGAGGCGTGGCCAACAATTTACATAACTCAGTCTCTAAGCTAATGGGCAAAGTTAACCCACGCTTGGATTCCCCAAGCAGCGCACAGGAGAATGTCAATGCCTTATCAATGTCATTGGAAAAGAGGAAATAAAGATCACATTTGTGGAAGCCAGACAATACAAAGTGTCTGGCTTTTCCCCAGGCTAGTTTGGGAAAAATTTTGATAGGAACACAAGAAATGAAACATACCAATTCTGGAAAGGTTTAAAATTAACTTTATTGTAATGCACTTACACTGCAATCCTTCAAGGATGCAGCAAAAACTGACTCCGCTCTCACCACCATCAAAAGATCAAAACTGATTATTTGGATTGATTTGATTGTTCCTCTTTGTGGAAAGGTTGTTAATATTTGGTATTTTTAAATAGTAACTTTAGCCTAATTTTGATAATGTTTCAATGAATTCTTATGGTTTTACAGCCAGCCAGATGTTTAGACTGGATTTGCATTTTTATCCACCTATCCAGTTCTTTCCAAGAACCTGGGAGAGAGGCAAATGTTGTTTTGATACTGTTAAAAGGTATCATCTCAAGATGTAAGCTGTTCCAAGTAAAGTTGCCTTTTGCAATTGACTGAGTGATTTTGTCAATGTTGATAGTGTTCAAGTAGTGCTCTAGTTGTTTTGGGATTACATTTTTTCTCTGCTCTGTATTAATTGTGGTTACTTTTTATACTTTTTATAAAACTTTTAATAAACTTTAATATATAAAGAATTTAAATCTGTTTTCTTGTCATATATGTATAAAAAGCCAAATGAACAAAACCTTCCACTAGTTACCATCACTTTTATAATTTAAGATTGATGTAGAATCACTTTCCCTTCCATCAAGGAGGAGAGTTGTATTAGGCAATGGTGGGGGGAAAAATCAAGAGGCCCCCTTTCCAAACAACAGAAGGCACTGAAACTATGGAACAAAATTTATTTGCAAAAAAATTTCAAAAGTGAACATTTGTCAGTAAAACAAAGGAATAAAATAAAACAAAGTGGTAAAATGAATATTGATTACAAAACCATACAAGCTGTAATTCTGAAATTGCCAGAAAAAACATACTGACAAAACAATACTGAATTCATAGCAACAGCACCATTGGAAATACTACATGAAACCTGTCCAAACCAAGTTTGAATATGTAAACATATCAATAACGTAAAGCTCAATTTGTGAAGTGAGTGTAGCACCTTATCATAATATCATATTGAAAAAACTAAGATCCTCTGACAACAAGAGTTCTGCTTCCAGACAATTTCATTTAAAAAGAATTTAGATAATGCCAAACAATCTTCGCTGGATTAAAAATCTTCATTGCTGGAGAGTTTAAGAAGTTACTGGACAGCCATTTGTCTCAAGTAGCATCAGGTCATTTGCTTGAGCAGGGGTTGGACTAGAAGACTTCCAAGGTCCCTTCTGATTCTTTCAATCACATTTTTGAGTTCATTGTATCTAAATAATATCATGGTTGATTAAATGGCTTGTACCCTTCTTCTCCAGTTCTAGACTGGGATAGATATTGTGAGCTTATTATTGCCAAATCATCATCATCATTACCACCACCACCATCACCACCACGTTTTGAACCAGATTATTCACCCCATGTACCCTCCCTCAAGTGACAATGGAAGGCAATAAATATTCTTTGGAATTTCTCTTGTACCTAAGAGCAGAATAACTTTCCTGGAGCTGCCTAGCTCAGGAAATGCTTACTGTACTGTATTATATCTTTTTAGTTACAAAATTGAAAAAATGCAATGAAGTCATGTGACATTTTATTCTGAAAATATATTTATATTCATGTGAGGAGTACTAATAGAGATAAAGACAGTGCAATTTATATTCCCAGTTAGCCTGGTTTATCGCTTGTCAAATATGAAACGAAATTATTTTCTTGGTTACAGTTATGAACTAGAGTGACAATAAATCAATTTGTATTTCTTCCTGTAGACTGGAGGAATTCATGGACAATAAAGAAAAGAGGAATGAACAGGGATAAACATAGCAAGCCTGAAAGCAAGGACAAAAGATTATGGCTCTGTATAAAAACATGGGTTCCATGGGAGGTTAACAATTTATTCCTGAAATCATAGAATATGCACTAACTTGCTTCTCTAGGAATCACCTCCTCAGATTATAGCTAGTTTTCTGGAGACAGTTTGATAGAATACACCTTTCAGCAAAGATTGATAATCTGGTACTCTGAAAAGGTGGCGCGCTCTGTAGGCTACAACATCCTGAGCAGCTTTTTGGGAGACAAGCAAACGTAGGTTGGGCTCATTGACTTGGGGGCCAACAGCAAGTACAAATATTTCAATGTCCAGCTGTTGAGCATTCTGGACTGCTCTCTCGATGGCATTTTCAGTGATACCTTGAGAATTGCCATCTGAGAAGATCAGCACCCTCTTCTTAGCAGGACGAGAGGATGTCCGAAACAGGTTGTTGACAAAGTTCAAGGCTGCAACAACATCTGTGCCATCATTTATAAATTCCATTTTGTCAATTATATCAGCTATCACTGTGTAGTTCCGTTGAAAGTCCACCTCCCGTTTTTGCTGTTTGTTGCCACTGTACTGGACAACAGAAATGCGCACAGAAGCCCCTGGACTTTTACCAGCTGATGTGAATCGTTCTGCAAGACGTTTCACAAACTTCTTGGTGATATTGAAGTTATGGGCCCCAACACTGGCAGAGCTATCCACGAGAAGTGTGATATCAGCTGAGTCAGCAAAAGTAACTAAAAAGAGAAAAGGTTATTTTGGGATATCCCTGCTACATATGTTTCAACAATTTGCTTTCAGTAGTTGCCTGAGTGCAAACCAGCTTCCATCCGTACTTTCCCTCCCCCTCTTTGCATATCCCTGAAAAAGTTTCTAAAGACAGCTTAGACTAGACCTCCTCAGCATAGGAGACTGAGTCATACTGGGCTGAACTGGAAAGAAGTTCCCTTCCAACACTGAGCAAAAACATGAAAACACCTTGTGTTACTAAGCAGCGTTTTCATTGAAGAACCATTCTTGCTGATCTGGAGCAATTTTCTCTTCCCCGCAACTCTCTGAGGCCCATACCCGGGAGGTTGGGTGGGGTGGGGGGAATGCTGCCTTCCCCTGGGCACTCATTGTATAAAAAGAGAAGCAGAATAACATCAGGGATTAGGGGCTTTTCTGTTGTTACACAACACAGAGGCACATTGACGCTATCTAATATTCTAAAATTCAAGCTATTTGGGAATTAACTGATAGATGTTGCATATGGCTAATACCAACAAGAGACTTTTAGCATTTGATTCATAGAGTTACAATTATAATTATGTTTCTTTAATAGCATTTTTACATTCTTATTAGGAAGGCTGAAGCAGCTGCAAATGAAGCAATTGCAAAGCATGTCTTGTGCTTTTGTGATTTTCTTCTCCATCATGTAAAGGAAATGAAATTGGGACACTAAGAGCTTTCTTTTATCCTGCTCATAATGGTGTTGGGCAGAATTTTAACAGAAACCTTTAAAAAAAGGTCAGGAAGTATTGGCTGGGCAGACATCACTCTGATGACAAGAATACTACTCAAAATAGCTGATAAAGAACAAATTGCAAATGACCACAATTTACAATATTGTATTGCTGCAGCTGGCTGAAATAACTTATCCATTTTGGCTGGACATGCACAGATAAAAACAATCCAGTCAGGCCCCTTGAAGCAACCCAGCAAAACATTTCATTAAATAAGGCAATATTAAGTTTATGCACGGAGCAGAGAAATCAAAATAAGGTACATACAATAGTATGGGATACTCACTTGGGCAGGTATAGTCAGGACATTGTTTTTCTATAAAACAAAACCAAACAAAAAACCTATTAAAGCACTCCTGAATACCGATGAAATAGGTGTTTTGTAAATCTTCACCAGTCTAAATTTCTTCATTGTAGTTAGAATTGTACAACTTAGACTGCCACTATAACCAAATGGCAACTAGCCTGGCTGTTTCTTTTTATTGATTTTATACATGGCTTTTCCTGCAGAGAGGTGAATACAGCACATAGTTTCCCATGCTATCTTTGATTAAAAATGCAAACACAATTAATAATTGGTAACTTCATTAAAAGTGTTTTGCACTTTTAGCACACAGTGAACTATTTAAGAAGATCTTTCTTCTGCGTCAATATGAACTTAATTTAAAATAGTGCTAAGGTAACCACGTGCATCCCATAATTGTCATCTCCTTATTTTAAGTAGTCAGTGGTCCTTTAACAAGAGTTGAAGGGCCAAGAAAATAACAGGTTTGGGGCTACCACAGGTGGGCTTCAAAACTCCAGACAATCATTAGAGGGCAGAAACAAACAACTCTTAACTTTTTGCACCCATCTATGCAGCACAGAGCAGTAAAGATCAAAGGCAGAAGTCTGGAAGAGGAGCATGGAGGGTTATAGAAAGCAATGGGAAGTCTGGGACAAACCTAGGACGGTGGGGGGGGGGGGAAGAAGGGGCATTGCAGGGTTCATTGGACACTCTAGAAGGCTGTGCTATTTCATTCCTTTTAGCTAAACCAAATTAGCAGCAAATCAATTTATTCACTCACCTCGACAAACATAAGAGGTAACATTCTGAATGAAGGTGTCATCCAGCAAGGCAATATACTCTGGTTGGGTAAATGTGAGGCCTCCACAGGATATTTCACTTAATTTTTCAGAATCTGGAGGATCTTTGAAGATATCACTAGAACCCACAGGGACAACCTAAAGAATAATAGATATTATCATGAAGGCAAATAATAACAGATATGATCACGCTTACATTTAGATAAATGAGTGTTATAAAGGTTCTCTGGTGCTCCCAAAATGGGAATTAAACTTACTCTTCACTTGAAACATTTATGGGACAATTGCAGCAATATTCCTAAAACAGTAATACTACAGCACAAACATTTGTAGATTTTAGGTAAAAACATCACCATAATGTGCTCTGTCTGTAAAGCCAAAAAAGCAGCCCCTTGTAGAGTCCAACATCAATCAAGTCTTATCAAAATTCCAGAGCACTAAGCATATATACAGATTCTTCAAAGAACATGAAAGGGACTTGACAGTCGACACTTCTCATTAATCCTCATCATATCTAGATGGTTTCTAGTAATTTACTTACAGAAATGTTGTTCTTATATTTGTTATCCTTATTACAAAGACATATAGCAATAGCACTTAGATTTATACACCGCTTCATAAGGCTGTAAAAAGCCTTCTCTAAGCAGTTTACAGAGTCAGCATATCAGCAGAATCAACCTTGAACCGGTGAGATTTGAACTGCCAAACTGCAGCTAACAGTAAGCTGAAGTAGCCTGCAGTGCTGCATTCTAACAACTGCGCCACCTCGGCTCTCATATGGTATCATGAGCTTTTGTTTTCTATCATCTGTCTGTCTGTCTGTCTGTCTGTCATGTGCTTGTGTGCGATACTACTGTGCATGCGCAGAAGCGTCTGATCAGGTATGCAGAGGCTCCCGCCGCCACTACTGGTTTGGCCGATCTAGGAGCTACTCACCTATCTAACTACCCACCTACCTACTTATCAATCATCTACCTACCTATCATCATCCATCCCATCTTTATTCCTTTTTTAAATAAATAACTTAAATCAGCAAACATACAGTATATAATATTCCTTTCTCCTCCCACATCAACCCTGTGAGATGGGTTGTACTAAGAGAGAGCAACTGGCCCAAAATCACTCAGCCAGCTTTCATACATAAGGCAGGACTAGAACTCACAGTGTTCTGGTTTTTAGGTTACCACTCCCACCATGTCCCCAAACTTATATTGATTTCACCTTATCATTATTTCTTTCACAAAGTACGTTGATGGGTGTTGGATCGTGTAATACGTCAGTCCGTCCATCGGTGATGACAATGACAACTCTTTTGTGAGTGAAAGACGGAGCCAGACGTCTTTTGGTGTAGTCAAGAGCCTCTCCAGTAAAGGTGCCACCAGCAATCCAGTGAAGGTTCTTCACAGCCCTTGCAATAAAGCATCAAAGGAATCACTCAGCTTTATACTTTATAGGAAGATTTTTGCATTCTTTCTTTCGGAAAGTCTAACTTTTGTTTTCATTCCAGAAATTTGAAACTGAATAATACAATAATAGCAATAAATTAGTCTAATCTATTGTATGAAGCTCAAAATCTTTATGATAGGTACCTCATCCGTTAACAAAGTAATACTTCTAACTTGCCAAGACTCAACCACAAATATTTCATTGGCTATTTCTTTTTAAATCAGAGAATATCTGAGCAGGATATTTTTCAGCTCCAGATCGGTGGGTGGTAATGGTATGGAATTAGGAAAGGCTCTAGAATAAACTATCCAACAAAACAGATTTTGTTTTCTGGAATGAAACCAACAAACTGGAGGAAATCACAAATGTTTGTCCAGAGAAAGAAAGTGGTGTCTTTCCAGAAAAAAAAAGTTGTTGTAAATATTTACATGAACGCCAGATGCATATAATGAGAGAACCCAAAGGATGCATCTTTGTCTATGTGAGCCAAATAACATTAACCAGCTAGTTCTTATTATCATTTTGCTAATATATACTTAAATGTCAGATTTAACACTTATTTACATTATTCATCTTTGGCAGATGACATGTGAGTATTACTGGCACAAACATTACTCTATTCTCTCAATTATTTTGCATAAAATGAACTGGAGAAGCTATGTTTGTTAGTGCACACATTTTTTTAAAGTATGGATTTTGCAAACAACTTACCTGTACACAATACTCCTAACACTTCTATTTTTAAAAACTGTCCATATTCTAATCTTCTTAAGAATGCATTTCTAGCATGCTGTGATATATGTATGTAAAGACATTCAACCTCCTCAGACCTTTGAATGGAGTTTTGGTGGAATCCATGCAGCGCTGATTGTTTATTTTATATTGGTTCCATCTTGTTGGCTGATGGCCTTTCAGACTCATAGAAATACATATAAACTTTCTTTTGCATCCCTATCAGCTTTTTACTGATGCAATCAATCTGTTGTGGCCCACTGACAATCAATTGTGATCCACTGTAGTAGCTGGATCTTTTCATAGCTTTAAGACATTGAAATGTTGCCTCCAATATACTGTATGCTTCCATCAAATCCAGTTCTTTTCCTTTCTTTCTACTAAAGAGCAAGACAAACCCACAAAGTGTCCAAGTGCAATTCAAAAACGCTTTTAGATTGGCTGCTAATCATGACATATAATTTGACAATCCCACCAAAAGGCTTAATTGTGTCTCATCCACAGAAGCATTCGATGGAATCCTAGCAAGCAGCTTTTTGCAAGTAGTGGCTATTAATATTTGAAAATATTTTTAGAAAGTTAAATAAATACACCACAATACACCACGAAGAAGGCAAAAAACCCAAGAATTCTTTCATATGTTATGAACTCACTCCTTGAAACCTTGAACGTCTCCGTCTTTCATGAGCACCAATTCCTCAGTTCCACCATGACTATACTGCACAATAGCAAGATTAGAGTCTTCTTTGGAAAACTGTCAAAAAAAATATTATCCAAGGAATAGTTGTAACTAAAGCCAAAAATCAGAGATTACACTATCTGGACTATGGTAGCTCCAGAGAAACCTGTCTAAGAAGTTTCATGTATTACAGTACAGTGCATTACTGCATGCTATTCAACAGTTGTTACTAACTATTAGCCTTATTCATAGAGATTCCATTAGGGAAAAACTTGGGGATAGAAACCAAGGTACTGCTCAGCAGAATGGGCAGGAGAACCCAGCTGATAACACTGAGCCCAGAATTAGGATCATAGGTTGATGTAGTTGTAAATCAAGGCATCATATGACTGAATTTGAAGTTGCAACCATATTTTAGGATAGCCATTAAGCAAATGTTGGTAACTAGCAAAAATGGTCGTAAGTTATGGTCACATGCCCATGGGAGACTACAATCAACTATAAAAGATGACCTGGTTACCAAGTACTCAAAATACAACCATGTGACTGCAGGGCCATGTGTAGCCATAGTAGCTCTAAAAACAGGTTGTATGTAGTTCTGGGGAGATCTGTTATAACTTTGACTAGCTGTTAAACAACTGGTTGTAAATCAAGGAATAATTGTACTAAGACTTACTGTTACATGTTCTTCTGTGCGCAGCCTGTCAATAACTTTAATTATAAAATCCTTTGCAATACCAAAATTCATTTCTCCAATGCTCTCAGAACTGTCTAGTACGAATATAATATCAATGGGACCACACTTACATTCTGTAACAAAACATAAGATACTGTAGAAATATACACAGAAGCGTGAAAATCAATAGCATTATTCAACCAATAGTATTTATAGCATCAAGAGTCAATAAAAGGTCTCCTTGATGATTTAAGGCTGAATTCAGGTATGTCAAACGGCTTCTGGAAGGAAATGGCAGCCTGACAATGTCCAAAGCTCTCCAAAGTGAGAAGAGCCACTGCAGCTTTGAAAGCTGCCAAAGAGGGGATCTCTGGCCAGTGTTTATTTCCCTAGGTCAAAGGGAGATCAAGAAATTAACTACATCAGATTTGAACATCAGATACTGTAGTGCCTTTTGATTAACCTGCAGAAAAGTTGTTGCAGCCAGATCAGGAATTTTGTTCCTGGGACCCTGGATTTATGCTCCAACTGCAGTAGAGTCCTTATGAGGTTTACAGATTTGTTTTCCCCATTCCTTAATCAATTTAAGAAGTAATCAATTACAGCTGCAGATTTCTTTTGCAGCAAAGAAAAGACTCCTTACTGTGAATTAAACTTTCTTTTGAGACTACAGAAATACAAGATAAACTTTGGTTTAAAGATTTAAAATGTATTGGCAAGTAGCTCAATTAAGAGAGGACCTCTGAATGGGTTCAGCAACTAAGGGGACAATGTTCATATTTTAATCTGCTATTTTTTTTATTTTTACAAGTAGTCCTCAACTTGCTACCACAATTGAGCCCAAAGTTTCTGTTGTTAAGTGAGACATTTGTTAACTTAATTTTGCCCCATTTTATTACCTTTCTTGCCACAGTTGTTAAATGGATCACTACAGTTGATAAGTTAATAACCTGGTTGTTAAGTGTATCTGGCTTCCCCATTGATTTTGCTTGTCGGAAAGTCGCAAAAGTTTATTACATGACCTTGGGACATAGCAACAGTCCTAAATATGAACCAGTTGCCAAATATCTGAATTTTGATCACATGATCATTGGAATGCTGCAAAGGTTGTGAAAAATGGTGTTAAGTCATATTTTTCAGTGCTGACATAATTTTGAATGGTCACTAAACGGTAAGTGGAGGACTATCTGTACTATTTTTACTTTTGACGAAAGTGCTTTGATACAAATTATTACTAAGTTAGTGAAAGAGAATAGTTTAGCATGGGAATGTCTGTCAATTATCTTTAATTTCTGCATAACAAAAGATAAGGCACCTCTCATCTTATGACTAGAGACCTGATGTCTCGACCTAATGTTTGTATCCAGTTTGTATTTTATGCTTTTTAGGATGAGGTATTTACAAAAATAAATGTATATGTTTGTAGGTGCATGTGTGTGCATGGTTGTATGTACATATGTAAATAAAATCAGAGTTGCTGTTTTATTTGGGGGGGTTGCTTCTGTTTTATTCTGGAGGTTTTTGCCAATCAATTGCAAGTACAGTAACTAAGCTAATTTAAGATTTCTTGTCCATATTAAGGGGCAATTTAGAAAAAGATTACAAACTATTTAGAATGAACCCATTCAAGAGTTGGGAGCAGGTAAACTAATTCTAAATCAGGGCTTAACATACTTTAATTATATGAAAATTAATAAATATTTCTATATAAACTTGTAAAGAACTAAAGTGTAACAAAAAGCATTTGAAAGAATAATTGTCTTCCAATATTTGTCAAATCTCAATCATCGCATACAAGTGGACATTTGCTTATGATATGCATACAAATCTCAAAATAAGTGACAATAGTGGATAAGTAATGCTGAATAAGCAGTGTAATATTTAAACCAATATTTTGATTCAGTTGGTCACCTGGGAATTTCTGAATATATATTTTAATAAATGTATCATTAAAATATCCTTCTCATGACTAATACTGAGAATGAACACGTCTTGTCTGGTTCTCTTTTAATCTAATGTTTTAATTAGATAATAAACCTAATCATGAATCTTTGGGACACTATAGCCCCGTGATGGCGAACCTTTTTCTTATGGCATGCTACAATTGTGCCCGTGTGCTACCGCGCGTGCATGCCCACTCAATCTCCCTGCCCAACTGTGCATGCATGCGTGACCAATTGTGCATTTGCATGCTACCCCTCCCCAGGCTCCAGAGGCTTTCCTGAAGCCTGGGGAGGGTGAAAACAGCCTCCCCCGGAGGTCCTGTGGAAGCTGGAAACGTATCGTTCCTGAACTTCTGTTTGGCTCATTGGAGCCCTTTTTTGCCCTCCCCCACCTCTGGAGTCTTTCCTGAAGCTTGGGGAGAGTGAAAAACGGCCCCAATGGCCCGAACGGAAGTTCGGGAACAAAGTTCCAGTTGACCCGTTGGGACTGTTTTTCCCCTCCCCACCCTCCGGAGGCTTTCCTGAAGCCTAGGGAGGGTGAAAATAGCCTTCCTTGGCCTTCCGGAAATGTGAAAAATCAGCTGGCCAGCATGCACATGGACGCTGGAGCTGACAATAACACCAAATATAGCTCCATGTGCCACCTGTGGCACCCATGCCATAGGTTTGCCATCACAGTTATAGCTAAACAGATCTGGTGATTAATTTTAAATTCTTGCAGCAGGTAACTATAACAATAGATTGAAAAAGTGATGACGGCAGCAGGCACTCTTACAGAAATGAATTCTAGGACTGCCCGTGACTGAAGAATGGGCTAAAGAGTTAATTTCCAACTAAATCTTTATACATGTGATGAAAGAACGATAAAGAAATTGCAAATAGGAAACTTACCACAGCAAGCTGAAGTGGTGGTTTTTGTGGGGGGATGGGAGGAGAGGAATAAAATGTATTGAGAAACATAAACTTGGCAAATACAAAAAATGCTGAAATACATTCATACTTCTGCTAGGGACACCATTTAAACAGATTGGAAATGTTTCGGTTCATATTGGTTATATTTTATAATGTTTCTCACATTCCAGTTGTTTAACATACTACTTACATTAAACAAATGAGAATATGGGGAATATAATAAAAATGCCTGATACCTTTTTTAATGTGTGCACCTGTATTTTACCTGCATGATATTTATTACTGCATTTGTCACAAATAATTAAGCTAATTTCTAGTGAATTTCCAAACAAGGATGTTTAAGAAAAGAATATGCACACAAAAACTTCATTTTCACTGGTATATAACCAATGTAAACATTGCTCAAGAAATTAAAAGTGGAATGCAAGCAGCACATGAAGTCCTTTTCCTAAGAACCCATTTTTAGTTTATGAAGTGTAATAATTACGGTAATTTGTATCATACAGTAGTACAGCAATAGCATATTTTTCAAAACACAAGAATAAAAACAAATTGATAGCATAATTGCATATTTGTTTTTTCAAACAGCATTTCAAGGAAGCATATTCTAGATTGCTTTTTCTTGTGTACATTGAGAAAATAAATAAACAAGTAAATAATTTAATAAAGTACTGACATATTAATAATTTTGGCTTATGCCAATTTCTTTTTGGCTTTCAGATAAATTTGATTTTGATATACATCATGCATTATTGTTATCCTAACTTGAGGAGTTTTGATTCTTGAGCTATCAACATTAATTCTAGGCACCACTTTTTGCCATCAAAGCTATAGGAGGAAAACCAAAAATGGTTACATAATTTGAAATGCCTCTTTTTCAAGTAATGAATATTATTAAATGGTGTAGGATTTATTAAAAACACGAGGCATCTGATTTTCCAGGAATATAAGCAAGCAAAACCTGGGTAACATTAGGAAACAGAAAGGCACTAAACAGTAAATACAGAATACAATAACAGAGTTGGAAGGGACCTTAAAGGTCTTTTAGTCCAACCCCCTGCTTAGGCAGCAAACCCGTCAGGAAATTTCTCCTTAGTTCTAGGTTGCTTCTCTCCTTGATTAGCTTCTACCTACTTCTTGTTCTGCCCTGAGGAGTTTTGGAGAATAGCGTGACTCCCTCTTCTTTGTGGCAGCCCTTGAGATACAGTATTGGAACACTGCTATCATGTCGCCTCTAGCCCATCATCATCAATTGGATATGTCTAATTCATCAAACGAGACATATCCAATTCCAGCAGCTATTCTTTATATGTTTTAGCCTCCAGTCCCACAGCACTTTCTCCCAGCAATGGACCAATTGTTTCCTTGACTTTTTTCTTGTTTTTAACATGCTGGAAGAAGCTTTTTTTATTTTTTACTTTTGTTGCAACCCTTTGTTCATTATGAGCCTTAGCTTTCCTGATTTCATCTTTGCAGGCCAGGGCTATTTGCTGAAATCTGCCTTAGTTATGTGCCCATCTTTCCATTTTTTACACTTGTCCTTTTTGTCTTTCAATTTATCAGAGTTCTTTATGCAGCCATGCTGGTTTCTTCGGAGAGCTGTTATTTTTCTTCTTCATTGGTAGTTTGCTAGACTGGGCTTTTATAACCTCACTTTTCAAAATTTACCAAGCTTCTTGAGTTGTTTCCCTCTTCAGGATTCTCATCCATGGAATCCTTCCCAAGCTCTAAGTTTATTGAAATTAGCTTTCTTAAAGTCCAAGACACTAATTTGACTTTGTTCTATTGATTGCGCTTGCATAATGTTAAATTCCAATATTGCATGGTCACTTGCCCCCAGGGTTCCTATGGCTTCAACACCTTCTATCATTTCCTCTCTGTTAGTGAGAATGAAGTCTAGTGTGGCTGATCTTCGTGTTCCCTTCTCTATTTTTGGGGAAACAATGTCGTCAGGAACCTGTTTGATCTTTCACTTGATGCAGAGTTTGTCTCCCAGTTGATGTCAAGGTAGTTAAAATCCCCCATTGTGATGTGCTTCCTACATACCTTAGTTAACTGACTAGCAAAAAGTTCATCTATTTCTTTTTTTGGTTGGGTGGTCTATAATATACATCTATGGCAATGTCATCCCCCCGTTTTATATTGACCCAAATGCATTCAAGGCAGTTTCCATTGCTCTTGAGTAATGCTGATTGGAGGAGTTTTTGAGGAAAATAATCAAGCATGTGTGTGTATCTATATGAATTCATATACACATACAAAGACCGTAAAAAGAAAGCTCAAGACCGTATTGGTTGGAAAGATGAAGAAGAGGCCTTCATCCTGCAATGGATACACAAAGGCTAGAATAATGATAAATTCAATAAGTAGGAAATTGTACTCTAAGCAGTGAATGTTGCATTGAAGGGGGTAGTTGCAAGGACCTTTCTGAATTTGAAAGATAGATGTACATCTGTAGAATTTTGGAGTTTCTGCTTGTTGTGAATACATGGATGCATGATTTGTATGTCTGAATAATATGTGAGGGGAGGAATTATTTGAGTCTTCCTTTGTATGTTTTATGACTTTACTGTCATTCCTTTACAATATATGAAGACAATTTTTTGATATATTACCTAAAATATCCAAACAAATGCATAATGGAACTTGGCTTTAAAATGTGTCACTTTGCTGGCAATTCAACAGCAAAAATAAGTGAAAAGCAAGATCTGGTTCCAATCAATTTGTTACAAGTGGTTTGTCATGGTAGTTATAAAAACACATTTTTACTTGAGGTGTTTCAACTAAAGCAACTTCATAATTTCTATATTCCTATTGAATTATAAGGAATGCAATGTTAATTTGGGAAAAGTTGTATTAATCACATACACTGTATTTGGGATGCAGTAGTTGAAAACCTGAAGACTTATTGAATAGTTTGTGGTGGTGATTTGGTAAAACCAGTAAGCTGCCAATTTTCATTATGATAACACTTGTTAATCAATGATACTCCTATTAACTATGCATGAGCTGAAATCAAATACTTACAACACATTTTCATGATGATATCTAAAATTTCACATTCCTGAAAAAAAGGAAGAAAAGTTGGTCTCATTGAGACTTTGGAAATGTAGAATGAACTGGGTCCTTCCCTGCAATCTTGAAGAAAATTTCCTTTGATATCCTTTCAGTTAATTTAGCAAAGAGTTCAGGAAATTTACAGACTACAACTGAACTTCAGATTCTTCCTTTCAACATCCTAGTTTAGGGCTGCCATCTGTATCTATTTACACACAGGCACAGGCACACATACAGACTTTTAAGATTGGCTTTTTATTGTTTAAAGACTGCTGGAAGTTGCTGTGTCAATTTTTAGCAAACGAATTGCCAAAATTTGCTGCCATTATCAAATGAGTAGGGGAACTGGAAAGCATGGATTATCTATTCCTGACATCAAACTTAATATGTTTACTAATAAAGGAGAATATTTGTAGCTCAGGGTTAAAATATAAATGTATTATGAGGGGTCCTTGGTGCTCTCTGAGTGAGTTGTTTTCTTGCAGATGTTTCATTAGGTAACATGATCAATGCTAGTATATAATCAGCATTGATGATATTACCTAGTTTGGGTAATGAAACATCTGCAAGAAAACAACCCACTCAGAGAGGATCAAGGACCCCTCATAATATATTTACATAAGCTTCATTAGAGAGGATGTAGCATTTATAGAGAATGATTTGGTATGCAGGAAACAGTGAAAAGATATCTGACATTTTAATCTGTAATTGAAGCTAAATCTTGATTTCTGTGAAAACGAAATCTACTCATCTGAAAGTGTGTCTGTACTGAAATAATATCAAAAGCAAAGCAGATCAATATAGTACAGCATTAAAAACTATTTCCATGTTTTAATATTGCCTTTATTGTTTTTATAAATAATTCAAGGTTGCAAACAAACCTATCCTACTTCCTTTCCCGTCAATGGCAACCCTGAAATGAGTTGGGCTGAGAGAAAGTGACTGGTCCAAAGTCACCCAGCCAAGTTTCTTGCCTTAGGCAGCGCTAGGACTCAGTCTCCTGGTTTCTAGTCTGGTGTCCTAACCACTAGAGAAAACTGCTCTCTCATTTATTGGTAAAGGATTTTAATCCACTAATTCTTTAAAAGGGGTGCTCATCTCCATTTCCTTAAACCATTGAGCCAGTGCTATTTGAAGACATTTCTGCAGACATGTGGTCAGCATGACATCACACTACAAAGAAGATGACGAAACACGGAACACTTTACCTTCCCACCAAAGTAATACTTATTTATCTACCTGCATTTACAACCTTTCAAACTGCTAGATTGGCAGGACCTGTGTAAGTGACAGGAAATCTTTGCTGGTGTTTTTCAAGCTATTTGGTATATTTCACAAATTGGAATGAAGGCCAAGGAACAGGTAAAGCTTGGGAATCCATGAATGAAAAAAGTAATAATCTAAGAAGGCTTACTAAAAAAAAAAGGCTCTAAATAATATTGAGAATGTTATTTTTAGGACTTAAAGAGAGAAGCCACTGACTATGGAACTAACCTTCCTCCAAGCAGCTGAATGTTATATAGCTAAAATCGTTCCAAATCTCTCATATCTGCAGTGCTTGCTGTGCTGAGCAGTTTACTCAACTTTTCATGAAAACACTTGAATAGTGCTTTGTTGTGTAGAGAAGATAAAACACATTAATTTCAGTCCTACTCACATCTGGCCCAGGGAGTCCTGGAGATCCTGGAGGTCCCTAGGATATAAAATCATGGTAAAGGCTATGACAAAAATTCTCAGTTGCATACAGAAATTCCAAAGGAATAGAAAGGTGGCTGTGACCTATGGTTGCTTTTGGTGAAGTTCAGTTCCCAAACTAGACTGAAAAAGAAATGAAAATATGCTAAAGAATTATGGCTGCTAGCTATTGATGATCCCAGGTTGCTCTCTTCCCCATTGCCCTGGACTATGTAACTGCTAGCACATTATTTAAAATATAGCCGTTCTCTAGAATACATGAGATAAAATGACAAAGCAAACATTATTTTTCATCATGCTGTAGTCTTACTTTTTGACCAGCTGAAAGGACTGCAGCCTTCAATGATTCTAATGATACCAAAACTTGATGTTCTAGTGAACTGAAGATAATTTTTCCTGCAGGTGACGTCTTTCCAAAAAACCCTCTTTTTCTTATAGAAGCCTTAAAAAATAGTGGTCATTTGTACCAGTCTGAGGCTAGGTTTGGGAAACCTTATCCTTTCTGATAATATCATGGTAGCATAGCCTGTTACTTTCTTTAAGAACTAAAATGGAAGGACGGATGAGATATTCTATATTCTTTATAATATTGGAATTAATAAGAAGCTTATTTTGCTACTTACTGGTGCTCCTTCTGATCCCCTGTAACCTTTGGCACCTTTCCTGCCTTTGATCCCAGGTTCAGTTATCTGGAAGGGGGGAAAAAAAGAACAAGGCAGATTTTCTAAGTAGATGGTGCTGCTATCAGCTCTTTTCTAGTAGAAAACAGGTAAAAGGCTCCTTTGCTTTCTTTTGTTCAAATTTCTAATTACAACAATAGAATTGAAAATTTTGAAAATGACTTATCTAATAGATAATTTGGTGTTAGTACAAACCTCACAAGAGCCTGGGAAGGCCCTGAAACAGCTATGAGAAGTGCTTATCATTTTTTTCTTAAACTAAAATAAATATCACATCTGATGTTCAATCGGTATCCACCGTGATTATCATCCTGTGTCCAGCCTCATCCACTGCTTTCATGACTTGATGACCAAAGACTTGAATCTTCCCTTAGCTGATGATCCCAAAGACAGACTATATAGATGAGTATTTCTCAACCTCAGCAATTTGACTTCTGTGAAACTCAATTTACTCCCAAATAATTGACACAGGATTTTAGGCTGAATCACAATTGAGTTCCCCCTTTCATCTTCTAAATTTGCTATAGTTAAACAATTCCCCCATCCATTCATGTCATTTCTAAACTATAATGCATGGGTCTTTTCAGAATAATACAATCCATCTAATAATAATCTACATAATTCTCATTTCAAATAAATAGTTAGAATAGGATGAAAAACATGGATTGCATTATCTAAAAGGGTTGATTCTTGACAAATATGCTCTATCCCATTTTTTACTTACTTGTTTACCAGGCTCTCCAATTTCACCATCATCGCCTTTGGGCCCCGTGTAGCCTTTGGTGCCCTAAAGAAGAAAAGGCAACATTTAGGAAAAGCATATAAAGAATGTGGGACTGACTCCTGCAACTAACAGTAGATAAGAGTACATAACTAAGCCTTCTTTAGAAAAGTATGTGGTGTGCGGGCTTCTTCCAACAGCTGAATCCTCTGCTCCTGACCTGTTCTTTCCTTGGCTGTTGGAAGAAGCCTGCGCAGGCTTCCTTCTCTTTGACAGCCACCTGGTTTCCAATGGGCGGGGGGAGAAATCCATGCATTAGAGGGAAGAGAAGCCCGAGCTTCTGCTAGGGACTGCCTTTCCTCCCTCTCTAACACATGGATTTCTCCCTATCTCATTAGAAACCAGGCGGCTGTCAAAGAGAAGGAAGCGTACATGGGCTTCTTCCAACAGCGTCCTCCGCTCCAACAAAGGAAGTGGGTGGACAGGCAGGGTGAGAGAGAGAGCATGAGTGGCAACCGAGCGGGCAGGCGGGGGGGGGGGGGAAGAGGTGGGGCAGGACAGAGGAGGGATCATACCGGTACCATACCAGCCTGCTGTAGAAGTGAAGAGGAGGATGACTTTTTCTTGCTTCTTTACAAAACAAATACTGGTTTGTCAGGAAAGAAACAAGGGGTTTTAATTTCACCTGTTCAGTAAGATAAAGAGGAGAATGATACTTACATTAACTCCACGTTCACCTCTAGTTCCAGGATCTCCCTGGAAAAGTAAAAGAAGAATGGAAAGTAAAATTGAAACAGCATAAAGAGAATTAATTCTGTTTAAACTTTTGCAGTATGAAATGAAACTTACTGGAGCACCAGGATAGCCAATGGTCCCATTTCCTGGTGAGCCATCATCTCCCTAAGAGGAAATTGCGAGATTAATAGAAGTCAGAGTTTGAACATTTTGGCAATTAGCTGTTATAACCCACATTTACGAAAAAGTGAAAAATGGATAAAAGGAACAGTGGATAAAATATAAAATGAAAAAAAAAGAAAGAAAAAAGAGCAAGCTGAACCGACGTCTTGACCAGTATGTGATTTGAAACTCAAGAGTTAAGAATCTGGAGGCTCGAGTGATCAGATTCATTCTTTCCAGTTCACAGACAATGACAATAATGGTGGGGGGCAGGTTTGGGGGGGGGGGAGAGAAAGCTTAAAATGAATGATTGGCTAAACAAATGAAATGTAGGTCCATTAGGTTCAGGTTATTTGGATTGACAATCTGCTGGCATAACATTTTTTTCACCTTAGAAGGGCTGGTAAAAATGTGATTTTTGCACATGGCAAAGGTGGCTTGAAACTGAATTCTTGAAAATATTGGAAACAATCGCCTTGGAAAATCCATTTTTTATAAATGTTTCTGCAGTGTAGAAGGAGAACAAACATTTTTCTTTAATTGTGTCCATTAAATTCCATTCAGTAAAAATAAAAAACACCCCACCTCTACCCCCAAACAGGTTGGTTCAAGTTAAGACATTGGTTGTCTATAAATTAATGCTTAGATTATGGCAATTGATTCAAAGGCACTTGAAGTACAGGAAGCAATATACAATAATTGAATGAATGGAATGGAGAGTTGGTGGAATGATTCCCATGATTACAGCTTAGTTATATTTGTTCAATAGGAGGAAAAAGAGCAATTGCTCTACTGTTTGTTAGAATTATTCATCCCTGCTCAGAAATCGAAATCCTGATTGCATAAATAATTTCTGGCTTAAAATAAATAAAGGAACAAATATTGGTTATTGGTGTCTACTACTACCCAACCAGCCTACAAAAATGGCATAGGGTCTCCTGCTTGGGCAGGGGGTTGGACTAGATAATCTACAAGGTCACTTCCAACTCTGTTAATCTGTAAATATATAAAATATAGGTATTTCCCAACATCAAACCATTGTTCTTTCAAAGAAGTTTGAAGCAGGAATGATTGTGGACTTAGATAACCCTAGAACATACTATTCCAAAAGAAAGGACATGGAAGACAGTTCAGGAGTCAAATTGGAAGCACAAAAAGCTTAGTTAAGATCTGAAAATTACAGAATATTGTAGAATCTGAGGATAATAAATCAACCTTATTTAGTTACATTAAAAATAAAAGAGAAAATAATTAATATTTCAGCTGCAAGATGCCTCTGACAACAAAAAAAGACAGCAACTGCATTCTTCTTTTGGCACAATTGTGTGGTATGAAGTCTACTAAGCAATTGTGAAGAACAGAAGGGGAAGTTAAGACTGAAGTTTAATCAGAACAGGGAATAGGAATTTGGATTGTTTTAGATCTTTAATATGCTTAGCTCACTTGAAAATCATCTATTAAAAATATGCAGATGCAAGATGATTCTTGGCTTTGTTCTTATCTGTGCTCCTGAAAAATACTGAAATAGTAGTTGATTGCAATTGGATATGAATTAGTAATGGAATAATTCTTTAAAAATACAATTTTAGGCTGCATCAAGAGAAGTATAGTTTCCAAATCACAGGAATGGATGAATTACTTTTTACTCTACATTGGCCATACCCTATTTTAAACATTGTATCTAGTGTCCAGGCAGTGCATTTTAAGACTGTGTTAGACAAACAGGAATAAATTGGAGAAGGACAATGAGGATAACCAGATGCTTAAAACTAAGCCCTCTGAATAGAGAATTAAAGAACGAAAGAAATACATTCTAGATACAATGAAGATCAAAAAATGGAGGGTTTTTATGATAAAATGA
Source organism: Thamnophis elegans (assembly GCF_009769535.1). Taxonomy (NCBI): domain Eukaryota; kingdom Metazoa; phylum Chordata; class Lepidosauria; order Squamata; family Natricidae; genus Thamnophis; species Thamnophis elegans. The sequence goes on from NC_045543.1 coordinate 34,117,984, forward strand.
CTGAATTAGATAAAATCTTAACAGGTACTGATGAAAAAGTAATTAAAAAACTTTATAGCTACCTATTAGAAGTGAAGCTACAGGAAGAACAAGTTAAAGAAACTATGTTAGCTTGGGGGGGAAATTTTGGGCATGGGATCGACTTAGAGAAATGGCAAAAACTGTGGACTCAAAACTATAAAATGACAATGTCAACGGCATATAAAGAGAATTTGTATAAGATGTTTTACAGGTGGCATTTATCCCCAACGAGAATAACAAGAATGTCTAAGAATAAATCCGAAAAATGCTGGAAATGTCATCAGACGCCGGGCTCATACTACCACGTGTGGTGGACTTGTACTGAAGCTAAAAGATATTGGACTAAAATTCACATGGTTGGAGAAAATGATACATAAACACATAGACTTAAAACCAGAACTTTTCTTATTCGGAATCATACCAGAAGCATACAATAAAGACTTGAAATATTTGATTGTAAATGTTTTAACAGCTGCTAGAATTGTATTTGCAAAAAAATTGGAAAAATGAGAACGCACCAACACAGGAGGAAACTATTCGGAAGATAATGGAATGTGCCGAAATGAGTAGACTTACATTTGAAATTAGAGAACAGGAGGATGAGCAATTTTATAAGGTATGGGATTTGTTTTACCAATGGTTGGATAAAAAAAACTGGAAATGAAATTGTTCATTAATGTACTACCAGAAAGTTATAGTCATTGTTATGAAAGTTTTTTTTTTGCTATGAAATAGTGTGATCATATGATATATAAAGGACAATAATGTATTCAATGTATAAGAGTGGGATGATTTGAATCATATGTATAATTGTAAGTATTGACCATGTTGTACTGAAAAGATTTTTATATGTTAAATGGACTAATGTAATGAATAATTGATACATATATGAATTGAAATGTTCAATAACTACTTGGATTACCAATGGAAAACTCTTTCTGGAGTTGACTATGCCACACTATAAGTATTGTATGCTCTATGGATGATTAATATTAGCGGTAACTTGAACACATAATGCTCAATGATAATGATGTATTTAGTTATGTTTGATGGATAACCAGTGATCTTATTTTTAATTGTAAAAACTGATGCACAAAAGTTTGTAACCAAATGACATGCTTGATGAAATTGACACAACACATTTGTGTTTATTTGGGTTGTTTTGTTTTTGTTGGTTTTTTTAAAAAATATTTTTTAAAAAAAGAACGAAAGAAATGTTAGCCTTGCAAAGACTGTGTGAGTAGTGGGTGGGGAAACAATGCCATTCTTCAAAGACGTAGAAAAATGTCAGATGGAAGATCATTACTTATTTCTTTCATTCCAGAGCACTGAATGAAAGCATCTGTCAGGATGCTTTAATTTGCATTTGTGCACTAAGCAGGGGATTGGAAATGCTGGGCTCAGTGCCTTCTTTCAACTCTAGAATTCTATGATAATGAGGAGAAGGTAGCTATAAGCCTATGAGATTTAAAGACTGGCTTGAGGTTTAAATGACTCCTTTGACCTCCAGTTTTCAGGAAGCTCAACCATTTATGAATATGGCCAGGACTTCTTCTCTGGAAGTAAACATAATTGGAACACCAGCCAAATTAAAATTTAGCATTCCCAGGTATTGTATCACTCACTCTATCGCCCATCAAGCCAGGGTTTCCAGTTATTCCAGGTGGTCCAACCTGCCCTTTAGGACCCTGAAAAGTAAAAAGGGAAAAAGTTACAGTAATATTTAGTGTTAATTTAAACCAAATGACAGACAATCACAATTCATTTTCAGAAGAATAGTTATACAAAATCTATACTGTAGTATCAGAGTGTAACAAAATATCACCTTATCTTTAAGATGCTGCAGACTCTTACAATTAATGTTTTGTAGATTTATGTTATATTGCCTTCCTCTTTTTAAATGAGCCTGCTATTTTGAAGGATAGTAGAAATTTTGGGAGCCAACTTTTTTATTCTTATTTATTCTTTGCAAAGTTTATCACTTGTTTTCCAGGCGTCACAATATGAACATCATATGACACCAACCAGCAATAAAATCTCTTAAATATTCTAAATTAAAATGCCCAATGTTTCCTTGTTTTAGTTCACATCTGTATATATCCTTTAGTTGACATCTGTATGCATCTTACAACACTGTTGATCTGAGAAATGTGTATGAGAAATTCAGTGAGATACAGGATTCTCCCCATCCATAGACACTAACCTCTGGTCCAGCAGGTCCTTCATCGCCCCTAAAACCCTTAGGTCCAGGTGCACCTACTTTACCCTAGAAGAAAAATGTTAGTTTAGTGGTTTCATCCTTTGTAATACATGGCCAGAACCAACTAGTTTTGCAGAAATTACAAATCTTTGTACATAATGATCTGAAGGGAGTTTCTTGAAGTTGTTCTTCACTCACTCCTTCCTTCCTTCCTTTCTTCCTTCCTTTCTTCCTTCCTTCCTTCCTTCCTTCCCTACCTACCTAATTTGGGGTGGGAAGACTTAGGAAGAAGTTTGATTTAGAGGCCTCAGGTTGTTTATACTTTTTTAGTAGCAATATTCTGCTACATTATGTGTAAACTTTGCCTACAAATGTTTGCCAACAGTCTTTGATGGTAGGGATTAGCTTTGCTGTTTTTTTTAATTGCACTGAACATATTTTAATTGGTCAATGACTGAAATAAAATTTCTCTGGGTTTGTTTGTATATTAAGGAGGAAGAGAATTTTTATATATTATTCTTTTTTGAAAATATTTTGCAAGCAAGTAAACCTTTATAATCCTTTATACAGTTTAGCTGTTGCTGTTAACTCCTATCAACATTTTAGCTTTGGAAACCCAGAGGTAGATCACAGGCTGCCTGATTTCTCCCACATATAGGTCCACATATAGAGGCTAACAATGTGTTACATAAGTTAAGAAAGTGTGTTCTCTGATATTGCTCATATTTTATATGGGCAATTTCAATAGTTTAGATTTTTTTTAGATAATTTCTGCAAATGAGATATTACTTCATTTTGTTTTGTCAATTGATTTATCAAATGGTGAGTGTTTCTATTTGCAAGCAGCACTGATTACATATTTTACCAGTCTGGATCAACAATAGGATTTGAAAAGTGTCCCTCTATCTATCATACAAAATAAACAGCTGTAACTTTTTAGACTTTTATTGGAAAAGGATGTTATTTCTAAATGTGGATTTGCTTCTAAATATTCACCCTGAACATAGATGTGTTAGGGGCTAAATCCAATTACCGGTACTCATTCCTTTTCTTTCTCTACCACTGGGTTGTTGCAATGAGAAATTTCCTTACAGTGAGAATAATTAATTAGTGGAGCGGCTTGCCTTCAGAGGTTGTGGGTGCTTCACAGGAAGTTTTAAAGAGAGACTTGGCAGGCACTTGTCTGGAGTGGTAAAGGGTTTCCTGCCTGAGAAAGGGTCGCAGTAGAAGACTTCCAAGGTCCCTTCCAATTCTGTTATTGAATTAAACATTTTTTTCTGGCATGGCTCTCCAGCGGAGCTGTTTGCTGAATGCTGGAGCTCTGGGGGTATCAGACCAGGAATAAAACTTTACAAAACAATAAGTTCAGATCCAACCTCTTTGCCTTTGGTAAAGGAACATCATTCAGATTACCTGAAGCGGCTGTGGAACTGAGCTTTTACCAGGTCCAGTACAAACACTGTGCAAATGCTAGGAGTTATATACATGTACGTATACATATATTTGGCAGATGAGATTTCAAAACTTTAATTGCATTTTAAAAAGGAGAATACATTAGCATGGGCTTCAAATATACTTACATCAAGTATAGATGCAAGTCTGAACCATATGTAAGTAGTCCTCTACTTAAGAACACAATTGAGCCCAAAATTTCTGCTATTAAGCAAGACATTTATTAAGTGAATTTTATCCCATTTTACAACCTTTCTGGTCCCAGTTTTAAGTGAATCACTGCAGTTGTTAAGTTAGTAACATGGTTAAGTGAATCTGACTTCCATATTGACTTTGCTTGTCAGAAGGTCACAAAAGGTGAACGCATGAGCCCAGGACACTGCATAAATATGAGTCAGTTGTCAAGAATCTGAATTTTGGTCATGTGACCATGGGGCTGCTGCAACGTTTGTAAGTATGCACAACACTTAAAAGTTTGTAAAACGGTCATAAGTCACTTTTCAGTCCAGTTATAACTTTGAACAGTCACTAAGCGAACTGTTGAAAATTGAGGACTGTCTCTACTTGCAAAGCAGAGGGGATGCAGAAGCCTGATCTTTCAATATTTTAGAAATGGAGGTTACCCATGAACTTTTCAGAATATTTTATGGGAAAAGTTAAACTTTCCCCATAGAAAGAATAGCGTTAGGATGAGTAAGACTTATTTCTTTATTTAAAGCACATTTTCATCCTTGTCAGTTAGAACAAACTACAAAGAATAATCACCAGGGAAACTGTAGAATTTAAATTTTAGTTCTATGCAACTGTACTGTCTAGGGCAGTGTTTCTCAACCATGGCAACTTGAAGATGACTGGACTTCAACTCCCAGAATTCCCCAGCCAGCGAATGCTGGCTGGGGAATTCTGGGAGTTGAAGTCCAGACATCTTCAAGTTGCCAAGGTTGAGAAACACTGGTCTAGGGCATGCAGTATTATCAGTTAATTTGTCAGACTTTAGCTTTCTCTTGATCCAAGAAAAACCCTGTACTGGCTTAAGAACCAAAATAAATAGCTTTAAAAACTTCCTATTCCCCCTCGTTATAGCCCTTTCTTGTTTATTTTTCCTAAAAAAGGTATCAATTTTCATTCTTCTACTGATGCCAATTTATTTGACAGTTTGGTTTTTTTGAAATTTCATTTACTTGAATCCTGAGTTCTAAAATGTTATTGATGGCCATTTTGAATCCTCCTTAGAACAAATAATTGTGGTCTCCTTTTTTCTCTTTTTAAGAAGTCTGTTGCTTTAAATGTCTTGAGGAACTCTTGCTTGGTCATCTTGATGCAACATGTTCAATTTTATATAGAAAAACACAGATGGCTCGTATAGTAGGGAAGGTTCTAAATGGGATTTATGTCAGCTTTTATACTAGCTGCTGTTTTCAATTTGCCATTTTGGTGCAAAACATCTGCATTTCATTTTAACAATACGTGTTGTTTTACAACTACAAACTGGACTAATAGAACAGAGCAAAGGCCTCACTTTGGAGCATTAAGGGATGGAAATGTTCTGGATCTGTTGAAGGACAATTTTCCTCTATAGCTGGGATATGCAGGCCAGTAGAAATATTATGCAGAGATAATAAGTGGAAAATATGAAAGCAAAAGGAACAATAAATAGTATCTACTGCAACCTATATATATGGTCTTATATTAGAAAATATTATTCAGTTGTCTTATTCTTAGCAATGTTATTGATGTTAATGATACAAGGATAGGAGATCCCCACATTATGAGCCGGAATCTAGTCCTTTTGGGCTGTCCTAATTGCTTATAGGGCTCTTTGCACTACTCCTATCAACGCTAATTACACTGATCCTTGCTGCGAAAAAAAATTACTTGATACTCAAATTAATACAGAGCCAGGGCCTCATCTAATGTTTTCTTTCTTCCCACTCATTGGTTTACATTCTCCCTCTGCTCAAGTGAGCGACCAAGGAGGCAGAAGAATTGAGAGATCTTACTGGGTCTCCTGGTGGTCCAAAAAGTCCCTCACGGCCTTGTTCTCCTGGTGGACCTGGCTCACCCTAAAAAAAAGAGGAAAATAAATGAAGCAATATTTGCACAATAGAATAAGTAGAAAAGCAGAAGAGACAATATAACATCTGCAGAGTTGAATCATATGTGTTCTATACGTATATTAAATATACTAAATTATACCATATTTTGCTTATAATCGACACAGGAAAACAATATCAAGCAAACACTATCAAAGGCCCCAATAATCTTAAAATCCATGGATTATCTACTCTGTTAATCTGTTAAATCTGTTAAAAAGCTCATTGAAAGAAAAATCATATCTTGCCCAGAATCCGCCAGGGATTGGAGGATTTTTGGCATAATTATACTGTATGTAGGATCCATTGCATCATATTGTCAGAAAGCCAACTATTTCCAACGTTCTTGCCAATTTGCTTGTAGAATAAAGAGTACTGAGAAGTTAATGCCTCAAATGGGACTAAGGCAAAGCAACTATGGGAGTGGCCAGAAGAAAAGACTTGTTCACATATACCCTCTTTTGCCTCATGAGTTGATGAAGTATCGATGGTCTGGCAGGAATACCCAAAGGCTACATAGAACTGAAACTGACTGCTGGGTTGTGGCACTTGTAGCATTTCTGTCTGCTTGGTCCCCTCTCGGTGGCTTGAGTTCTTGTCATCCTCTGTCAGGGACACTACTCACTCTTTGAGGCTTGACTACATCATGGCAAATGAACAGCACTGACTCAAAGAAACAGTAGTGAGCAATATCCTTGTGTTTCAAATATTATCACTGGGCAACAATTTCTTTCTGGAGAATGCCAAAATATTCTGTACTCATGGGACAGTAGCACAACAGAAGAGCAAGAAGCCAAAACAGTGAGATGTCTAACACAGCAGCATACCAAGGGGTATTACACATTACCCAATCTTAATTAAAAGGTCTTGGGAAACACAGGGAGTCTATGGGATGCTAGACTGTGAGAACATTAGTGAAGGGAGCAGTGGAGAGGGGGCAACAGGAGAAACTGCTGCTTGTCATCCCATTTTCTGAGAAGTAGAAATATAAGAGTAATCAGAGCCAGATTGAGGGACTTCTGGAGAAAAATGTTTTATTCGTTTGAAAAATAAATATAGTAGGGAGGGATATACCACAATCTCTTATGTGGCAGCACTCCTTCTTCCTCTGTGCCAAAACTTTATATAAACAGAATACTTGGTTCATGTGAAGAATTAGGATATGTCTCTGCTTTATGAATTTGGAATGAGGTAGATCAAGAATCCCGTTTCTGAAAATGCCTGCTGAACTCACAGCTGAAGATTTGGACTTGAACTGAGCAAAGAACAATTCTAACAGGGACTTTTTCTATAGTATAATAATGCAAATTATATAATAATGATGATTAAATCTTCATTATTTTATCATCTGAGTTTGAAAGATATACTGTCTTCCCAGAATGTCAGCATGTTTGTTTCTTTTTTTCTCTCTCACGTTTTGGGCATGTTTGTTTCATTGTAGATACAAAACCCACATTTTAATTATTTGTTAGACTTTCCCTATTGACAGTAGCATGTTTTTAACTGAAAGCCAGCAGCAATCGGCAGCTAGAATATCAACGTAAGCCTGGTTTCAAGTTCTCATTAACTCATGAATATTATATTACCATGTTTTATAGATAATGACATTTTTTGTTTGATTGAATTTCCAGGATTATTCTCTAGAGAAAACAGGAAGGAAGTGGTTGAGCATTCCACCATGGATAAAAGGGTAGAATATGCTGTAACTAGGTCTAATGAGTAATTTGAACTATATCCCTACTTAGATTGGATATTTTGTTAATAGAAGCTCCAACCTTTTTTTCTTGTAGCAACGTTCACACAAAGAAATGACAATTTTTGATACAATGATGCAAAACTGCCAAGGTTTATTTGCAAAATATTTGTCTCTGTTTTGATTTCTCCTAAAGCATGCTTCCTATAAGACAAGAACTTCCTTTTCCTTTGTTTCCACCATAAGGACAGAAAACTCAGTTGCAGAATTTTGATCAACACGTTACTTCCTCCATAATCCTTATTTGGTCTTTGGAACCACAAATACCTACCCTTTAGGCCTGCTGCATTTGAGCTGAAGAACTCCAGAAAATCACTAGATGGCAACAAAATCAGAAGATCACTAGATTTTAGACAGCTTAAGCTGTAGACAGCTTAAGCTTGCAATAAATCTTTATACCCATTTGAATTTTCTGGATTCCCTCATGCTTGACACTAGATATGTCTAGCCTAATAAAGAGAAGGATTAGGAGTGACATGATAACTGTCTTCCAATACCTGATAGTCACAGAGAAAAGGGAGTCAACTTGTTCTCCAAAGCACTTGAGGATAGAAGAAGAAACAATGGGTGGAACCTTGTTAAAGAGAGATCCAATCTGGAACTAAAGAAATTTTTTCTGATAGAAAGAACAATTAATACATGGAACAGCTTGCTACCAGAGTTGTGAGTGTTCCATCACTGGAGGTTTTTAGAAAGAGCAACTTGGGGTGGTTTACAAACTAATCTGATCCACAATTGTAAAATGATAATTCTCTTCAGAAGCATATTTTTGAATTTTGTGAACAAATTTCTGCCTAAACAAAGCAAAATGTGTTCAGAATGTTATTTTATGAAAAGTGATTTTTAGTCTTCGGAGATAAAATATATAAATGTCCTTGTTACCCATGAATAGACTCATGAGAGGGAAGCTGAAATTCAATACATTATTTTGGTATAATCCTCAAACTCACGAACCCTGCAGCACTAACTTTTCTCAATATATCAGAGCATTAAAAAAATCTTCCTTCCTTGTTACCCAATTGGCCTTGGTCAACTGAATTCTTCTAGCTGCCCAATTTTACATATGCATTTTTTGTTTGAGACAGTAGATTTTTCCCTACTCTCCCAACTTTCTCATGAAAACAGGCATTGTTTTCCTTTCCTGATCAACTAGCTCATCAGAGGGAGATCCAACCTGGAAATAAGAAATTGCTTGACAGTGAGAACAATTAATCAATGGAACAGCTTGCCATCCCACCCCCCGAGTTGTGGTGCTCTATGAATGGAGGTTTTCAAAAATAGATTGGACAACCATTTGTCTGGGATGGTATAAAGCCTCTTGCTTTGGGCAGAGAGTTGGACTAGAAGATCTACAAGGTCCCTTCCAATTCTATGATTTTATTCTGTTACGTTCTGCTCCTCTCCTCTCCTCATTCTATTCTATGCCTTTCTTAATTGATAAACTCAGCCCATTCTACATTGAGTCATGTGTATCCTCCAAGTTTCAGCTACAAGAAATTCACCACAAAAACAAGTTTTAGCAGAACCAGTTAAGAGTGCAGAATGTCTTTTCCCACATGTTGAGACATTATTAGAAGTATTTAAAACTCTTAAACTTGACCATTTCTCTAAAAAGATCATCAGGCCTTCATGGCTTGAGTTTTCACTTAAAACAGTAAAGTCTTTCTTCTTCTTCTAAACTATTTGTGGATATTGTTAATGAAAATTTACCTTTTCTCCTTTTGACCCACGAGTCCCAGGGACACCTCGTAAGCCTTCAGATCCAGGGCTACCCTGTATGCAAAAGGATGATGATATTTTATATACTAGATTCAATAACAAGCCTGCTGAAAGTGTGGCAGAGATCTTTTAAACATATTTCTCTTCACGAAGAAGCTAAAGGGGAATTTTGAATTAGAACTTGTTCTGAGAATCCAGTTAGGAAGGATTCTGAAGGCTTGCTAAGAACTGAAGGAATTCCTAAACATTTTTGTAGGTTTCACTGTGTTTACAGTTGAGAAAAGCTCTTTGCTGATTGTATCCCAGCCCATATGAATATTAGAAAAACAGCTTTGAATAAATCCATTGAATTTCAGTTCCAGAAGCTGAATGAAGACCATTTTCTTGGTTCCCAATTTTGCTACCAATTACAGAAAACATCGTTGAAAAGAGTAACCTTACCTTTGGTCCAGGGCCACCATCAGAGCCAGGACTTCCCTACAAGAGAAAGAAGAGACAGCGAAATGAATTGTCATGTACTTAAACTTGCTCCTTCAGGCCCATAAAATTTTTAAACATGTACCTCATCTCCCCATTCTCCTTTTTCTCCTTTGGCTCCCACTTCTCCAGGCAGACCCTAAAAGATACGAAAAAGTAAATATTTTTACCATGAGCTTTTGAGTATTCATACAGCAGCTGTGAATCACATAGTGATCTAAACTTAAATGGATAGAGATGTCAGAGCAATGTTATTATTGCCCTTCAAAATCAAAATCAACTAACTTGCCTTTCATAGACAAATGACTTTATATAAAGATTGTCTGCCAATTTAAAAACAACTCTGACTTTCTCTGATCTCATGACATCAACTGCACTGAGGGGCTGAGATGATTCAGTTTTGGCTTGGCTTTGGTATAGCTGCAACAAAACCAACATTTTAATTCATAATATTCTAAAATATGGTAACTCTTTAGAGCTAGCTGGCAGTCATTTTCCCATCAGAAAGATCTCTTAACTTATTCCCAAATGCTGGCACCTGAGCTTGGGTTCCCCTAAAAGGTCCTTGAGGGGAAATAATGTCTTAGAAGCTTCCAAGTCTTCATATTTTTTAAAGCAACTAAATAAAGGCAATGTGAATTGAGGACACGGATTGGGGTGTATGGAATAGCAATTTATTTTACTCAACTATGACATGGGATAAAACATATCCTGCAGCTGGACGAGAGCAGTAAATTTTTTTGCTCCTTATCATCAGTATACTAAAATTGGGTGATGATCATATGACAATGTGAAACTTTCTGATGGTTTGGGGAACAAAAGAAGTGGAAATATAGAAGAGGCCAAAGTGTCGAAAAATCATGATTATTTCGTATACCACTTCTATGATGAAGGAATGTTATTCTTAGCTTATTCCAGCTTAGAGATTACAGTTGCAATTGCAAAGCAAAACATCACATGACTGATAGAAACTTCTGTTTTGGTTGTTAAGCAAATCATTGAAGTTATTATATGACTTGCATTTTCATATCTGCACTCTCCATTAATTGTGCTTGTTGAAAGCAGGTTGTGAAGTGTGCAAATTATGATCATGTGACTGTGGGACAATACAACTGTTGTCAATGCATACTGGTTGAAAAGCACCCAAATGGCAATCATGTGACCATGGGACACTGTGATAATCCTAAATATAAGGTTTGGTGGCAAAGCTATTTTTTTCCAATTCAACTTCAAACAATTGCTAAATGAAGAAGTCAATAAGTGAGGAGTATCTGTACAGTTGTTTATAAAGAACATTTCGTGACCCGTCAAAACCGCGCTCGACAAAACCGCGTTCGACAAAACCGCGCTTGACGAAAGCGCGTACCTGACGTCATCAGCAGCGCGACGAAAAAAATTAAAAAATAAATTAAATTAAAATTAAAATAAAATTAAAGCAAGCCGATTCACATAAAGGTAAGGGTTAGGTTTAGGGTTAGGGTTAGGTTAAGGGTTAGGGTTAGGTTTAGGGTTACGTTAAGCGTTAGGGTTAGGTTTAGCCTTAGGTTAAGGGTTACCGTTAGGTTTAGCGTTAGGTTAAGGGTTAGGGTTAGGGTTAGGGTTAGGGTTAGGTTAGGGTAAGGTTTTCGCTTTAATTTTAAATTTACTGCTCACAGCGCGATGTTTTTGTCGCGCTGTGATGTCACGTACGCGCTTTTGTCGAGCGCGCTTTTGTCTACCGCAGTTTTGTGGTGGAACCGAACATTTACCCTCTCCATCTAGGTTGCATGGAATACATGTACAAGAGTACAGATGTGTAAAATTCAGGAAAAATCCAAGAGGAGCTGCAGTATCTAGTCAATTTCATGTTTTGTGTCTGATCAACTAACCAGTATTCCTAATCTGGAAAATTACCTACAGTCAATTTTGAAATCAGGAAAGCTCAATTGAGGTTAGGGTTAGTCTCCACCTGGTAAAGTGAGGGAGGGGTGAAAAATCAGTGATACCCGTCTATCTCTTCCTTTGCCAGCTTATCTTCCGGCTGTTTACCATCCTCTAATGCAGTGCTTTTTCCCCTTAGTTCCCCTTTTCATTACCCAAAACTGCTTATCAGAAAGTCCTTTTACCACTTATCAGAAATTCCTTATTTAAATGTCCCTGCGGTCATTTGGGGCAATTTACTTAGAATAGGGAAGTTTAGGGAAGCCCAGCTCTAATGGATCCACTAGCAAGTTATGGGGAACCTTCACTCAGTCCTGTTATATATTTCCCTGAATAAATACCCAATTCTGCTGACTTCCTTTATCAAACAGTATGCAAACAAACAAAAATAAAACAGGCCAAATTAATCAACTTAGAGTAATATCTAGAGTAAAAGATCCACCCAGTGCTTATAGCTGGCTCATCAGAAAGAGTGTGAATGTGCTGGCTATTGCCTCTTTCCCCCTAACCTGGTGGTGTTATGTTGCGGGAGGGAGCCGCCGAACATGGATCTATGATCCATGTTTGGCTGTCCCTGTCTGAGATGTGAGAAAGGAAGTGGGGAGAAACAGAGTATATAGTCAGGGACTCTCCTCCAGGCAGTTAACAGCAGTGATAAAAGGGGGAGGCTAAGCAATGCTGTAAATTCACAATTACAACTATACCTTGTTGCCAGGACGTCCATCTTTTCCTTGTGGGCCTGGACCTCCTTTGGGCCCAGGCTCTCCCTTGAAGTAAAGAACACAGAGACACATGTAAGTTTATGGAGGAAAACAGGAATCCCATTTCAACATCCTAAATGACATGACATACAAGTGGGGATTTGTCTTTGATCACCCTATCCCTGGTGAAGAGAATCACTTGTTGTCAAAATAGAGAAATCTAGAGTTTATCGTCGTGATAGGACCATGCATGCCAGCGCAAATGAGAAACATAAAAGCAGAATTTCCAATTCTTTCAAAAACAGACCACTTTTTATATTTAAGAATCCTATTATGGGTGTGTGTTTGTGCGTGCGCCATATGTACCATGTTTGTGTATGTATGTATGTATGTATGTATGCATGTACGTATTTATATATATGTATGTATGTATATGTATGTATATATAATTATAAGTAATATAAATTTTGAACATTACAACATTGAAAAAACAATGTTGCTAAGATCAACATCCTAACCTAATATTACTTATTGAGAGTTAGTACATTACTGATTTGGCTTACCCTCACTTCAACTTACTACTACAATAACTTACTACAATTGGTTCCTTGGACTGTTTGGATTTGCATGTATGAAAATGTTTTGTAAAATGAATGTAATGCCATATTTAACTACTTTACTAGTATTTACTAAATATTAGATAAATTTATCATGGTATTTATATGCTGACATCACAAAAGTGTATTATCCAAGTCATAATGAGAAAACAATGAATTATGGCTAACCTTTATCCCTTTGGGTCCATAAGAACCAGCATCCCCTTTTTGTCCAGGAGGTCCTTGTAAGCCCTAGAATCAAGCAGTTATCAATTAACTAATGCCAATGTGTTATATGTTTTGGTATATTACAATAATCTCAATCAGGCTGGGCTGAATTTCTCCATACTGTTTTCCACCTATTTCTAATCTGTATTTTATCTTTCAGATTCTGCACTTTGTAACTACCTATATTTACAGATTTGGTTCCACCACTGCACCCTGAGATTGCCTGAGATTGTTAGCAACTGGAATGGATAGATGTGAAATCTCTTGCACTGACATACATCAAATCCAGGAGATCCTTTGCATCCTGATAGTCCATGATATCCTTGTTCACCCTGTGAAGAAATTTTTTTTTACATGATTATTATGAATCATTGGAAATTATTTTCTTTTCTCACTAGAAGATAGCAACAGCACTTAGATTTATACAGTATATCCACTTCACAGTGCTTCACAGTCCTCTCTAAGCAGTTTAGAGAGTCAGCATATTGCCCACAACAATCTGGGTCCTCATTTTATCGACCTTGGGATGATGGAAGGCTGAGTCAACTTGAGCCTCTCAGAATCAAACTCCTGGAGTGAGCAATGAGTTAGCCTGCAGTATTGCATTCTAATCGCTTTCTTCAATCACTTCTTTACAGTCAATGCTTTATTCAATTGCAACCCTTTAATGCAGATTTTCTTTTAAGGCATAAGGAGAAACTACCTTCTGCACACAAATATCAACCATACCTTCTGGCCATCAGCGCCATCTATGCCATGCTTGCCCTTCTCTCCCTGTAATAGAAAAAAAGTCAGGTATATAATACATCATTCAATTCACGTTCAAAAAGATAATGTGTGTGTGTTTTAACCCATGTATTGTTTTGTGTCGTTTTTAATTTTGTCTGTATCCCCCCTTCCCTGGTTTTGAGTTGTGAGCCGCCCTGAGTCCCCTTCGGGGGAAAAGGGCGGCATATAAATAAAATCAACATTCAACATTCAACATAATGGCATCACCCCCAAACAAAACTTAAAGACCCACCTTGCCTCCTTTTGCACCTCTTGAGCCCTGTAGATGAAAGAAGATGATTTATAATGATGTACAAGTGCTTACTGGAGCTATATGGAAAAGGGCAGGGGAAGTGGATGCTTTTAGTCCTCTTTTTAGAGCCTACTATGTAATTTAAGGTGTTATATGATCTTCCAGATAATCACTGAGCACTGATGTTTATATCAGTAAAATACAGTGGCTGCATCATGCCCTAATACAATATCCTGAAGAAACTGTATGTCCTTTTGAACTGAACAGAATTAGCCTTTTCATTTAAAAAAAGCATATATACAATTTTGCAAAATATCTTAAACCTTATCTGAACCATTCCCTGTCCTTGCTCTGATTGTTTAACTTTCTAGTGGTCACAGAATTACTGTCCCCATGATAGTAGGATAAATAATCATAACTACAATAGCCCTTGGAGCAATACCCGAAGAGTTTCCTGGATACATGGAAATTGTGAACTCATCAGTCCTGAATATTGTGACTTAGCAAAAACCGCCTTACTCAGAACTGCCTACATACTCAGACCTTACCTTAAAAGCTCTTAGGTCCTTGGTTAGAACATGAACTGTTAAGTTTTTACCAGTCCCAGACTATGAATTGAACTGAAGATTAAATCAATAACAACAACAGTAAATTGAAGATTAACACCACCACCACCACCACCACCACCACCACCACTACTACTACTACTACTAGAGAAACGGCTAGAAAAATAACAAAATATTGATTTTCAAATTGAACTTGAGTGACTATGGAGGAAGAAATCAATGGTTGCACCAACAGTAATAGGAGTCCTTGGAGCAGTACATTGAAAATTTGAACTTAGACCTGAATATTCTGACTTTGCAAAAAACCACCTTACTCAGAACTGCCTATATACTCAGATGCTACCTTAACAGCTCTTAGGTCCTTGGTTAGGACTTGAACTGTAAAGTTTTTACCAGTCCCAGATTGCGAATTGAAGATTAACCATAGTAATAGTTTTTAAATATTTTTTTATTATTTAGATGGGTGGCCATATAAATTTGATAAACAAATAAATAAACGTGCAAAATAGAATCCAAGATTTGCCCAACAGTTCTAGTGGGAATCTCAGATCCAAACAATTCCAAGTAGAACCAAATTAATTTAAATTTCTTATGTCCTTTTCTCCTTCTGGAAAATAGACATTTAGAAGCAATTTTAACATATTTGCATTTCAAACGGATTGTAGGACATGCTTATTTTAATTTGATCCAAAGAAATGAGATCTCAGGAAGAAGGAAGGCTTTAATTAAATACTACAGGAAATTTCCTGAAGTGCTACATAGCAGGCAGGCCGATAGGCAACTATTAGAGTGCTACAGTAGATTCCCTAAAGGGAGTTAGCAGCAGAATGTGCGTGTGTGTGTGTGTGTGTGTGTGTGTGTGTGTGTGTGTGTGTGTGTATAAATGTTTTTTTTTTTTAGGTATTTGCAGTTACAAACCAGATTCATGCTATATATTAAATCAGAATGCTGTTGTTTTTGGCTTGATGTGTAAATCCACTCAATTGTGATTTATTTATGTGGTTTAAAATGAGATGAGATAAGATGAGACCCTAGAGTATATAGACTTCACAGTTTCAATCACAAGCCAGCTTTCTTCCCCATCCCCTATTTGGTTTATAGCATACATCTAGATGAAGGCTAATTATTGTGATATTTTGAGAGGTCCTAAAAATGGCATACACTGAATTTTGGACTCCCCCCCCCCCAATAGTTCAACACAGATTCATTTGCTTTAATCAACGGTTAATCAACACAGCTCACCTTGTCTCCTCGGCTGCCCTTGTCTCCCTAAAAATGAGAAGGAGGGGGAAATGTC
Organism: Thamnophis elegans; assembly: GCF_009769535.1. Taxonomy (NCBI): domain Eukaryota; kingdom Metazoa; phylum Chordata; class Lepidosauria; order Squamata; family Natricidae; genus Thamnophis; species Thamnophis elegans. The sequence goes on from NC_045543.1 coordinate 34,134,028, forward strand.
AGATATATTATAAATAAAATGATGAGGAAAAAAATCAAGAAAGCAAGAAGTGAAATTATACTTGCCTTCATCCCTTGGTAACCAATAGGTCCTGGGTCACCTTGCTTTCCCTAGGTAAATAACAACATTCAAACAATAAATCCCATTGCAGTCAAATCCGATGCTTATTTAGGAAATTCTCTCAAGACTGTAGGGAAAAGAATTTCATTCAGAATTTTGTGTTAATTGGGATTTTGACAATTTCTTACAATATGTTTCAGCCATTTTGACTTGAAATCCATCCTTGTTTTCCCATAAAGAGACGTGAAAGCATATTTGTGCATATATTTTAACAGATTGATATACAGTTGGATTAAGACATACAAGTAGAATGGACTCATGGCTGGATCTAACCTTGTTTCTTTAATAATGCAATTTTAGATGTGTCTATTCAGTAGTAATCTCCTTTGAATTCACACTAGCTCAGGGCTTCCAGAATTTCAGATTAAAACTTTTCTATGTTATCAACAACACTTCACTGACATCTGCCTATCAGATGTGATCTCCTGACTTACATAAGGGTCTTTTTGAAGACTACAGAATATTGAAGATTACAGTTATTTGTAAAAATACAGAAGTGTCCCCCAGTTTTATTACATTGTGGTGGTGCTATTATATATGTAGAAGCGGCAGTAATGACTGAGGTGAACCGCTGCTTTAACAGAAGCCTTTTATTGGCAAGCTAACAATAACGCAAACAGCAACTCCAGAACTTGGCAACAGAACAGTTCCCGCTTTGACAGCTTTTTATACCCCGAGCTGTCAAAGAGGCAGCCAATCGCTGTGCGCTAATCTTCCCGCTCTGGCTTCACGTCTTAGCCAATCGGGAACAATGATGCATGGACACATTTCTTGAAACAGGGACATAACAGGTGCATTAAAATCTACCAAAACTGGACATACTACTAATGATCTGAGAAAGAATCACGAGATACTTCAAAAGAATGGATGGGTAAAATCAGGCTGAATCTCAACCCTTCTGTAACTTCATTGGCAATTCATAATTTCAGGAAGAGGCTGGCGTACAGATGGTGTATCTACAAAATTGATTAATGTTATCTCACAAGTCTTCATATACAAAAATATCCCTTGGGAGGAATGCAGCCCTCCAACTAAAAGAAATACTCCATATTTATTCAGAATATACATTAAAATAATCCAGTATTACATAAGATTCAACTTCATTTTGAGTATCTTCCATGCAAGGTCAAATGTATTTTCCACTTACATGATCTCCAGTTTCTCCTTTTTCTCCTGGCATGCCAGGTCTCCCTCTTTCTCCCTGAAACAAAATATCAGCATTAGATTCCATTTCCAATTTTTATTTAACTTTACATTTCAAGTAAAGTTTAGCTTTTAAGAACCATTGAAGAAAAGGGGTCATGTTATGAAGGACAATTTCAAGGCTGCCCTTTAATGATGGGCAAATGCCAAATATTGCAATACACATAACATTAATTTTTAACTTATCTTTTCACTTTTCACAATTGTTTCGGAAGTAACAACAGTAAACAGTTACAAAAGTCTCACAAAACTCTACAAAATGCTAAAGTACTATTCCCCCCCCACCCCAGACTATTCTATACATATGAGTTTGCAGGTACATAAACAAGACAAAAGTAGCAATGGGAACCGAAGAGCCTTTAAAGAAAGGACTTCCTGAATCTGGAATGGAAAGGTTTTCATGGCTGTGTCTATAGGCAGAGAAGAATGAGTACTGTACAGCTGCTGAGGTGTGTGTCAATAGGAGGATGGATAGGAAAAGGCTTGGAATGAAATATTACTATTGACAGAAGTGCACACCGTAGGTGTCAAGTTAGTCATTTCACGGAGAGGAAAACTGGCTGGCTTCACTTCTTTTCAGGTTGCAATCTAGCAAATATGTTAAAATGAAAGAAATATGCTTTTTAATCAAAGGTCCTATTCTTAAATACAAGGCCATTTGCCCATAAGGCAACTCTTAAATGAAATTTTGAATGAACATATTGGTCTAGTTCAGATAACAGAGATCTATATGATCACATGACTGCCCCCTCAGTTGAGGACTCAAATGGGCTGAGCTTAACTGTACATTAGCCAGATTATATCAGGCTGGTTCATACATTCAGAATTAAATCCTGAATGGCAACAATTATCATTCTTGATCTGGGTTTGATCATCAGCAGAGCAACAATTCAAAGGGCTGCTCACATGAAACCATGTTAGGATGGCTGTGAGCAGCTTGCAAATGTCTGTTCTTCTTGCCTCCATAAATCACCTCCTTCCACTGTATGACTAGTTTTTAGGTGACAATAAATTCTATCAGATACTTGGCAATCAATCTAAATGTAGCCTTACAGAACTGATGTGGTGAGGAAAATACCCACCTCTTCTCCTGGGTCCCCAATATGCCCTGGAGGTCCTCGAGGAGGCTAAGAAACAACAATCAAAAATTGGTATTAGAGCACAGGAATGTAAAAAGCAAGATTTTATATACTGCTGGGGCTGTCAGGATAATAACACTCACCTGGCATTCATAGGAACAACACTGTTGACAGAACAAAAAGACACCATTAAAAGAGTTACCAAGTTTACACTTTTATAGAATGAGTACATTTCTCTTTTGCTCTAACTTAAAAGCATCCTTTCATCCCTTCATTTGTAAAAAGCTAGAAAAATTGAGAAGCCGTTTCCCACACAATACTGGTGAGTTCTAGCAGGAACTGAGGCTATCACATGACATAATGCAATTGGTTGGAGCTTCTAGATTAGTTTCCTGTCCATGAACAGTCATCAACAAAAACCAACAAAGTTATGTCGCTTGGATATGCTTAAATATGTTAAGTTAAAAAATGGTAAGAAAAGAGGAAAGATATTCTCAAGAAGTTCAGCTATATTTCCATTATTCTCTGCTTTAAGATGAAAACATCTGATCACTTGTGACAAAAGGGAATGCATCAAACTGGGCCAAGTGCCAATGTAAATGAGACACTTTAGAGCAAAATGCAAACTAGAGATTTATCATTCAGCCCCCTGGCTCAGCTCCAGGATGGCATACTTTGGAGTTACTGAGCACATGCTGGAGCCTTCATTTTGAGACCAGTCTACTGCTTTAGAAGGTTGAAGCTGGATCAGGTTGACAAACAGCCAAATAAATGTTTTTAGTAGAAAACTCTTTGGCCTGAATCTTGCGACCTAAGATTATTTATGCTTAATGACTACACTTAGAATACTCCCCCCCCAAAAAAACCCTAGATATAAATCTAAATACTGACTTGCTGATAATTCCAGTTTTTATAAAATAAGTTTTTAAAAACTATTTAAATTCTCAAATTCTCAAATATTTACATTTTTGCAGAGCTTACATTAGTTCTAAATTTTAAATAGGAGACTAAGATTTTGAATCTTCCTTTGTGATCTGAGCAGAGGGCTGTAAATTTGGTGCAAGATATGGTTCTTCCTTCTACTCGTTGGGACAAAAACATTTTGCTGTTTCCTTCTTACTAAATCATAGGCAACAGGAGTGAATCTTGGCATTTAGATTAACATTGGCATGATTAGCTCAAGGTTTACTAGGAAAGAAACCGTGGCAATAAATTAGAAAATGTACAAGATAAAAATGATTCTTGAACGAACAAAAGGGCACTGAAAAAACTTACCACATGCTCCACATTATTTTTCTGAAAGAAAGAATAAGGAAGATAATGATCAGAAATAATAAGATAGCATATCTAATGCATGATACATTTATCCAACAGGAAAATACCTCTAACTTTAAAATTATTTCTGTAGAAAAGCAAATTAGACCAAAACTCATCTACTTGAGTCTCTATTACTGTATTTTTGTATTTTCCTTTCAAGTAGATCTAATAAATAGGAAAGAAACACTAAGACTTACAATCATTTCAATGATGGTGTCAATTGTTCTAGGAATATCACTTTGTGGTACAGTTGCTGTGAAATTGCGACGATAGTCATGGTCTGTAGCAATCACATTTAATCTGGATTCCTAGGATAAAATAAATCAAATCAAAATTATATTTTCACTCCAATGTCATCGTGTAAATTTAGCAGTGAGCTTGGTCTAATTGCTGCGCAGACTGTTGGTACTCTAATCTTCCCATGAAGATCCAAATATAATTCCTCTAATCTGTGTTGATGTAGGTTTGGTTATAGTTGTCTATGTAATATGCCAGAAATGTACTGACCTCCTCCTGCAGGGGAGGAGAGGCACTTGGGCAGTTAACTTTAGATCCTAACTTATGTGCACTCACTGTAATACCTGAAAAGATTTCTTTACACACACATTTATTTGTTTATACACACGCCTTTGCATGTTTTCTGCAATTTTCTGTACCTACTGCCCCTTTCTGCCAAATGAAACATACGTCAGTTGAAAGAATGCATGCAAAAGTTTTCTTAATGATTAGCCCACAGCTATCAACTATTTTTTTGTGAAGATTTGCTACTCACTGAAATATCTGAGCAGTAAGAATTGCCAATGATTCTTTTTAAAGATTACCCAATGTTTTATTCATTTTAGCACGTGCACCTTATCTGACTTGGCATAATTAGGCATATGATATATTGCACCTTTAAAATCAGCAAATTTGACCCAGCTTAAATCAGAACCAATAGAGTTTTTAAGAAATGCTGCACAAAGAGGACAGCATCTCTGATTATTACAATCAAGAATTAGAGCAAAGGGTGCCACCTTTGGCCACAGTGTGCAAAATCATAGGAACAAGCACATCTCCCAAGCTAGAGCTGTCTCTGGATTGATCTCTATTTATTTATTGACGGTAATTGCTCTAATATCATTCATGTGTACACATTTCATACCAGATGGTCTGGAGATACAGCAACAGCAAACACTTTGATCCCCTGGTGCTTTGCTTCATTGGCTGCATCTTCCAGTCCCCCACAGGGCTCTTTGTAACCGTCTAAGGGATGTCCATCTGTCACCACAATAAGATACTTATTTTCCCTATGATAAGATCCGCTGAAAGAATCAAAACCAGCCAATGAAAAACAAACCATATTACATAATTGTGTACTCTCATCACATCACAATCCTAAATGGTTCTGTGGGGTTTTATCTTTTCTGCCCGTGTATTATGCTGCCCTGAGTTGAGAGACAAAGACAGACACAGAAACATAGAGTCAGAGAAGGCAAAACTGGGGTAAACATATCATCATCATCAAACAACAATGATAATGATAATATCTGCTTAAGAAAAGGCTAAAAGGGCTTCTCCTTATAAATAAAAAAAACTAGTACAGGTAGTTGAGGGATGGCAGCCATAACAGGTACCAATGGAGACAAAGAAAGGACTACCTGGGAAAGGCAAGGCTCAAATCCATGGATTGAAGTGGATCCTTAAAAGGACTATAACTTTGTTTGCCTTGGAGAATAAAACCTTCAGAATTCATGCGATGCTCAGTACAGAGGTGGAAGTCTCAATGAAACATTTTAAGTAATTTTGAAAGACACAGTAGAATTCATATTTAAAAGTCTATCTGAATGCTATCTTAATCTGATTTTGCAGAATGAGGAAATATATACTACTGTGTTTCCCTGAAAATAAGATCTGGTCTTATATTTTTGGGGTTCCAAAATAAGCACTAGGGCTTATTTTTGGGAAAACACACTTTCAGGGTGATCAGCACGGCTGGGCACCCCACCCCTCAGCGTGCGCATAAGAGGTGGTAAGTGCACCAGTATCTGGCGGCAGCTGCAGCCTACTGGTCCCTGCATCTGCACAGATCATGCAGCACAGGTGAGTTATTCTCTATCCAAGCAGCAGATGGAGGCAGAGGAGCAGAGGGGGAGGCAGGCATTCGGAATGCACCACGCGGGCTGCAGGAATGCCAAGAGTCAGGTGGCTGGCTACAGAAAGCTTGTCTTCGTGCAGCAGCACTGGAAGATGGAGATGAGCTTCCCGTGGCTGCCCACCTGCTCCAAGCCACCGACTCTCGGTTTTCCCATGGCTCATGCGGCGGACACATCTGGATCACCTGTCTTTCCCCCCATATCTGCCTCCTTCTGCTGCCAGTATCACCGGTGAAGGTGAGTCTTCCACAGCTGCCCGCTACTCAGGCTTACTGACTCTCCACTTTTCCATGGCCCATGCAGCGCATCCAGATCATGGGTCTTCCCCCTCCACACCTCTGCCTCCACTTGCTGCTTGGACAGGTAAATCACCTGTGCTTCACAGGCTGCAGTTGCTGCCAGACATCATCGGCCCGTGCACATTTGTTGCCTCCTGTTCTGGCCATGCCCACCCCCTTCACTAGGGATTATTTTGTGGTAGGGCTTATATTAGGTGCATGCATAAAAAATTAAGCCAGGGCTTATTTTTGGGATAGATCTTATTTTCGGGGAAACACGGTAGTACTCTGTTACAAAAGTACATGCAGTTACTTAATATTGATAGTTCTTCATTCATTGTAATCTCAGTTACTACTGTTTTGTAGTACTATTACAGATAAGTCTAGTTCCATAGTCACCTAATAAATGATAATCATTTTTTCCAGTCTTAAAATTAATAGAGATATTTTAAGTTTTCTCCTCCAATTTTCCATGTAATAAACACACACACACACACACTTGTAACTTTAACAGTTTTATTCACTCCTGATACTTCTACAACTTTCAGAAAATAATGTTTTGTTAAATTATGCACAATTTTGTTGTAGTTTAAACAGAAAACAAAGGACAACTCTCCCTGAAATAAAAGAAAGTCAAATCACTAAGATAAATAATATTATATCAAGGACAAATATTTAATATTTAAATAGATAAACACATACATGCAGAGATGAACAAATTCCAGCTCAATATTTCACCCAGGAAATGAATGTTTTCTTTTTTAACAGAGAAAAAGTCCATTTCACTCATTGACTCACATATAAAAGCTAACATGAGAACTGCTTCCTCCATGAAAGACTACCTGAGTTTTCCATATAAAACATCATTCTGCTGGGAAGGAGAATACAGGTTTGATGGAAAATATGTATATGATTATTTCTATTTATGGTTGTATGCATTCATCTTAACAATGAAAAATTATTTTCATCTTGCTACAGATGAGATTTATGGATACAGAGACATCCTGCTGCTTACCTTGAAAAATGATATATTATTATAAACACTTCAATGTAAACACTGAATTTCTTGGTTTCAGCTCCTGCAAAGGTTTGTGGAAATGTGCAAAACATCTGCCCCTCCTATATTTTAAAATATTTATGTATTACATCTGTTTATTTCCCATCTTTCCCCCTCCCCCTCCAAAAGAGCCAATTTCAGCATAGGTTGTGCTTGCCCAGGCCTGGCCCCAATGATCTTTCAGTGGACATCCATTTAGAATCATCTAGGGTCAAATAATTTTGACATTTCCAAGGGATGTGTACTTATCTATAGTGTGTAAGAGTGAAGGGGATGGAAGTACATTAAAACATGAAATCTGGTACTGATAAAAACTAAAGTTTTGTAAAACAAATACTATGTAAATTATCCTAAGCTTTTCCTCATACAACAAAATAACAGCTGGAAGGAACTTTGGAGTCCAACCTAATCCTGCTCAAGCAGGAGACTCTATATCATTCTTGGCAAATGGCAGTTTTGTACAATCCTTTTTAAAAAACCTCCTGTAATGGAGCACTCAAACACATTCAAACACTATGGGTTGTTGTTATTTTTTTGCAAGAATATACTGTAGTTGGAATTCTATCTTAAGTCACTTGTTTACTATAGTTGCTGGGCCTCTAGGGTAAGAATGATGGTATCAATGCCTAAGGCCTCTGTTTTCTAAAGGTATGCAGACTTCCAAACACATTTTTCCTTCTCTCTATTGGTGCAATGAGAAACTATGGTTCCGACTTACCCAATGAGTAGTTCTTCAAGCCCTGCCTTAATGGCACAGTCAGTATAGGTGCCTTTCCCAATAGACTCTACTGAGGACACACGGTTCTTTAAGTCCGCTCGCCCACTGGGCATCCGGGTAAGTTTCTTAATCAGTTCCACCTCATCACTGTAATGTAAGGCACCTGCATTCCACACTAGATTTCGGTCACATCGATAATATCTATTTAAAAAAAAAGAGGCAGGGGATGAGTGGGAAGAATGTATGTATCCCTTTTTTCCTAAACATGTTTTTTGCCTCAGTAATAGTAAAGTATTATTTGTTTTAGCAGATTCCTGGTAAACAGGACAGTGAATATGGATGAATAATATGGATGTAAAATTATAAAACTAGACCAGTTCATTCCACAGGCACCCTCTCCTCAGTTTAAATCAGATGATATTGTGTATTGGCTAGAATCTGTTGGTTATCCAACATAAGCCTATATTTTCAGTTCTACAGAGAAATGGCTTCCAGCAATCATTCTTCAAGTAGATAAACTTTTCTTAGCTTTTGAGGATCCTTAAAATGAGGCAGAACTTCAGCAATGATGTGATATTCCCAGGGAACATGCATCCCATCTTCAGCATGAGCAATGACAAAAACAGATAATAGCCTATTTTATTTCTACCATTGTGAGGCAAGGCTCTCAACCATTCCATACATGATTCTGTCCCACTGCAGCTAAACCCATACAGGAAGCATCTGCTGACATTGGTCAATAGTTACTTCAGGACTACAATACAGGCTCCATCAAATGTTAGCAGCATCTAATCATTGTGGCTGATGTCCTGTAGTGGCATTTAGATTGCTATTTTGTGACCTCTGCTTCCTGAATGGGAAAAATAAGGCTTTGCTTGATGTTTGTAGTCTTAGCTTTTGTAACAGAGAACCAATCTGATGGTAGTAGAGTGATTCATTTGCTTGAACCTATTCAGAAGTTTTCTTCACACCAGTAGAAAGGATAATTCATCTTCTTCATCTGAAAATGGTCCCCTAAAATGTTTTGTCTCTTCTTTTGTCAAAGCTTTAGGTCTCTTCCACAGCCACCAGAGAAGCAGATAGTTATCTTATGGGTATCTACCACCATCTTTGCCTCTGGTTGCTCCATCTGGGTGCTCCCCAGAACTGGTCTACCTCTTTTAGTTGTTTATCTCTTTTCTTTCTTCCCCTGACACTCACAAAGTAAACATGAAAACACAGGAGCAATGACAAACTGCCTTTATTCAGCCCAATAAAGCATCCAAAGTGTCCATAAATTTGTGGAAGGTCCAAATACAATTTGGAAAGAGATTACTTCTTCTCATGATGCAGTATTTTTTTTTTTATTATGAGCTAGTTTCTTGCATTTCAATACTATGTGGGCCACCCAGATAGTGAAAAAATAAGTAATAAGCTAGTTAGGATTGTGGGGTCAGGATCTGGCCAAATCCAAAACAGGGTTCTGTTTTCAAATATACTAATATACAAAATTGGATTTTCTACAACTGCCTTTTAAAAAATATTTCTATTGCTGCCTCCTGGCTTTAAAATGCAGTTTCCTTGAACATTTTTGAGCACAACATCCAATTCAGAAAAGAACTGCATGAGTAAAAAGATTGGCCCAGAAATATATGGGGAAAAAAAGTTTCCTTGGGTGTGCGTTTTTATGAATCTGTGGAAACAACAAACTGTAACATAAATATAAACTAATGACTAGGGAACTTTTTGAAGAAACATTTTTAGAAGGAACACTATCACCATTATTTGCTAATTAGAGTGTAAAAATGAATGCAAAAGTACTGCTTATTTTAATTCTTAGGAAAATGTCAGATCCTTTTACAATTATCCAAAAATATTAACATCCATCCAAAAGCGTCTCTGTAGTTCTGTGCAGGCTTCAGCAGTCTGACTGCCCAGACATTGTAGGCCCATTTTGATTTTCAAGATGGCCTCTCTAGAAATCACCATTTCTTCTTCCTGTGCATGTCTAGTCGTGTTAGAGATGTGAGACAGAAGGAGAGAGAGGGCAGAGTGGCCAAGAGAAAGAGCTTTCCAAATTAGTATAATGCTTTTTTTACAATAACTTCCACATTCAAGAAACATGAGAATATAAAGTACCTGTCATTTAATTTATCAATGAATTGATTAGTGAATGCTTTGATCTTGTCAACGTTGGCTCTACCAAAAGGCTTTTCCCTTAAGGAAACGCTCTCAGAGGTATCCAGGACAAAAAACAAATCCACCGGGCAATCTGTTAAAATTCAGAAATGGGCAATTTAGAAATAAAATGTTTACATGTTTACATTAAAAGATTCATCAGAAAGTTTTCAATGCATCAGGTTATATGGAAGGAAGCTGTAGTCACAAAACGCACTGCAGATTTATTCAAAATTAAGACCTCCTCAGTTGCCTGTGGCTTACTCACCAATGCAACCTCAGCAACAAATTATATAGGCTTGTTTTTGCTCTGAGGTCAATTGGTGGCCTAGACAAACCAGGGTCTCTTAGACTCATTCCACTCTTAGAAAACTAGTAGGAAAATAATCACTACATAATCTAGAAATAAATTTTCAAGGGAATGCATCTAGGTATGCAGGCAATAATACAAGGAGTTTTGGAAACACAGGGAAAAGAAAAAAAACCCATTTGAAGGAATTTATATAATGTAAGAGAATATAATTTCATCTCCAGCATCAAACATAATTGACAGACCCACTAGAATTATGGGGATGTTAATATGGGTAGAGACCTACCAACCCTCTCAGCATGGCAAAATCCTAGGCATTTAAGATTATGTTTGCATACATGGGTGGCCTATTACAATCTGATCACAAAATTCACAACCTTCAAAATCAGCAGGTAAAAATCAAATATTCCAGCTGTATACTTTGATTTCTGAAATGAAAATTTGCAGTAGTTACTCAAATATGATAAATTACACATTGACTATATTAAATGTACTTTTTAAACATACTTTAAAAAATATATTTACAGAAAAATGTTCTTCATTATTTCTTCTTTAACTCCTTTGACTTTATATTTGGGACATTTTAATTTCCAACAAGAATGGAAATATTTTCTTTCCTTCTTCTTTTTGCTTTACTATCCATACTTCAAAACCTGTCACTTTTCTGCATTGTTTTTCAAGGCACTTTCAAAGAGATGTTTTTTTTTTTGTTCTATAAAATAATGCTGTTTATTTTGCTTATCACTTCTACCCATTTCTTCAGCATAAAGTATCATTAAAATTACCTGCCGTGGCTGTTCAGTTGATCACTGAAATAAAAATCTTGCAAGGCATGCATATTGCAGCACATATTTTGGAATGCCTACCAAACACATATTCTTTATGTATAGCTCCCATTTCTATTATAGTGGGACACAGAAAGTTCTTTCTCTTTCTCCAAAAACTGCACCACGTATATTCTTTACTTATATTGGTGAGATGCATATTGCTGCCCTGCACCTAATTTTCTGTTTGTCAAATTCATATGTAAGTAAAGGTTTAAACAAAATATCACGATCAAAAATCTGTAATGAAAGAGTAGGGCAAAGGTGGAGCTGGGTTACGATTAACAACTTCATCCTTTCAGTCCATTAAAGCAGGCACATCTGGAGAAACCAGAAACATGGAAACACATTCTTACCTTGGAAAGCTATTACTCTGTTGGATAGTTCTGATCCCTGAGCGAGAACTCTCTTTATTAAAAAACAGTCCTGAAATAGGAAAATAAGGAAGATGCAGGCTAACTTCATCTTGCAAGGAGCAGAGTTAACATTCGGCGAGATCTGAAAATGCAAAAGAAGCGCAACGAGAGAAAGCTCAAACCCAGTTTCTTTTAGTTGGTAATTTTTGTGAAGTTTCTATCCCGTCCCTGAGTTTCGAAAAGTCTAGGAAGGAAAAGAAAGAGACGGAGACGGCAGCGGCCGTGGATGTCGAAAGAGCCAGAGCAATCCTTCCAGAGGGGAGGGAAGAGGCGGCCTCTGCTGCAGCTGAACTCTCAGCACCAGCTGGTGAGTCATGAAACACCCAGTCTCCTTGAAAATGGCTCTTTTTAATGTAGCTGTTCTTCTACTTTTCTCAAGTAGAGAAGCATGTTTCTATAGGCTCTGAATTTGCATTGAAGCATCTCCCTTTAATTGCAAAATTATTTCTTATCTGCCTTTCTCTATTGGCAGGGAGACATAAGACTTGGTGCCCACACTTTCAGCTAGGCTTTTTAGATCACAACCCATTCTAGGAATGTGAACTCTGCAATGATGTGTTTTTCAACATGCAATGTAATGTAAAGGTAATGTTGTATCAAAACAATGTGGAAAATGAAAAAGTCGAACAATTGCAAACCTGTGTAATAACAAACTATTAAATTTGAATAGTACAAACGTAGCTCTCCCTCCATTTGCAGAGTAGCTGTACAACATTTTGTAATGACTTAAAGACCAGTATTTGATAGATGTTTACTGAGTTCATATGTTGGACTTCCATAGTTTAATATATAAGCCATGGTGGCTGAATTCACAGAACATATTAAGAGAGCATCAAGATTTACAAACTACAGTGGCTGGATTCAGATGCCAAAATCAAATTGACCATTCTATAGTTTCATTTTGCACATGAATTTACTCTTTTGCTTTTTTAAAAGAAGATAAGATAAAGAAAATAGTAATAATGGGGAAAGTCCATTTTTTCCTGCCATCTACTAGGCTTCCAGAGGTTTGCAAGCCAGATGTGGTAGGCATAAATTAGTAACAAAGTAAGATACAAACAGATTTTTCTGCAACGTATTCTGACACTGTGGGGTCTTGTTTTCCATAATTATGGAAGAACTACAGAACAGGATTAAAGTCAGAGCAGAAAACTTTTGTTTCAGCATTCAGATATAGCTTTATTTTGATTTTCTTGTAGTCGATAGGTGATACAAACTCTGAGTTTCTATGCATCAGGATCAAATGGAGAGTGGAGAGACTGGAAGGTGAAGACGTTATAGCTTAGAAAAATTCCACCTGCACTTAAATGTTCATGGGTTGTGGTTATCCTAACCTAGCTATTAATTCTTTGGTCACATTTGTATGCCTGGGTGAACACTGGCTGGGGAATTCTGATACTTAAGTCCATACATCTTAAAGTTGCTGAGGTTGAGAAACAATGTCTTAGAACAGGGGTGTCAAACTCGTGGCCTGTGCTGGGCACCCCCACCCCCATTTTAGAAAAGGGACAACAGAATTTCAACAGAGTTGGAAGGTGGCGCAGTGGTTAAATGCAGCACTGCAGGCTATTTCAGCTGACTGCAGTTCTGCAGTTCGGCTGTTCAAACCTCACCAGCTCAGGGTTGACTCAGCCTTCCATCCTTCCGAGGTGGGTAAAATGAGGACCCGGATTGTTGTTGGGGGCAATATGCTGACTCTGTAAACCGCTTAGAGAGGGCTGAAAGCCCTATGTAGCGGTATATAAGTCTAACTGCTATTGCTATTGCTATTGCTAACTTTGGATGTCTTCTAGTCTGACCCCTTGCTCAAGTAGGAGACACTACACCAATGGTTAACCTTTTCAGCACCAAGTGCTGAAACTGGAGCACACGTGCGTGTGTGTATGTGTGCCGGAGCACCGGAACCCGGAAGAGAGCAGCTGGCCAATGTGCATGTGTGTGCCGGCCAGTTGCTCTTCCGGGTTCCATCATGCACATATGCGCTGGGCAGCTACTCCAATGTGTCTTTACATGAAGTCCAGCTGGCCGGCACACATGCACGCTTGAACCCGTAAGAGCAGCTGGCGATGGCACGCGTGCTCACAGAGAGGGCTCTGCGTGCCACTCTGGCATGCCTGCCATAGGTTCACCATCACAGCCCTACACCATTTCAGACAAATAGCTGTCCAGTCTCTTTTTAAAATCCTCCAGTGATGGAGCACTCATAACTTTTAAAGGCCAGTTGTTCCACTGGTTTATTGTTCTCACTGTCAGGAAATTTCTCCTTAGTTCTAGGTTGTTTTTCTCCTTGGTTAGTTTTCAAACATTGTTTCTTGTCTTGCCTTTAGGTGCTTTGGAAAACAGGTTGACCCCCTCTTCTTTTTGGCAGTCCCTCAAACATCAGAACACTGCTATCATGTCGCCCCTAGGCCTTCTTTTTACTAGACTAGACATACCCAATTCCTGCAACTGTTCTTAATATGTTTTAGCCTCCAGCCTCTTTATCATTTTTTCACTTTTCAAGTCCTTGACTTACGACTTGTACATTGTAGTCATAAGTCAAGGGTCACCTGTATTGCTTCAAACTATCCGAAATTATCGTAGAACCATAGAATGTAAGGATTGGAAAAAGACCTGGGGAAATTATTTCTTTATTTGAATTTATTAGAAAAGCTGAATTCTAATGGACTCATCTGGTCCAACCCTTGGATAATGAAGGAACCCGCTGTTATAGTATCCCTAACAGATGGCTATCTAGTTTCTGCTTAAATATAAGGATAGTTCACCTCTACTTCCCCCCCCCCAATCTGTTTGTTGAGCATACATACTAGTAGGACATTTTTTAGATATCAAAATCTGCTTCCCTGCAATTTAGACCCCTGTGCCTAAAAGAACAAGCTATGATGTCTCTCCGCAGTCTGCTCTTCTCCAGACTAAATATAGTCAAAGCTTCCAGCTGCACCTCTCACTAACCTTCCAGATTCCTTACCAACTTGCATGCTGTCTCCTAGATACATTCCACTCTGATAGCATCCTCTTCAAAATGCACTGAACACAATATTCTAAGTGTGGTTAACTATGCAGAATAGAAAGGGGCTGTGACTTGACTTAGCATTATAATTCTACTGATGCAATCCAGGATTGTGTAGTTAGTCCTTGATTTACAACCATAATTTAACACATAATTTCTGTTGCTAAGCAAGGTAGATGTTAAATGACTTTTGCTACATTTTATGACCTTTCTTGCTGCAGTTAAGTGCAGTTGTTAAATATAGTTGTTAAGTGAATCTGGTTTCCCCACTGACTGCTGGTCGGAAGGTCACAAAAGGTAATCATATTACTCTGGGACACTGCAACCATCATAAATCCATGCCAGTTGTCAAGCATCCAAATTTGATCATGTGACCATGCAATGGTCGGAATTATGAAAATGGTGTTCGGTCATTTTTTTCATGTCATTGTAACTTCAAATCGTCACTAAATGAATGGTTATAAGTCGAGGGCTACCTATAATGCTTTTTTTTGTAGCTGAATATACTGTCAGTTCACATCCAGCCTTTAACTCCTCTGCACTCTTTTTACTTGTATTGTATGCCTTGACATTGTTGAAATTCATCTTGCTGATTTCTGCCTATTATTCTAGCTTATCAAGATCTTGCTGAATCTTGATATAATTCCTACTGCATTTACTATCCTCCTTGTCTTTGGTTGGTGGTGAACAGAATGTGTGTATGCAGTTAATAAAATAATATATAAATACTTAGAAACCCATGAATTAATTAATTATTATTATTATTTTATTTTATTATTATTTTCAATGTATATTCTTACCAAGCTGGCAATTGCCGTCACAAAACATTTGATTAAATTTTAAGATATGCTATATAAACAATTAAGATCTGTGCCTTTTTAATGTGCTTTCACAGAATTCGTTCTTGTTAATAAGTACACTATATCCTTTTTAATGTTTATTCCAAACACAAATTAAAACAGGGGCTTTTGACTGAATATAGAAGCTCCTTGCTTCACCCCTTCTCTCCAGTGTGTGGAGTAGGTCAAGCAAGAGCAAGATCTGCTCCTCAGATAAAAGATATTGCAGGAGGAGTCTTAATACCTCTGTGGTTTGGGGCAAATCTTATCCCATGTCAACTCTGTTTTAATAAAAAGGAATTGAATTTGGACATGAGTAACTCTTGTTAGCTATTGTATATGTTGGTAGACTGAGATAGGGCAATAGGGAATGGCCAATACACATACTGTATGTTAAGCCATGCTTGCTTATAACCATAACTGATTACATATGGTATTGCATTCTGGTATATACAGTGCCTTCAGAAAGTATTCACACCTCTGTCAATTTTGTTATGCTGCGGCCTGATTCTATAGTGGTTGAAATTCATTTTTTTCTCATTAATTCAGTACTCCATAATGACAAAGTTCCAGGACAACCATCACTGCAGCTATCCACTGATCTCCACTGATCAAACTCCAAGTGAAAGCTCACTTGAAGTTTGCAAAAAAGCACTGAAGGACTCTGAGATTGTGAGTAACAAACTCCTTAGAGGGCTTTCATGTGTTTTGCATTGAGGAGAGGCTTCCATCTAGCTACTCTTCCATAAAGCCCAGATTGGTGGATGGCTGTAGTGATGGTTGTCCTTCTGGAACTTTGTCCCACAGTGTTAGATAGGCTCCTTGTTGGGAGAGCGAGTGCGTTCAGAGAAGCGTTGTGAGAGTTGTGTTGGAAAACACACAAACCAGCATACAGAGACACTGCAGTTTAAATAGGCTTTTACTTTCATGGAAATAGAGGTATCATAGTCCATCAAACAGTCCAAGTCATACATGGATAAGACATTCAGTCATCAATGTCTTTCAATTAAAGGATAATCCAAATAACATAGTCCATAATTATACAAACAGTCTGGTACTCAAAGTTTGCTAGCAGTTGCAAAACTTACAATAGCTCATGGCACTTTCTAACAGTCAGCTTCCAAAACACTCAGATCAGATCAGCCCACCATCTAACAAACAGAGAGCTAACAGTCATTCTGGCTGCCTCTTATGGCAGATTGAGGAAACAGCAACCAATCACATTTTACAGTATGATTTAAAGAAACAGGTATAGCATTGTTACATGATTTATATATTGCCAACCCAACGGTTAGATTATATGCCTAATGTTCTTTGGAACTCCATCAGAGTGACCATCGGGTTCTTGGTCACTTCTCTTTCTAAGGCCCTTCAGTTTGTTCAGTTTGATTGAGCATCCAGCTCTTGGAAGAATCCTGGTTGTGCCAAACATCTTCCATTTCAGAATTATGGAGGTTACTTTGCTCTTAGGAATCTTCAGTGCAGCAGAAATTTTATTGTAGCCTTTCCCAGATCTGTGCCTTGCAATAATCCTGTCTCTGAGCTCTACAGGCAGTTTCTTTGACCTCATGCCTTTTGCTTTGCTACAGTATGCATTGTCAGCTGTGATGTCTTCTGTAGAGAGGTGTGTGCCTTTTCAAATCATATCCAATCAATTGACCACAGGTTGACTTCATTCCAGGTGTAGAAACACAACAGCAACGATCAAGAGAAATGGGAGGCGCTAGAGCTAAATTTCACATGTTGTTGCAAAGGGTCTGAATACTTTCTGAATGTACTGTATATTACATCCCACAACTTCTGGGTTTATACAGGGATGGCAAACCTTTTTTCCTCGGATGCCAAAAGCAGTGCCCACACTGATAATTACCCCCCCCCCACGTTGTGCCCACCTGCGCATGTGTGTGAAACCCATCGCTGCCCCCCATGCATGTACACATGACTTTTTTTGAGGCTGGGGAGGGCGAAAACAGCCTCCCCTGCCCCCCCAGGCCCTCTGGAGGCAGAAAACAGCATGTTTCCTGACTTCTGGTGGACCCATTTTTCACCCTCCCCTGGCTCTAGAGGCTTTGTTGGAGCCTGGGGAGGGTGAAAATGGCCTCCGCTTCCCCCTCCCCAGAGGCCCTCTGGAGGCCAGAAATGGCCCACTTTCTGACTTCTGTTGTGCCTAGTAGGTCTGTTTTTTGCCCTGCCCAGGCTTCAGGAGGCTTTCCTAAAGCCTGGGGAGGGGAAAAAACGGACCAACTGGCCCATTGGAAGTTTGTTTCCAAAAAGCCGAAGCCCCGAAGCCCCGGTGTCAGCTTGGTGGCTTCCTACCAGACTCCCATCTATGAGCCAACGCCGATCCACCCAGCCTTCTTACACCCCCTGGCTGCTGCAGCTGTCCCGCAGCGTCAATCCACAGCCCCAGGCTGAACAGGAACCGAGACACCCAAGCTGCTGGCGGCGGGGGCCACATGAGCAGCCATGATCCCCCCTCCCCAGCCAGCCAGCCCAGCCAGCCCATTCCTCCCCGGCGCGGCGAGCTCCAGCAGACTGGACGCGGGTGCAAGGTGCCTGGCAAAAGAAAAAAAGTACCAGCCTGCCAGCAGAGACGGGTAAAAGACCTGCCTCTGCTGGCGGGCTGCCCCTCTCTTCTCAGACAAGCTGCCCTCCCTGCCTCTCCCCCTTTTCTCTCTTCTCAAACAAACTCTCTCTCAAATTGAGAGAGAGTTTGTTTGAGTGAAGTAAAGAAACACACACACACACACACACACAAATTACTTACAATAAAAAATTACTTACAAATTACAATAATTTTGAATTCCTCCCCCTTCCCTCCAACCCACATACCTTTTCCAGCTGTGTCACAGAGGATTTCAACTCTGCTCTTGTCTGCCATGATGAAAATGTAAAAATGTAAAAAGAAAAAGGCAAGAGCTACTGAAGCCAGGCTGGGTTAGCTGCTGCCAGAGTCCCCAATGGATGACTCTGCTTAACTGTTTAAAAAAAAGCCTTTAAAAAAGTGCCCTCTGCAGGAGAAGGTGAGAGAACCACGTGCCTCCTCTACATAAGGAATTTTTCACCTTTTAACCCTTGCTTAACTCTACTCAAGTGATCATAAAGTCAGACTAAAGGAGGCATGTGGTTCTCTCACCTCCTCCTGCAGAGGGCACTTTTTTAGAGGCTTTTTAAAACAGTTAAGCACTAAGCAGAGTCATCCACTGTGACTCTGGCAGCAACTACCTCAGCCTTTTTCCTTTTACATTTTTTTTCCTTTTCATGATGACAGTGGTGAGGCCCTGCCTCCCCTGACTGCACGTCCCTGAATGATAGGTTTTTGGAAGATAAACTTTTTTCCCTGGAAAACCTGCAAGATTGAAATAACTTCAGCATAATCAGTATTGATTTGTCAATAATAATTTGTAAAGATATAAAGCTATAGAAATAATTTAATCAAAGAAAATGGAGCCTGTACCAAACCCAACATTAAAATCTAATCCATACATATTAAGGGAATCCATTTCCCATATTAGATTTTCCTGCTGGTTTCATACTGTATAGCGTATGCTATATTTAAACAAATAGATACTAAAATGAAATTTGAGGAAATTTCCATAATAGAATTTGAATGATTAAAACTCTATATTAAATAGTACTTATGCACCACCAACTCTTTAACCGATATATCCAGAGGTGGGATTCAAACATTTTTACTATCGCTTCTGTGGTCGTGGCTTGGTGGGAATGGCTTGGTGGGTGTGGCAGGGGAAGGATAGTGTAAAATCTCCATCCCCTCCCCACTCCAGGGGAAGGATACTGTAAAATCTCAATTTCTTCCAGATCAGCTGAGACTCAGGACTCGGGGCCAGTCCGAACTACTCAAAATTTCCACTACCGGTTCTCCAGAACTGGTCAGAACCTGCTGAACACCATCTCTGGATATACCGTAAAGAAATTGGGAAAATTAAATGGTAAAACTCAAGACAGAAATATTGTCATTACAACTGAGATTTGCTTCATTTGCCTCTTTGTAAAAGTGTCCCACAAAAGAAAAAAAAACCCCAAGATTTAGCTTATGTAACTTCAGTAGGAAGCTAGATCCAGACTTGGCCCGTTTCATAAAAAACGCATGAAAACTCAGGGATGTATGCTAGTTATCCCTAGAACATAGAATTTACAGAACACTCATTCAAGGTCAATGTAATTTAGTGCACTTTCTTTCTTTATATCCATTATTACTGCTTCAATTTCTCTCCATATGTTTTTCTAAGGGTATTCAGCCAAGTTCTCCAACAGCCAAAGAAGCACTCTTCTTCCATTAGGGGGAGCGCTGAATCCAAGAAATACAACTTTTTTCTTATACTGTGCAAAGATCTTTGGAAAAGTACACTATGCTGTATAGCACCCAATCAAGTGGCAAGGAACCTTGTTGAATTTGAGTTTCATCTCTCTGATTCTCTCCTGCCTTCAACCCTTATTCTCATAGTTATCTAGATAATTACAGCAGAAAAAGAAAAGAAGCTATAATTCTGTTACTCAAACTCTGGATGAAGCGAACTTACATTTATTATTTTACAACAGCTCCTTAGGTTCATTGTAGCATGAACATTAAAACATGAAAAATAACATTTAAACAGCATGGAGAGGCTTAACATTTTAGGCTTTTCCACTTTGTTAAAAAAATCTATAAGCAAGTTTGTTTTAAGCAGTATGTCCTAGTTCTAATGGCATTATTTTTGCTGGTTTTTTTTCACCATATTTGGGAGGTTTTTTTTTCCTTTACATCTGGTAGACATCAAGGACACATGTTTTTTTTCCTGAAGGAATCACAGCTGGGCTTGATCCCAGCTTCCTTCAGAAGGGAAGAGTTTTCTCAGAAAGAGCCACAGCCCCACTCTTGGCTATAGATCTTGGTTCTGCAGCTGGTTGCTTAAGCACACTCAGCTGCTTCAGGACAATGTTCCCCACAACTTTAACAACATTTGAAAAATGAGTCACTTCAAATACCATTTAGCTACAGAATTCTCTATATTTTCTGCACAACATACGATTCCTTTAGATCACAGATCCTTTAGAACTTTGATCCAAAATCTTTATGCTCAAAAGTTATCTGATGAGCCATCCCAGTCGTCCCCTTGTTTGAAAAAGAGTCTTGATTTGTATTCTGCAATGGCAATAATTAAAGTATTTTCATATTACAAAATACCTTAGAATAAGAAATTATAGTGAATCTCAGCAAAATGAGTGTTATGTGTAAAAAGGAAAGATAAACCAGGAAAGAAAATTTATCTGAATGATAGTTTTCTTAATTATCCTAAAGGGGACAAAAATATCAGAATACAGTCAAACCTATATACAAACACCTAATTTTATTTAAAATGATATGGCCACTTAGTTTGGAGAAAGAGGCATTGCTGCTATAATTAAAATAGGTAAATTAGCTGAAAACAGGCAAGTCAGGGAGCCGAGGTTCCCATCATTAACACTTTAGGATGCCTCTGAAGTTGGTGTATAAATTACCTCTAGAACATTTCAGAATAGATGTCAGGAGCATAATCAATTCTAAGAACATTAAAAAAAAGACATTGCTGGATCAAATTGGAAGACCCATCTAGTCCAAAATCCTGAGTTGTCCAGTTGCCAAATGAAGGACCAGAAGCAGGACTTGAATACAATTGTCCTTGCTCATTTGTGCTTTTTCCAGCTGTGGCTACAAGGAGTCCTACACTTTGTTCTTTTATTACAGGTAATATATAGCTATCCCAATTAGGAGCTATTAATAGTCTTAAGTCCATGACAGATGATTTTTTTCAAAAAAGATTTTTATTTTATAATATTTATACATATCAGTGTGTGAATAGTGTGATACTGGATATCATACATTTCAATACAAATAAGCATTATATTGTTACTCATAATTATTACTTTTCATTCTCATTATTTCATATTGTTTACACATACCCTTACTACCTCCCTTAAATTCCTAAAAACCCCTTCTTATTCTTTCATATATCTTAATATGTTGTATGTGTGTGTGTGTATATATACAGATACACACACACATACATACACACACATAGACACACATACATACACACACACATACATACGTACATACATACTAATATTCCCCTCTTATTTCTATCTCTATTTTAACCTTTCCCCCCTGACGTTTTAATACGTTTCTTTTCTACTTCCCATCGTCAGCTGTTTTATTATTCATTCCCCTTATTTGTCTCTTCACATCTATTTATGTTAAAGTTTCATCCTTCCTTCTTTCATTAGTCAATGTCTCAATGTACACTTCTAATACCAATCACAATCATTTGAGCATTTAAAGTACAACTATTCATATTCTTTCCAATCCTCCAATTTGTGTAGCTCTACTATTAATACACGTTTACATTAAAATATACTTTTGTTTTCTAATTGTTCATTGTTTGATTTTATCATTTCACTGCTAATTATATTTTATACATATTTTATAATACAATCATTTAAGCTCTCATTTTCCAGTTGATACTTAATTCATATTTTTTTCATAATTCCCTAATTTCACTGTTCATATCTATTTATATTAAAATATTTATAATGTTTACTGCACTACATACAAAATAATTATCCAGCCTATATAATTCTAATATTAATACACATTATTAAGGTATAATCCTGGAAAATCATTTACTCTTTCCCCCCCCTTATCCATTATCTTTTGTCCACATCCAAGCTTTTAATCTTATCTTTTTTTTTTTTGGCTTGTCTCCCAAATTCTTCTCTTAAGTCTTTTACTCCATCTACCCTACTTCTAAGTCTATAGTCTGAGTCCATGATCTAATTTTTTCTCCCCTCTCTCCCCTTTCCCACTGTCTATTTTTAAAGCTATCTGTTTTAACCCCTCTCTTCCCCCCCCCCAGACATCTTCCTGTTCCTCCCATTTCTTTTTTAAACCTTTTAAAGTATTTTCCCCGTGCTTTAATTCCTTAATCATTATTAATTTTGGTAATAACTCCTCCATGTTGTCTTCTTTTTGCTGGTTTCTCAATTCTCCTTTCCCTTCTGTTTCTTCTGATGGCTCCATTCTTTCCTCATTTTCCTGGTCTTTGCTTATTGTCCCTTGTATAATATTTTCCAGTCTTTGATCTATGTGATCAAATATTTCCACCATCTCCTTATGGTGTTCCTGTATAAGGTCCTTAATATTATGAAACATTAGCTCCATTCTGTTTAGATCTCCACTCACTTTAGCCTTGCGTTGCATCTTTATTTAATAAGTCTCCTTTTTTGCCAATTGTCCAGGAATCATTGATTCAAAAACAGAGCTCTTCCAAGTCAAAATTTTTAATGTCTCATCAATGATCAGTCAAATAAATTTAAATACATCAGGGGATTATCCATGTCTCCTCACGTCACTCTTGAATATTCGATAATATTCAGGTGTCTGTAAACAAAAGTTCTTATTTGATGTTCCAATCTCCAGTGGTCATAAGGTAGATACATATAATTCAATAAATATTTTCAGTCCTTTAAATGTTTATTCTCAGGTTGCATACTTCCCCTTTCATCAGCTGATGATGCTCTCTGCTTCAATCTGCTTCAGCCTCTCTGCTTTGTTTTTGACAAGTCCAATTTAACTATCTTACTTATTTTGAATTGTAAATCTAGTAAATGAACCATATTGATAAAAAGTTTTTGGGATCATAATTCCAGCATTTTAATATGCTTAATTCTTAATATCACATATTTTTTGCTTTGAGAGTTCAATTTTTTATTTATTTTTAAAAAACTAATGGGGAGAGCTCGGAACAGGGCCGCGGAGCTTTCGGTCCTTGCTTCCAAAAGTGCCTAAAGTACAGTCGGAAGTCCTCAGGACAGAATTAGATGTACTTAAGATAAATGTAAAATATGTCACTTAGAAGAAAACAACATTTGTACAGCTTAGAAGAAATGCTTATGCAAAGTATAGTGGAGCTGAGCAGGAGCTAAATGTGATTTAGGAGTAGAAAATGAAGCTGCTTTTAAGAGTACATTTGCTAAGCCAAGTAGTGGATTTTGCTCTATTCTGCATGGCTGGACTCCAACTCTGGCCTTGTTAAGGTGATTCCTTCATATACAGTGCTGAACACACAAGGTGTGGTCAAAGCCCATGTTTTCTCAGTATTATACCCATGGGCTAAACAAAATCCCCAGAAAAGTTTCCATCCCATTTCAAGATTCCAGCTCAGATGAGGTCTTGGTAACCAAATGAAGCTTCTCCTCCCCCTCCCCCTCCTCCATCACGTTGCAACACAACTAAAAGGCTTTGAACATAGAATATAGAATAATTGCTTGCTTGAATGGATATAATGGGGCTGTCTAAACCGGGCTGCTCATTAAGGACAAGTATAAATAAGAACAGCAAGAATGAGCAAAGGAGAGACTGAGTGGACTGGATTTGTTTAGTCTTCAGAAAAGATGACTGAGGGGACTTTTCAAGTATCTGCCTAAAGGCCACATTTTTGCTCGGTTAATCTGTGGTACAGTGTTAAATTATAGAAAGGCAGTTTTGGTTTAGTGCTAGGAAAAATGTCCTAATGTCAGACCAGTTTGACCATGAAACCAATTATCTAGTGAGGTGAGGCTCTCTTTGGCTGAGTGTGTTTAACAGCATCTGAACGGACATTTGTTGCAACTGATATATTTGGGATTCCTAAAATGAGCAAATACTCGGCATTGTGGGCATAACTAGCTCCTTTCAATTCTAGAATTCTGTGAAGAGAAAATCCTGGCTATGTGTGCTCTTTTATGGTCATTAGACAAAGTGCAGGAACCAGCTCCCCGACATTTGAAACTGAATCTTACCCTGAGAGGTTCCCCCCCCAATCCAATGTAAAGCATTGGATGAAATATTTTTGTTGGAAACTCAAGCTTTCCACTAATAAATTACTACTCATCAAAGAGAAATCTGCTTCACATGACACACAAAGCCACATTATGGTTTGTTTAAGCTTGTTGCCTGAAGCCAGAGTAATTCTACAAGATTTCCTAATGTGAGAATGCCTGTGATGAGAACTAACCTAGATATTTTCAGGATGAATCTAACCCACAACCCGTGAATATTTTTTTTTCTAACGGGAGACCCAGGAACTGCTGTGAATGCTACTTCAAAAAGTAAAATGTGAGGGGCGGTGTTTGACGTTGCAACGACATGACATGCAAACTTGGGTCTACGGGATTGCTTTCGATATCTCTGTTTCTGGATGGACCTTTTGGACCTAAACTGTTCTGAAGGAACAGTGATAGAGAAGAGCATGTCCTGCTGATCTTAGGGGCATTGCAAAGCCCCTGATTGATCCAGGAGAAAGCTCTTTTTGCTTTCTCCCCCCCCTCGAGCTGATTCACCCCCTGCTGCTGGGGCTTTTGCCAGATTAGGGGGGCCACCTCCCAGAAGACGCAGAATGGCTAAAATCCCCCCCTTGCCTGTGAGATATGATAAAAGACCCCAGTTTTGCAGGGCTTCCATCATATCTCACAGGCAAGGGGGGGATTTTAGCCATTCTGCGTCTTCTGGGAGGTGGCCCCCCTAATCTGGCAAAAGCCCCAGCAGCAGGGGGTGAATCAGCTCGAGGGGGGGGGGTGAATCAGCGCGTAGGTTTTCTCGGCCCCAGCCCCTCCTGACCTCTTCATCTTCCCCACCTGTTTGCCCAAAGTACCTTTGCTCCCAGTAATCAGGTTGATCTCTCTCCTGGGGTCTCCTTTCGGCTCCCGCCTCCAGTGGTCTTTGTTGGGGTCTTCTTCGGGTAACCCCCGCATCCCAGCTGGCCCCTTCCTCTCTTTGTCCTACCGAGGTGGACCACCGGGGGGGAGGTGGATCAGCCGGGCTTGATATCTGCAGTTGACACAAATCTTCATGAAGCGAGAGTTCGGGGGGGGGGGAAGTTCTTCCTCAGCGGGTAGTTCTCCCTCCTTTTCTCCGCTGGCTGGCGAAGACATTTGCACCCTCCACGGTAGATGTTGGTCTCCTGGAAAGGTGATTTTGAGACTTTGCTACTTGTCAGCACCTCTCCATTTAATAATTAGGAAAGAAAACCATGAGACTCCATTTGTGGAAAGTCAAATGTACTTTTACTAATTAAAAATGGTTAAAGAGCAGTTGCATAGTGAAGTCTGGTTAATTAGGCGCGGAAGCAGTTGATATATAGAATAGCCCATTCCACACCCCCTGGTATCATAGACCTAGTCCAATCATAAGTCCTTCAAGTGTCAGGTGTGAGATAACTTCAAAAGGCATCACGAAGATGGAATGTTGGTGCCGTTAGTCCAGGCGGGAAACACCCACGCATGCGTAGTCTGTCCATCCAAAGACCTCCAGAACATTCCTCCAGCACAACGAGTAACCCCACCCAAAATACCATGCCCTCCCTCCTCGTTTCATGGCAGCTGAAGCAACAGCAAAGCAGAAGCTGACATCTACAAGAGAAGCAACCAAAATGGCTGCCAAAAGTTGGGACAAGCCTCTGAAATAGAAGCAGTACAGGAGTGTGTCAAATTGGTGAGAAAAATTTTTATTATTAGAGAAGGGAAAACCCAAAAGAATTGGAATTTAAAATAAAATTGAAGACAGACTAAAATAAGCGGCGAATTAACTCTGATTTAAGACAATCATGTTATCTTTTCTATCTTAACTTTGTTTGTTTTCTAAGGATGAACTCTTTACAAATGCCTCTTACTTTTAAACTGGACTGGTCTCTTTTTTCCCCTTCTTCCTCTATACTTTCTCCATTTTTTGTATTCAGGGATTAAAAGCTTCTTCTCTCGTAAGGCTGGGACAGAGCGTAATTTTTACACTTTTTTTTCTTTTCCTCTCTTGGACAGAGAGGCAGAAACAGATGGAAAAGAGGTAACATTGCCATCTAGTGGCTAGAGGCTTGGCAATATCTGATAAAGCTATAAGCTTTGTTTACTGAAAGACTCAGTGAAAATGTTTTGTTGATACAGATGTTCCTTTGAAGGAAAGAGAAAGCTTTGATTTGAAAAACTTCACTGACTTTGTTTGACCTAAAAAGTCTCGGATATTTTGGCAGTGTTTATAACCTGGAAAATGGCACAACGTGAAGAAGAAAAGGCACTAAATTTGCAAAGAATTTTCTTAGAAATTCAAAAACTTTTAATAATTACAGAAAGAATTGAAAAAAGACTTGAAATTATAGATCAAAATACAGAAAGTATGGGGACAGCGATGAAGTTTGAGGACAAAGCTGAAAAAATAACAGAGACATATGAAAGTGATAAGAAAATTGTTGACACTGACAGCAAACTAAGAGTGGAGGGAAATGAAATGTGTGAAATACAGAAAGGAGAAATTGATGAACCAGATCTTCATTTCAGATGTCAGAAAATAGATGAAGAAAGGAGAGAAAATTTGGCAGAAATAATAAGAGTAATCTCGGCAAAAGCACAAATGATAACAAAAGTAAAGCTGATAAAAAGAGCACACAAAGGGTTTCGAATTCTTATAAGACATGCAATGAACAACAAGTTCTTAAGAGAAGTCCACATAACACTTATCAAGAAAACATTTAGAATACAGACTTTACAAATGGCAAGAGATATTGGACTACACTATCTCTGGAAGGATACAAGATGATGAAATGAAATGTCACAATAAATTTTAGTTAAATGTAGTTAAATTTTGAGTGCTATGTACAACATAATAATAGCTATAGTCAAATAAATGATTAATAATGATAACAAAGCATTTATATATACTAGATTAATAATATAAAATTTTATACAATACTGTAAGTGAGGATATGGAGATGATGTTGAAAAGCCTTTTTATAAAAATTAAACAATTTTATATAGAATAGAATATAAAGATGTAATATCATTGGATGATTTCAGGATGATGTAATAAAATGTCATAATATAAATTTACTTTAAATTTAATATGCTTTATGTTGAAAGGATGTAATAATAGCTGGGCTTAATGGATGTTTAATAATTATATCAATGTGTATACAAGTATATTAGACTGATGATACTAATAATGGGGAAAAATATGGAATTGAAAATCATTAGAGAATGTTATCAATGCTAAAATAATAGAATGATGTCACAATAAATTTAGTTAAATATAGTTAAATTTTGAGTGCAATGTACAACATAATAACAGCTATAGTCAGATAAATGATTAATAATGATAACAAAGCATTTAAATATACTAGATTATTATCTGAAGGTCATTAGCTCCTCGCAGGATCCATGCCCCAGAGATAGTGGGGTGTGAGTCTCTTCTCCTGAAGTTGGACCTAGGGGTTCAATTGGGCTTGTTTTTGACGTACCTACCTCCCAGCTACGTCACAACAGCCCTGCCTGTGCTCCTAGAGGCGGTAGCCGGGTTGGCGGTGGAGTTCCCCAGACTGATGGTACTGGGGGACTTTAACCTGCCAACCCTGGGCGAACACTCTGATGGAGCACAGGAGTTCATGGCTTCCATGACAACCATGGACTTGACCCAAGTAGTTCAGGGTCCAACCCATAGAGTGGGACACACACTCGACCTTGCATTTCTCTCGGGGCAGTGGAGATGTGATCTTGAATTAAGGGGAATAGTCAGATCACTTCCTGCTGAGGCTTGACTTTGGGATGCTACTCCCCCATTGCAGGGAGGTGGAGCCGATTAAGTGGTTCTGCCCCAGGCGCCTGATGGATCCGGAAGGATTTCAGAAGGAGCTTGGAGGGATACCTGACTCCCTTGCCCACAACCCGACAGAGGCCTTAGTCGCAGCCTGGAATGTTGCAGCAGCTGAGGCTCTGGATCGGATTGCGCCTTTGTGGGCTCTCTGTGGCAGTGGAGGAGGGCACCTTGGTTCACCGAGGAACTCCAGGAGATGAAGCGCCAAAAGAGATGCCTAGAGCGACGCTGGAGGGCCAGTAACTCTGAATCTGACCGAACACTCTTAAGAGCCTTTATTAGGACTTATTTAATGGTGATACGGGTGGCAAAATGTACATATTTTTCCGCTCTTATTGCATCCCCGGAATCCCGCCCAGCCGCCCTGTTTAGGGTGACCCACTCCCTCCTAAAAGGTGAGGAGGTGGGGAAACCCCTGCAGGGAAGAGCTGAGGAGTTTGCTCAGTTTCTGTTGGATAAAATCACTCAGATTTGGGCGGACCTGGACTCTACTTGGGCAGCACCATCTGAGATGCCGCTGGGATGAGTTCAAGTTTGTCACCCCTGAGGAAGTGGACAAGGCCATGGGAGCGATGAGTGCCTCCACCTGTTTATTGGACCCGTGCCCCTCTTGGCTGGTTTTGACCAGCAGGGAGGTAACACGAAGCTGGCTCCAGATGATTATGAACACATCTTTACAGGAGGGGTCTTTCCCACAGCCACTTAAGGAAGTGGTGGTAAGGCCCCTCCTTAAGAAGCCTTCTCTGGACCCAGCTATTCTTAATAACTATCGTCCTGTCTCCAACCTTCCTTTTCTGAGAAAGGTTGTTGAGAAGGTGGTGGCGCTTCAACTCCGACGG
This sequence comes from Thamnophis elegans, assembly GCF_009769535.1. NCBI lineage: Eukaryota > Metazoa > Chordata > Lepidosauria > Squamata > Natricidae > Thamnophis > Thamnophis elegans. The sequence continues at coordinate 34,162,982 of NC_045543.1, forward strand.
ACCTTGAATGAAGCAGATTATCTAGACTCCTTTCAGTCTGGCTTCAGGCCTGGATACAGCACAGAAAACGCTTTGATCGCACTGACTGATGATCTCTGGCGGGCCAGGGATAGAGGACATTCCTCTATCCTGGTGCTTCTTGACCTCTCAGTGGCTTTCGATACCATCGACCACGGTATCCTTCTGCAAGGATAGAGGAGGTGGGAGTGGGAGGCACCATTCTATGGTGGTTCTCCTCTTACCTCTCTGACAGGTCGCAGTCGGTGTTGGTCGGGTGACAGAGGTCGACCCCTAGGTCCCTTAAATATGGGCTGCCACAGGGTTTGGTCTTGTCCCCCCTCCTATTTAATATCTACATGAACCCGCTGGGCGAAATCGTTTGACAGCACGGGGTTAAGTATCATCAGTATGCTGATGATCCACAATTATATCTCTCTGCCCCGTGCCAGCTCAGTGTAGCGGCGGACGTGATGTGCTGGTGCCTGGAGGCTGTTAGGATCTGGATAGGGGTAAACAAACTCATGCTCAATCCCGACAAGACCGAGTGGCTATGGAGGTTCCCCCGAAGGACAGCCCAGATCCTGGGGGGCGAAAATTTACACCCCTCAGAGAGGGCACACAATTTGGGGGTCCTCCTGGATTCACAGCTGATACTGGAACACTATCTGTCGGCTGTGACCAGGGGAGCCTTTGCCCAGGTTCGCCTGGTGCCTCAATTGCGGCCCTACTTGGATCGGGAGGCACTCCAGACCATCACTCATGCCCTAGTCACCTCAAGTCTGGATTACTGCAACGCGCTCTACGTGGGGCTACCCGTGAAAAGCGTTCGGACACTGCAACTAGTCCAGAATGCAGCCACGCAAGCGATATTGGGTGTACCTAGGTCACACCTATCCTCCGCGAGCTGTACTGGCTACCTATTGGTCTCCGGATGCAATTCAAGGTGTTGGTTATTACCTTTAAAGCCCTGCATGGCTTAGGACCAGCATACCTGCGAGACCGCCTACTGCCACACTCTTCCCAATGGCCGTAAGATCCCACAGGGCAGGCCTCCTTCAGATGCTGTCAGCCAGACAATGTCGACTGGCAGCTCCCCGGAGGAGAGCCTTCTCTGTGACTGCCCCGACCCTTTGGAACGAACTACCCCCAGAAATCCGGACCTCACCCACTCTCATGGCCTTCAGAAAATCTGTCAAGACCTGGCTATTCCGGCAGGCCTGGGGCTGTTGACCTCATTGTTGAGGTCCAGCCCCGACTGAAATGAATGTATCTGTGTTGTTTTTTAACTTGTCTATTTTATTTTTATTTTCTTTTGTTTTTTTTTCTTCCCCTCTCTGTAAGCCGCCTGGAGTCCTCTGGGATTGGGCAGCCTATAAATAAAATTAAACTTGAAACTTAAACTTGAAACTAGATTGATAATATGAAATCTTATACAAATTGTAAATGAGGATCATGGAGATGATGTTGAAAAGCCTTTTTATAAAAGATAAACAATTCTATATAGAATAGATTATAAAGACGTAATATCATTGGATAATTTCAGGATAATGTAATAAAATGTTATAATATAAATTTACTTCAAATTTAATATGCCTTGTGTTGAAAGGATGTAATAATAGCTGGGCTTAATGGATGTTTAATAATTATAACAATTTGTATACATGTATATTAGATTGATGATACTAATAATAGGGAAAAACATGGAATTGGAAACTATTAGAGAATGTTATCAATGCTAAAATGATTGACTGACTTAGAACAGGAGGAAGCATAATAACAACGTATACAAAGATACCTTGATTGTCAATATGTGAATTTTGATAAAATTCAAGTGAAGATTACGGAAAGGACACAGAAAGACTTTGTAACCAATCGACACACTGTGTGTACCGTATATACTCGAGTATAAGCCGAGTTTTTCAGCCCACTTTTTGGGCTGAAAAAAGCCGCCTCGGCTTATACTCGAGTCTAAAACTGGATCCGGCAGTGCTGTTGCCTGTTGGAGGAGGAGGAGGCGAACCAGCCTGCCACCGCTGGCCACCGCCAGCCCTGCCACTCTTCCCACCCCCTTCCCAGCCCCACAGTCCAGCGGACGCAGCAGAAGCAGCCCCGGGGCTCCGCTGCCGCTCCCCGCATTTTCTGGACGGGGATCCCTTGGAGAGGGGATTCCTTCCTGCGAGACTGTTGGAGGAGGAGGAGGCGAACCAGCCTGCCATCGCCGGCCACCGCCAGTCCCGCCGCTCTTCCCGCCCCCTTCCAAGCCCCACAGTCCAGCGGACGCAGCAGAAGCAGCCCCGGGGCTCCGCTGCCGCTCCCCGCATTTTCTGGACGGGGATCCCTTGGAGAGGGGATTCCTTCCTGCGAGACTGTTGGAGGAGGAGGAAGCGAACCAGCCTGCCATCGCCGGCCACCGCCAGTCCCGCCGCTCTTCCCACCCCCTTCCAAGCCCCACAGTCCAGCGGACGCAGCAGAAGCAGCCCCGGGGCTCCGCTGCCGCTCCCCGCATTTTCTGGACGGGGTCTCACAGGAAGAAATCCCCTCTCCAAGTCCCTGCCGCATCAGCCGGAATCTAATTCAAGAGATCTTAATCTTGACAGCGTTGTTGGGATCTGCGGGTGAAATTACTTTAATCAGTGGGGTAAAGTTCTTTCTTTCGCTCGCCCAAGCTCTGATGAGGGGGAAAGAGAGGACTTTCCTTACACCCGCATCAGAGCTGGGGGGGTGGGAGAAAGGACTTTACCCCATTGATTAAAGTAATTTCACCCGCAGATCCCAACAACGCTGTCAAGATTAAGATCTCTTGAATTAGATTCCGCTGATGAGGCGGGCGGCGCGGATTGTAGCAGGGATGACCACCGATTGCAGCCTGGCTGCGCTGGCGGGGACGGGCAGGGTGGGATGGGACTCCCCACTCGCCAAGATCGTAGGACTCCAAGTCCCATCCCCTCCGCCTGTCCCCGCCAGCGCAGCCCCTGCCGCATCAGCCGGAATCTAATTCAAGAGATCTTAATCTTGACAGCGTTGTTGGGATCTGCGGGTGAAATTACTTTAATCAGTGGGGTAAAGTCCTTTCTCCCCCACCCAGCTCTGATGCAGGTGTAAGAAAAGTCCTCTCTTTCCCCCTCATCAGCACTCGGGCGAGCGAAAGAAAGAACTTTACCCCACTGATTAAAGTAATTTCTTCACCGCAGATCCCAACAACGCTGTCAAGATTAAGATCTCTTGAATTAGATTCCGCTGATGCGGCAGGTGGCGCGGATTGTAGCAAGGACGGCCGCTGATCGCAGCCCAATTGCGCCAGGGGGTTCCGCTGGTTGGAAGAAAGTCCTTCGCGCCAAGCGCTTTTCCCTCCCAACCGCACCCCTCTCGCGTTCTTCGGCCCGCTGAACCAATGGGGGCCCGGGGTAGGCGGAGCCCGGCGAGCCTCCCGGGCCGAGAAATTGGAAGGAGCGAAGTTGCGAACGCTCCGAGGAGTGAGTAAAGCGCCACGCTCGGAGGAAGTAGTGGCACATGATTGGAGCGGGAAGAGGGCTGAGTTGGGGCATCCTCGGCATCCCCTGGGTGATCTCCGGGCCCACGGCTTCCCCATCTCCTCTGCTATGGGGAGACGTGCATCATAATGTTGTAAGCCGCCCGGAGTTACCTGTGTGTGAGGTGGGCTGCCCTATGCATTTGCATGTGTGCGCTGGAGAGAGAGTGAAAAAGAGAGGGAGAAATAATTATATTAATTAGATAGATCAGTGTTTCTCCACCTTGGAGACTTGAAAGTGTGTGGACTTCAACTCCCAGAATTCTGGGAGTTGAAGTCCACATACTTTCAAGTCTTCAAGGTGGAGAAACACTGAGATAGATGATAATGAGATGAGGGAGGGAGAGGGAGAGAGAGAAAGCGAGACCATAACTAGATAGACAGATAGGCAGGCTGTATAATTAATAGACACAGGGCAGGTTGTATATTCAATGGGCACAGGCAGGCGGTATATTTAATGGGCACAGGCAGGACACTGGTAGAATGTATATTATGAGCCCTAACACAGGCTGCTCTATGCAAACAGTCATGTCATCACTTTCTGTAATATCAGCCTGCATTAGGCCTCAAAAGATACGGTACCCAAACAAGTCTTTTTTTTTTATCCTGTTAGAAATGGATCCCAATACTTCTACCGGTAATCCTGGACCAAAAGAAAAACGCAGGTCATTCGAAGCTGGTTTCAAACTTAAGGTTGTGTCAAGAGCAGAAGAAAGTAATAACAGTAGGGAATTTTGTGTTGATGAAAAACAAGTGAGGGAATGGCGGAAAAAGAAAGCTGACTTGGAAAAGATTCCAAAGGCAAAAAAAGCTCAACGTGGTTTAACAACTTCATATGGGGCTCTAGAGACTGAATTGCATAAATGGGTTATGTTCAGAGCCCACACATTTGATGACATAAAAAAATGGCAAAATCTTCTCAAGTTACTTTAGCCGTTATTCCAGGTGGGCTTACATCTGTATTGCAACCGCTAGATGTGTGTTTAAATAAACCTTTTAAAGACCGTGTGAGAAAGATGTGGCATGAATGGATGTCATCTGGTCAAGCCCGACTGACAAAAGGTGGAAATCTGATGAAGCCCGACATAGAATTGATAGCAAAGTGGGTTCGTGATGCATGGGAAGAGATTCCGGAGGACATGGTGCAACGCACCTTCAAGAAATGAGGCATTAGTAATGCTATGGATGGCAGTGAAGACAGCGCTTTGTATGAGTTTTGAAGGATTTTAACTCTTGTGTTGGTTGCTGAATGAGCTAAGGTTTTTGTACTTTTAACATTATTGTTGATACCATATTGTTTTTATTGACCCTCTTTTCCACTTACAGAGCTAGTTTACTGTTTTTCTTTGAAATAAATATTCAAAAACATTATTGGTATCTATTTTTATTTTTGAAATTTACCGGTAGCTGCTGCATTTCCCACCCTAGGCTTATACTCGAGTCAATAACTTTTCCAGTTTTTTGTGGTAAAATTAGGTGCCTCGGCTTATATTTGGGTCGGCCTATACTCGAGTATATACGGTATTTTGAAGAGGCTTTTATGTTATATGTGTTGTGTGTTTGTGTTTGTCTGGAAATAAAAATTTTATTTAAAAAACAGTAAAATGTGACGGTGTATTTGGGGTTAATCTTAAGGGGTCAGTGATCTTTCTGCATTCTACAAGGAATTCCAAGGAATTCTAATTTCAGGCTATAAGGCACTATCCAATCATGCATATTTATTACATATTTATTCTTCCTTAACTAAAAATGATAGGTGGCTTTTATTCCTTATCACACCTATTTTACATCCTTTTCTTCCACAATACCTCATCTTTACTAAATGGGTGAGATACCAACATCTACATTCAGTATTTGATTCAAGATGAATCAAACAGTTGTGACATAGTGGTTTAACAGTTGAGTCAGCCTGTAGTAGGTTTCAGTATTCATTGTGTTGGATGGGTTAATATTTTTCCAGTTAACTGATGTTGGCTTCTGATTTTATGGAAAATCTCAAAGCATCTGGTAATAATATATCTTTAATAGCTGTCTGCCTTTGTGGAAACATTTGACTTGATTTCCTTAAAAATGAGGATAGATTTTGTTTGAAGACTGCAATACAGAAAAAGGCAGTCTAAAAGTAGGTAGTATGCCAATGAACCTCCCCAGACAAACAATATATCAGTTCATATTAAGAAAGAGGTTAGATTGGAAAAAAAACCCCACCTTTGCTTTTTCAAAGCTTGCAGATAAAATGTTTAAGATAGCCAACTTACGTTAGCTACAAGAAAATAGCACAATGGTACTGTTGTTGTTTTTTAAAAATCATATTTAGTAGGGACATACCCAGCTAAGATTCTTTGCTATAAAAAATTGGGAAGTGTGTGATTTCAAATATGTAATGTCTTGTTTCAAACAGAGAATAATTAAAAGATGATTAAAAGTATCTGAACTGATGTAACATTCAATAATTTTTTTTGAACAAACTTGCAACATTTAGTACATATTAATATGTATGCTAAACTGTAGAACTGGCCATAAATAGCTTTTCAGAATTCCCCAGGAATTTAGTGAGAGAGAAATGGGGTAGATAATTTCTTTGAATTTCTCCAGAAGGACTAATTCTCCATAAATTTCTCAAGAACAGGATTTTACATTCACATTTCTGATAGCTCTTCTCCTGAAACAATTTATCTAGCAAAGTGCATCATGGTTATTTCTTTAGAATTTAATTGAAATATGAGAAATCGGAGATGAGGAGCAATGAAAAGATCATTGTATGCTGAAAAATAGGATATTTATTCCTGGAAACCTTGTATTTAAATTAAGTGCAAGAGGACAAATTATCTGTAAATATTTTTTTCATCAGAGTAAGAATTGGAAAGAGAATTTAACTGCCTAGCACTCAAAAATTCCTTTCAAAATGTTCCATGTGTTTAATTTTCTATTTATTTATTAGATGCATTAGGTACTTTACAGTGCATAATAGTTAAAACCATCATTCTAAAACATCAGAGCAGCAAAAAAAACCCATACAGTAGTAATAAAAGATTTTAAAATATTACAAGAAACTGATTAAATTTCTGTTTCAAAAACTGCACAAAGTATTTTTCCCACATTCCTCCTTTTTTGTTGTTTTTTCTTCCCAATGTAGTTTTTAGTCTGAAACTGAATCCAACACAGTTTGTCATCCATTCTGAAGTATTTTGGTTGGTCCCCACTGAATTTTCACAGTAAACTGATCAGAAAACATCCTTGATGATTTACACTGTAATATCAAAAGTTGGATTCTTTTCATATAGATATTTAGGCTGAAGACCAACCAGATAGTGACTATTTCATTTGCATCTTAGTAGCATAAAACCAATTGATAATTTATTTTTATAATCAATCCCTATTGTTAGTATGGGACTAGATTTAGGCAGGGTGGGCTGCTCCTGAATCGGACCTGTTCGGGCAAACTGGTAGTGGTAATTGGGCCTGGGTCGCCAAACTGGTAGTGATGGCTGGCTCGCCATGCCCCTGAACTGGCTTGCTCTGACGCTCGCCCTGCCTCGCTTTTGCCACGTGCATCCACAGAACCGCCTCCTCCTGCATACACACAGGTAAGTATTTGCGCTAGCCTAGCATCCCTCCCCACTGGCCAGCATCTCCTGAAGCTGCTGACGTTGCAGCCCCCCCCTGGAGCTCCAAGCAGTGGGCGGGCGAGCTGTCAGCACTTTTTAAACTGGTGGTAAAATGCTGAGGGGGATCCTTGCTGACCTTTCACCAGCCACCTGGAACTCCAAGCAGCCAGGGGGGAGGTGGGGTGGCGGTGAGTTCCAACCAGCGGGTTTGCAAACAAGGTGCAAAGTGGCTCTCAAAGAGAACAAAGCGGGTGTGGTGACCCAGAGCCGCCACTTCTTCACAACAGCTGAAGACAGAAGAGGTACCGGCCACAAATCGCCCACCCGCATTCAAACCAGCCTGCCTCCTCCCTGCAGAGACTCTCTGGAGGGGGAGGGAAGGTTTCTCCCAAAACCGACTTCTTTCCTGCCCTCCTGCAGCGTCAGTCCCTAGGGGGAGGGCACGGACTGTTCAGCACTGAGGTAGAAGCAGCTGTGGCACCAGGGAAGGCAAGGCTTCTTTGCCAGCCTCCCAGCTGGCAAAACAATTTTTTTTGCTGGTTCGGTGGGTATGGCTGGGGGCGGGGCATGTGACTGAGTGGGCATGTGCATGAGTGATGTCAAGTTGCCCATGCCCACTCAGTCACATGCCCCCCACCTAGCCACGCCCACTGAACCAATAGTAAAAAAAATTAGAACCCACCACTGGATTTAGGGCTAGTCCAGACTAAATGGACACAATAACAAAAACTTGAGAGCTTCCCAGATTTTATCTGCAATAATTGAGGGTAGGTCTGAGAACTCTGTTACAGAGTTATACCAAACTTATTCAGTATTCCAGCCAGCATTATACACTAAGTAATAATGGCATCATAGTCAGAATTCTGACAGAAATAAGTCAGCCTTATTTTGGAGCTTCTTAGCTTCTCATTCATTTTATTCAATTCATTCAAAAACCCAGTACTCTTCAACATCTTCTTAAATGATCTAAATGAGGGGATAAAAGGGGAGCCCATCAAATTTACAGACAGCATCAAGCTGGGGAAAATAGTTAACACTTTAGAAAATAGGTTCAAAATTCAGAATGATCTTGACACACTTGAACACTGGGCCCTATCCAGAAAAATACAGAAGTATGAAAAAGTATGGTCTTACACTTAGGCAAGAAAAAATAAATGCAGAAATATAGAATAGGATGTACCTGCTCAACAACAATAACTATTAGAGGGAGCTAGGAGTCCTAGTAGACAACCACTTCTTTATGAGCCAGCAATACAGCGCTAGACATAACAGGGGAATAGTATCAAGTTTATGTGCAATGTTAGTACTAGTTTATACTTCACTAGCAAGATCATACTTGGAATATTGCGTCCAGTTCTGGTCATCACAGTACAAAAAGATGTTGAGGCTCTAGAAAGAGTGCAGAGAAGAATGGCAAAGGTGATTAGGGGTCTAGGGGCCTGGAAGCTAAACTGTATGATGAACGGTTGCAGGAACTGGTAGGTAGTTATAATATAGTAGTCTAACAAGGAGTTATAATATAGTAGTCTAACAAGGAGAAGGACTAGGGAGGACTTGGTCGCTGTCTTCCACTACTTGAGGGGCTATCACAACGAAGAGGAGGGCCCCCTATTCTCCAAACACCTGAAAGTAGGACAAAAAGTAAAGGATTGAAGATTATCAAAGAGAAACCCAATCTAGAATTAAAGAGACATTTTCTGTTTATTGAGAACAATCAATCACTGGAATAGCTTGCCTCCAGAAAATAAGGGTGCTGATGGTTTTCAAGAACAGATTAGACAATCATTTGTCCAAAGTGGTAAAGCATCTCCCTCTTGAGAGGGGATTGGACTAGAAGACTAGGAGACCTCAAAGGCCCTTTCCAACTCTGTTATTCTATGACTTCTATCACTTCTATTTGTAATATAAACTGTTTAGCTATTTTAAAAATTTGTTTACTTGTACTCTTTTGGTCAGTGACCATCATGAAAATTATTCACAGAGCATGTTTTGATTCTTTTTTTAAAAAAAATAATAGAATGTTGAAAACATTCTACAGATATTCACTTTTTCTCCTGGTCCTCTTAATGGCAAAAATGAATTTTCTTCCTACTGTAAATGATCTTCCAAGCTCCACTATCAAGAGTTGAAAATCTAGGTAGGAGTTTCAATGTGTAAAGTTTGAATCCCAACACATAGAGAGAGAGGCAACGTGTGTTCAAGTGGGACCTCCATTCTGGCCCCACTGTTCCTCATATGAATTTGCAATTGATCATAGAAAAAGGTTCTGAGGATACCTGTAAAGAACTCTAGGTCTCATCATGATACATCCATCAAAGTTTGATTACACAAACCATTCTCAGTTGTAGAGAAGGGTATGAACCCGTAACTCAATATTCAGTGTATGGCTTATTCTGTTCTGCTTATAAGTGGTCCTAGCAGATCTCCCAAGATCTACATGTAGCTATGGAATTATAGGGTATCTTGCCTTAAAGACAAGGTTCAATGTAGCTTAGGAATCAGTGAGGATTTCTTCTGATACATATTCCTAAACATATTAAATCCTTCTTAATATGATAATCAGGAACTTCATGATGATCCTGGTGTTTGTTTTCTTCACAATTATTGGGAGTGTCACCATGGCTTTTTTCTGAGTTTGTTTTATACTTCTTAGTCCTCTCTGTAGCTGTAGAATTCCTTGGTGGTCCGCATCCACAAACAAAACCTAATTCTGTTTAACTTTTTTTGAGATCAGTCAAGGTCAGTTATAATCCTGATCACAATTACATTCTGATCTCTCTCTCTCTCTCTCTCTCTCTCTCTCTCTCTCTCTCTCTCTCCCTCCCTCCCTCCCTCCCTCCCTCCCTCCTGTCTCTCTCTTTTCACTCAAACACTCCTGTTTTTAAAGATCATACTTGGCACATAGATCTAATCTCCTACCTTATCAGGAGATGCTTAAATTGGCCTAAATCTGAAATTGTCCTAATTCTATTGAGAGATATGTCAACTTGCGAAGTATTCCTGGCTTGCTCTCAAGTTGCCATAGGCAGGGGAATGGGGAATCAAGCCTCACAGCTGCATCGAGGAACTTGCATTTCAATCAAAACAAAGCACATTCCAGCCGGCTACATCAATGTCATCTCCAGGGTTACCCACAGTGACCAGAGCAGTGACGTGCGGTGAGGTTTATGGCTGGTGAGGCACTGATGTCTGAGCATTCTCTCCTCTCCCCCAACACCCCACTGACTAAAGCACTTTCTTTCACCTGCCTGAGCTCGCGGCAGCCCACCTGAGCTCTGCCGCGAGCTCAGGCGGGCGAAAGAAAGTGCTTTAGTCAGTGGGGTGTCGTGGGAGAGGAGAGAATGCCTGAGCATTGCATTTATTAAAGAAAAAAAGGAAATTTGAAGGAAAAGAGGGAGCGTGGGGTGAGGGTGGGTGCATCAGAAACGGAGAAAAAGAGGAGGAAGAGTGACTCTGCAGCTTTAAACAGAATGACAGAGTTGAAGCCTCTAAAAATGTGTTCTCTACTATGAGGCAGGAGAACTGCATGCCTCAACTACCTCAGGATTTTTTAGGCTTTTAACCCTCGCTTAACTCTGCTTGAGTGCCTAAAAAGTCAGACTAGATGAGGCATGCAGTTCTCCTGCCTCATAATAGAGGGCACTTTTTAGAGGCTTTTTTAAACAACCAGTCATTCACGGTGGGGCAGCAGCTAACTAGCCTAACCTCAGCACTCGCCTTTTCCCATTTACATTTTTTTCCTTTTCATGATTGACAGTGGTGAGGCTGTGCCTCCCCGGCCTCCCCTGACTGCACATCACTGGACCGGAGGGAGTGACTTCTACAACCCACAAAATGGCTTTGTTGGGGAATGTGACTGATGGCACACCTTGGGAGAGGGGGAAACAGGGTCAGAGCCAAGGTGCGAATTAAGTGAGGTCAGTTGGCTTCACTTGATTCGTGCCAATATGAAGCCCTAATAAATAACTGGATTTCTTTTGAAGCTTGGCTTGAGACTCATGATTTAATTAGGGCATTGGTTGAAACCTTGACAAGATATATAATCACTACAAAAGTCACAAAATTCTATGGTTGAGCAATTGCATTTAGAAGATGATGGGTGACATGAATGGCATTGACCCACACTTGACATGAATGGCATTGACCCACATTTATACATGTAGTTACTCATATATGCACTTACATATATATTCTGTATCCTCACTTTTCCCTTTTCCTCATACCTAGTTTAAGTCTTCCTTAATGTTCATGATGTCATATATTTCTATAATTTTATCCAATCATGTAAAAACATTTAAATGAAAAAAAATTGTTGGTGATTTCAGAATATCATGTAGGAAATCTTACTTTTCAGATTCTTAAATTTGCTGTTGAAGAAAAAAAAGGAGAGAAAAGAATTCTATTCTAGGATTGGTACAAGAGCTCCGTCTAGTGGTTACTTTGGTCATTTATGTTATTCATACATCAAAGAAAACCAGAGGAAATAAAAAATACAAGCCTTTTCACATCAGAATAACTTTAATAAGTGATTTTGAAGATTTTAAATTGTTCACATGGCTGATGATTTCATTGTCCCATCAAGTAAACGATTATATGTAAGTGTTCTTCAACCCACATGCACATGGCTGTCAGATGAGGATAAAATTCCTGATAAAAGTCTAGAATGTATGTTGCTAGTTTCAAAAGATTATGGTGCCCAAGACTTTGTATGCTATTTTCCCCCCCAAATTATAACAATATTACCCGGCAATATCCAAATGCATTTAGATAGGTAAGTAGAAAGTATATCCACTTGCTATAGCTGCAATAGAGGAGACCATTGATAAATGCTAGAGCAAATTACAAGAGAGTCTAGATATAAGATCAAGCAATGTAAAAGAAATCCAGTATTAGATAGGGCAGGAGTTTGAGTAATGGGGATTAAAGTAAGGAGAAGTTAAATAAGATGGGGTGGGTTGAAAGAGACTACTGCACTGGAATGACATTGGAAAAGCTAAGTGTGAATTCTGGGGACAAACTGACATGGTAAACATTTTTCTGTGCAGTCATTAAGTATCATATCCAACTCAATAGTATAGAACTAACTATGCCTGATTTTGTTGTATATATTTACCTGTATTTATTTATAGATTCATTCAAGACTAAATTCTTAGATTGTTGTGTCTAATGTGCCCAATTCCTTAGAAAATATGCTTATAATTACATCCTTAATTTTTCTTCCTTCCTTCCTTTCTCTCTCTCTTCCTTCCTTCCCTCCCTCCCTATATGGTGCTTGTTTTACCAGATGATACTATCCTAGTTGATATTATAGAAAAATTTGCAAGAGCAGGAGCTCATATTCAGAGGCCACATGAAATAACTATAGCATGCTTTTATTTATAGAAAACTAACATAGGATGAACCTGGTTTCTCATTAAAGTATTTCATTAAAACAGCAAAAGGAGGCTAACATTTCCTTTTTACCTACATTAATTCTCTATGTTTAAATTTGTGGCTACATATGACCCTTCCTCTGATCGCCAGGGCCTCATCTGGACATACATTCCATCATCTGATCCTTCAGTGCATTGCTTGTTCTTTTTTATTTCTTGAGCAATATGGAGACATGTCAGATATTTTGATGAATGGCTCAAATGCCGTTCTTTCTTTAGTAGTGTACAAGACAACCCACCAACTAGCTTGAAGCTATTAAGGCACTGCTGGAATAACATTAGACTTGGTGACATGGTGCTATTTTAGAGCTTGGTATACTCTCCCAAGTTCATAGCTGCACTCCTTGAAAGAACTGAAACTATTACAAATAGCAGTGAAACCTCATCACATTATAATAATGCCAGTATTAAGAGGGAAAGTACTGAAAATACTTTCAAGATGAATTTTCCACATGGACTTTAGATGAAAACTGAACTTGGCTCTGAGCATGAAGCATGAAGTACAGATAGTTCTACTTCGAGCAAGTAAATGGGAGGCCAACAAACTGCATATAAATTCTGCTGCCTACCAACATTGATCTTGAATCCCCTGCCGCAGCTGGTCGGAAGAGAGAAGTAAATAAAGACTGGAATGTGCAACTGTTAAGTAAACCCTAAGAGAAACCTCGTCTCACCCTTCTGAAACAGAACATTGAGAATGAACCTCTGGAGATGTTGATGGCCTTCAAGCTGTCATGCTGGCTATCAGAACTTTACCTTGGCAAGGGCATACCTCTGAGGACAGTGAGGGCTTTGACTTTCAGCAGAGTTACAAATTTAGGAGCATTGCCATTTGCAGATGCTCTAGCAGTAACTTTCCTAAACATTCCAGGAACAATAATAAAGTTCCCAGGCCAGTGCTGAATCTCCTATGTGATTTCCTCAGAACTGTCAGTTCTAGCCGTGATATATAGCACTACACCCTGGAAAGTACAAGAGGTGGCAGGAATTATAAAATTAAAAGTCCTGCTAGGAAGAGAATGTAAATCTCCTCATGGACTCTTCATAATATTCTTATTCTTGCTTTGATAGAACAAAATAAAAGAAATCTGAAGAATGGTCCATGTCTTTTGATCTGGAAAACTATCCTGCTGTTCACTTTTAATCATGTATATACTTAATAAGACTTTTCCCCAACCCAGTTGACACTACATTTTCTCTTCCGTGATGAATCAATCAATCAGTGCTTAATTTTCTAATTGCACAGCATATCTACTGCAATACATCAATTTAATACAATAAATACATCAGAATAATGGAATAAAAATGCAAAACCCTACAGCTATGTATGTCATATGACATTATGTTGAAAAAGACAGGCCTCTTCCTCTAAAATCTATTATAGCATGATAGATGTGCCCTTGGTTTTGCTAGCTTTTAACACTCTTAGACATGATTACTCAGAGCTAACTCAGCCTCAGTGGCATATTCAAAGGAAGAGGTCTTCTTCAGAGCAGCATCTTGTGGTCAGTGCCTGCAACACGATAAAAGTTCTAAAGATATGGTAGGGTTGCATTGCACTTGAGTTGCCCTTTTGGACATCTTGTTTGCAAAACATCCCTCGGAGGAAAAGCAGCCAGCTTCTCAAACAAGGAACATTGCAGGTAAAAAAAGGTGGGGTAGTTAAAGGGTTTCTCTGCAACAATATGGCTTATCATCCTTTTTTTTCTTTTGTTGCCGCTAAGGCAAATCAAACCATCTGGTATTCAACATAGCTGTCATTCACTGAACACAATTAGAAAAGAGTATAATAATATGCCACACATATCCTTCATACACACATGAGGCAGACTCTGATGGGTGCCCCAAAACTTTCATTAACAGAATGGAAAGGGGAAAATTTCTCTAGTGCTCTTTTGCAAAATCTGCTCTGAAAAGCCCTGCTGGATAAATTTGGGATAATAAAGTAGTCTGGAGGGGGAAACAGAAAACGGGTATTTTGTGTTCTCACACTTACTTGGATACAACTCATAATAGTTGTTCTTTTTACATTTTCATTTAAATGCTCATTTAAAAAGTATAGGTAGCATAACCCAAAAAAGTAATTCCATACTGTAAACACATTTCTTACTGAAATTGGCAACAATAATTTGCTCTAAAATATTTTTTTTCAATAATTCATTGTGAAAAACAAAGGACTTAATTAAAACCAGAACCTTATTAAATTCAGCCAGAATTAGCATTCTTTAGCTAAAAATGGGAATTATGTCCTGGAAAGTATGCAATAACTGACCAGTGCTCACCTCTGACCATTTAAAAAAGAACACATTTCTTGCCTATTTTGACTAGCATTTCTTTTCTGTTCCTCATAGTGCAATATCCAACAGGATGGACCGCTGAAAAGAAGTGGTTTTTTAATTGAAAAAAAGTTGCAAAATAGGAATGAAAATAGTTCCACCTTATTCCTTGTTGTTTGTTACCATCTTGCTATCTTCTTCAACCAGCTGACTGATTATTTCCCTGACTCTTCTCTGGTTCCACAAATAGCCAATTTGAAAAATGCTCTGGTCTGCTTAACGAACTCCTCCTCGCTTATAAATATTTTTTTAAACCCAGCATCTGACCATGTTTAAATGAGTTAAGGATTAACATATTCTATAAGCACTGCGATCAGCAGCAGTGGATTGAGTAACTAAGAAGCTCTGAACAAGGATGAATAGGATACTGTGGAGGGTTAGCTATTCCTTCTAGCCTCCAAGAGATACAGAGTGCTGGAGTAGTGTCACCACAGTAGAACAAGCCTGGTGTTTGTGTATATGTGTGTGTGTGTGTGTGTGTGTGTTAAAATGGCATTGCTGAAGCTGAAGCTGAATATCATTTAATCTTTAGAGAGATTGATCATATTGGCCATTAGGGGAAGAAAGAACAGAAGAAATATCCAATGGATTAGCTCTTGTGTTTGTTTCTGCTGTGCTTTGTCCTGACTGGAATTCTTGGGCTGGCCACTATAGCAGGCTTCCTAGAGAGGACAAATATTTTCTTTCTCTTACTTCTCTTTTCTCCCATTCTGAGGACCCAAACCTCAGAGATGCAGTTACATGTAATTTGGTGGATAAACATGGTCTTTTGCATCTTAAGCATGTCTGTAAATTTGCTTAATGAGCTTGATTCTACTGAGTCACATACCATCTTCTAATTATGGATCCCAGTCAAGGTTATCTCAACCTTTTCCCTACAAACCCTCTCTTGGCTATCTCCAAAAAGATCAGGTCAGCATGCATTTGTTCTGCCAAGGGAAAAAAAGAGCAGGGAACTGACAGTGTCCTAATTTTATTTTCAGCAGCTGAGATCTGTTCTAAAATGGTTATTGTCCAATTCACTGGGTTGCTACTGACAATCATGCACTTCAAGAGCAAAAGGAGCACAGGATCTTCTATTGAAATCAATCATCTACATCACAAGCAGACTACTTAAGTAGGGGATCATGGAAGTATGCATGTGGATAAGGAAGAATGAAGTTGGGATCATCTGGCTCTTCTCTGAACTGTCAGGGAATCTGTCTCTGTTTGCATAGCCTACATATTTAAGCTTTGTGTAGAAATGAGATAAATGTGCCACTATCAACATCCACAAACATAATATTTATCTAATGCATTAATTCTAGGAAAGGTGTCCCTGTTATGCACAGAAGCAGGACCCCTCAATCTGTTGGCAATATCTAGCCATTTATACAATGAGTAGAAAGGAGAGTCTTCATGTAATGCAAGAAGTCTCATCACAATAAGTGCAGGATGGGTTTTTCTTGCTGCATTTTACCCAATACTTCAGAGTTGGAGCCTGCACAATATTAGAATTGGAATTCTCTGGTGCAATCCTATTGCCTCTTCTATGTATTAGCTTACAAGGCCAGAAAATGTTTGTAAATAGTAAGAACAGTATGTAATGCAGTCTATAATTTGGTGGTTCAAGATTCTTAATTATCTAGACAAGTTCTTTATTTTCAGAAACTGCTTCTGTGATTCTATAATATTGTTTTAAGTCAAGAAAATTATTGTTCTATCAAAAACTACCCAAAAGCTAAAGTAAGTTCTTCTCTAAAATCATATTTCATTTAAAAAAAAATTTCTAAGAAAAAAATCATAAAGCAACACTGAGATTCATGTATTTTAGAGGATAGAGATCAGTGGTGGGTTCCTACTGTTTTGGACCGGTTTGGCCGAACCGGTGGTGGTTTGATGACCTGGGTTGCTGGAACCGGCAGGAACTCAGGCCTGCCACGCCCCTGAACCAGTCCCCTGGACAGTGCCATAGGCACCGCCATCTTGTTTTTCAGTTCTCCTCATGTGCAGAACAATTTTAACTTAATTGTGCATATGCGCGCAGCGCGCACGCACAGCACACACACACGATCAAACCGGCAGTACTGCCTGACAGAACTCACCCTTGGTAGAGATAGATAAAATCGTCTAGAAGGAAACCTGCCTTTTACATATGTGTGTGAGGGAAAGACGCAGGAGCCATGGAATCAGAGAGTAAGATGTTTATTAGTAGGTTGCAAGCGATTCAGAATGTGTTACAACTGTCACAGTATTTATACTCTTAGGTACCAACTGTCATTTAACTGTCATTACAACCACCAATCACAGGCTGTGCTTCGCCCGACCAATTAGAACTCAGAACAGGCTGTTGCTGGGCTATAACACTCCTTCCCCCCAGTTATTTGCATACGTGTATTTTATTTGCATTTTCCGTATTGTCAATTTGCGTGTTATTTGTTTGCATTTTTGTGTTATCTGTTTATTTATTTGCATTTTTGTGTTCATGTTCAACATTTACAAGTATTTGCATTTTTTGTTTTTGTTTTATGTTCAACATTTACAAACTCTTTTACAAACTCTCCTTCCCCCCAGTTATTTGGCACATTTTCATATTCACATTTGCATATTCACATTTGCATATTCATATTTGCATATTTAAATTTGCATATTCAAGCTCTGCGCATGGTCACAAATCATGGAGGCTGGAGAGCTTACATGGAGGGAAACTCAAAGAAGTCCTGTTGGTAACTTTTCTGTTGGGCTTTGTTCGATCGGCATGCAGGCAGGGTTCTGCTGTTGCTGGAAGGTTTAGCTGACAGGATTTCTGCTGACTTTTGCTGCAGAGAATGGTAGGCTTCTGAAACGGCTGTGGAGGCTTCTGTTAGAGACTGCGCATGCTCACAAATCATGGAGGCTGGAGAGCTTTGTAATGCATGTAGCAGGCTTCTGACAGGCTGGTAGTAGGCTGCTGGCTTTGGAGGAAGAGCAGGCTTGTCGGAAGCTGCTTCTTTGGAAAGCTGTATGAAGAGTCGGAGGCTTCTTAGGCAACAGTATCCGTGTATTGCAACACTAATGTTTGTAACAGTAGCAAACAGTAGACCGGATAGACTCTAGAGTTGTGTCTGGTAGATCTTCGCAGCAGAGAGGCAGGCAGACAGGCAGCTTCAGCCACGGTTGAGCCAACGCGATTCGTAGCTCGTCCCTGAGCAGAGGCGGCGGCTCCAGCCAAGGTTAAGCGTAGGTTGCCCGTCCCTGTGACTGATGGAGTCCGCGCCTGTGGATCTACTCAGGTTGGTGTGATCGGAGGCGAAACCTGAGGCGGTGGCAACTGCTGCTGCAGCTCTGACAGGTCTTCAAAGTATTTTCTGTTCGCGTTTGCTTGGTTGCGTTGCGACTGGCTTATTGTTTAGTTTATTCCTATTCCAGGCTCTGCGGAATCGCGATCCCACCCTCGTCGCCAGTTTTACATATGTGTGTGAGGGAAAGACGCAGGAGCCATGGAATCAGAGAGTAAGATGTTTATTAGTAGGTTGCAAGCGATTCAGAATGTGTTACAACTATCACAGTATTTATACTCTCAGGTACCAACTGTCATTTAACTGTCATTACAACCACCAATCACAGGCTGTGCTTCGCCCGGCCAATTGGAACGCAGAACAGGCTGTTGCTGGGCTATAACACTGCCATTCATGAAAAGTGTGTTCATCATTTCTCAACAGGCAACGTTGGGATCTTGGTGGGATCTAAAGGAGCATATACAGAAGTGCTGTCAAGCATAGAATAAATGAGGAAAGGCAAAGTTTTTCATTTTTTTCAGGGCAGTAATTGTCCAATTTATAGCATCCTGTGCAGAAATACAGAAATACTTTTTAAGGTTTTCTTCTCCACTGGTGTCACATTTGCCACTTGTTGTGACCTTTAATTGGAGAATATCAGAAGTTTTGGTAGCATCTTTTCCAACAAATTTTACAAAAAGAGACAAACTTTTAATTAATTTTAGAAATTAAATTTAATTAATTAAAGTTAGAAAAGGTGCCACTGGACTCATTGGATTTTCTTGCCACCATACAGTAACATAGTTCTCCTCCTATAAGAATGTTTTTGAACACAGAAATACTATAGATAATCACCATGAATACCCTGAACCCAGGTAATGGTTGTGACAGGAATAACAAGTTCTTCTTTCAAAATACTTTAAACTTCAATTAGGACTCAAAATATCCACAGCAACCAGCAGAAAATATTGAAAGATTCTCAGAAAATGCCTCTCTGATTCAGGAAGCTGTCCTAAAAATTATGTGGCTGTTGTTTCAGACGAAGCCTCTGTAATGATTGGCAAGCACAATGGAATTCTGAAGCTTCTACAAAATAATCAAAGTAGGACATTTGTTGGTCTTCACTGTATTTGCCAGTTAGCACATCCAGCAATAAAATAGATCCAAAGGCTGCATGAATCCCTGCTGGTTCTGAACGATCATTTTGAAAAACATCCCCCAAAGAAAGACTTTATTTGATAATAAAACTGTCAGAAAAAGTCCTCCGTCATACTGCAAGAATGTATCATATCCTTAAATATTTTGGATAGTCTTACACAGAAGTTATCACTCATTATAATGATGATAAGCCTGTTCTACTGAAATTACACAGAATAGAATAGCAAATACTGCACAGTTCATAAACTCTATTTTTTCATGCAATTATTCCTAGATTTGAAAATTTGAATAGATTGCTTCAGCATGAAATATGTGCTAGTACTGTATATGGAAGCTATGTGTGGGCTTGTTAAGATATTTTATTAAACCACAGATGTGTGAACAAATTTAGAGTACTATTTCTTAAAATCAACAAGAGGTTTCAGACAATAAATTCCTAATTAACTTTTGTTGTAAATCAAAAAGTTGGATCTTGATAGATCATCTGGCAAGTAAATAGATATTGCTTATAAAGTAGTTGTGTTCAACCTATGAAAAGAAAATCTGAGAATGTTCTAATATTTTATGGCAGAACATAAAACTGATATTGTGTGGCATTTTACAATATTTCAATATTTTCTTTTTTTCCCTGTAAAACATGCTTTTAATATCTCACAAAAATATTTTCTGCAATAGTACCATCAGCTTGTTTAAAGAAAAACAAAAAGGACTAAGCACAGAAACTCTTTAAGGAAATTAGGCATATGGCATATATTTCTGGAGTTTATGGCTAATGAAAGCATGAAAAAGATAGGGACTGTTCAGGGAGAAGAGGGGCATCTTTCTCCATATGAAAGCTGGAGAGAGTTATAGAGCAGACTTCTTGGGCAAAAAAGCACTGGCAGTCTGAGCTGAAAGCAGTGTCTATTGGGTAAGGTTAAGGGAAACAGGAAGAAGTGGCTGGGATTAGGGCAGATGGAGGAACCATTGGGACCTGTGGTGGCTGCCAAGTCAGTTCAGGGCAGTGCTGTGTGATGTGAATGAAGATGGTTTGGCTAAAGGAATGGAATTGGATGATTATAAGAAAGCTAATATTTAGACATTTTTAGACATTTTATTAGGATTTATAGGCCGCCCTTTTCCCTGAGGGGACTCAGGGCGGCTTACAATCACAGGGAAGGGGGTGCAATATCAAAAGACAAACAATGTGTGAACAGAAGAAAATAATAAAACACAACTTGCATTCAACAGTCAACACTCGGGCGGGTAAATTGGGAACCTATCCCCAGGCCTGATGGGAGAGCCAGGTCTTGAGGGCTGTGCAGAAGGTCTGGATGGTGGTGAGGGTACGGATCTCGACGGGGAGGTCGTTCCACAGGGTCGGAGCTGCAACAGAAAAGGCTCTCCTCCGTGTAGTCGCCAGTCGACATTGACTGGCAGATGGGATTCGGAGGAGTCCCAGTCTGTGCGATCTAATCGGTCGGAGGGAGGTGATCGGCAGAAGGCGGTCTCTCAAGTAATATTAGGTGAGGATCCCTTTGAAGCCAAGGATTTACAGTAGGACATGGAATTTAGAGGTAACGATGAAGATCAGAATAGTGGTGGGCAGAAAGAATTACAGTAGGAAGTGGGATTGGGCTGTTTTATTGAAACCAGCTCCCACTTTCAATCACCTGAATTCAGCTCAGGAACTTGTTTTCCAGGACCTTGGAAGCCTTTGTATTATACTGACTGTTTCCAGCACTTGGCAACTGTGATTTCATAGCATGGATGCAAACTGCATTACCACTGAATTTTCAAGTGAAAACTTGAGAAAGTAAAGACTCTTGAAACGGATTATTTCAAAAGCAACCTTTAATCAGTCAGGATGGAAACTATTAGAAGCAAAGCAGCATCTGAAAACCTTTAGGCCATGCAAATGGGATTAAGCTGATAATGACCCCTCCCCTTTGTCCGAATGCAGATTCTGACCAATATACAAGTGTGAAGATGCGTCCTTAACTCTTCTGCCCTGGGAGTCAATAAAGCACATGTTCCCATGGCTATCTCTAGTTAGACATCAAAGTTATATATCCTACATGGCTATCATAAACACCCCTCCAGAGATGTTGGGACCTTCAGTCTCCCGGTAACAGGAAACCAGTTGTAAAGTTGTAAAACTCAGTTGTTTCAGATGTAACTAATGATTTAACTCCGAGGCTCCCCTCCTCCCAATTGAATGGCAGTATCACTTTTAGGGATCTGACATGCTGCTGTTCTTTAGAAAAAGAAGAGATTCACATGTGAAAAAATAGGAAAAGAAATTGCATCATGGTATTTTAACAAGGTTAGTCAGGGTATTGAGAGTGAATTTTTTTCAATAGGGCAGGGGCCCTAACATTGTGTTTCTGTACCCATTCATTTTGGGCTGAAGGTAAATGCTTCCAAGCAACTAAGTATTGGGTTTTCCCCTTGTGGGTCCTAGAGTCCAGGATTTCCTTAATTTCAAAATGTTGTTCGCTTTCTATCCTGATAGGAACAGGAGTTTTAGGTGCATGTGGTCTGAGTTGTGAGATTACTTCTCATTTGATTAAACTAAGGTGAAACACTGGATGGACTTTCCTGAGTGTCTTTGGCAGGAGTAATTCTACTGTTACTGGGTTGATAACTTTGGTGATTGGGAAAGGTCTGATGAAATATGGCCCTAATTTTTTTGATGGTTGCAACGACTTCAGGAATTTTGTCAATAGGTATACTCTATCTCCAACATGGAAGGGTTTGGGATCTACTCTTTTTTTGTCAGCTTGAGTTTTGAAAGCCTCTCTAGCTTCCTGTAATGCTAATCTAACCACTGGCCATGTGTTTCGTAGGTTGTCTATCCATTCTTTTAGTGAGGGGATGGTGGGTTCCTGTGTGGGTAGTTCAGGCATGGGTTTGAAATCCTGGCCTGTTGCTACTCTAAAAGGGGTGAACCCAGTGCTTGAGTGCACAGCGTTATTGAAGGCCACTTCTGCAAAAGGTAAAAGATCAACCCAGTTGTCCTGTTGAAAATTAATAAAACATCTTAGGTATTGTTCTAGAACCATGTTTCGATTTTCAGTTTGACCATTGGTGCATGGATGGTGACTGGAGCTCAGTCCTTAGGTGGTGCCCAGTAAGTTTAAGAATGCCCCCCCAAATTTTGAGGTGAATTGGATCCCTCTGTCGGAGATGATTCTCTGTGGGGCTCCATGAAGGCGATAAATGTGTATCAGGAATAACTTGTCTAGACTTTTGGCAGTTGGGATCTTTTTGCACGGTATAAAATGTGTCTGTTTTGAAAACAAGTCTGTTATGACCCAAATGACAGTATTCCCTGCGCTTTCTGGTAGTTTGACAATAAAATCCATAGCTATCTCCTTCCAGGGTGCTGAGGGCTCGGCTACCTTCTGTAAGAGTCCTGGCATTTTGCCTTGGCGTCTTTTAGCTGACACACAAATTGGACAGCTGGCTACATAGATCTCTATGTCCTTTTTTAGTGATGGCCACCAAAATTGCCTTTTAATTAGATGTAAAGTTTTTACAAAACCAAAATGTCCTGCTAGTTTGGAGTCATGGCACCTTTCCATTAAGTACAGTCTTTGGCTGGCTGGAACATACAACTTCCCTCCCACCCAAGCTAGGTTATCTTTCATCAGACAGCTGTCTTTGTGGCTCAAAAACCATTCGTCGGTGGTTAAAGCTTGGTTAAAAGTTAGGGTGGTGTCATTGTCCTCCAGAGTGTCTCGTTTTCCCTGGGATCTGGTGGTTCCTCTAGGGGCTAGTTGGTTGTCTTGTATCTTAGGTTTGATTACTATTGTATTGCGGTTTCTGGATAGTGCATCTGTCAGGAAATTTTCCTCCCTGGGAGGTATCTGAGCGTAAATACAAACCATTTAAAGTACTGAGCCCATTGTACTTGTTTTGGAGAGAGTTTCCTTGGGGTCTTTAGGGCTTCTAAATTTTTATGATCCATCCAGACTACAAAAGAGGTCTTACTCCCCTCTGGGGAATTCTCCATGTTAAAAGAGCCCATCGAACCACATAAGCCTCTTTCTCCCAAATGGCCCACCTTTGCTCAGATTCATTCCATTTTTTGGATGTGTAAGCGCATAGTTGTAATTGGTCTTCCTCAAGCAGGATGGCTCCTATTGCCACATCACTAGCATCTGCTTGTATGATGAATGGTTTCTCTGTGTCCGGGTGCTTTAGGATTGGTTCTGCCGAAAACAGCCGTTTAAGTTTTTCAAATGCCGCTTGGTGTTCCATTGTCTAGTTCAAAGGCTGCTTCGGTTTCGGGTTTCCCTCCCCCTTCATTTTTAATGCTGATGGAGAGAGCAATTTGGGTGAAAGCGGGGATAAACTTCCGGCAAAAGTTTGCAAATCCCAGGAAGCTTTACAACTGTTTTCATGTTCTGGGTGGTTCCCAGTCAAGTACTGATTACACTTTCGAAGGATCCATTTCTATGCCCTGGTGTGAAATGCGGTATCCTAAGTAATCAATTTTGTATTGGTGGAATTCGCATTTGGAGAGTTAACATAATGTTTTGCAGAGCGAAGTTTGTTCAGAACCGCCCGGACTAGTTTTACATGTTCTGCCTTGGTCTCAGACTATAATAAAATGTCATCAATATAGACTATGCAGCCCTTATATAGATGCTCCTGCAACACTTTGTTTATTAATTGCATAAATACTGCAGAGGCCTCTTGTAGCCCAAATGGTAGCACTTTGAATTGATAGCATCCAAAAGGGGTGTTAAATGCCGTTTTCCATTCATCTCCCTCTTTAATCCTGATACGGTAGTAAGCCTCCCTTAAATCCAGCTTTGAAAAAGGATATGCTAGCACACGTAGCCAAAGGGATTCTCCCTTTGGCTATGTGTGCTAGCATATCCTTCATGAGTGGGAGGGAATATACATTTGCCATACTGATTGAATTTAAATTTCTAAAATCAACACATAAGCGTTTGGAGCCATCTTTCTCTCTAAACAACACTGGGGCTGCGACTTTTGGTCAGGCTGGTTCAATGAAACCCTTTGCTAGGTTTTTTTTTTCAATGAATGCCCTCAGTTCTTCCAGCTCCCTTGGAGACATGCTATACATCTTGGGTTTAGGGAGTTTGGCTCTGGGTAGGATTTCTATCGCACAGTCAGTGGAGCGGTGGGGTGGAAGCTCATCAGATGCTTTTTCGCTAAAAACCTCAGCCAAGTCCTTATATTCTTTGGGTATGCCCTGGGTTGGCATAGTGTAAGCAGGCATTGCTGTTTCTAGATGCTCTGCCCCCTCAGTTTCTTTATCGGGATTCTCAGCAAAAGTCACGTGCATCTGCACTCTTATGGTGCCTTGCTTCCAATTAATTTGGGGGTTCCATTTTTTCAGCCATGCAAGACCCAGGACTAGTGGCCATTCCATGCCAGACACCACTATAAATGTAAGCATTTTCTCGTTTCTGATTCCTATCTGTAGAGGCTCAGTGGCAAATGAAGCTGGCTCCCCTCTCCCCTGCTATTGATCCATCTAGTTGGCAAAAAGCTATGGGGCTTTTCAGTTTCCTTACATTAATCCTCAACTTCCTTACCAGGGTTGGGTTGATCAAACAGCGGGTGCACCCCGAGTCCAGTAAAGCTGAGATTTTCATCCCCCTCTCCCAGTTGGGGATAAATAGTCTCAGGGGCAAGGTAAGTGGTTTAATTGGTTTGCTTACCAGTGGTTCATCCTCTGGATCGCTTCCAGATGAGTATGGTTCCTCCTGCTGCAAAGCCAGGGTTTCCTCCTCAAAGAAGGGTGGAAATTCTATGGTCTCCCTGCTCCTCAGGGCCATCTCCTTTCCGCGCTGGCCAGGTTTCATAGATTTCCCCCCCAATGGCTGATCTGGTTTCTTAGCCAGTGCCTGAGAACGGCATTCTGCAGCTCGGTGCCTCTCTTTTCCACACTTGAAACAGACTAAGGATTTCAGAGAGGTGTCATTTGCGGTTTAAAAGGTTCTTGTTTCCATTGAGGTGGGGATTTCTGCCCGATACTGATTTCTGACCATGTCGATCTCTGCCTCTTCAGCAATAAGATACCACTCATGTAGATGGGTTGGGGCATCTCGGGCCACACAAGCATTGTAGAGTTCATCACTCAGCCCATCCTTGAACCAGCTTACCAGGATATCGTCTGGCCAGTTCACATGACATGCGAGGTCTCGGAATTCTTCGATATATTCTGCCACTGGCTGGCATCCCTGCTTCACAACTTTAATGCAGTCGCATACTTTGCAGGGGGGTCCTCAAACCATTGTCGCAGGGCCATCATGAACCGATCAACATCCCGCAGTTCTGGTGCATCAGTATCATGTAAAGTCACCATCCATCTGGCAGCGGCTTCTTCCAGGGCTAGAGTGACCACTCACACTCGGGCTCCTTGGGTTCGAAAATCACACCCATATTCTTGCATGTAGGTGAGCATGTGTGCCACAAAGAATCCCAATTTTTTTGGGTTCCCATCAAATTTTACCCCCAGGAAAGGAGTTTTCCTTTCTAACTGCAGGTTTTGAGGTTGGTTCGGAGTGGCCCCCAACCCATGCGCCAACTGGGTGGAGGGTTTTCTGGGTTCCTAGCTGTTGCTGCTGTGCCGTCAGCTTGATCAGCAGGGACCAGAAGGGGGTGAGTTTCCCTGGCGTCACCCCCGTTTGCCACCCTTCCAACGCTTCTCGGTTGCCGGTCTGGCTCCCCCCCGATGTTGAGATTTTCCAAAATTTCCATCACCAACTTTGTTGCATGCCTCTTCAGGTGCTGGCAAGGCGACGTGGCGGATTTAAATGTGGATTGGTCCAGTGCCGGGAGGCAGTAGCTTCGTAGGGCAGGCCTGACTGGAGGAAGGCTGCGGTGGCTAGGCAGTGCCGTAGTTGGTCCACATGGCACCGCCACTGTCTCCCATTTGGAAGGCTGACCCTGTAGGAACAGGGGCCAGTTACTTGGCTGATGGTGATAGGCACCCACTGAGGGTCCCCTGAAAAATTCTTGGCATACACCAGGTCCCCCTCTCCAAAATGGCGTGGAGCTCCCCCTAGGTTGCCTGTTCAAGGTGGTCTGCAGGTGCCAGCCCATCAGCAGCTCTGCAGGGCTTTTATTGGTGAGGGGGCAGGGGTTAGTTGACCCAGGAGGTAGGCCGCCATTTTGTCCGGCCAGCCTCCTCGGTCCATACGGCCTAGGGCTTCCTTGGCCAAGCAGACAGCTCGCTCCGCACAGCCATTGCAAGGTGATAGGAGGGCTGTGAAGGTGTGGCAGATGCCTACCCCAGCCAGAAATTCTTGGAAAGCCATGGAGGTAAATTGAGGGCCATTATCGGACACAAGGATTCCAGCAGGCCATGAGTGGCGAAAAGGCACCGCAGTCCCCAGATGGTGGCCTTAGTGGTGGTGGATGCTGTGAGCAAGAGCTCAATCCACCAGGAGTAGGCATCCACCACCACTAAGTCGTTCTGGCCGTGGAGGGGCCCACAAAGTTCATGTGGACCCTGGACCATGGCCCTCATGGCAAGTCCCAGTTCCTAGGAGGTGCGGCTGGAGGGGTCAGCCAGGGACTCTTGGCATGGGGCACAATGACCGACCCAGGTCACAATGGCCTCATCCATCTTGGGCCACCAGACATAGCTGCAGACCAAAGCCTTCATGTGAGCTATGCTAGGGTGGCCCTGATGGAGGCGGTCAAGGACCTGGGTGCAGAGGGTAAGGGGAATGACCACTCGATCTCCTCCCAACAAGCACCCGCCTTGGAGGGAGAGCTCCAGTTGGCAGGTCTTGAATTAACTGGAACTCTTCAGTTAATTTGCGTAAGAGACACCCCCTCTGCACCCAAGTGCAAACTTGGGTGAGGATGGGGTCAGCCAGGGAATGAGTGGCCACGTCGGTAGATGAAAGGGGTAGGTCCAGGGTGTCAATGGACAGGGGTGGGGTCAGACTCAAGGATAGGTAGGGGGCAGCAGAGGGCATCGGCATGCCCCATTTGCTTGCCTGGATGGTATTGCAGCGTATATGAATATGCTGCCAGGAACTCCATCCAGCGAGACATGCAGGGGGAGAGAATAGGAGGGGCAGGACAGTCACTGGCAGAAGCCCAAGCAGGGGCTTCCCCACAACTAGAATGGGCAGTTTGCCATAGAATTGACTGTAGTCTACCCAGACAGCCATGCTACCCAGGGTAGGAATCTCAGTCGCCTGGTAGTCCTTTAGGGTGGTATCCGCAGGAGATAGCTGGTTGCGAGTCACATCTGGGCAGAGGTGGTTCAGGGTGTTCCAGAACAGCAGGGATCTTGAGGATCCTGAGTCCACCTCCATCACACAGGGAGCGCCTTCGATGAGGAGAGAAATGGTGATCTTCTTAGCGTCAGCCGATGCTTTGCTGACCAATGCTGTTGGAAGGTTTTGCTTCCGATTAACGGCAAAACAATGAGGCAATGAAGTCATAATCACTACCAGTTGAGGAGATTTTAAAGGGAAGAGAGAGGAAAAAAACTTTTTCTTCTTCTTCTAGATGCTGTGAGAGTGAGTCGTCTTTCAGTATCCCACCTTCGTGTTAGATTCTGGACAAAAGACAAAACTTGTACAGCTGAGGTAACTGGAACAAACAATTTATTAACAGCAACGGATCAGAGCACAACTATTTACAATTCAGCACCATGCCCTGCTTGATAGCTATTTATACTCAAACTGTCAAGCAGGGCAGCCAATAGGAAGACAGCAGAAAGCCCACTCTCAGCCCGGTGCATCTTAACCAATAGGCGCAAGCCTCTGGTTGCTGGGCTGACAGTCGGCCTGTCATTCGTATGTCGAGGACTTGCGGCTGATCGCAAGCCGAGGACTTGGGACCGGTCGCAAGTCGCGGACATAACAGTTATGCTATTACAAAAATCTATGTGGCCACTCTTGGAATACAGTATTGTTTTCTGTTCTGACACTTGCATCTTAGAAAGGGAAAGATTGCTGGGGGGGGGGGTGCAATCTCATTAACACAATAAGGTTTTGTGAGCATATAGATTATTTTGAGGGCATGTAGTTCACCATTAAAATAAGAACATATTTTTGTATTTTGTGGGGTTATTTGGACAGTAGGTTTTGGGCATATTTAGGAATGTATCCTGCCAAATTCAGGCAGATAGGCCTAAAGGAATTTTGCTAAAGAAACATTAACAAACTTTGGAACATTGAAATCAACTGTTAATATAATTTATTATTATTATACAATTGTATCACAGCGGCCAGTTGTTTCGCCGGATTTGGCATTGGTTACTAGTCAGGCCCCACCCAGTGGCCTAGGATGTTGTAACGTATTTTCGTAATATGCGTGCAGATCCAAGCAGTGCGGCTTTTTGCATTTGACTGATGGTGATTTTGTCAATTTGTAACTGTTTTAAATATAATTCCAGTGCTTTTGGAATAGCACCCAGTGTGCCAATTACCACTGGAATTACCATTGCTGGTTTGT
Source organism: Thamnophis elegans (assembly GCF_009769535.1). NCBI lineage: Eukaryota > Metazoa > Chordata > Lepidosauria > Squamata > Natricidae > Thamnophis > Thamnophis elegans. The sequence goes on from NC_045543.1 coordinate 34,191,725, forward strand.
GTCATAGTCATTGAATTTCGATTTTTAAGTCCTGGTATTTTGCGATTTTTTCTTGTTCCTTCTCGGCAACCCTGCTATCACCTGGTATTGCGATGTCTATGATTGTGACCTTATTTTTCTCAACCAGTGTGATGTCTGGTGTATTATGCGCCAGTATTTTGTCGGTTTGTATACGGAAATCCCACAAGTTCTTGACCATCTGATTTTCGGTGACTTTTTCAGGCTGATGTTCCCACCAGTTTGTTGCTGTTTTAATATTATAATTTTTGCACAAATTCCAATGGATCATTTGTGCTACTGAATTGTGCCGCAATTTATAATCAGTCTGTGCAATTTTTTTACAGCAGCTGAGTATGTGATCAACAGTTTCATCAGCTTCTTTGCAAAGTCTGCATTTGGCATCATCAGAGGATTTTTCGATTTTGGCCTTAATGGCGTTTGTGCGGATAGCTTGTTCTTGCGCAGCCAGGATTAGTGACTCTGTTTCTTTCTTTAATGTATCTGTTGTTAACCATAACCAAGTTTGTTCACTGCCCACTTTATCTTTTATTTTTTCCAGAAATTGGCCATGCAGTGCTTTGTTCTGCCAACTCTCCACTCTTGATTTTATCACATCTTTTCTGTATTCTTGTTTCGTCTGTTGGGCCTTCAGTAGATTTTTTTTCTTTACTTCGATTAATAGATGTTCTTGACTTTCTTTTAAATAATCAGCCAGTCCATGTTTTTCTTCTTCAACTGTTTGCTTCACTTGTAATAATCCTCTGCCACCTGATTTTTGGGGCAGGTGTAGTCTATCAGTATCACCACGTGGATGTAAACTGTAGTGCATTGTCATTAGTTTCCTGGTTTTTCGGTCCAAAAGGTCCAAATCAGCTTGTGTCCAGTTAACTATACCAGCTGTGTATCTTATAACTGGTATTGCCCAGGTATTTATGGCCTTGATTGTATTTCCACCATTCAATTTAGATTTCAAAATTTTCCTAACTCTGTTGGTGTACTCTCGCCTGACAATAGTTTTTACTTCTCCATGCTTGATGTTATCCAACTGCAGAATGCCTAAGTATTTGTAGGCTTCATTTTCTTTGCATTTAATTAATTGGCCTGTTCTTGAGCTGCCAAAATAAAGCCTTCTGTTTCTTTTTTCAGTGCTCCTGATCTTAACCAGTTCCAAGTTAGCTTTTGGTCAGCTTTGCCTTCAATATTTTTCAAGTATTGGCTATGCATAGCTTTGTTTTTCCAATTTTCAGCTCGCTTCTCAATTACTTCTTTCTTATATTCAGCTTTTGACTTAGTTGTCTTTAAAAGGCCTCCTTTATTTACTTCCTTAATCATTGGTTGTTGTTGTTGTTATTATTATTATTATTATTAAGTCATTGTTGACTCTCTGCATCACAAAGATTTTCTCCATGACAACCTGGTCTTTCAAATCTTCTAATGGTACAGTCATTGCTATTGTAACTGAGCCCATCCACCTTATTATTAATATCTAATGACTGTGGAAAACCCCAATATTGTAAAGATACAGGTAGTCCTTGACCTCCGACCACAATAGAGCCCAAAATTTATGTTGCTAAGTGAAACATTTGTTAAGTGATTTTTGCCCCATTTTACGAGCTTTTGTGCCACAGGAATTATGTGAATCATTGCAATTGTTAAGCTAGTAACGTGGTTGTTAAGTGAATCTGGATTCCCCATTGACTTTGCTTGTCAGGCAAAAAAGGTGATTATATGACCATGGGACACTGCAACTGTCATAAATACATGTCAGTTGCCAAGTATCTGAATTTTGATCATATAACTATGGGGATGCTACAACAGTTCTAAGTGTGAAGAATGGTCATAAGTCCCTTTCTGGTCTCTCTAAGCCAGTGTTTCTCAACCGTGGCGACTTTAAGTCCTTTGGACTTCAACTCCCAGAATTCTGGGAGTTGAAGTCCAAAGGACTTAAAGTCACCACGGTTGAGAAACACTGCTCTAAGCAGTTTATACCTAAACTAATGCTCTGTTATATGTTGAAATTCTAGAATTCTGCTGTAGATAGTCCTCATGTTACAAATGTAATGTAACTGTTGTAAGTTGAGGACTATGAGTACTGGGAAATTAGACAAGGATAAGTACGTTTAGAATTGTGCTTCTTGAATTTCTGGTTGGTTTGTTTGTTTGCTTAAATATTGCCTGAAACATTTGGAGGAGAGGGGAAGAATGTCTTCATCAGATGACATTTAGTGTTGACAAAGCCCCCTGAATTCACTGTAATTTGAACAACTCCCATTATAAAAAGTTACTCCAATGGCGACATCTTAAACTCTCCCCAATCAAAGTGGGAAATATTGTAAATTGAGAAGATAAATGATACACAAACCCCATCAACAAAAAGCACTGAAATTAGGACTTATTATTAGCAAAGCTGCACAGACTTTATTGAATTTAAACAATGGCAAACACAGCTGGCTCACAGAAACTGGAGCGTCCTAACCTAAGTCCAAAACTCGGTGGGTGACTGTTTTCAGCAGTTCCTGCCACACTTTGAATTTAATTTAGTTTCATGCTCTCTGTTTTCCACATTTCAGGAAAAGGTTTTTCTCTCCCCCCCCCCTTGTTGATTCTGGTAGATTATGAGAGGGGCTTCTTCTGGCTATGCCACTGCAAAGCAGCAGGAAGCACCAGGGAACCAGTGAGATTGACTGCTAATGCTCACTGGCTCTTGCCTGCTCTGCTTAATGGGAGAAACCATGCCAGATTCAAAGGGTACTTTTAAGGATGAGCAGGAACCCATAAGGTTAGAAAGCAAGAGAATAACGACATAACTGAATATCTATTTCAAAGCAACTCTTGCTCTAAATGAGGCTCAGTCTCAGAATTACTGCAGGTACTGAAAAAAAGCTGAGAAAGTTAAGGTAACAAGGTCCATTTAAACTCTGGCTAAGAGAATGCCTTCTCTGAAGAATTAATGAAAGAAAATCCAAGCAAAATCTATTTAGATTAGTATGCACTTTACAACTGAAACACAGACTGTCCTGGAGCATAAATTAAGTTTTAAGAAGAAAACCAGGAGCGCAAAATGGAAAGACGTTTATCAGCATGAGCGTGTGAGTGTGGATGTGCATGCACACATTCCTTTTTGAAGAAAAATATCCTAAGAGTTAAAACAGGTATGTGAAGTAGTAAATATGCAGACTGTACAAGCTGAATGAAGGATAATTAACTTGATGGAGTCAGGTGATGTAGAATTAAAGATGACAAGAGACAAATTAGAGTGCGCCCATTCCAGTGACCTCAGACGTCAGCCTAGAAGAAATAAAGATACATACAGATGAAAAACAGCAGGAGTGTTTGCAGTTCATGAGGAAGAAATCACAGGATCACCATGCTCTATCCTTCATATAGTGAGTTATTATTATGTCCATTCCCATTGTGTTCAGTGCTGTTGCCCTATCAAAAGGTCTGAAAATGCTTCTAAACACAATGGAAATGGGCAGAATCCCAATACTTCAATTACAAATAGCCAGTTACTTGGAACAGTGCATATATAGTAGTCCTCCACTTACAACAGTTCATTTAGTGACCAGTTGAAGTTACAACATCCCTGAAAAAAATGACTTATGGCCAAGGTGGCGCAGTGGTTAAATGCAGCACTGCAGGCTACTGCTAGATCAGCAGGTCAGCGGTTCAAATCTCACCGGCTCAGGGTTGACTCAGCCTTCCATCCTTCCGAGGTGGGTAAAATGAGGACCCAGATTGTTGGGGGCAATATGCTGACTCTCTGTAAACCGCTTAGAGAGGCCTGAAAGGCCTATGAAGCGGTATATAAGTCCACTGCTATTGCTATATTGCTATTGCTATTTTTCACACTTACATTTGTTGCAGTACCCCCTTAGTCATGTGATTATAATTTGATGCTTGGTAACTGGTTCATATTTATAACAGATGCAATCTCCTGGGGTCATGTGATCCCCTTTTTCAACCTCCTTACAAGCAAAGTCAATGGGAAAGACAGATTTACCTAACAACTGGGTTACTAACTTAACAGCTGCAGTGATTCACTTAACAGCTGTGGCAAGAAAGGTCAGAAAATGGAGCAAAACTCACTTAACAAATATTTCACTTAGCAACAGAAATTTTGAACTCTATTGTGGTCGTAAGTCGAGGACTACCTATATTACATTACAATCTTAAATTATCCTAGAACGTTGGGAAAAATCCAAGAGTCAAAAGTACCAAATCCAGTCAGAACTTTCTGAGACGGTATGCTTAAAATAATGGTATTAGGCAATAATGATTATTTATATCCCATTTAAAAACTGTAACAAGTCCTGTTTTTGCTGTGGAACAATGCTGGCCAGCATTTTTATTAGTTGCACTACTGTACAAATAAGTTCAACAGGATGAAGGACCTCAATGAATAGCACCGCATTTACTGAAATTGTCCGAGCGTTGATTATTTTTGACCATGTTATCAATATTGGGGGCAATGAGAATCTTGTCTTTTTCACCTGGGTAATGTTCTACTTTATCACACAAATTCTGTGCATTCTCCAGCTTCTGCTTAACTGATAAACAAGCAGGCCTGATGTAGCACCATAGGACACATTCTTAATCCTTTTTTCCCTATCCAGATATACCATATATTTTTTTGCCTGTATCATGTATGCCAGTTTCTTCTCCATGGAAAATAATTAATTGATATTAGTCTTATATTTAGAAAGATTATTTTATCCTGCCTCTCTGCTATGACAAACAATTTTATTTAATCTTGCTATTAGCAGATTGTCTTTATTTTTTAAGTTTTTGCTTTAATACATAGAAAGGAAAAGATACAGAAACAAATGAAAAGCAAACACATGGGGAAAAGGAAAAGAGAAAGGAAACATAAATAAATAATAAAATAAATAAATAAAAGCTCAGCTTTAAGCACAGCATTAAACCTAATCTTGACCACATAGTAATATTGATTACTCTTTCCATTATACTGATAAGATAGCAATTAAACATAATCTAAGACTGTAAATCTGGGAAACATTTATGGTAATGGGAAATACACTTTTGGGAAGGAAAACATTGCTTAAAGCTTATTGTGTTTTGTATACATTTAGTTTTCAAAGTTAAATTTATGGTACTAATTCCTCAGAAATGCTTATGCTATTCTCTTAATTGCTAAGACTAGAAGCAAAAAACATGTTTAACAGATTTTTTTAAATCTACGGAATGTAGACTAGTTAATAAATTTACTATGAAAAAGAACAGCTGTTTTAACTTCAATGTTAATGAATTTTTTATTTATGAAAAAATATTGTTAAAATGAAAAGAATTTGACATATCTGGCTAAGTAAAATGATGAATTAAGGAAAAAATAATGACTATAAACTGGAAAAGAAGAAACAGAGAAATATTTGATTTAATGCAATTAATTGAATACTCTGATAATTTACTGAATGGTTGCATAACATCAATCAAAATGATCATGTTACATTAGCCACATTGTTACATTACTACAATACTAATACAGAGTAGTAGTTTGGCTGCCTAGGACAGGTAGCCCATGTGGTTCACATTTGCATGCTTTCCAGGTGTACCACAGGGGCCAGCTAGCCCTGCATTATTCAGCTGAAATAGGTTTCTAAGGACATTTATTTCCTGGAAATTCTGATGCAGTGGAAATGAACGTGCTACGAGTATTATAGCCACTTTGTTTAACCAATTATGAACAAGTTGATAAAAATAAGAATGAGGGTCTAAGGAGGAAATCTCACCTGGCATTGATGAGATATTGAGCAAGGCTGATGTTAGCTGGGGTTCCTGTGATGGTGATCTGACGCTCTGATGAGCCTTCTGTGGCATTGGCGATTTTGATCTGGGCTCCAGACATCTGCCTGATTTCATTAATTTTGGTCCCTTGGCGTCCAATTATGCAGCCTATTAACTAGGAAAAGAGATATTAGGACTTTCTTAAACTAACTCTTATGGTATTAAGAATTGTGAAGAACAAATAGCACAAAACTGACAAGAAATCTTAGTATTTGTTTCTCTTTTGTTTTGTTACTAAGAATATGCTGTAACTATGCTCTTTCTTATAAGATAAGACAGGGCAATTTTTAAACTACTTCTTTTTTTTAGCACTACCCACTATAACTGTGGAAACATCACTAATGGAGATTGGAGCTGCACTAGCTGGAGAAAGCTATGAATTATTAAGGCGGAAATCTTCCTAGATGTTTCCTTATTTAAAATGTAATTTTTACGTGAGATTCACCTGGCCAAGTATGCTTTGTTGTGATGGAATATAGCACATATAGAATATATAGCAAATATAGGTATTTCTATATATACAAACTGAAAAACTGTATATTATTATTTTTAATAATTATTCTGCCTTTTTATATGTAACTCAAAGCGGCGAACATACTGTACCTAATGTTCCTGCCTCCTATGGCTGATTAGGGATTGCATTGCTCCACAATGGTAAGGCAGGACATAAAGCGAGATTTGGACATAACATGAAACGGGGTCAGACTATAAGATCTCCTGGGAGGGCCTGTCTATCCCTTCTATCTCGTTATACATTTTCTAGTCTTGAAGAAAAACAGGAAGCTTGAACTCAGGAAACTTGAATGCCAAACCACAACATCTGTGTAAGTAGATCAGGTCAGTTGGAGGTCTTGCTTGCGAGTCAAACGTTATAGCATAACCACATGTCAGTATGTAACTAGTGCTTCCTGCATGCCAACTGCAGCCTAGACATGAAAGGGCAATACGGTATAATCTGCTTCTTTGCTTAGAAATAAGGAATTTAGCCAATAGAAATGATTTAGAACATTTCCATGTTAGCTGTTTTGAGGAAGTTATGAGAACACGCTTCTCCCTAAGAACCTCGCTCAGACGTCAAATGTGGGTTTACACTGTCTGAGCCATTTGGCCAAATAAAGCTTTTCTTGATCTCTCAGTCCAAGTCTCCTGATTTTCTGCAACATTTGTGGCAAGCCAGCCAGGAGATGAGGAGCGATATTTCGCTGAGGACGGCACGGACCGACCAGTGCCCAATTGGGTCTGTCTACCCCTACCTTCAGGCACCAACAGAGAGTGTTTCTCTGGAAGGGGACTCACGGCCCCCTTTGGCACTTGGTGGTCACCGACCGATCCAAGAACTACCACGAGATTAAGACAAGCTCATAAATAATGCCGGCTGAGAAAAGAAGATGCCTGCAGGCTAGTATTGTGGGAATTGTAGACCCACTCGGTTGAGAGTGGAAGAGGAGGCCCGATCACCCCCCTGAGCCTGGGATAGCGTCCCTTTCTAATGGAACCGGTGTATCCTAATGAGGCTCTAGAATTATGTGTGTGGTTAAGTCACTGCAGTTCCTGAAGGCAACTGTGATACTCCAGCATCCAAGGTCAGTGACAGTGTCTTAGAAATAGAACATGGGTGGTGAAGGAAGTGTTTCTTGATCGCCTGTTCAATACATGTTACTCTATACATCTTGATCTTTAAAAAAAATATGCCAGCGCTTGCTGGGAGATCCAAAAAATTAGAAAAGAGAAGACACTGAACACCCCAGAACAAAGAAGAAGAAGGAGAAGGAGAAAATCCAGATGAGATGCATGTCCTTTTTGCATCCATTTTTCTAAACTTACCAGTCTACTTAGGCAGACATACGAAGTCTGATGGAAATTTTATTAACCCCAGAGAAAAGAAGGCTGGTGAAGGGAACCATGAATAAGCCTCTTGCAGAAGGATCATGCAAAAGATCCAGACTGGACATGGTTACTGAAGGAACCAGATTGGGAACCTAGTCCATTCAGCTGCAAAACTATTGGATCTTAGTTTTGTTAGGACTCAAACAAAAGTTAAGAACTTAGGGAAGGTTTATCAAATTCAACAGAAACAGGATGAAAATCCAGGGGAAATCCTAGAATGCATTTATCAAACCTTTAGGCAATATACCAAATTAGCTCCTGAGGCTGAAGAAAATAAGAGAATGGTAAATATGATCTTCATTGGTCAGTCTGCAGATGACATTAGAGCCAAATTACAAAAGACCAAGAGGCCCCCAGGAAAGACATCTCTAAACTTGTGGAATTAGCATACAAAGCATATAATAATTGGGCTCAAATTTCAGAGAAGAAGAAACTTTAAAAGACAAAAGGAACACATTTTCCTCACAGAGACTCTTAGACAGAAAGAGTGGGAGGCCAGGGGACCTGCCGGAATAATCAGTAGTTAGACTCCCACGCCTGATTAGAGGACGAGCCCTCCAGTTGGCAAAAGGAAAGACGGTTAATGTCTACACAGACAGAAAATGTATATTTAGAGTTTTACATGCTCATGGGGCTATTTGGAAAGAAAGTGCCTGTCTCTGTTGTGCACAAAACAACCTAAAGACAGGGTGGAATGGATCCCAAATTTTGCCCTATTAATTACTCTATGAATTTACAAAGTGGGGCGAAAAAGAACCCTTTGTTGGGGAGCGGGAACAGAAACAAGCGTTTGAAACCTTGAAGTAAAAATTGTCTCAAGCTCCTGTTATGGAACTTCTCAACCTCAAGAAACCTTTTAATTTGTATGTGGACTCAAAGAATAATAACCATGCCACTGCTCTTCTGATAGAGGAAGCTAATAAATCAACATTTGGACAACCAACTAATTTATAAGTATCAAACTCTCCTCACTCATAATCCTCAAGTGACATTGAAACAGACAAATGCCCTAAATCTGGCCACCCGCTTGCCTAACTAGGGGCCTCATGGATGAGTCAAATGGTGGGAGAATTAAACAAGCAAAAGAAATCCAATAATATTGTGTGTCCCTTAGCCCACCGTTTCTGAGCACCTCTAGTCATAATATTCAGGTGGGAGACAAGTATAGGTAAAACACTGGAAAGGAGAAGAATTCGAAACCCAAGTGGAAGGGCCTGCATACTGTGGTCAGGTGTTCTCCACTTGCAGTAAGAGTGTTGGAATCCAAGTTTTGGATTCACTGGACTCGAGTTAAGCCAGCTGCTGACAAGTCTTGGGAGACAGACCAGGATGAAGCCCGTCCTTTAGTGGTACACTTGAAGAAGCGCCCCCCCATAACTGTCCTACTGGCAACGGGCAGACTACATATGGAGCAGAAGAGACCTTACTGGCATCACCCCTGGAAACTGACGTCTTTACGTACGCCCGAAGATTTGGAGAAGGAAGACAACTTTCCAATTGTTAGATAGTCGAGCATACATAGCTATAACTGCATTATCAGTTGCTTCAGTGAGTGTGCTTGCCCTTATTGTGATTTGCTGTGTTGGATATTCATTCTACTGGAATCACTCCCTCCCCAGAAAGGCAGGGGATGAGTCAAAAATCATTGATTGTGACAGAGAGCATTACGAAACCACTGGAGACACTTATGTTTGAGGAAACCTGGGAGTAGGCTCTCTGTAGTGCTGTATTAGTCCTAGGTCTGTGGACATTGTATGTTACAAATAGAGGTGGTTTTGTGGCACACCTAAGACTGAAATTGCCCTTTCCCAAGTCACGTATAACCCTAACCTTCTTCCTGACATGGTGATTTTGTAGATTAAGGGAATTGTGATTGGGTAGGTTCTGTGTAAAGGACAATTATGAGTTTTTTGTGGCTTTGGCTGTTATTGGCAAAGGGTCTGCTGAGTGATAGTATCCTGAACCGTAGTTCCCAGTGTTGTGAGAATGCCCGAGTGACCCCCCTTGCCCTTGAGGGAGGATTCGGGGATGTTGAGTACCCCAAGGTACAGGGAAGGATCAAGGCACAGGGTGTAGATGCTTTGGGACAGGTCCGCTCCCATCAAAGATGCATTATTGATCGGTGGGGTCGATACCCTGGACCTAAGCCAACCCCAAGTCCTGTAGACAAATGCCTGAAAATCCCATTAAAAAGTGGGATAGAACCAAGGGGGAACAGGCCCCTGCAACAATTGAGAAAAGGGAACTACATGTTAAAAATACTGGAATTGGGTCAAAGCCTAATTAATCAGACTGATCCTGACCTAGGTCAGAAGTGCTGGATGTGCTTGTCTGCAACCCCTTCATTTTACAATGCAGTTCCAGTTGAGACAGATCTTTGGGAAAAGACCAGGGCCACAATAGTCCTTGAGAAAGGTGACAGATGGAGAACCAAAGCAGCAGAAGCCAAGTTGCAAGGTGACTTTTATAATGCACTCAAAAGGCTGGGGATGCGCCGCCTCCCCATTGTTGGCCCCATAGCCGTGGGTGTGGAAATCATAGGGTCACCCTCCTCTAGACTCCTTTCAGTCAGGCTTCAGGTCTGGCTACAGCACGGAAACTGCTTTGGTCGCGCTGATCGATGATCTCTGGCGGGCCAGGGATAGGGGCCACGCCTCTATCCTTGTGCTCCTTGACCTCTCAGCGGCCTTCGATACCATTGACCATGGTATCCTTCTGCGACGGTTGCGAGAGGTGGGAGTGGGAGGCTCTCCTCCTACCTCTCGGACAGGTCACAGTCGGTGTTGGTCGGAGGGCAGAGATCGACCCCAAGGGCCCTCAATTACGGGGTGCCGCAGGGTTCGGTCCTGTCCCCCCTTCCTATTTAACATCTACATGAAGCCTCTGGGTGACATCATACGCTGGCACGGGATTAAGTACCATCAATACGCAAACGATACGCAGTTGTATCTGTCTGCCCCGTGCCAACTCAGCGAAGCGGTAGAAGTGATGTGCCAGTGCCTGGAGGCTGTTAGGGTCTGGATGGGAGCAAACAAGTTGGCACTCAATCCAGACAAGACCGAGTGGCTTCTGATGTTCCCTCCCAAAGATTGGCCAATTATTCCATCTCTCAGGCTGGGGGGTGAAATTATACGCCCCTCAGAGAGGGTTCGCAATTTGGGAGTCCTCCTGGATCCCCAGCTGACTTTAGAACACCACCTGTCGGCTGTGACCAGGGGGACCTTTGCCCAGGTTCACCTGGTGCACCAATTGCGACCCTACCTGGATCGGGAGGCCCTTCAGACAGTCACTCACGCCCTTGTGACCTCAAGACTGGATTATTGTAATGCACTCTACATGGGGCTGCCCTTGAAGAGTGTTCGAAGACTCCAGTTAGTCCAGAACGCAGCCGCGCGAGCGATTGTGAGTGCACCCAGGTACCCCCAGGTCACACCTATCCTCCGCGAGCTGCACTGGCTACCCATTAGTCTCTGAATCCACTTCAAGGTGCTGGTCACTACCTATAAAGCCCTACATGGCATCGGACCTGGGTACCTGAGAGACCGCCTCCTGCCGATTACCTCCCTCAGACCGATTAGATCTCACAGGTTAGGTCTCCTCCGGATTCCATCTGCCAGCCAATGTCGGCTGGCGACCCCCTGGGGGAGAACCTTCTCTGTTGCATCTCCAGCCCTCTGGAATGATCTCCCTGTCGAGATCCGGACCCTTACTACCCTCCCGGCCTTCCGCAAAGCCACCAAGTCCTGGCTGCTCCAGCTGGCCGGGGGGCCTGTGAAATATCCAGCCCCACGAAAATTGTGAATGTTGTGGTTTTGTTTTTAAAGTGTTGTCTTTGTCTAGTTTTCCCCCTTTTCCTTGTCTATTGTGAGCCGCCCAGAGTCCTTCGGGAGTGGGCGGCATACAAGACAAATAAAATCAAATCAAAAATCAATCAAAAATCCTTGTGCGTCAAACATTATCAGGAACCTAGAATTCCTGTGGGGTCACTGTCAGAAGAACAATGTCCATCAGAAGTATACCTTGGCCCCAGAAAGACACTTGTGGACATAAAATTAACCCGCAGTATGTCTCCATCTGCCCACAATCTCTTCCAACAGAAGGTCACCTTCTCGCTTCCGCCCCCCCCTCCTGAAGGTCCCTGAAGCCTCCAGAGGCCTCGGAGGGGGGGGCGGGGGAGGCTGTTTTCTCCCTCCCCAGGCTCCGATAAAGCCTCTGGATCCTGGAGAGGTGTGAAAAAAGCATGCCAAAAATGTGGGGGAGCGCCTCTCATGCGCGCATGTGCACTGGGTGTGTGTCACACATTGCATTATGGATATGGCACAGCCGCGCATGAACCCCCTGCACTCCCCCCACCCTTATGGCACGTGAGCCAAAAAAGGTTCGCCATCACTGTTCTAGGCTAAACCTAGAATATATAATTCTATTGTTCATGTGAGAATATCATTTCTCTATATAGATGCCCTAATTTAGAACATAGAGATGATTTCATTTTGTACATTATTTTGGCTACTGTCAATGGAACAATGGTTTATAACAGTTAAAAGTTTTAACTTTTAAAACAACTTGAAATACCTACTGGATTGATTATTAATTAGTAGAATCTTTTTTACAATCATTTTACATAGAAATAGAAAAGAACCATTCATTCTAAAACAATAAAAACTATACCTTAGAATGGAGACTTTTTATTTTCATTTCTATCATATAAAAACATCAGCCTGTTCAACCCAGTTCAGACAGAGAAGATATGTTGCACAGCCAGTCTGCTAAAGAAATCCAAGAGAGCCATTTTTGCTCTTGCCCTTGCCCCTGCCCAATGGAATATTCTTCCCCCACTTCAGAGGTGGGATACGACTGGTCGCCCCGGTACAGGCATATCATGCTTGCTGGGAGCACCAGGTACCGTTCCGGTATGGTGCTCCAGAGGGCCCACCCGCTCTCCTTACCGCTATTTGAGCCGATGGGGGCTTACCCGTACGGAGCGCACGGTGCCTATGCGATGCTCCGCCGAGCAGCTGGAGTGTCGTGGGTGGTAAATATGCATGTGCATGCTGCACACATTCACGTGGTGGACGCCGGGCCCCGTTGCAGCGTACCAGTTGCAACGGGATCCAGAACCCACTACTGCCCCACTTTCATGGCTTTCTGAAAAGAAGTTAAAATATGGCTCTGCAGCCTCACATGGTCAGTCCAGAGGAGTGAGCAGCTATGGGACTGGCTGTGCCCTGAGAACCCTTCTTCTAACTTTGAATTAATTTTAACAAGGTTTTATCAGCCTTCTCTCTCTCTACATTTTTCAACTCAATATATTGTTTTTATATTTTAATACTTTGTTGTATACTGTCTAGACTCTCTACCTGAGAGAAATGGGCAGTTGAGGAATATGAAAAACAAATAAACACAATTGAGCTTTTAAAAAACTTAATAAGAGTACAATTTCTTCACTAGTAATTCCAAAAGAAGTACAATATATTTGATTTCTTTTTTTAAACAAGTGGTTTGAGTTGCTTTGCAAGTTTGTATCTGAAATGTGGGACTATGACATTTACATGAAGACCATTCCAAAGAAAAAGAACTATTCTAATATAAGAGTACTCAGACATACAAAAGATCCTTCCATCACAAAAGAAGTGCCATAATGGGACAGATCAGGATTGGGATGGGTGTGGAGAACAATTCACTTCTCATATGGTAGCATGGTAGGCTTTAGATAGCCAACTGAAAGGGCCAGAACTTTCAAACTGGAGTCCTTGATTCAAGCAAAAAATGCTGTTGTTTATCAGGAATGCTAACCAAGCAAATTTTCCAAGCACCAAGAAAGTTAGCAAAAGCAGATCTTCCAAAATCATTGTTTTATTTCTCAGTTTAATAGCTTTACGTACCCACAAATGAAATTGCATGTCTAAAGTCAATGAAGGGGCTTTTTTGACACTATGTCACAATGAGAAGTCATTTTTGGCTACATACATTTATCAAATGATAAGCAGAACACAAGATGCGATACTCACATCATTGGGAATGGTGAGTTCATGAGTACTGGCCGGGGGATTGGCATCCAAACCTGAGCATATGTAAGAGAAAATGGTCATTGCTTAAGGAGAAAGTATTGCACTTTTCATGGCATTTCACCAAAATAGCAGATCTTGTGAATTTCCAGACTGCACTAAAGCCAAAGGATAAGGAAGGTCAAAGGTTTCAATAAATAACAGATGAAAAATGGAGTTCTGAAAGCATTTGCTGTAATATTTCACTAGATGACAATTGAATAGATTCTGTGATACTGGGTTCTATGAATACTAATATCCTCACCTCATTTTTTTTGCCTTTTGGAATAAACAAGCTGGCCTATACTGAATTTTCAGTTTTCAGTGTTCAAAATGTCACTATTGGTTGATGAAATAAAAGATACAGCTGCTTAGAAATATTGGGGAGTACTTGTAGCTATTTAGGAGGCAAACTATGATGTAGTGCATACCCCAATGAATTAATATCCGCTATGCTGCTCATTGTGTATGGATGCCATTTGCAAGGGAGAGGAATACTATATTTTAAACCCAGTTCTGGTGAAATAATGGAGTTTTATAGCAAAATTACTTTGAATTATATAGCATGAATGACAGACATATTTTGCCAGTAGGGAAATGGAATTTCTTATGATCTTGAGAATTAATAGCAAGGATTATATATATATATATATATATATATATATATATATATATATATATATATATATATATATATATATTTGCAAAGTACAAAAACAAATTATTATAGGCAGTAAATCCGTAATAGCGTGAATGTTTTTACATGTTTAGATAACATATTTTTTGTACTGAAATTATAGAGATCCAAAGAGAAATGTGGACTTTAGCAAATAATTCCCACAGGAACATGTTGTAAAGTAAATGTTTCAGAATGGAAAGCAATGACCTAATAACTTGTTAATAGTTATATGCCCAAAACCTAAGTAATATTTATTTATAATATTTTTCCCATCTTTATTATTTTATAGCTAATAAAGTCACTCAGCCAAGTTTTCATGCCTATGGTGGGACTACAATTCACTGTCTAATATCTAATAAAAAGCGGTCAATCACGAAACCTAGGAATTCTTCTTTTTTAATAAGAGTCACAGAACGACAGTAGTTTGGCCAAGTATAAGAGTGAACACTATTCTTAAAAACTTTGTTATTACTCTGGATAAAAATTTGTGCAACCTGTTGGGCAACCTTTAATGGAACAGTATGTACAATATATAGCTTTCTGAAATCAATACAACTCCAAGAAAAGAATGAAAATACATGCTTAATCACCCAATTTTTTTTAAAAAAATCTGTATTTATGTAGTGACTTTCCAGTGCCTAAATTGCTTCTTGTTAGAACTTTGCATGCAATCTTAGCCATGTGAATAGATTGAGGATACAAATTTACATAAAATCTACATATGAATTAATCACAAGACTTCCAGGGTGTAGGTACATGCAGAAATTTTTTAAAAATTTAAATGAACAAGCTCTTTGTTATGAATAATTCATAATGTGCACAAATACAAATATGTGAAGAATCTTATAATGTGTACCTTATTAAAAATCAGAGGATGTGTAAGGTATATAGTCTATGCAATATTCTGTAGTTATGAAACTTTCCAGATCAGACAATGAAGAGTTGCTAGGGAAGACTTGATATAATTCCAACTTCATGATCTCCCCTGATATTGATATTAAATATTTATAAGCGTTGACAATGATAGTTTGCAGACTGCATCTCAGAAAAAGCACAGAAATTTGAAAGTACCGTATGTTCCATTAAGACTAATAAGATTTACTTCCATGGAACTGTTCTGGGATCAATCTGAATCTGTGTAATAGTGCCCAGTAACTGAATTTTCAGCATAATACACAGTACTAACCAAAAACCAAAAAGAAAGGGATGGGAAAGAAGCCATATTCTGCTTTCCACTACCTGGGAAGAAATAAGCAGGAATACGAGAGAAGAGATTCACTAAGCAATCATCCAAAAACCTGTTCAGACTGCTGAAACTTAGAAATGAAGCTTAGTAATGCTGAAGTCTGCACCCATCTACTTACAGATTTGATTTGTAAAAATTTTAACGAAGTCAATACAATATACAGCTGTATAGGATTGTAGCTGAAAGGATTAGGATTTTATGGAGTCTTGGGGCCTGTACAAGTGAGGATCTGAATTTATTTTAAATTTATTTATTGATAGCTGAATTTATTTTCAGAGATTCCTAGTTTCAGGAGAAATTATGTGAATTGTCAGATTGATAGAAAATGAGGAGTGGTATGCTGTGGTAAATGTGTTGTTATAATAGCACAATAATATTAATGTCTTTCATTTTTAAGACTTTTATATAATAGGGATATCTTACACAATGGTACATTAAAATATTTGTATGCAAAAGTTTTTTTATATGGATATTATTTTTACTTCGCTCATTATAGCATCTAATAGTATCTAGTAAATGTCTTTTATTCAGCTACAAAACATACAAAAATCATTCTATGAACCAAAGCCAGGATCTAAGTATGAGCACAATGGTTTTACTTGGATTTTTAATTTGTTATGGCTTCTGCTAAATCACCGTTTCTTTTAGAAAGTGTGCGTAGAGTGCAATGGAAAGTGAAATGATGCTGTTTACTCCAAACCAAAATTTGGGGATGAAAGAACAGTTTCAAAAGCTGAAGAGAGACATAAAGATGAAAAAACTAAAGTCTAAAGAGGAGCCATTTTTACAGTAATGTATCATTCTGCTGGAGAGTTATTCTGAAAAAGGGCTAGGTTGTCTTAATTGCTGGCATTTATTTATTGTAGTGTCATTACTATTATTGTGCTGTCTTGCCTCCTGAACATCAGTAAAACTATCCCATCAATATAATCAGAACAACTGCTTTATTTATCACTTTGCCAATGACAAAAAGAATTCTAAAACTGTATTTCCTGTATTTATTTTACCTGAGGATTGGCTCATCAGATTTTGAGCTTCTTCGGAGGAATGTAAGGGCAGCTTTTCTCCTGAAGAGCAAAGAAGAAATACATTTAATTTTTTTTTTTGCCTTCAAGGAGAGAAGCAATGTTACTTCATCTAGGAAGCTCAAAATATGATGAACAAAATGGCAGAAAAAGCAAATTTTAATTCAAATCTAATGCAATGCTATTAAAATATATGTTCAGTAACATGTAAATAATATCTGCCATCCTAGTTTTCTACAGTTTTCCCCTTTTCCTAACGTTTCTGAGTTTATCAAAAATGATTTTCAGAAATCTAGTTGAGCTAAAAGTCTGGCCTATTCTTAGTTTTCCAGTGGTAAAAGCACTGGTTCAAATGCTAAGCATTCATTAGTCACCTATATATCTTTGACTCCTAGTAATATAACTTATAATATCATAAACAATCAGGGACAAGTATGAGACATTAATCTTTGCCTCTCAGTGCTGAATGCATCCTTACCCCGACTGAAGGATTGTTATGACGTAGGTGTCTTACAGTAGATAATAGCAACACATAACAAATATATGACTTGACCTTGTCTCAACTGTAGTATCTGCCTCTTGTCCTCTCTTAATATTTCCACTGCAATTATATCTCCTATTTCTAACACACCAAGCTTAGAAAAAGAGAGAACTGCATAGGTAAAAAGAGAAGGAAATCTGTAAAGGGATTTTGGGTACGTACCAGGGAAAGCAGGGGTGGTCTGTCCAAGGGGAGTAAAGGGGGTTTGCTGCATAGCCAACTGGTGGAGCTTGGTCAACTGCTGAGGGGTAGGAGGGATATTAGAACTAAGAAGGTTATTGTTATAGAATACAAGTCACACTGAAAACCAAGAACAAAATTATAGTAGTAATGTTTTTAAGAAAGAAATCAGGAAGCCATGTGGAATCATGGCAACATACAGGTTTTATAGAAGGACTTGGCCTGGGAAATTATAATTGGTCAAATTTCTGGCAGATGTGCTCAATCAGGATCTGAAACACAGCAACCTAGTTTTGGTGTTGTGTCTTTCCAGATGAAATTGAACATATGTATGTGTTCGTCACAAAACATGAACCAAGTAGAAGAATATATGGATGTGAGATTATCATCTTCCAAGGAGGTTCTACTGCATAGAGACTATCAGTGTTTCTGGAGCTGTAACCTGGAATTGGTAGAAAGTTTCATAACTAGGAGGATGACCCAATGAAAATTCCAGTATGTGTTTTGGCCAAAATAGGTATGTATTTCAGATCCTGTTCATCCCTTCTTGTGCTTTTAGCATTAGACTTCTAATAACTGATTCACAAAGAGGAAGCCAATTCCAATATATTTTATGCCAAATTTATACTATTATTCAAACACCAAAATAACTTAAAACCAAATATGTTTTTAAAGCCATGCTGTATAACAGCCTGAGGTAGGAGGATGATAATTACATTCTGATGTCATTATAGAAACTCCCTACAGCATAGAATTTGCTGTGGGAAGCTTCACTAAAGCCATCTAGGTCAGCCATCTAAACTATGAGGTTCTGATCTTTTGAATTCAGAAGGGGAGGGGAACCAAACCAAACTCCTGTTCTTGCAGCATATCTGAGTGAAAGGATGCAGGGAAGTCTGACATTGGTGTTATAACAGTCAGATGAAGCATTAGAACCAGAACACCTGAGAGGCTGAAGAAGTCAGGAAAGTTACAAGAAGTTTGAAAAGTAGAGCTTTTATTAGTCAACCAAGAAGGCAAGCAAAACACGAGAAACATATGGCATCATAGAACCTATGTTGTCTTGAAATATCTTAACGGGGGGGGGGGGGTGTTAGAATCTAAAACAATTACATTTCTATATGAAGTACTCCAAAATAAAATGTTCTGTTCTTCAAAAATGTGGCATTCATTTCTCTCTATGCAACCTTCACTATTCCTAATCACAAATTGGATAGTCTTTAGGTTAGTGTACTGGAAGCACCATGGAATTTTGGAACAAGAAGTAAGGAAAAATAAACTAAGATTTACTCACTGCTTCTTAACCAGAGGGTTGTCTATATAATATTTCTGTCTTAATCAACAAATTATGGTTTTAATTTATAGTAAAGTGATGGAATATATAGAACTTCTTTGCTGGAAAATTAAACTATAGTTCACACATCATGCTAAGTCATAATACGGTTAGTTTACTTTAGTATGAAGTGTAAACAGAGACAGAAAGTAACACAGAGCTGCCCTTCTGATTTCAGTTATGATTGTGTACATTGGAGGGAATACACAATTATGACTAAACCCACTGTGGGTAGGATGGGAAGATTTGGCTTCACAAAAGTCACTATCTGATATAAGTAGGAATTTTAAAAGAAAACAAATCCATGGATGATTCAATAGTGCTTCTTTCTTATGAGTGGGTTGTTGCTGTTTTTTGCCAACAAAATATGTTCTTCATATCTTCTTTACAAGACTGTCAAATTTGACATCACCTAATGAATATGAATTTTATTCAGCCTTCTCCTCTCCTACAAGAAACTATATGTTCCACCAGGAAATTTGATAGGACCTGATGCAGAGGCATAGAAACACAGTCAGGAAGTTGTTGTTGGTCTAGCTGAATTTTTATTCATTATATTTGAGAAATTAGAACTGGTAAAGTACCAGATGACTGGAAAATAGCAGACATTGTCCATGTCTACTAAAATGGGCAAATGGAAAAATTCAGCAAACTACAGACTACTTAATCTGATTCTAATACAAGGGAAAATCCCAGAGCAGATGGTAAAGATCTTGAAACAATTTGCCACACTAATCTTACCTCATGTTTTGAACAAGAAGCTTCCATAATAGATTGTTAGCATGTTGCAGACACAATATACAGTATTTTGACTTTAACAAAGCATTAGATAATTATTCAATGACATGCTAATCTAATTAAACATGGACTGAATGGCATGACATTTCATAGCTGGCTCAAACTCAACCATGGCTTAAACTTAACCATGCAAGGGGTTGAATTGGTTACGCTAGTTAAACTTAACCATGACTTAAAATTGCCAACTTAGCTAAGCATGACAATTCATTGGTGACTCAAACTTCTTCAAAGAATGTTAATCAAAGGGTCCTCATCAAATTGGAGAGAGGTATCAAATGAAGTTCATAAGGATTAATTCTCTGTCCTCTATTTTTGCTAATGATTTCAAAGATATAGAAATGCGTATCTAATTTATAGATATAAAACTTGGATGGGATAGCTAATATCCTAGAATACGGAAATAAAATTCAAAAATCTTAATACATGGACAAAAGTATGATACATCTTGATACATCTGAAAGTAACAGAGAGAAATTTAACAGACAAGTGCAAATCTCTTCATTTAGGAAACAAAATCACATACACAGATATATGATGTGGGATACCTACTTGCAAAAAAGATCTTGGATTAGTAATTGATTGCAAACTGAATTCATTGCCAAGAGTGTGATGTGGCTGCAAAGAAGGCAAATGCAATTTTAGGTTGCATCAACAGATATTTAGTTTCCAAATCACAGGAAATAACTTACTCCATTCTATTTGATTATCTCCACTTCAAATACTAAGTTTACTTCTGGGCAACATACATTAAAGATTCAGAGAAGTTGAACAGACTCCAAAAAGGTCAATGAAGAGGGTCATGGGATTAAACACTAAGGCCTATGAAGAGAAATTGAAGCTAGACATTGCTTGGGCAGTGGGTTGGACTAGATGACCTATAAGACCCTTTCCAACTCTGTTAATCTGTATCTATCTTTAGAAAGGATACTTGATCACACGATGTTCTCTTGTGTTCCACAGAGCAATAGATTTCAATACAAGATGGCAGATCCTGATTGAACTTTAAAAAAATATTAACAGAAAGAGTATTTGATAATGGAACCAATTATCCAAGAAATTGATGGGCACCTCTTCATTGGACATTTTAAAGTGGAACCTAGGCAGTCTTCTGTCTTTGATATATTAATTTGAATTCCTAAATGATGAAGAGGCAGTTGGACTCAGTGGCTTAACTGACCTATTTTTTCTTCTTCTGTTCAGTTATGTTCAATTCTCAGACTACCTGCTCAAGTCCCTGAGGTTTTCTTGACAAAGTTTTTCAGAAGCGGTTTGCCTTTCCCTCTTTCCTAGGGCTGAGAGAAAATAATCAGCTCAAAATCAGCCAGTTGACTTCATGCCTAAGGTGGGACTAAAACTTACAGTTTCTAGTCAGATGCTTTAATCACTAAATCAAACCGGCTCTCAAGTCACCCTTTAAAACCAGAAAAGCCTTCTTCATCAGCCAAGCTAACCTACTGTGACTTTATTGCCATCAGAAGCAGTGGCTCCATGTGGATGGATTTAACAGAAGATAAAAAAATCAGATGGAAGAGAAAGAAAGAGAACATCTGTGTTTTATGCATTTTAAGAAGGTGAGATGTTGAATACTACATAGACCTGAGAAGTAGACAATTGTGATCTCTGGTTACTGCAAGTCAAATACCTATTTCACAATGTTCAGCTCAACCCCTGTAAATTTGGTATCACCAAGTAGAATTTTCTTCCACATATAGATTGCAATCAGAAATCGATTCTGACAATTGCTTCCAATTTACAACTCCTCCATTTTAACATTCATGTTTATAGATTCTTATGCACTACATTACACACTGTTCAGTATTATAAGGTAATCTAATTTTTAGGACCTGGGATCCAATGGAACATTTTTTAAACCTTGAAACTGTTGTTTATTCACCATATCATACTGTGTGCTGGACCTTCAGAAATTATAAGGGCAGGTTTATCATAATAATTCCTGATGAGAGGGGCTTGTCCTTTTAAATGCTCAAAACTTCAAACCCTTTCTACTTCTAAGATTTTATGGAGAAGTTATTTGGGTTTCTAAATTCCATCCAATTCCACAAAACCTAAATATGTTACAATAATTTAGTGATTCATCCATTATAAGAAAAAGCAGAAACTTATGGTTCCTCTCTGGACCCATATTGAACTGCTCATCTCCCAAAAGAAGTTTTAACAATGCATATTTTTTTCATTTCATTTATTTGTATCCCATCTTTATTATTTTTACAAATAACTCAACACAGCAAAAATATCCAACCCACCTTCCTCCTATTTTCCCCACAGTGCCAACTCTATGTGGTAGGTTGGGCTGAGAGAGAGTGACTGTCACTTAGCTGGTTTCCATCTCTAAGGCAGAACGTGTCTTAACTACCAGACCAAACTGGCTCTAGTGAGTATAGTATATTGCTAGTATATTGCTTAAACATCTCTTTGTATTTCAGTGACGTGCGGTGAAGCTTATGGTTGGTGAGGCAAAAAGAAAGAAAGCAGCTTTTGCCCGCCCCACAGCAGCTATGTCCGAAATAGAGGCGTCCCGTGCCCTGCAGCTATGTCCGACTCAGCTGTGGGGTGCGGGGCACCTCTATGTCAGACAGAAGCGGTGGGGCGCTTTCTTTCAGCTTTTGCCTGCCCCGCAGGGCAAACACTTCCACCTTGCAGGTGCCAGAGCCACAGGCCACCAGGAGTAAGTCCCTCCCGCAGCAGAAGAGCGCTGGTTCCTGCCCAGGTTGGAGTGAGAGCCGCGGAGATGAAAGGCGAAGAGGGGTGGGTGGGTGGTGTTCCAAGAGTTCCCCTCCCCTTTTTGCACTCCGCAAGCCAGGCCCGCAGTGGCAAGAGGCTCAGCTCCGCTTCTATTGCCCCCCCTCTGCTCCAGAGAAGCTGGCCGTGGGCGAGTCTCCACAGCCACGGTTCCATCTCCAAGCAGCCCCGGGAGGAAACGGGCCAGCCCCACTTCCCTCCCCGGACTTTCTGGGAGCAGAGGACCCGCATTCCTCTCCCCCTTCCAAGCCCCGAGTGGCCAGCCTCGGCTCCCGCCACTTTCTCCCAGAGCTGGCAGGTCCGCCGAGGAGGAGCCCGGACAAGGCTGGAGCGAGAGCCGAAGAGGTGAAAGGTGAAGAGGGGTGGGGTGGGTGTTCCAAGAAGCCCCCTCCCCTTTATGCGTTCCACAGCCAGGCCCACAGCGGCAAGAGGCTCAGCTCCACTTCTATCGGCTCCCCCCTCCGCTCCAGAAAAGCCAGCCATGGGTGAGTTTCCGCAGCCCTGGTTCCGTCTCCAAGCAGCCCCGGGAGGAAACGGGCCAGCCCTGCTTCCCTCCCCGGACTTTCCAGGAGCGGAGGACCCGCATTCCATTCCTCCTTCCAAGCCCCGAGTGGCCAGTCTTGGCTCCCGCCGCTTTCTTCCAGAGCTCTGGCAGGCCCACCGAGGAGGAGCCCGGATGAGGCTGGAGCAAGAGCTGCGAAGGGGGGAGCGATAGAAGCGGAGTTGAGCCTCTTGCCACTGCGGGCCTGGTTGCAGAGTGCAAAAGGGGGGGCTCTTGGAACACCCACCCCACCCCTCTTCACCTTTCGCCTCCGCGGCTCTCGCTCCAGCCTTATCCGGGCTCCTCCTTGGCGGGCCTGCTGGAGCTCTGGGAGAAAGCGGTGGGAGCCGAGGCTGGCCACTCGGGGCTTGGAAGGGGGAGCGTAATGTGGGTTCTCCACTCCCGGAAAGTCCGGGGAGGGAAGTGGGGCTGGCCCGTTTCCTCCCGGGGCTGTTTGGAGAACTCCGGCATGCCTGCCAAGGAGGAGCTCGGAAAAATAAAAAAGTGCCAGCCTGCGCGCCAGTACAGGCGGGTAAAACACACACACACACACACATACACAAATTACTTACAATAAAACAAATTACAATTACTTACAAATAATTTTGAATTCCTCCCCCTGCCCCCTCCCTCGGACCCACATATCTTTTCCAGATGTGTCAGAGGATCATTTCAACTCTCCTCTTGTCCACCATGATGAAAATGTAAAAAGAAAAAGGCAACTTAGGCAAGAGTTGCTGCTCCCAGACCAGGAGGCAGAGAACCATGTGCCTCCTTTGCATAAGGAATTTTTCGCCTTTTAACCCTTGCTTAACTCTGAGCAAGGGTTAAAAGGCGAAAAATTCCTTATGCAAAGGAGGCACGTAGTTCTCTCGCCTCCCCCTGCAGTTTGTACTAAACAGAGTCATCCACTGTAACTTTGGCAGCAACTACCTTAGCCTTTTTCCTTTTAATTTTTCTTTTCTTTTCCTCATGACACTGGTGAGGCCCTGCCTCCCCTGCCTCCCCGGACTGCACATCCCTGTTGTATTTACACATGCTTCGGTTAGTCAGATGCACTGAACTCAATTTGGTCGATTCAGAAAGATTTCACGGATGCCAAACTAAAATAGGCTTTACTGAAATGGAGTGAATTCAGAACTGAAATATACTGAGTTCAGAATACATTCAGAGGCTCTATTATGGAACACCAGCTTTATTTTACATGAATAGACCACAATATAAAACTCAATGAACTAATCAGAACACAATAGCTCTACTTCAAACCAATCAAACCAGTCAATGTCTCTTTCGTGAATGATACTTCTCTCAGTAAATTTTTATATAAGGAAAATGAGGAAATAAATAAATAATTATTCATTTTCCCAAATAATTATTCATTTAAAATAAATTGTTTCAGATTTCTGGTTTTATTGATTTATTCATCATATTTATTTAGCTTTCCATTTCACAATCAAATGACTGGGCAGTGTGCAACAAAGTTAGAAAAGCTTTAGCTACTTGAAAGATTTGTATCAGTGTAAACGTTGCTGGTTTGTGAAGTATGGGCTGCTAATTCAATTCAAATCCCACCTGTCTGCTCCAGGCTTGCCCCACCCACCCACTTCCTTTGCCGGAGCGGAGGATTCAGCGGTTGAGAGAAGCCCATGTGGCATGCACTCCCTTTTCTTTGACAGCTCCTTGGTTTACAATTTTGGGGGGGGGAGAAATCCATGCATTAGAGAGGAAGGAAAAACACATGGATTTCTCCCCCCACCAATTTGAAATCAGGCAACTGTCAAAGAGAAGGGAGCGCGTGCCGAATGGGCTTCTTCCAACAGCCGAAGAAGGAACAGTAGGGGAGGACTCAGCTGTTGGAAGAAGCCCACGCAGCACGCACTCCCTTTCCAGTCATCGCTGCCCATTGGCCTGATTCCCCAATGTAATTCATGAACCTGCTTGCCCTTATGAAAATGCGGGGGTGGTGTTTTCAGGCTTTCAATGCTTACGGCTGTAGGTAGGAAGGCGGGAGCGTCTCAGGAATGAAGTCTTCGGTGCCAAGTGCTGAGTCCCCCTTCTGCCTCCATGAAAATCACCCCCAACCCACTAACTCCAGTTAAATGTGCATAGAGTGATAGGGTTAGTTTTAAATGGACAGTGTGGCTTCTTTGCTAGCCTCCCAGTTGGCAAAACAGAATTTTTCACCAACTGGAAGGGATGTGTGTGTGAGAATGAGGAGGGAAGAAAGAGAAAGAAAGAGAAAGAGGAAGAAGGATAAAGAGAGAAAGAAAGAAAGTGGGAAAGAGAGACACAAGAAAGAAAAAAGGAAGAAGGAAGGAAGGGTGGAAAGAAAGACAGAGGAAGAAACACAAGTAAGAAAGGAAGAAAGAGAGAGAGAGAGAGAGACCTTACGATCACAATTGAGCCCAACATTTTGGTTGCTAAGCAAGAGCGTTGATAAGTGAGTTTTACCATATTTTCCAAGTTGGCCATACCCACCCGGTCACACAACTGCCAAGCCACTCCCACCTGGTCACATGACCACTGAGCCACTCCCACAAAACAGGCCACACTTACAGAATAGGTTCTAAAAAAATTTGAAACCCACCACTGGATCTCCTGCTTGAGCAGGGGGTGGACTAGAAAACCAACAAGGTCCCTTCCAGCTCTGTTCTGATGAAATCTCAGTTAAGAATCCTGGAATTCTGCACATTTTTTAAAAGAACCAGAAACTGGGTTGTACTGAAATACTGCAGGGGTTAAGATAACAGAATTTCAATGAATTGCATATTCTAAAATTTGAATTGGATAATTGTGTTTATAAAAAAAGTCAAGCCCCCTTTCAAGCTGTCCAATACCGACGTTTTGTATTTATGCATAAACAGTTAAATCAGACAACAAAAAGCTCTAAATCTGCAGAAAGAGAATTGTGCTGTTTTCACTGATTACAATCTAAACTGAAACATACGATCAATGAAATCTTACTCTAGCAGTTGAAGTTTTTCTAAACTGATGAGATTTCTTGCATTTAGAAAGTGTTCTGTGTTGCTCTCTCTGGTTAAGGATGTGCTTTGTAAGATGTGATAACATTTCTTATTTGAGAAATAATGCCATTGATTTCCATGGGCTGATCTGCTCTTTACTATTCCACTCCAGTTCATTGCTCTCATTTGGTTTGGGACTGAACCAGCTGAGGACAAATTATTAAAATGTAATTATTTTTTTTCCTATAGCTATGTGTTTTCTTTTTCATCTGCTGCCACAAACACGCTTGGACCACGGTATTTTCTCATTTTTATAATATGCATGAACTTGTGGGATTTTATTAAACTAGAGGAGAGAGAGACTGGATTACCTGCCTCCTTTGTAAATAATGATCAGTAGGCTCTTTTTCTGAAGAAGAGGGACCTTGAGTCATAGCTGCTTGACATATAGCAGTCAAACTCATGGGCCGCGGGCCAGATGTGTCACTCACTGGCCATGCCCACCCCCAGTTTAGCAGAGTGGGTAAAAGTCACAATATGTCACATGACAACGTGACATCACAAGTTTGATACCCGGGACATATAGTATATTGATTGCTTATGTGATTAACTTTGAGGTTTTAATCTCATATCATTCAGTGTTCTGTATCACCCTGAAGCCCTTGTGCAAAGTTCTTCATTATGGGCAACTATACTACTGTGTAACACCAGCAGAGAGATATAAGGATAACTAACACTTTAAAGGAAAATATTTGTAACTCATGGTTGAAATGAGGGGTCCTTGATGCTCTCTGAAACTTAGCTGTTTTCTTGCAGGTGTTTCATTACCCAAACTAGGTAACCTCATCAGTGCTAGTGTGTAATCAGCACTGATAATGTTACCTACAATAGTTTGGATAATGAAATGTTTGCAAGAAAACAACCAAGCTCAGAGAGCACCAAGGAGTCCTCAACTAGCACTTTCATTTCCATATCAATTTCCCATCTCTGCATGTTGAAAGTCCCTGCATGAGAAGTAGGATTAAGTTTGTTTGAACATGTTTCCATATTTCTTCCATATTTTTATGTATTGTATATTTATCCTATTATGTTCATTATTATAGGCAGTTGATCAGACAGACATTTTCTAAGCAATTGTTATTTATAACTACATTTTATTACATTTCTCCTAAGACATATTTCTGATCAGAGAACAGTAATTAATTTCACATTCTCAATATTTAGGCTATACATTTTCTCTCATCCATAAATACATAAGCAAGCAAGCAAACATAAAGCCTAAACATTGAAAATATATAAAAATGAAGCTTCAATTTTTTTTCTCCCTGTATAAAATTCAGTGTGAGCATCCTTTGGCAGCATAGAAATAAAACTCACTCGTAATCTTCATTTTGCAGCTGAAAGAGATAACGGAACTAAACTCATTTAGGAAAAGCAATTTCGCAAATGTTTCAGTTGTTATATGTTTTGTTTTGTTTTGTTTTAAGAAAGGAAGGAACATAAAGTAAGCCCTATGGTGGCACAGTGATTAGAATGCAGTATTGCAGGCTAACTCTGCTCACATTGCCAGGAGTTTGATTCCTTCAATCCTGGCCAGCTTAAGGATGACTCATCCTTCCATCCTGAGGTCAGTAAAATGAGGACCTAGATTGTTGGGGGCAATATGCTGACTCTGTAAATGGCTTAGAGAGTGCTGTAAAGCACTGTAAAGCAGTATATAAGTCTTATCGCTATTGCTATTAAGAAAAATGTTTTTGTTAAAGATGTAAAGCAAATAATGGTGCCCAATTCTGGTCTGGAATGATAACTAGAGAACAATAACCAACTGTTTTCCCCTCCCCAAAATTCTAAAAATAAACGATTCAGCATCAGCAGAAATTTACTCTCCTTTTTCATTATAACTAAGGAAATATAGTGTGTCTTGAGTTCTTGGCAAAAGGTTGAATATAAATTAAATAAATTAGCAATGACTGAGGAAAATAGCAAGGATTCTGGGTATAACCACATCATAAAGTAAGAAGACGCATAAACTCAGGTTGTTTATGTTACATCAGCGTTATGGCAGAAAAAATAAAAGGAAAGGCTCTTTAATGACTAATATCAGGGACCAAAAAAGTTAGCAAAGGGATAGCACAGAATTTTTTTTTGATAATTTAACAACAGGCCAAGTCCTCAATAGAAATATGATTGGGTCCTAATTATTACCAATACTACACATGGCCAATTATTTTGAAAAAAGCATATTAATATTAAATATTAATATTAATATTACTCATTTGACAAAGCATGCAGGTAACATAAAATACATTTACGAATAATAAAGAGAAACTCACATCTGGATGTGGAATTGCATATTGTCCTTGAATTGTATAGGCCTGAAAAAAAAAAGCAGTATAAGACACTGACACAGTGACCAGTTGCTATAGGCTTCACTTCATGCTAGACATGTAACACTAACCAACATGTTAGGATCTTCCATAGTCTGCAATATTTGGGTCTATCTATCAAATCAGGGACATTGTTATAACACCATATTATAAAGTGGGCGTAGGCCTATAGTATATAATAAACTGGAATTTAACTGAACCCTTTAAAATATATCTACCCAATGAAGCACTTTCTAATGCTGGCAGTAATTAACTTCCTAAGCTTTTGCCTCTGGTCTACTTGGGCACATAGGAAAGTGAAACTCATGGAGGACTTACCAACCAACAGTGGAGCCAGAAACTTCACTGTGACCAGATAGTGCTTCCAAATGCCAATTACACAGCCACCCTCCCCTCTTTATTGGGTAGCCTGAGGTTTATCCCCCTCCCCCCTTTCATGCAGTCCTTTCAGTTAATTTTCCAGAGCCAGTTTTGGAGGGAGAAAATGTTTGAATAATTTCTCTAAATAGATTAAAGAGTTTCCATCAAGAGTGGTCCTTGTATGAGTGAAAAGGAGTAAGTAGTTATAACCTTACCAGTCCTCTCAGTTACAATCTGTGAAATGACCTCACCTAAGTACCTGGCAGCTTAATAGAGATCTTGGGCTGGTACCTGGGAAATGGCTCAACATAACTCTTGCATAGCAAGGGGAGCTGAGTTACTGGGCATTCTTTTTTCAAAAACATGTTTGTTCCCATACAGGCCAAGTTGAAACTTTTGCAAACCAGGCTCACAAGAATATCTACTTTCTTTTCATGCAATTAAGTATTGACCTTAATTTCCCTCTTAATTCAACTTTAACTTGTTTTACAACTCCATTGAGGAAGAGGGAGAGGGTCTTTGGCACAGACTCTGCCATATTTATGCCATATTCAGATGTAAACAAAAGTCCTTTCTGAAACACCGTGTCCCCAATCCAATTCTCCACTCTAACTTCTACCCAGAATAAATATTTGTCTCAATTAAGCTTTGGACTGCTTATAGAAATAGTTGTTGGGTGGCATTTGTCTTAGTCAAAGGACAGGAACAGATCAGTATTTCCTTCTGGATTTTGCAGCTAAAAATAACAATTTTGATCAACCTTGCAATAAGGACTTCAGGGAAAGACCATCAGAGCTAGTTAAGGGGGACTGCACACTTGTTTTGTGTGCACATCTTCCATTCTTTCTAAGAGAGCTGCTTGACTGGATTCAATTGTGCAAGCCTTGGGCAACCATCATTTCATACATTGCAAAATTGCAGTGACTGGCAATAGGCATTCAGTTGTGAGTGTAAACAATGATTGCTTTGTAATGCCCATCCATTGCAACATTGTTGTTGGTAAGCCTGGCAAACAGTAAGATCTGACATCTGACAAGATATATTGTGGACAAGAACTCCCTCTCCATATTTAGATATTATTATAGTTGGCCATGCATTTAGCCAAATATTTAGACTGAATTTGGCAAATCCTTCCCAATGATGTGGGATAAGCAGTTGTTTGATGGTATTAAAGATATTATTACAGAATGTGTCAAGTGTTCTAAGTAATGCCCTTTGCAATTGAATGATTTTGTCAATGCCAATAATGCCCAAGTGATTCTCAGGTTGGTTATTATATAACATTATATGGCTGACCACCAGACAGAATTTTACCCCAGATTGGCAACCAAACTTATAATATTATATAATTTCATATAATTATATGATTTTATATATGTTATGACAGATATGTCAGTGATCATCTAGAATGCTACATTTGATGGGTCCTAGATAGCAGGCCTTTTCTGCTGTGGCACCCGTATTGTAGCATCTTCTCGCCCCAGATATAAGGTTGGCATCATTACTCCTAAGCTTCCAAAGATCCCTCAAGGCCTGTATATTCTCTTCAGTTCTGCTCTTTAGTATAATCCCTTTCCCAATTTTAAGCAAACAACAATGCTGTGGCATCAGTTAGATTGCAAATACTGGTACCATATTTTAAGCTCCATTGTTGAATGGTGACATTGAACAGAATAGAATAACAGAGTTGGAAGGGATGTTACAGCTTTTCTAGTCTAAACATACACCATTCCAGAAAAGTGGCTGTTCAGTCTCTTCTTAAAAGTTTCTAGTGATGGAGCATCCACAACTTCTGAAGGCAAGCTGTTCCACTGGTTATTTGTTTTCACTGTCAAGAAATTTCTCCTTAGTTGAAAGTTGCTTCTCTCTTTAATTAGTTTCTATTCATTGTATCTTGTCTTGCCTTCCTGTGCTTTGGAAAATAGGTTGACCCCCTCTTCTTTGCAGTAGCCCCTGAAATCTTGGAACATTGCTATCATATTATCCCTTGTCCCTCTTTTCAGTAGACTAGACATACTCAATTCCTGCAAATGTTCTTCATGTTTAATCTCCAGCCCGCTAATCATCTTTGTTGCTGTTTTCTGCATTCTTTCCCCAGTTTCAACATCTTTTTTATAATATGATGACCAAAACTGGAAGCAGTATTCTACATGTGGTCTTCCTAAGGCTTCATAAAATGGTACTAATATTTCATGAGATCTTGATTCGATCCCTCTGTTAATGCAACCTAGCATTGGCTTTTTTTGGCTGCTGCCACACACTGCTGGCTCATATTTAACAATAGTAATAGCACTTAGACTTATATACCACTTCATAGTGCTTTATAGACCTCTCTAAGTGTTTTACATAGTCTGCAAATTTCCCCCACCTGGGTCCTCATTTTAATGATCTACCAAAGGATGGATGGCTGAGTCAACCTTGAGCCAGCCAGGATCAAAGTGCTGGCAATCATCAGAGTTTGCTTGCAATACTGCATGTTCATCACTGTGCCACCACACCTCTTTTAAGTGATTGACCACTAAGACTTCAAAATCCCTCTCACAGTTACTGCTATTGAGCCAAGTTTCACCTAATATGTAACTGTACATTTGGTTTTCCTTGCTTGAGTGAAAACCTTACTTTTCTATATATTGAATTTCAATTTTTTAGATAGGGTCCAGTGCTCAAGATCTTGAGCCTATCTTTTGGGGTGTTCACTATTCCTGCTAGTTTAGTGTCATCTGCAAACTTGATGCGTCTCCCTTCTATTCCCGCTTCTAAATTGTTTATGAAGATATTAAAGAGCAATGGGCTTAAAAAGGAACCTTGGGATACCATACTGCTTACTTCCCTCCATGTAGATATCTTCTCAGATAATGATGTAGGCCATACTTTTTCTTTATCAGCTCTTTTCTAATCTTCTGGTAGTTCCCCAGTGCTACCAAAACTTTGAAATATATGGTTCAATGGTTCCAAAATCACATCTGCCAGTTTCTTCAAAACTCTGGAATGTAATCCATTAGGTCCCGGTGACCCAGTAGACTTGAGACCCAGGATGTGACTTCTTTATTATTTACATCCAACCATGTATTATTCTCTTTACCTCTTTTAGATCTTCTTCTATAATTACTAATTCTGTTTAATAATATTATATAATAGTTTTAACTAATGATTGTCATTCATTTACCATTTTTACTGATTTGTTTTACACCTTTCAGATTAATTTTGTGAGATGGGCAGCCCCATAAATTTGATTAATAACATAAATACATACTTTATAATTATAAAATATAATTACATAATATATAATATAATTATCATCTGGAGCAACACTTAAACACAATCAGCATTGACAAAATCATTTCATTGTTATTATTTCATCAAGGAATAACACAATGCAGAGAACAACGAACAAAAAATCACTTATTTTCTTGTTGCTCTTTGGAAATTTGAATCTCATTGAGGATCCTATGCCTTTTCCAAGTAACTTCCTAATGTGCCCAGTGAGGTAGTTTGTTAATCCATATTTGATATAGACAAATTATTCAGCTATTGTAAAGATGTGTTTAATCTGTTATATTGTCTATTGTGCCAATAACTATAGGGTTGAGTGTTTTCCTGAAGTATCTTTTTCAATAGTTAGATTATTATTTTCTCATTATTATTACCTCTTCACAAAAAGGCTATAATGGCAATCAATGTATAGGTATGAATACTTCCATTGTAAAGAATGAGGACGTCTGGCAGAAAAACATTTTATTTCCCAAGAGTTTATGGCTGAACTAAATAGAATTTCCAGTACCTAATTTTGTATTTTCCTTATTTAGGATTTCCCAGCTCTAAAAAGATCTACAGTCAAATATTCTGTTTCTGAAACTCAAAGACAAGTATTTGATAAACAACAACAAGTACAACATAATAATAATACTGTAATCTATGACCTCATAAAAAAGAACCTGCTGTGAGATTTCTTATTGCAAGATGCTTAGATTGGCTTAGATTGCAGCTGTGGTCCAATTTGTAGGGCTAGATTCTACCCAAGTCTAAGATCTTAAACATATTGCCCAGTAAATAACAATATGCCTTCTATTGTTTGGTTGATAAAAATGTGGTACTGTACTAGCACATTTCCTTTAAGCTTGTTTTACACACTTCTGATCCTTTTTGTGAAAAAGAGAGAATCACTGATGTATGTAAGGTAATAGAATACAGTAAAAAACACAACCACAGTCACAAAACCCCTAAGCTTCTAATTCTTATTAATTCTTTCCATTGAGGAACAGACATTTTTCTCTTTTAGCTTCTTCTCTTTTGGGGATTTATAAATAAAAAGTTGGCAGACTATAAAACAACTTTCTCTTTATTGAAAAATTGAAATAAAGAACCCATTATAAGCAACAGTAAATGTGCTAAAGGAAATCATTTTTCATAAGTGATTTAAATACAGTTCCATTTAAATAGGCTAGAAAGATGAACAATCACACATAAAGGGAGAGTAAGAACAGCAAAGGAAAATGAATGAAAAATTTCGTTGAATTTCAAAATCAAACCAACTAGGTTCCTTAACTTAAGGTTCAATACTGTAACTGCAGCAAAGTGATTAGTGCTTGGGATGAGATGGAGGGATTTTCTTTCAATGCACTTGTTAGTTTTTTCATTTCACTTTTGTTTTAATACTTATATTTTATCAGTTCCCTGTTAGAAGACACTGACATCAATTAAATAGGAAAAAGAATTCAGCCATATAATATAGAAAAATGTTTCACCTTGCAATTAAGCAAAGTAATTCTCCATTTCCATTTCAACATATTCAACCTTTGGGTTATATAAGATAGGGCTATTTATTTATAAATAAAGTAAATTTAGATAAAAGAAGCAAGTATCTTTCACACGGGTTATGACATATGGATGAAGATTTGCACTTTTATTTTTGTGTTACTGTATTTTTTATTAGAAGAATGATTCATTTTTGGCATCTTTTCCATCCAGCACCAAAGCATATATACTGGCTACTTGTAAAGTGAGTGGAGGTCTCATTTTCTCTTCCAATGCAGACAGTCAAATGTTTTTTTCCCCTCAAACCCTGAAATAATTTGCTACCTGAAGGAAAATGACCTATCAATTGGTTGACTTCTGTGTTTGAGCCTATAATAATCAATTCTGATGACTGTTAGAATGGCTCAGTATGTCAGTTGTTTTGTGAAACCCTAGCTATGGCATTTCTCTATTAGATGTGTGAAACTAATTCCAAAGAGTGTTGGCCTAGATCAGTGGTTCCCAAACTTGGCAACTTTAAGACTTGTGGACTTTAACTCCCAGAATTCTCCAGCCAGCTCTGCTCGGTATGTCAGTTGTTTTGTGAAACCCTAGCTATGCCATTTCTCTATTAGATGTGTGAAACTAATTCCAAAGAGTGTTGGCCTAGATCAGTGGTTCCCAAACTTGGCAACTTTAAGACTTGTGGACCAGCAGAGCTGGCTGGAGAATTCTGGGAGTTGAAGTTTAATCACTGGCCTAGATTAAAGAGTAATAATTGTCCTTCCTGCAAGATATATCTTGCTGGCTGCTGAATTGGATTTGGCTCATGCTGTGTTTTCATAGCTTGTTGGATTCTGACTTTAAGATTAAGATCCAACAAATACCAATGTATGAAAATGTCATATGAATCTCTTATATTTAAATGGTAGCAGTTTTGTTATTACTCCATTGTATATTGAATATTTATTACTGCCTTGCTGCTGTTGCAGGAGGAAGGAAAGTTGATGTTTCTGCACTTCCTCCTTTGCTTTAGTCAACTAAATGAGCCCATAACATAAAGTATTAAGTGATGGAGATCCCTAATTGTTTCCTTCTCTTGAGGCACTTCTACTTAAGGGACTTATACTTCATTTATTATAACAGTTCCTTCTGTTTTACTCTCCCTTTTGAGAAGCAAAAGCTGGACCCAAAGCTCTTTCATCAGATTCAGAGTTAAGAGAAAAGGCTACCCTGGACAAATATTTCCAATTACAGTTGGTTGGGCCATTATAGCATTTTTGTTCTTCAAAATTGAACTTTAATTATTTCTTTTTAGTATATAATTGTAACAGAGGGACTGCCAAGGTATTAAATTTTTAAGTAAGCTAGGAATGGTCAATTACTGAGGAAAAGAATATGATTTAGATTGAGAAAAAAAT
Source organism: Thamnophis elegans (assembly GCF_009769535.1). Taxonomy (NCBI): domain Eukaryota; kingdom Metazoa; phylum Chordata; class Lepidosauria; order Squamata; family Natricidae; genus Thamnophis; species Thamnophis elegans. The sequence goes on from NC_045543.1 coordinate 34,226,429, forward strand.
GAGAGTGTGTGTGTTGTCAAATAATTTACTATTTAACAATCTGGCTCACCCAAGTCTCTGTCAGTTGCAAAGGAAAATAGATAGGTACAATTTTGGTGAGATGGACCTCTTCTTCCATATTGCTACCAAATCCAACTTGCCCCACACCATCATTAAAGCAGCATTTCAGAGAAGAAAATCCCAATATTATGTGTTCCTTGCTCAATGCAGCCAGAGGCTCTGTTGTATGTTAGCTGTGGATGTATTTCAGATTGTATGTCTGTTAGTGATTCAACCATATTATTCACTTTGTTTTAAAATATTATATTTCCTGTTTTCAAGCACTAATCTTATTTGGCCACTTGAACCATCAGAACATTTTATTTAATTAAATGAGAATGTACAATTATTTGTTATGTGGAAAATCAAGATTCATCCAGATAAATGTTATTGTTTAAATTAGCTAACAATCAAGACAGGGTGATGCAAGTATTTCAAATAGACCCTAGTGCACTTGGGATGTTTTTCTGAAGTTAACACAAAAGTTAAGCAGTGAAAAAAAAAGATGTATAATTTACAGTGATAAATTTTAGAAGAAATGCTAATAACAGGAGACGTTAACTACCTGGACATGTGTTGTAAAACCATTTCAGGCAAAACTTCAGTTTCCAAAATTCCTCTATGGTCTTTCTGACTGCTTCATTGTCAAGAAAATTGAAGAAGAAACAAGAGAACTGATGATCCTAATGAACAGGGAACAGTGTTGAAGTAGGGAATAGCCATTGAAGGTGCAAAACAAGGAGAACCTTAGATAGAATGTTGATATAATCTTGCAGTTCAAGTGTTCCAGAAATAGATTGAAGCATAATCATAAATGTACACTACAAAGTTAATTTCAACAAGCTGAGAGAAATAGATTAACTAAATCTGATTGCGTTGACAGAAATCCTTAGGTCAAAGGAAATAAAGGAGGACTGGCACTGGAAATACAATAACACATCATTCCATTGAGGGGAAAAATGGGTTTAGAAAACTGTTGTGGGTGCATTGGATAATTTTGACTAAGCTAAATGTTGAAGATAAAATCTGGGATAAAACAAAAAGGGTGTTGTAATTTCCAAGAAGTATCAGCAAGTAGTTAATATTTGCAGAAAGAAATCAAGTTTAAATTGCAACTCAGTGCAAGGCTGACTCAATGTAATTCTGTTGTGTTAAAATAGAAATATGGAGGACAGGCACATCGTTAGAGAACTGGAGGAAGGAAAAAGGAGGACCTGAGGAATTACAGGTTAGACATCTTGATACTGAAAATTCTGGAATAGATTATTAAGCATTTTGTGAGCATTTAGGAAAGAATGAAGTGCTTGGAAGGCTAGCAGATACCTATCAAATATTATGAGGTTCAAAAACCTGATTTCTTTTTTACTGACCATTTAGTTGATCATGGGGATATGCTGCATGTAATGTATCTTGACTTCAGCAAACATTTAACAAAGTCTCCCATGAAATTGTAGAAGAGAAGATGGCAAAATGAGGGCTAGACTATGTTGCCATTAATAGATTACAGAACTGGTTGGATAATTGTACTCAACAACTGTATATTTGTGATTTCCCATCAATTTGAAAATTAATGTCAAATGGTAATGGTAAACTGCAGGACTCAATTCTGTTCAATGTACTTGAGATCCAGTTTGGTCTATTGGTGAAGGCACCAATCTAGAAAGCAGGAGACCATGAGTTCAGGTTCCACCTTATCCATGAAAGCCAGCTGGGTGACCTTGGGACAGTCTCTATGTCTCTGCTCACCTCACCTCAAATGATAGTTGGGGGCAAAATAGGGAGAGGAAGATGTGTTGGATATATTCAACGCCTTGAGTTGTTTGTAAAAAAATAAAAGCTGGATACAAACAAATTAATAAATATTTATAAATGACATGGATGACAAGTTACAAAATGATACAAATATAGAAGGGCTACCTTAGGATTAGGGTCAAAGATCTTTGACAGGCAGGAAGAGTGAGGAGAAACCAGTAAAATGAATTTCAACAAGGATAAATGCAAATTGAAGGCACAAGTATAGGATAAAGGAACTATATTGGATAGCAGTATGACTAAAAGAAACTGATTGTGTTGGCACATGACATAAAACAATGTGATGCCAAAATTGTCAATACAGTCCTTGACTGCATCAGCAGAAGTAGCATCTAAATCAAGAGAAATCATTGTTCCTCTCTATTCTCTGATAATTACATAGCATCTAGAATACTGCATCCAGTTCAGGTCACTTCATTTCAGAAAAGAAATGGGCAAACCTGAGCATATGTTGAGGAGAACAACAGAGGTAACTGAGGACCTGGAAGTAAGGAACAGTTGGAGGCACTGGTATGTTGAGCTTGCAGAAGAGAAAACTGCAGGAAGACATGATATTGAAAGGGTTGACATTTTTTGGGGAAGAGAGGGCAGATTCAGAAATAATAGATTGAAATGGCAAGATTGGACAGTAGGAAGAATTTTCTAATCTTCAACAATGAAAGTGACTGATTTGTTAGATGATGGTCTTACTTTACTGGAGATCTTTGAACAGAAGCTGCATAACCATCAATTTAGTGGTGGATTCCTGAATTGGAGGTTTGGACTTCAGTAAATGACTTCCAAGATCTCTTCCAAATCTTATGTTCTCTGATTCCATGAAGATGAGCTTCATGAGCACTGAGAAGTAAATAAATTATGTAATACTGAATGTAAAAATAAACATAAGCTTAAATTTTTTTAGGACAAGATAAACAGGAATTACTTTCCTTCTATTTGCTAGCATCTCACTAAAATACTGTGTAAAGGCCATAGTGTAAATAGATAAACATGTGACATGATTTGATGGATATTTTGCCCCAATTCTTTTCTTAGAAAAAAGTTGACAGAACAACCATTTGCTATGTATTGGGATCTCTGAATTCAATCTGAATGTTATTTTAGAAAATATTCTTGCCTTTCTGTGAGGTCAGCCAACTCCCAACTATATTTATGAGTAATGAATTTATGTAGAATCAGCTCACATATATCTATTGTTCTTGTTGGTAACATTTATTGTCTTGTGATTTAAGCGAAGACTGAGGAGAGTCTGTCTTGTGCGATCTAGATCCCTGTTTCCTTTTGTTGTACCAGATGGTATTCATACTGCTTATTCAGTTGCTACCCCCAGTATTTTGCAAACAAAGAGCTTTGAGTCCACTTGTCCTGGTGTAACGTGAATGGGATGACACCATGCAAGTGAAAAGGCAACAAAACCTGAGTGCACTAACAGGCAGCGGCTGGTGCTGCAGTAAAAGGCTGAGGTTGGCAGTGGAGGCTGCAAGTGGGTCGGCTCTTACCTGACCACCTGCAAAAATGACAGGGGTGGAGGCAGGCTTTGGGCGATAGGGGATGGTGGCACCTTTCGGTGGGGACTAGGAAAAGGGACAAGGAGAGGGAGAGAGAACATTAGACCACATTTCCTAAAACAATAGCAAAAAGAGTGTTAGAGGGCAACCAAACATGTACAAATAAAACCATACTGAATATGAACTGATAAAGTTAACTTTGCAAAGTTTTGTTACCAGACCAGAAACTAGAATCATTTAGTGGACCATTAATCGTGGCCAGGTGTTCACTTGCCTTGGGATTGCTGGGCACAAATTAAAGGCTCTCCTTTCCATCAATGATCTGCTTAAGACAGCAGCAGAGGGATTGTGAGATTGCAAGGTTTCCAGCCCTCTGAAGACCACTTCCAAGAACTTTCTCTGAGCCTTTAGACCAAATTATGTCTTCTATTTTTTCTGCTGCCAGGAAGCTGCTCCTTTTTATTGAAGTATTTTTGTACAATCACAAGATACATTTCAAAAACTGTTGCAAATAGTTTAGTAATATAGCTCACTCACCCACTTCATTTTTTTCCAAAGAGCCACCAATCTGGTATGAACTGTTTAGCCAAAAGGCGTGAATATGGCTTCCTGAGACTTTCATAAATTATTACCCAATTCTAATTTTTAAATAAGGGAGAAGAAAATTACTAAATGTATGATTGGAAAGTAACTAAAGTAAGTGTATTTAATGACATTTAACTAGAAATAAAATCAAATTAAGTTTTAATGCTGGCTTTATTTGCTACTTTTGGGGGCACTGCTGCCCTTAGCTACTACTCAAAAGTCAAATATGGCCCAAGAAACAATTGCACATCCCTGTGCTAAAGTTACTTATATTTGGATTAACATTTGCTCCTCCACATAGCAGTCGAATCTAACTGTGTGGACCTTATTTTTATTCTCATGTATTGCATATTAATCTGAAGAATTTTTACTTTCTTTCAAAACTTGCATATGCAATTGTTATAATTTGATTTTTCAATTCTCCTTTAATATTTAGAATGAATGTCATTTCTGATGCTGCATAAATGAAGCATCACAAGTCACAATATTTGGATATTCCAAGGAGACATAACTAGCAGGAACAGAAAAGACATATCTAGCAGGAACAGAAAATAATATCAAGTGTAGCAATAGCTCTTAGACCTATATACTGCTTCATAGTGCTTTTACAGCCCTCTCTAAGCAGTTTACAGAGTCAGCATATTGCCCCCAACAATCTGGGTCCTCATTTTACCCACTTCGGAAGGATGGAATGCTGAGCTGTTGAGATTTGAACTGCCAAACTGCAGCTAGCAGTCAGCTGAAGTAGCTTGTAGCACTGCACTCTAACCACTGTGCCACCTTGGCTCTTAATTAAGTGTAGCAACAATTAATTTTACCAGTGAAGTTCAAGACAGTGAAATTCATGAAGGAAAATGTAAAACAGAATTCTGGAAATAATGAACCCTGGCCTGGAGCCAATGGAGCACAATGAAGTTATACATAGAAAGGTTATTTAATTACATGAAAAAATTAACATGCTGTAGATGGGTCTAGGTAGTGTCTTAGCTGAAATATTCATGAAATGTTATCTTGAAAATTTGCAATAAAAACAGATAAAGCACTTGCTTTTTTAGATACATTTGGAAAGCCCCTTTTTATTTTAGCGAGGTTTAAACACCCTGCTATTATTGTAGCTAGAATCACTCATTAACTTCAGCTACCAGGAATCTGCTCTTGCACTGATTTCTTCAACATTTTTTCATAAGCATGAATCGAATTCCCACCTAATACAATATTATCAATGCACATTCTTGTTTCCAGATTTTCATTTGCTAGCATACACATTTTAATGGTAGTTCCACAGCACATCACCTAATGGTGTTAATGCTTTATTTTATTTTTGGATAAAAGTGCTCTAAAATCAAGAGAGCTTTCATCTGAAAGCAGAGGATGGAGAAAAATAGAAACCATGTATTAGTCTTATGTTAGAAATATTCTTGACAACTGAAGAATACAAATCATAGCAGGAAATTAATGAATTAGAAAAATAGAAATGATATTATTAATGCACTCCTCTTTTCATTCCTGTTTTGTTGGATTGCTGAACAATATAATTGTTTCATATTAAATCTGCAAAAATGTATCTCACTGCATCTTTTATAACTAAAGTATATTTAATGACAATATAAACCAAATGGCCTAGTAGGCATTGCATGCCTGCATACTCTTGTCTCCCTGAACTACTATTTTACCCCAAATCCTCATAGAATTACTTTCTCGTGTAGTCACCCAGAGCTGTTTTGAACCACAGATTGATTGAATGCCTGAGTAGGCAAGGACTAATAACAATCCATTTTCAGTTATTTACTTATGTTCCTTTATACTTTACCCCTGTTACAGACTGTACCTCCAGCATCACCACACAGATCTGTTTGACGCATTGGATAATTGCATCGGGGGTCCCTGAGATGGTCACTGCCCTTTCTGTAGAGTTGGGCAGCATATCCCCTGCCACCTGAACCTGAGCACCTGTGGACTGAAGAAAGGAAAAAAGCTTATTTTTTTTCTGAACAGGCACTTAAACATCCGTGTGTGTATGTGTGTGTGCGTGTGTGTGCACGTGTGTGTGTGAATCCATAAGAACCAAAATGATCAGAGTAGGAACAGCGCATGAGTAAAATAAAAAATAAAACTCAGTGAAAAATTTGGCATTAAAAAGATATGAATGTAGGCATCAAGTGAGCCTCTCTCAGGATGGTATTCAACAAGCCCACCATGCCTTCTTGTTTCAGTGACCTGGGCATGGAGGCAGCTCAATGAAAGCCTTGGGTAATGAATTGAGAGGGTAAGATACTATCCTACTTCAGGAGCCTAGTCCAATGCCCTTTGGATGGCTTTAGAGAACCATCCAGGCCTTTGAATTCAGCCTATAAATTGACTGATACCCAGGGCAGATTTTAATGGATTAGTAATAATGTGGTCAGATTAGCCACTCTCAGATTACTGTCAACTGCTCATTTTGGACCAATTTTATTTTCTAGACAATTTTCAACATAAAATCCAAACAGAAGATTATAAATCATAGAATAACCATTGCAATATATTTTTGTCCAGGTTTCAATTGTATATTATCTGAAATAATTAAAAATCACTCTGCTAACATGGGCTAGCCATACAGAGTGAGGCAATTGCCTCATGCAGCCAATTATTGTAGATAATTGGCCATCACTGCTCCTGCCCTCTGGAATGGCATTCCTCCTTCCCCCCAAGAGACCCCCTCTCTTGTGGTTATGGAAAGACCTTAATATTTGGCTGCATTCTCAGGTCTGGGATTAATATGTTTATGGGGTTCCACTTATGTTTTCTTGTTATTATTATGGTTGTTTTTAACCCAGACCCTCCGTTTTGTTTTACATTTTTCATTGTTTTAACTATCAGTTTAAATTCACCCAAATTTTACTAGAATGGATGGCCATAACAAATTTAGATAAATAAGTAAAAGTAAATTACTAGTATTGTATTTTTTGCTGGTTCCACAACAGTGTTATATAAAACAGAATGGAGCAGCTGGAGGGCAGTTATTACTAGGGAATGTCCAGTTAATTTATTTACTTTTTTTAACATATAAGTAATATATTTATAATTGGATTATTGTCATTAATATTAACACCATTTCAACATAGCAGAGATGAACTTAAAGAGATTGTGGCCAAATGAAATTTTCTATAAGTGAAATTCTTGCCCTAAGAAGACATGAAGGTTCTCAATATGATTCCTGCTTCACTTTATGACAATTGACTTCATGAAGATTTATGAATTAGAGAGATTTAAAGACTGCCCTTTCTTTTATTTCTCATAGAAAATAATTTTCTCTGCACATAGGGAAATCAGAGACTTACCTCTCTGATTTCTTTAATCTTGGAGCCTCCTTTGCCTATTAATGATCCACACTGGCTTGCTGGTACAACCAACCTTAATGTAACTGGTGGCTTACTTGTAGCTGTGCTGTTACTCATTGAGTTGATTATATCCTTTAGGAAGGAAGGGAGGGAGGAAGTTTGAATGGTACTTTAGTAGAATGAACCAAGCATTTTTATCACATTGTAGAACTATGAATGAGCAAACAGGAAAATCGAATTGGTTTTCTTCTGCCTAAGTTGTTAAAACCATCAGATCTTTCACATTTAGGAAATTTGTATCTTACATTTTACAATAGTTCTTCATCTTTATCACTATTGCACATTTAGGACGATGTCAAAGGAACAGAATATGAACAAATAATTTTTGTATTAATGTTCATTAAAGAGTGTAATGGCTCAGTGCTTAAAGATGCTGACCTTGTCAGCTAGAAAGCTGACAGCCTGGGTTCAAGACCCAAGCACTGCATAACTTGCCCAGCTCCTGCCTACCTAGCCATTCGAAAGCATGTAAATGCAAGTAGATAAATAGGTACCACTTTGGTGGGAAGGTAACAGTGTTCCATATGTTCTGGCCTATAGTCATGCTGGCCACATGACCACAGAAATGTATTTGGACAACATTGGCTCCCTTGACTAAGAAATGGAAATGAGCACCGCCCCTTAGAGTTGGACACGACTGGATAGGGGAAGTTAAAGTTGTTTTGCATTGCATTGCTAATCTCCTGAAAAAATGGCTGTATAATTCAGTGAACAAATGTTTTTCAGTCTGATATATCCATATCACAAAATGTTCTCTGGTAGGAGTATTTATTAGAATCCATGCTTGATTCTAGACAGATCCCAAACTAAACCATAATGAAATGATAGGCCTGGTGCATATGTACCAATTGTCATTTTTCCTATAATATCTTTTTTTAAAGCATTTTGAGAGTTTTTTTTTAACCAAGAAAGGGTCAATAAAAACAAACATTTCTTTTGATGTTTATTACCTCTTCAAATTTATAAGCAATCATTGCAAACGCTTTGAAGATGGCATCAGTAGGGCCTGTAATGGTCACAATCCTTTCTGGACAGTTTCCTTCTGAGATATTGATTCGTGCTCCACTCTATAATTGAAAAACCACATCTTGTCATACATATGGGGGGACGTTGAAAATATAGGATACTCAGACTTCAGTAAGATATTTGATAAAGTAGACCACAGATATTTTGGAAAAAATGTGGGCTAGATGGTCCCATTATCAAATGGATTCATAGTTAAATGAACAACCGTAGTCAAACGTAGTCTTTAATGGGTCTATGTCCAGATGGAAGGTGGTATGCAGTGGGGCACCTCAGGTTCTGTCCTGGGCCTGTACACCTGATAAATGTCTTAAATGAAGGAATAAAATGGATGTTCATAAAATTTGCAAATTACACAAAACTAGGAGGGAAGATAGATAAATCCCATGAAGATCCTATAAAGAGTGGTCTATAGTTAGCTTAAAGAAGAAAAAACTAAGAGGAAACATGATAGCAATATTCTGATACATAAAAGGATGTCAAAGGGAAGAGAGAATAGATTTATTCTCCCTGGCACCTGAGGATAAGGTATGAATCAATAGGTGGAAATGTTACAATGCAAGATCCAAAGCTGAACTAAGACAAAATTTCTTGACTATGAATCCAATAAGAAACAGAACAGCCTATGTCTTGAAGCTGTAGATGCTCTATTACTGGAGGTTTTAAAGAAAAAACCTGGACAGCCATTTGTCCAAAATGGAATGAGATAAAATCATAGGGCTGGAAGAGACCTTGAAGGTCTTCTAATCCAACTCCCTTCCCAAGGTAGGACAAATTATTGTACAATCTTCTCTTGAAAACCTCCAGCGATGGAGCCCCACAACTCCAGGAAGCAAGCTGTTCCATTGATTGATCGTTTTCACTGTCAGGAAGTTACTCCTGATTTCCAGGTTGAATCATCCTCTGACAAGCTTCACCCATTGCTTCTTGTCCTGTCCTAGCAGCTGGGGAGAATAAATTAATGCCTTCTTTCCTGTGATAGCCCTTCAAGTATTGGAAGACTGCTATCATGTCTCCTCTGAGCCTTTGCTTCTTGTCCTGTCCTAGCAGCTGGGGAGAATAAATTAATGCCTTCTTCCCTGTGATAGCCCTTCAAGTATTGGAAGACTGCTATCATGTCTCCTCTGAGCCTTTGCTTCTTGTCCTGTCCTAGCAGCTGGGGAGAATAAATTAATGCCTTCTTCCCTGTGATAGCCCTTCAAGTATTGGAAGACTGCTATCATGTCTCCTCTGAGCCTTGTCTTCATTAGGCTAAACACCCCTAATTCCTTTAGTTCTTCGTTGCATAATTTAGTCTCAAGACCTCTTATCATCTTTGTTGTTCTTCTCTGCACTCTTTCTAGGGGCGCAGCAGCATTTTTTGTATTGTGGTGACCAGAACTGGATGCTGTGTTCAAAATGTGACCTCACCTATGCAGTACAGAGAGGTACAATCACTTCTCATGATCTTGACGCTACCCCTCTGTTGATGTACCCTAGAACTGTATTGACTTTTTGGCAGCTGCAGTACACTGCTGGCTCATACTTAAGTGGTAACTAGGGCACCTAGATTCCTCTCTCAGTTACTACCGTTGATCCAAATACCTCCTATTCTATAACTGTCCATTTGGTTTTTAGGATCTAGTTTTAAGATTTTAAGATATTCTATACCTATGCATTTTGTTTTAAGATTCCTGTATTGGGCAGGTGGCTGGACTAGAAGACCTATATACAGCAGATTCTTAGAAAATATATAGATTTCTCATTTTGTATTGGTTATGGATTATCAATTATATTTATATGGAAATGTTTAGAATGACATTTAGAACAAACCAGACACTCAAAATATATGAGAATTATAATCTAACATAAACCGCATAGGTTCTAACTCAAGTAGCAGCCAAACAACAATGTATAATTAGCCTTAGAATACAACTTCTTTTGACCTTATGAAAAGAACTCTGTTCAGGCACTTAGAAATTCAGAATAGCTTGGGTGGCCTTAACCAGCTTCTTAATATCTATGTAGGAAAAATTACAGAGCAGGATCTAGGTTTTCTCTAGTAGTTCAAAATGCTTATCTGTACTTTTGTCATAGGGAAGCTAATCTTCTTTCAATGCTAAAGAATATGACTCCGTGAAGAAAAAAACCCACTGGTCAACAAATTTCAAGCCTTCTCCACTCTATTTTTATGTAATGTGAACATGTCAGCTGGGCTCAATACTTCAACTAATTCAACTTCATGCTAAAACGCATCCCAGGGTGGAGGAATTTCCTAGTGGATGCCCTCTCCCGCATGCCCCAGTACAAATACAGACAGAAGCAGGTAGTAGACACCATCCTCCCCCCTGCCCAAACAGCAACCGAAGAGAATATCAAACAACTACAGGACTGGCAAAACTAACCTGCAAGCGATCTAACCATGAAACTCAAAACCCAAGTGCAAGCAGAGCCCTAGTTCTGTGACAACCAAAGTATCTTGATAAAAAGGGAGGGCCTAGCATGGAAGAGGACAAAACTCTACATTCCAGAGTCCCTTTGCACCTTAATCCTTCAGAGGAGCCACGATGTCAAATCAGTGAACCACTTTGGGACTTTACACTTAATAAGGAAGCAATTCTGGTGGCCCGGCATGAAGAAAGATACGGACAGTTATGTGAAAAGTTACACCATATGCACCGCTATGAAAAAGCAACCAGGAAACACACACACACACACACACGGACTGCTGCAACCAGTGGTAAAGCCAAGAAGACCATGGGAGAAAATCGTAATGGACTTTATAGTGGAGTTGCCAAATAGCAACTCCTTGTTGGTCTTGGACTGTGATTAACTTATTCTCCAGGCAAGCACACTTCATACCCTGCAGTGGACTATTCTCAGCCCACCAGCTTGTCAAACTGTTCCTGAAGCACAGCTACTGCCTGCATGGAGTGCCACGAAGAGTCATCTCAGACAGAGGGTTCCAGTTCATGGCTAAATTCTGGAGGGAGTTCCTGCGGTCCATTGGGTCATCCCAGAACCTTAGCTCAGTTTTTCATCCGGCCACCAATGGGGGGGGGGATGTTTGAATGCCATGGTAGAGCAGTACCTGAGGTGTTAAGTGAACTATCAGCAGTCCAATTGGGTGGACCTCTTCCCTTTCACTGAGATGGCATACAATAATGCTGTTCATAGTAGCATGGGACTAACTCCGTTCAAAGTAGTGAGCAGCATGGACTTTATCCCAATGCCAAAATACACAAGGGATCCCCCTCCTCAGGCAGCTTGACAGACTGCCTGCCAACGCTAAAAGCAGCATGGGAAAATGTCAAGAAAGCACTGGCTAAAGCAGCACAGACCTATAAGCAACAGCTAGACAAACATCGAGCCCCACAATGGCCATTCCAGCTGGGGGAAAAGGTCTACCGCTCCATGAAGTACCTGAGGTTAAAACTCCCCAGCAAGAAGCTGAGACCCAAGTCCATGGGGCCATTCCCCATAGTGAAGATTATCAATCCGGTTATGGTGCAATTAAAATTGCCCCGACTACTAGGGAAGATGCACCTGGTATTCCATTGTAGCCTCTTAAAATCCATGGGACCACTACCCCATGAGCTCCTGGACCCAGCGGTCATAGGAGGCCAAACCCATTATGAGTTGCAACACATCCTAGACTCGAGGTGGCACAGTAGGCAGCTCTAATATCTAATTAAGTGGAAGGGCTACCCCCTATTAGAGGTGACTTGGGTAAAGAGTAGAAACATTGAAGCTGACCACCTCATAGCTAAATTCCATGAAGACAACCCAACAAAACCTGGGGGGGGGGCTCGCACCCCTAAAATCTATACCTGTACTCAAACTAGTTTTGCTTTGCACAAGTTACCTTCAGGAAGTGAGGGAAGCCGAATGTTAACTCACAAAGCATTCCTGACCTGTTCTTGAGTTGCCATAGGCAGGGGGATAGGGAATTGAGCCTCGCAGCTGCATTGAGAAACTTGCATTTCAGTCAAAACAAAGCACATTCCAGCCAGCAAATGTCAGGGCCATCTCCACAGAGATCCACAGTGGCTAGAGGGAGTGACTTGTACAACCCGTGAAATTGCTTTGTTGGGGAATGTAACTGATGACACACCTTGGGTGGCGGGGGAAACAGGGTCAGAGCCAAGGCTCGAATTGAGGTCAGAGTTGGCTTCACTTGGTCCGTGCCGACATGATGCTCCTAATAAATAACTGGATTTCTTTTGAAGCTTGGCTTGAGACTCATGATTTAATTAGGGCATCAGTCAGAACCCTGACAATTGCATTTATTCCCATATTATTTTATACTTTGGTAATGATGCTCACCTCCTCACGCATCTTTTTTACTGTCTCTCCTTTCTGCAACAAAAACAAGAAAAGAAACAGTTGTAAGAACAAACTGACTAAAATGTCATTACTCTTCACATGACACATAATACACAGATTGTTATCTTTTACATAGTATATATGTAATATTGATAAGCACTGCCCAATCAATAAAAGTGTGGAATGGAAGCAAGGTAGAATGTTGAAAAATTAAAGTGAATTTGAAAATCTTGGAACTCATAATAGTGAATATGCACAATGTATAATCAATTATGAAATATGATTCAGAATCTGAACAATTCAAGTTCTATATGATTAAAGGAATGCAAAACTTGCATACAATTATAAAAATGGAATAGTGGGCATTTCGGTGAAAATAGATATTAAGTTCACCCTGAACTTTATCTTTAGAGAGAATTAATTAAAAATATTTTAATCACTGATTTTATTACTGCGGTCACAATTGCTAAAATTATAATTTTTTTCTCCAAAATGCTGGAAATGCAATGAACAATTTGACGGGAGGGGGGGGGTTTCCATTCACAGTAGCAATGTTGCAAAGGTCAACAATATTGGAAATTAATTCATTGTAGAATGGAACAAATCTTTAAAGTCATAATACTGTTTCAATCTGAATTTTTTTTTTACTTTACCAAACCACATTTTCTTTCAAAATACAAGGAATTGGCATTATACGTGGTAATGGTTGCATTATATGATTAATTAAATTGTGTGCATATTCTTTGATATTTTGAATAACTTCATATCTAAAAAGTAGACCTTATGTACATTTCAATCTTATTTGGAAACTATTTCTGGAATACAGTTCTGTAAATGGAATTGTGTCACATACTGCACAAGAGTTTAGAATTGTTATTTCAATCTAACATACAGTTTATAAATCATTTACAATATTCTTTCAATGTACTTCTTTTCTCTTATTAATTTGTGTTAAACAAATATTTCTTACAATTCAAAAGAGATATATTTTGATTAGAAATTGAGTATGAAATATCTTAGAGTACTCTAAATTGTTAATTGTGTACTGCAGTATATTAGTCAAATGAAAATTTAAATCTCCTGGTTATTCAAGAGTTTTTTATTATCTGCCATCCATATTTTATTGCTTATATTGTGGTTTTTTCATTACTATATTTTCTATAGTTTTTGCATATTATTCAGTTAGTCATGATTGGAGCCATACAAACTAGGTTCACAGAAAAATAGGCATCAATTTTATCTGTATTATTGTGGATCCAGATGCTTTTTTTAATGTGGAGATATGAATGAAAATAAATATTGATTATATTTTGTTCTGGGATCCTTCTAACTGGTGGAGAGATCAGGAACAATAACAGTTTGATAGATAGAAAACCTAACTTATATCAAAGGAAATTGACCAACAGAAGTATTTTCATACATTGGTTAATTGGTGTGAATATTTAACTGATGTAAATATTATATTTGATTGAACCTGATTCCTAGCGACCTCATAGACATAGCTATTTAGTTTACTTTGGAGAGTGAGTTGCTTGATATTAGGAAAAGTATTTCCTCAAAATATTTTCAAATCAGTTTCCTATATGCAATTATTCATATTGTTCCAGGCTTTTCTACAATTATTGACCCTTTGTTTATTATAGCTATGTTCTCAGCATTTCATCAGCTCCAATTTGAATATCTGCATTTTCCTTTACATTCCATCTAAATGAATGCAGATGTTGCTTGATCAGTCTGTTGCCTTCTGCTTTTAATAAGAAACCAGATTTGCAAATAGCTCAGTGGAGAAAGCAGTTTACATTTAGGGAAAGGGGAGATGGCTGAATGCATAGCTTCTACTTCACCAATTATAGCTCTCATGCTCTAATTATATACAGCTCTTATTCTCTCAAAACCAGATAGGAAGGAAGAGGGAGAGAAGACAGAATCTCGAGCCCCTTGCTGGTCACCTCCCACATGGATAGCTCTGCCCACAAACAACATATCTGAGTTTTCAAACGTAGAGTACATCACATTACCTTCCCAATGATGCTTCCAACTTCCTGTTGGAAAAAAAATGGCAACAAAGTAAGAATGTAAAAGCTTTAATTATCAGTAAATCTTATTTATTTGGTTCATAGTGTTTATTAATTTCCGATCACAATTGCATGGGTACTAGTGCAAAATAAACAATTTCTTTATTAGCAAGAATGTAAAACAATGAATAAAAGAACCACCTTTGTAGAGTTCCAAAGATTTTAGCATAGCCAGTTTTGCCTGCACTGATAGCTTCCCTTGGACAGCTAGTTCTTGCTGTTGTGACTGTATAGCCATATTTTGAATTAAATGAAAAGTTATTACTGAATTTAATGTTGGCTAGGTAAAACCCAAAATGAAAAATGCATTAGATATTAAAAGAGAACCTCTGCCAGCCTTTGATATCAATTAACAAAGATATATGTTTGTTACTTGCATCAGTAGGGACATTCCCTCTCCATCTCTACTACAGCAAGGTTTACATATTTGCACTTTGCTAGTAGATAAGAAAAAGAAGAATTTTATCATGTAGCTTTCTCCAGAGGTGGGCTGCTACCGGTTCATACTGGTTCAGGCAAACTGGTAGTTCTGACCAGCGGCTGGGCCTGCCCCCCTGCCCCAGTGCTTTCCCATCCTATATAATTGGTGTGTGTTTGAAGGCGCACACGAGAGCGAAGTGCTCACATTTTCTGTTCTGGGTGAACCCATTACATTATACAATGCCCACCTCTTATTTTCTCCCTTCCCCATTGAAGACAAACATTTTTAAAAAATTGAATAGCCATGTCCAAATAACTATCCTAACCCTAACAACAACCCTGTTTATTTATCAAGCTGGGTTCACACTTTTGCCCATATTTACAGTAAGATATAATGCATGAACAGGTTTGCGGTAAACAGGAATGTTAGTGAACTCACTATATCACAATTTGGCAATTTGAGGTTCATGGACACTAGCTTTAGTTCTCCTAACATATGGCATTAGCTTCTAGTATTTTAATTTCCTCCAAAATTCCTATTTAATACAGAGACTTATCCATATTGATGAATGGTGATCAGAGCAGTATTGATACAAAAGAACTCAGATGTATTGGCTCTGTCCAAAACATTTTTTGATACTTTATCTCTTGGTTGATATTACTGTATTCAGAAATCTTGCCTGCCTGGAGGGGGGAAACAAAAGAACTTATAGGAACAAAAGGCTTTTACTCCTTTTGTCTGTATCTTCATGCACAACTGAAGAGATGTGGCTGCATATCTCCATCTCCTGTACTTGGAGAAATTCCTGCAAGAAGTATCAAAATCATACCTACATTTTAAAATAATTGCTTATTTATTTATTTATTTAACTCATCTCATGGCAGCGATTCTGGGTAGTGTACAATACCTAACCAAAACAATCCAGAACAATAATTTCTTTGCCAACCAGAGTCATTTATTTGAGATGGGCAGCCATAGAAATTGAATAAATTAATAAGCAAATCCAATTAAAAATATTTGAGGTTGCACAAATCATGGTATTTACTCAAAAAACATAATGTAAACAATTGGCTAGCAGAATTTGCTCAGCCTTCCAGCTCAAATGCAGTGGAGAAGAGCCAGATCTTTAAAGCCTTACAAAAGGCTAAATGAAATCGCCCTTGGAAATAAATATAAAATGGCGAACTAGCCAATCTAACCCCCAAAATAAAACTTATTTTTTCCAACCTATATTCTCAATGATTCTCTTTTGTTCCTAGTTAATTGTTCATATAATCAAGTCCCTCTGATCCTACTTAATATAATCTCCTTTTTAATCTGTTGCTTAAACTCCCGTTTTCAGAATCAGAACTTTTATTTATTTTTCTTGATTCAATTGCAGGTCAACAAAAGACTCAATTTAACCCAATTCAGACAATGGCTTGAATAGATATATAAAAATTTCTATAATTTTTAAGATAATGCTACATAAAATCTCATGCTAGTTGTAACAATTGGTTTTCTAACCGATATTTTAGGACCTCCAGAACTTTCAATAAAAGAATAAATATCAGTAAGGGAGTACTTTCCGGAATTCCCCAGAAGACATCAACTCTTTTTAACTCTCTGTAACAGCAACCCTAGTTCTGCATTTCTGTTTCAGTCTACTCTTTATGTATTGCATATGTTTGATTTTTTTCTGCCAATTTTTCTGCCAGACGTATATGGGATGTATCTCTGGAAATTGCCTGTAATCCATCTCAGTGAGGATCTTTGTTTTATAGAGGTACTGTAAATTCCTCTGCTTTGTTAGTATGCCTTAGCTTGCTGACTTAATGTGTCCCTACTTCAAAGAGATATCTCAAGATGGGACAGATTCACTTTGATTAGCCACGTCAGTGTGAGAATGGGGGCTTAGTGCATGTAAAAGTTTAGGACTTCAAAGACAGGGACATCAGTTTATACTCAGGGAAATAGTCTCCATATATGAAGACATGTCTAATTTTTGAGAACAAGAGATTTTGAAATAACAAGAGAGAACATAAACATTCATAATCAATTTGTTGCACTTATGTGTTCAACATTTTTGTTAGCAAAAGTGTTTTTACATGATTTATTACTTCATCTTATTACACTACTTTATTACTGATTTTAGTACAAATACTGTATATACTCGAGTATAAGCCTAGTTTTTCAGCCCACTTTTTGGGCTGAAAAAAGCCGCCTCGGCTTATACTCGAGTCAGTGAAAAATTTGCCCGAAATGGAGGAGAAAAAGGGGCGGGGCCATGCCGCTGGGTGACACTCGTGAATGGCCCAGTGCCCCTGTGAGTTTCCCCTCCCTCTGTGTCAGTTTGCCGCGCAGCGCGCACCGCACCATCCCCCCTCCTCACGTTCTAATGTAATGCAGGGCTGTCTTACGATTCCCCTTCCTCCCCCTCCTGCCACTCTGCAACGATGTCCCACCTCCTCCTTGTTATGGCAAGCAGCCACATAGCGATGTCCCACCTCCTCTGGTACAGTGATCCAATGATAGGAATCACTGTGCCGTGTGTCATAGGAGGCGGGACATCGCTCCCGCGGCTGCACGGGACATTATCATCACAGCGGGACATCAGCATCATGAGGTGAGTGAAGTATTTCATTGAATACACCGCTAGTTTACTGTTTTTCTTTGAAATAAATATTCAAAAACATTATTGGTATCTATTTTTATTTTTGAAATTTACCGGTAGCTGCTGCATTTCCCACCCTAGGCTTATACTCGAGTCAATAACTTTTCCAGTTTTTTGTGGTAAAATTAGGTGCCTCGGCTTATATTCGGGTCGGCCTATACTCGAGTATATACGGTAGTATTCAAACACTATAATGCTTCTATTCGCTTTCTGTATCCTAAACTGGATATAATCTGTACGTCATCACTGGTGAAGACTACTATTAATTTGTCCCAATAGTTATTACAAACCTATTCACATTTTAAAGAATACCAGGATGAGTAGATATTTATATGGGTCAAACAGTACAGTACAAAAATTAGGAATTTCACCTGCAGAAATCTAAATCAGTCAAGAATCAAGGAAAATGTTACCTGAAACATCAAATTGGGATCAATCCAATTTACAGTCTATGTGACTCCCATGGTTCTAGGACCATATCTGTTATATTTGCTTCTCAATGAAATAATATTCCATATTTAGAAATAATGCATTACATGTACTTTTCAGGGAATAAAAGTGTGGCATACATGCACAGTTTTTGGATTTACATATAAACAAAGTTAGCCTTCATTACTATGCTTGAATTAGAAGTGATGACATGAAAACACTTCAGTATTGCTCACCTTTCCATGCATCAATAATCTGATGGTGAGTGTCACATTCAGACCACCTTCAGAGACTTTAGATTCCATATTTTGTCTTGGAATATTGGATAATGTAGAAAGTTTGGAGACTCAAAGAAATAAAGATATATCTCCACAGGAGATCACCTGTCAGTGAAAAAACAAATGCTCCTTTTGTAGGATAAACAAATAAGCAAAACAAATATTTGTTGTCACTCAGCACATTAGCTGCAGCTTCAAGTCTAAAGGTGAGGATAAACTTCTATTCAGCAATTTCAACAAGCCCTCCTTACCACAGAGGCCACTTGAGCTTTTATATATATATATATATATATATATATATATATATATAACAACCAGGGGTTGTGACTTTAAGTATATACCTCCCACCCTGGCTGGCTGATAAGGAGTCGTTCTCTGTAGCTCAAATGGTTAGACCTATAGATCTATTTCAAGCTATTTAGCTCTCATCAGCTAGCCATACCCAAGTTTTTGGGAATCGAACCTGTGCTCCATTGCCTCCCAGGCAGGGAGTTAACCTTTTTGAGCTACAGAGAACGACTCCTTATCAGCCAGCCAGGGTGGGAGGTATATACTTAAAGTCACAACCCCTGGTATGCCCAAGTATGGGAGGAAGGTCACACTTCCACTCTCTGTCATTAGGCTCGTCACAAGAGACCATCCAGACAGAAACCCAATATTTTTTACTGTTGCCTTTTTTGTTACATTTGTTATATTTATGCTGATAAATAAATAAAGGGAGACTAGTATAGATCTATTTCAAGCTATTTAGCTCTCATCAGCTAGCCATACCCAAGTTTTTGGGAATCGAACCTGTGCTCCATTGCCTCCCAGGCAGGGAGTTAACCTTTTTGAGGTTATTGGGTTTCTGTCTGGATGGTCTCTTGTGACGAGCCTAATGACAGAGAGTGGAAGTGTGACCTTCCTCCCATACTTGGGCATACCAGGGGTTGTGACTTTAAGTATATACCTCCCACCCTGGCTGGCTGATAAGGAGTCGTTCTCTGTAGCTCAAAAAGGTTAACTCCCTGCCTAGGAGGCAATGGAGCACAGGTTCGATTCCCAAAAACTTGGGTATGGCTAGCTGATGAGAGCTAAATAGCTTGAAATAGATCTATACTAGTCTCCCTTTATTTATTTATCAGCATAAATATAACAAATGTAACAAAAAAGGCAACAGTAAAAAATATTGGGTTTCTGTCTGGATGGTCTCTTGTGACGAGCCTAATGACAGAGAGTGGAAGTGTGACCTTCCTCCCATACTTGGGCATACCAGGGGTTGTGACTTTAAGTATATACCTCCCACCCTGGCTGGCTGATAAGGAGTCGTTCTCTGTAGCTCAAAAAGGTTAACTCCCTGCCTAGGAGGCAATGGAGCACAGGTTCGATTCCCAAAAACTTGGGTATGGCTAGCTGATGAGAGCTAAATAGCTTGAAATAGATCTATACTAGTCTCCCTTTATTTATTTATCAGCATAAATATAACAAATGTAACAAAAAAGGCAACAGTAAAAAATATTGGGTTTCTGTCTGGATGGTCTCTTGTGACGAGCCTAATGACAGAGAGTGGAAGTGTGACCTTCCTCCCATACTTGGGCATACCAGGGGTTGTGACTTTAAGTATATATATATATATATATATATTCAATTTCTCACATGTGAAAGCATTTTGTATTATACAAGAGTTATGATTCTATATTCTTTGCCTCAAATCTTTTTATTGTAATTTTTAAAAGATTTTTTTTTAACCCCACCTTGATTATTTTTAAATTGACGAACATATTTAATACTCCTTCCTCCTCCTGTTTTCCCTCCAACAATAATCCTACATGGTGGATTGGGCTGAGAGAGAAAGAGAGACTGGCCCAAGGTCACTCACTTGCCTTTCAAGGGAGGACTAGAACTCTATCTGTCTCCTGTTTTCTAGTGCGCTGCCTTAGCTAATAGGATTATCAGTCTTTGGTAGTGGAATTTATTTTTATTTTGAAGAAAGACACCCCAATTCTGGGAAATGTTCACATAGACTATAGTATCCCTTTTTTTCTGTCTGGAAAATATAAAGCATGAAATTCAAGCTGTTATGTAAATATTTCCAATTGATTGAAAAAGTGGGTCATGTGTTAACCAAATGCTCCCGGCTTTAAGATTTATCATTGCTATTAAATTATACACGCTTCATGCTTCAGCATGCAGGGAAGCTACATTAGCCTTTTTTCATTGTACTGGTGAAAGATAAGCATTTTTGTCAGAACTTTAATGGACATATGAGCTACATCGATACATATATAGATACAGATATAGAAAAAAAAAGGCTGAAAGCCATTTTAGAAAGTATTGGTTAGTTACTTACATTTTCTAGCTTAGACTAGAGTATTCTTTGAATATTTCATTATCATGTACTTAAATTTAAAGAAATCATGAAATGGAGTATTAGACTTTTGTTAGAAAAGCCTGAAGGTCCGACTACTGGATGCACATGCTGGGAAATACTGGGATAAGAGACATATAATCAAATGTAGTTTAATTATTTTCCATCCTTCTTTAAACTATAGTTTTCTTAATTTCTGTTTGTTTATTTTCATTAATTAGACCACCACAGAAAGCTCAAACACCATCAAGAAAACAAGAGCAAGGAATAGTCTAAATTCACTTCTTGAATACATGTTTTCTATATAATTTATATACAAATATATTGACATCAATATTATACCTTTAAAATCCTACTAATACAGATAGTCCTAGGTTTACCACCAGTCACATAGCAAAGTTAAGATGGATCTCCTCAGAGCTACTTATGACTCAGTTTCAAAATTTTACCCACTGCCCCCTCCCCCACACCCCCTCCCCTGGCCCAGGACATGTCATCTCATTTTGCACGCTTGGCAATTGGCCCACATTTACAGCAGTTTTCAGTGTCAGACAGTCATGTGACCTCGATTTATGATTTATTTATTTTTTTGCAAGAAATTGGCATTTACCGGTACTTCTGATTTCTGGCAAAAACACCCATTGGCTGCAATGGGTGCACTTAACAACTGTGTCATTTGCCTAATGACTGCTGTAAAAAAAGTCATAAAATTGGACAATCATATGGTGACTCACTTAATGACTGCTATAACTTACAACTCTAATTCGTAGTTCAATTACAGTTTGAAATCAAAGACATGTATTGAAAAATGTTAACATGTACTAAACCAGTTAGCTGTTTTTAATGTAGGCAACAGAACAAAAGTTGGACATTCTACTTCAAAGGATGTTCTGATAAAAGACAAAAGACATATACTTCAGTCTTGTCTAACATGTTTATTATATGGGGATAAGGTACTTTTTAAATTAAGATGGCATCATAGCTGGATCAGTCTTTTCCATCACCTCCTGTGATTTTTTTATAACTATTTTATGGCAACTAAGGAAACAAATGACTATTTTATATTATGATTTTTTCAGAAAGCACCTGTAATTATAAATTAAATCAAACTGAATGTGGCTATGAATAGGACATCTCAGCTGGAACATCATGAGAAGTCAATTAGTTTGTCTATAATTTTTACCTGATTAACTTTTACCTGTTTTACTTGGAAAGATTATTCTGGAAAAAATAAGGTCCCTAGAATTTTATTCTTCTGTGAATAATTTATGTGTAGTTGGAATTATGGCAGTAGAGGCAAAAGACCAACAGGGATTCTTGAAGATATTTTAACACACAAACAATTGTCTTTGCCTGAAGATTATCAGTAAATTTAAGATTTCTCATGAAGTTCTAGATTCTCATTTTCATATTGGTAAGTTTTTTCAGGCATTCACTGAGAATTTCCTTGGACTTTGAGAAATGACATTTTACTTTCAGTAAAAAAGTCTATTTTTGCTTTATTGCAATTGAGAAATAAAAATACTCAAGTCATTCCTTAGTATACTAAGGAAGTTCAAAAATGTAGAAAGAGGTTTAAAATAGCATTGCTCGAGACAACAATCTTCAGTAACTTGTCAAGGTTCCATCTATTTTAGAGGAAAGTAAGATTTTTTTTAAAAAAAAAATCATGTTATTGTGACTTTTTCTGCCACATTTGTATTTAGACTACTGAACATTTTTATACCTGGTTCCTAAATAAATAATTACTTGTGGCAGCTGAATGTTTTTGGCCTCATAAAAAGATTACTACAATTTCTTTTGCAATCACACTTTATTTTCTTTCTCCCCATTTCTTCCCCATCCCTTTGCTCTTTACAGGTAGTCCTCAACACGGCCACAATTGAGAGGAACTTATGTTGCTAAGTGAGGCAGGTGTTAAGTGAGCTGTTCCCAATTTCATGTCCTTTTTGCTGCTGTTGTTAAGCAGATCATATGGTCATTAGATGAATTATGCTTCTTCCACTGACTTTCTCTGGTTGAGAAAGTTGTCAATAGCAACCACATGAATCCAAGACACTGCAACCATTGTAAAAACATACCAGTTATCAAGTGCCCAAATTCTGATCACATGATGGGATGTTGCAACAATCATATATGTGACAACTTTTGTAAGTCACTTTTTCAGCACCATCATAACTTTGAATGGTTGCTAAATGAATGCTCATAAATCAAGGACTTTCTGTATTGCTTTTGTTCTAAATGTGCCCTCACTTGAATAATATACTTTAATGAATCATAATTTTTCTTCTTCTTCCTGCTGATTCATGTAATACGTACATTCATAATTATGCAAATATTAAGCACAGGGAGCATTAAATATGTACTGCAGAATCTTTGACTACTGCTCATCAGAATGCTTAAATTTTATTTTTAACTATATTTAAGGTTTCTTATCCGACTGTTCTCACTTGTTGGGGAAGGGGGGACTGATATTTTGCTAGAGCATGAATGGATTTATTTTTCTTTCTTCTTGCTCATTGTTTTAAAATTGATAATATTCAGTGACAGTCTCCTTTGTAACCTTGAGGTTTCAAACTATATGTAGACAAGTACTGACAAAAATATGATCAATCAGAAATGAAATTGTACTTTTTGCAAGAGATTCATTGTCTCCTTAACCTTTACCAAAAGCTCACGTGAGAATCGTGTATGAAAATAATAACTATAAACATGCAAAAGCAGTTCCAACTTTGATCAGAAGAAAGTCTACATTGATTGTTAAAAAAGAAATATCAGATGCAGAGGTATTTTTTTTAAATAATTGTTAGACTGGATGATCAATATCTACCTCTCCTGAATTTAAATTGCTTCAACAAATTTGTAATTGTTTTTCGAATCTTCCTATTGACAATATATATTAATGAGGTGATTTGAATCAGACATTAAATTCCTTTTCATACAGCAACATGCCCTGACCTGTATTCTATTTTCAGATTCATAATATAGATTATGTGTCTAGATTTAATGTAATGGATGTTTAATATTCTATTAATTTGTATGTTTCATTTTTTTTCTTCCTTAATACTGAACGTTTGCAAGACTTTCCTTAGTTCAATAAATGTTATGAAGTACTAAATCATCCGCATGTCAATCTTCAGGGAGCAAGTTCTTAGGCAAACTGGGCAGCAGGGAGGATATTTGTTAAGACTTTGATGTGCAAATTAATATAATTATTAAATAACAAGAGGGCAAAATAGAGTTTGCCCTTCAATAATTGCTTATAATGATCTACTGGCCTTAAATCATAGGGAAGAATTATCATATCCATTTTGGAAAAGCAGTCATTCAAATTTCTTCCAATAGTTCACACGTTTTATCACTCAAATAAGGGAAACTTTTGATTCATGCTTTTCAAAATTTTCCACATATGTTCACCACCAAGTGAAACTTATCACAGCATGTTAGGTATAATCTCGCTACCCAGAAATAGGCTATACATAAACTGTGCTTTCTTTGTTTTATTTTCATTCTATATTAGCCCAAATGGAAGTGAGGTATTGATATGTGATCCTCTAAGGTTGCAAATCTAATCTAATCTGACTAACAGCAAAAGAAGAATTGTAAAACACCTGGGAACTACTTATGACAGTCAATAAGAGAGATAAAGTTTAGATTTCTAAATCTTCTAATTTAGCATTGTGTGGAACCCAGGTGCTAGATCATTCCAAGTTGAGCAGGACTATTGGCATATTCCAGGTTCCAAACTAAATGGTTCCAGTTGTCTGAAGGAGCTCAATTTATTTGTATCACTGTAAATATTCAAAAGGGTTGGAAAATGTTGGAAATATTTTTTGATCTGCTCTAGGTATATTCTGAGTATGCCATTTCAAGATTTGGGTCTTATTCTGATGCATTTTAGTTAAGACATCATGTATAAGAATGGTCTCAAATAAACATTCAGGCTCTCAAGGGTTTCTTTATAGGGCTAAAAAAAGCAAGTAGAATTGTTACTCCCACAAATCTAGTTTGATTCTGAATTTTATATTTAAAAAGGGCAGCCTTCTTTCAAACTTCTTATCTCATTCCAATGCAAGAAAACAAAATGGGTGGGAGTTTCTTCAGCAGAAACTGACTAGATTGCTATTGTAATCCCCCCAATTGAAAAGAAACCATTGTATTATTCATTTTTTAAATTGCAAATAAAATTGCTATTGTTGTAGTGGAGAAAATGTTGTTTTAAAATATATCTGTCTGGGCAGTTCTACTGAGCCAATTGTCAGCAGGTTGTCTGTCCTGTGAGATTTAGTTTTTTTCCATTCTAAGGGCTACCGTAGAAGGGAGATGAGGTGTCAGGCCAGGAACCAGGCATTCTGAACCCATTTATCAACTTACAATTCAAGATTTATTCTGATTCATGTTTTTAATTAAACGTGGTACATGTCTTAATTAAGAGAGAAGCTAAGAAATATCCTAAAACTGAAGGATGCCTTCTATGTAAGCTTAGGGGTTAGTTAAAAATTTGTCTTTTTGTATCAGAAGTTTTTGTGCTAACTCCACTTATGTATATTGGTACCCTCTCAAGCTATTTGAATCTCATATCCTTGCCAATAAATTCTGTGCCTGATCACCCATTACACATTATGGGAGACTGAAGTTTGAGTTGTATTATGATTTTATGAACACCAAATGCCATATTCCATCCTGTTAATCAATGTTTGTGTGTTTGATTAAGGTAAAAAGTAAATTCCTTTTACTTACTGATTTTCAAGTAAAGGTAATGCTTTTGTTTCAGCTCCTCAAAAGGAGAAAACGTTGGTGTGGCCTTAAAGATACTGTCACTAATAAGCAATGTTACACTATTTAATGTTCCTTGTTGTTTTAAAATTATTATTACCATTATTGCTGTTGTTGTGCCCTATAAGGACTCGTCTCTCTCAAAAGTCAATGTTAAGGGGAAGGGGACAAATCAAGGCAATCCCTCTGTCCTGGAAGAGGAGAGTTTATAGTACTGTATAAAGTTATCACCCAACCCTCTCCCAGAAAAATGAAATATCCTACGAAATATTGAAAAGGCAAAATATTACATTTCCCTGGATGTGAAAAGGGAGAAACATGTTTAAAGACAAAGTAACTCCCTGTAGCTTCCTGCCTATCCCCCTTTGTCAATGGGCCATTAAGATGCCCAAGCCAATACTCACCACATGGCATCTGAGAACTCAACCAAACCTGGATTCAAAACACAGCCTAGAGAGTTGCCCCTGTGGCCCCATGGGAGTCTGACAACCAATCATAATACATTTCTTACACAGGAATAGGAAACAGAGGTGGGGCTGAACAGATTATAAAAAGCCCAGCAAGCCCCTCCTCGGGCCCTTCTCTTCTTCTCCACCCAACATTGAAGCATGTAATCACCTTTTCTGTTCAGGACTCAAGCCATGTGGTCCTGTCCACCATTAAACCATCTTTCCAAGCAGCCTCCATGTCTTCAGTGTCTTTTTCCCCACTTGGAGCCGAACCCAGAAGGACATTTCTTTCAACAGTACTATGAAAGTCATTACCAAAAAATTGGACAAGGCAAAAGGAAGATAGAGTCCCATTAAAGCAAACATCTGAAAGCTGTCCACTAGCACAGATTATTATTATTGTTGCCTTTGCAAGATAGCATAAAACAGCAAACTTAGAAAAACAGAGTTATAATAATAGTAATGCAAGAGCTGTAAACATCTTAATATTGTACATATTCTTTGTACAATAATGCACAAGCATATACCACAGCAGACAAGTGAAGACATCTTTCACTTTGTATCTTATCCAGAGTCATGACATTAATCTTAATTGTTTCTATTCATGAAAAGTTGTGTTATGAATTCAGAAGTTCACCCAAACAAATTCTGTAATCTGTTTTGGATCCAAGGGTTCTTGAAGTCTCGTAATAGAATCTTGCCTAATCTGTATACAATACTTTCAGCCAGAATTGGGGAACTTGATTTTGAATACACAGTGATTTGTTTTGAAAGAAATATACCTGAGTCAAACCTCGCTAGGTAGCCTATGTTTGTACAATACTTAGATACCAGCATGTGAAGACTGTATTTTTTTTAATAGAAAGAAAACATTGTTCATCATAAACCCTACTACAAATCAATTATTACATATAATGCTACTGTAGTGATGAGACCTAACTGCGAAGTCATAATTTGGAATTGAGATCTGATGAACCCTAATTTCAATGCCAGAAAGCTACAACCATGACAAACGTTCCTGGACCAAGCTAAATATGTCTCACAATGTAACTGTGTAAAAACTATTAAAGAAAAGTTTTAAGAAATATCTGGACAACATATTAGTCTTAATGACAGACCAGAACAGTCAGTTCACGTGGGAGCAACTGAGAGTGAGCCATGATATGGCACTTCTATGGGACATTCTGAGCAGGGGAGCCAAGAACAGAGAAGGGGAATGTCCCTCTCCCAGATCAAGCTGTAAGGCGATAGGCATCTGAAATACATTTAGAAACTGTTTTCCTGTTCTTTGATTATAGTATGTTCTAATAGTTATAGCAATGGATTCAGGCTAAGTTCCATTGATTCCACATGACTACATATGGATTCTAGCAAATAGATCTAAAAAGAAAGTATGTTTGTATGTAAGAGTATATTTTATTTTTATGACCTCCTCAGTGCCTAGAACAGCAAGAGCCTTGGGCTGCAATTCCCTCCCTCCAGCTGCCCATCGATTATTGTGAGGTCCAACAGAATGGAAATTTATCTTGAACACTGTCATGTCATACGTTTCAGATTCCCAATATTGCAACAACTTGTACTTTTGCCAGGCCTCTCCCCCATTTTGTGTTTGCCTTCAGTGAAGATAGTGCACTCGTGATTATTCCTTGTATAAAATCTGCCACAGATCATGCTGCAGATCACTGTAAAAAATCCATATTTTCTCTGCAATTTCTACATACAAAATGGAGTGTCATTTTTCCTATGCACCCCAGCAAGTGTTGCTAGGACAGCTGAACAAGTTGTATTTCATATGTAACACAATCCCTATTACCTTTATATTATCAGAACATAATTGTGCAGCCAATCAGTGGCTTCCACATCGGGGAGTCTCTCTGATTCATTCTGAAATCATTCATGGCTCTTGCTTTAATCCTAGGCAGAGCATCGATAGAATAATCAACCCCATCTTCAATCTGTTGATCTAGTCCTGTTTCTCAAATCCTCTCAGTCCAAGAGCAAAGCAATCTCGATGGCCTCATTTCATTTGCAGATTTGCCTTGTATTTAATCTTTTGAAATGTAATGTTGCATTTGAATGCATGTGCTCTGTGAAAGTAATTAAGATATAGCTCTCTATTTAATAATCCATGCCACTTATGACCACAACATAAATTTAGTCTCAATAGGTAACATAAAACATTTAGAGATTATTATCATTGTAACCTGACCTGGATGATTTGAAAATATGTCATGTGCTATTACAGTAAATGTTTTCATGTGCAATTTTTAATGTTTTAAGTTTATTTCCTTAATAATTATATTTTATTTTTAACACATCTCCTTTTCCCAATAATTTCCTTAACACAATGCACTATTTTATATTGCTTTCATTCATATGTGTATTTTATACATATATGATAAAATATATGTATGTATGTGTATGTGTGTGTGTGTGTATACACACACACACACACACACAGAGAGAGAGTATATATATATAATGTTAGAGGCAAAATTTGTTATAACCGACAAAGACCACCTGAAAACTGAATTACACACTCTCAGAAACCAATTAACCTCCAACGGATTCCAAAGAAAAACAATTACAAACCTAATCCAAAGGGAGACTCCCCCCCCCAAGAACCGAGACACAGAACAGGACAACGGCATCGCCCTCCTCCCTTACATCAAAGGCACTACAGATAAAATCAGCAAAATTCTCCACAAACACAATATCAAGACAGCTTTCAAGACTGACCAAAAAATAGCCAACATCTTAAGAAACCCCAAAGACAAAATCCAGCTAGAAAACCAAGGAGTCTACAAAATACCATACAAAATCTGCCCTGCAACATACATAGGACAAACGAACAGGGGAATAAATGCATGCATCACAGAACACAAGAACGCAGTAAGAAAAAAGAAAAAACTTCCTCCCTTTTCCAGCACCTTAAAGCTACAGGACATGAAATTAATTTTGAAGGAACGAAATTAATCTCCAAAACTGAACATTTCAACAAGAGAATAATTATGGAAGCTATTGAAATAGAGAAACACCCTAACACATGACTAAACGTGATGATACCTCCCGCCTACCAGACATCTGGAAACCAGTCCTAGTTAACAAACGAGTCCCACCCACCACCCAGGCCGTTACAACACAAAACAACAACGGACACACAGCCAGCACCAATCAGCACCAATCAGCACCAATCTACCAATCATGATACAATCACACAGCCAATCAATCCACTTACTGAAACAAAGCCAGTACTCCACACATCCCCACCAAGATTTATAGAAAGACGGCAGCTCTGACCACGCTTTACTCACACAAACATGAAGCCGAAAACACCAGCCTGAAGATGGCGAGTGAGACCTCGCTGAAACGTTGCCAAGACAATCTCAATCTTACATGGGAAAAGACCCGATATTTTAATAGATAAACTTGTGTACATGAAAAATGCCAAAAAAAAAAGATTTTTGAATGATCACTAAGTTTTTGCTCATGTATTGCCTCAAATTATCTCCTTCAAATGCAAACTAAACACATTTCTTCTACGTTTTGAAATAGCTTTCAGAACCACAATAGGAGGCAAGGCCAGTAGGACTAGCACACATATTCTGTCTCCTTCCTCTTGCTATAAATTAAAGTTGTCAATAAGCCAGAGTGATGTTAGACAAAGATTGGGCAGACCTAAGTGCTAGTCTACCCTCAGGCATACTATGTTTCCTTGTCAATTCATATGATTGTTGTTATTTAATGTCTATTTTTTACAAATAACTCAAGGTGTTGAACATATTCAACACACCTTCCTCCTCCTATTTTCCCCACAACAACAATGCTATCAGGTAGATTGGGTTGAGAGAGAATGACTGGCCCAAAGTCACCCAGCTGGTTTTCATTGCTAAGGAAGGACTTGAACTCATCGTCTCCTACTTTCTTGCCTGGTGCATTAACCCACTTGACCAAACTGGCTCATCACCTTATGGGGATAAAATGAAGATACCCAATTAAGTTGTTTTAAACTTTGGAGAAAAGGTATATACAAAACTAACAACAAGTCTTTAATATCAGAGAATGGTACAAGACAGATCTTTGACTAGTTTGAAGTAGGAAAACAAGACCTAATATTTTTTCTAGATTATATTGGTGAAGTGAATTTGGGGCATGTGTTTGTATTTATGACACCTAAATCGTATTGATATTTAGATAAATTCTAGATTTTAACATACCTCAGTATGTACCTTTTAAATATTTGGCCTTCATAGCCATCTCTGAAAGTGTCATCTATCACTTCACCTAAGTCTCAAGCTGAATTAAAATCCTAGTGAGTCTTTGAGTTTTAAAATAACCTGCTCTTTAGGAGTTATCCAAAGCACAATTAATTCTGCTTAGCTACCATTCATTTTAGAGAGCTTCATTTTGTGTAGGATTGTATATATGTTTCAATAAGACACAGAAATATGCATAAAATAAGAAAGCATGTATCGGCTGGCTGAAGAAAATCACTGTGCCATTGATTCACTGAATTATGTACCTATAGAGTAAAGAACAATGAAGATTCAGTCAACTGATAATGTAATTTTGTTTCCAGATATAATTGTGTGTGTATTTGTTACTATTTGATTTGTGTCTAAATGGAATTTTCTGTGAGCGTCTGGACAAACTACATTCACCCTGCACAAACCATTTGAACTTGTGTGTGTCTTAGAACATGGAGTAAACTGTAAGCCCTGTCTAGATAACATTTTTTTTTTTTGAAAATGGTGCTGGTCATGGCTAAAAGACTTACTTGATCTGCTAGAATCGGGGTTTAATTTTTTTGCTGGGAATCCATGTTTGCCATGAATTCATCTTTCATTATCAAATGCCTCCCTTTGCTTTAAGCTGCTTGCTCAGACCTGTGCCTGAGGTCTGCATACTGACCTGCATGCTGGGGCACCAGAAGAAACACCAACTAATCAATGGATATGAAATACGTGGAATGTTCCAGCAGTGCTACATCAGCAAGAAGGGGTAGAGAATGATAATTTCTGTGAGAGGTGATAAACAACTTACTCTACTAGCAATCCCGGGATCCGGAGGAAATCCTGAGATTTCATTGTTTTTTTTAAAGAAATCAAAAACTAAGAAACTGAAGCTCAGGAGAGTGGATGACAGGGACTATTCTCAGGAACATTTGCCTAATTCCCTTCTTGGCTGAAAGAATCCTCCTTGTCTGGACAAGGCAGTCATTCCCAGCCATCCTCAACATAGCCAACTTAAGCAGCCAGCTCTAGGGCTACTTCTCTCAGAATACCCACCAACATCACTCCATATGAATATATAAGGACTCTTATTGTTAACAGTTTGTAGGTTCTGTGACCTAGAAGTGAAAATTCATCTTTGTCTAAAGACAAATTTGTGCATATGTGGGCATGGCGCATGTGTGCATATGTATTCAGAGAAGGGGGGAGAATATGGTTGTCATATCACTATTTTAATTTAAGACATAAAATGAAAATTATAATGATTTCTATTTTTTTTAACATTTTAAAAGATATGTGTAATGCTATCTACACCAGGGAATGCCTTTAGATATTTCTAAGATACCCCTTCATGCAATCCACCTCCAAAATCTGGAATGAAATGTCTGCACCCTACCTGTCAGATTAATCTCCAGAGTTCTCCATCAATGTGCACCAGTGTTTATTTATAGAGATGTTTTATAAGTACATAATTTCCATATCTTCTATGTCTCTATATGCTTAAACTATACACCAAAATCATATTTAGAGTTAAAAAAACATGAATAGTAAAATGTTTGAGATTATTTTATTATAATTATCTGCCATATTTTGATATTGATTCTTTGGCAAAATAACTAAAATGCCATTAACTTAATTACAATCAGGAATGAAAAAGTTTCATATTTTCCTTTGCAATTATAATGTGAATTAGTTTTAGGTGTTCCAGCAGATTTGACAATAGGAAATAGTTCTATTTCTATCTCTGTTCAATCTTTACTTTATTCTATTAAAAAATGATATTAGATGAATAAGATATGGATGCCATTTTCTATTTGAACTTCAAGAAACCTCTCATTTTATTTCTGCACTAGCACATACAAATAAAACCCAGCGTTGTTTCTAATATTTCACCCAGATATTTAACATATTCTTTAAACTGATATTTTAACCATACTGACAAGGAATTAAACTTTAATCTCAATCAATCTGAATCCAGATTAAGGCACAGGAATTTAATAGATGTTTCTCTAATTTTATAGAACCACAAGAGTATAGTTTGTTCCAAGAAACAAATAACATTCAAACAGTTTAGATATAGAATTGATTTGGGGGGAAATTGAATCTTTCTATTTATAATTAATGTAATGCTAAAGTCTTAAATCCAGTTATTAGGTAATAAGAACTAATAAGATTAATTAGTATTGTATTTTGTGTATCTTATAATTCTTATGTTTTACTGAAACAGGGGAATGAGCATATGCAGCTTGCATATGCATTCTCACAATTCTTTATAATATTTGGTTCAGATTAATTTGTTATATGATATTTTAATATCAACTGTCTTAACTATATTAAGGCTTTAACCGATAAAATAAATTATGATTTTGATAGTATAAAGAAATTAATATCTATATTATCAAATTATGATTTTGATAGTATATAAAATCTATTTATCTATCATATTTTCCATGTTACAATTTCTATTAAATTTGTCATTTAAGTAAAAATTAAGTTAAACTTGTCACCAATTTTAATCTTTGTTTAACATTCTTCTGATAATATAACTGCTGCATATCTAAATTTCATCTAAATTCATCTAAGATAACTATGTAACAATAAAAATGATGAGTGAAAATTAATGAAGTAAAGAAAATGTCAAAGAAAATACGTAACTGAAATTTGATATATTAATTTCCAGCACACTTCACAAAACAATTACTTGAAAATTATTTGCGTATTCATTGAAATCAACATTACCCTCATTTCAGATTTTCAGGTAGTTCTTGTGAGATATTAAAACAAATGCCTATTATCAAACTGATGTCATAATTGTAGTTTTTGAAATGTAATTTGATTTTATCAGGCAATTTTTAAAAAGCAACCCGCCTCCTTTAGTACTAACTGGTATGCTTTATCCCATAAAGAAGATTTAGAGAACAAGTAAAATGCTATTAATCCCCACATGTATATAGCAATATATTGTAGCTTTCTATTATAATTTTGTTTAGATTTTGTTTCATAACTTCTTATTGTTATCAGTTTGATAAATGATATATAATTTACAATATGATGCTTTCTACGTTTAGGTTAACTATATTTAATCACACATGAAAACATGTTGAGAAAGTATTATATCCCTCATTAATTTAAACCTAACATACCATAATATTATTATATTGTGTGAAGGAATATAAAGGTGGGTATCCATGGACACGCAAACTATTATACCAAAATGCAAGTAGAAAGAATGACATTTATTCACTTAAAGTATTTCAATTAATTCTTTCCTGTTTTCTTTTAAATATACCTTGTTTTAAATTTCCTGCCATTAAAATTTTGAAAAAAATATTTAGAATACTTTTTAGAAGAATTTAGGATTCATCTTTTCATACTCCCTAATAAGAGGCATATTTCACTCTTTTTAAGAGAGACATCAACAACCACCATATTCTATCAAAACAGTATATGCAATCTTCTTACCTCCAAAAGGAAAAGCTGCTTTAGAAATTATTTAGACTGATGTGGGTTTCAAACAGATGGTCACTCTTTTCATATTGAGAAAAGATGAAAATGTGAATGGATAAAATTATCTTGTTCAAATGTATAGAGGTCTAAAAACCTCATTGGCCTCTCGATAGGAAGCATGTGACGTGAGATGAAGTGCATGTGACCTATTTTCTCCCAAATCCTTTAGGTTCTTTGAAATGAATTGTAACCAACAGTGATGTTTTTGTCATTTTGCTGACATCTTTTAAAAGCCACTGAGCAAATAACTTGCCCTTAGGCTAAGAGGCTTCAGCATATAGGAGTTTCCTACGATTGGGCAGTAGGATCCAGCAGTTAGCCAAGAATGATTTCTTCCTCATTTTTAATGTTCAAATGATCAGACAATAAACATTCTAAATTTGAACTTGTATGCAAAATAGGTACATGCTCACTGCAATAACCATACAATTCTAGCTAAATCAAATTTTGACAGTAGTGTCAAGTAAAATGCCTAATTTTCCTGAATACGAACATGACCACCACCACCATCTTATTGGAAATACTTACTGATTTATCCATGTGTGTCTATATCAGTGGTGGGTTTCAAAAATTTTTGGAACCTCTTCTGTAGGTATGGCCCGCTTTCTGGGTCCACTGGTGGAACGTCTTCTAACCGGTTCGGTAGATTTGATGAACCGGTTCTACCGAACTGATGCGAACTGGTAGGAACCCACCTCTGGTGTGTGTGTGTGTGTGTGTGTGTGTGTGTGTGTATGTATATATGTATGTATGACATACATACATACATACATATATATATATATATATATATATATATACATATATATACATATATACACATGCATGCATACATACATACATACATATATACATACATACATACACACACACACACACACACACACACACACACACACAAAAGCAGGGAATTTTGTGACATTCTGGAAGAACAATAGAGGAGCATTCTTGCATCGAGGCCTGAAGCAGACTGAAGTTGTTATCTAGCGAATTTCTGACTGTCCTAATACATAGATGTTTAGAGCAAACTCTGTTGTTTAGAGCATCAGTAATATCTGCATTTATTGGCAGGTGACTATTATTAATGATTTTCTTATACTCTTGCAGTTGAGAGTTTTGCCTTCATAGATGTGGTGGAGGAATATGGCTCAAAACAGATGAACAGAAATTGGGAGTTATTGTACCTGATATTATGTGCATAGTGCGATTCAACTATGTGTCGATCAGTCTGGAATGGTTACTATAGTTGTGGAATTCAAGATTTTTTACTGTGGGCGTGGCTTGGTGGGCATGGCAGGGGAAGGTTACTGCAAATTCCCAATTTCCTCCAGATCAGCTAGGACTCGGGAGGCATATAATAGATGGGGGTGGTGCCAGTCAGAGGTGGTATTTACCGGTTCTCCGAACTACTCAAAATTTCCACTTCCAGTTTTCCAGAACTGGTTAGGACCTGCTGAATATCACCTCTGGATTACTATATATGAAGACCAGGGAACAAGGTGGCGCAGTGGTTAAATGCAGCACTGCAGGCTACTGCTAGATCAGCAGGTCAGCGGTTCAAATCTCACCGGCTCAGGGTTGACTCAGCCTTCCATCCTTCCGAGGTGGGTAAAATGAGGACCCAGATTGTTGGGGGCAATATGCTGACTCTCTGTAAACCGCTTAGAGAGGCCTGAAAGGCCTATGAAGCGGTATATAAGTCTACTGCTATTGCTATTCTGCTGTTGAAAAGACAAGGCCCAGAACTGAAGATCACAAGGTGGAAGCTGACGAACCCTAGGCAACACACACACACACACACACACACACACACACACACGTCAAATATAGTGAATGAAAATATTTCATGATTCGTTAAACCACTATTTCCCAAGTAAAGCAGCCTCCAGATATTTAGACTTTAACTTCCACTGATAGCATGGGCATTGCAGGGAATTCTGGGAGTTGAAGTTTACACAATTGGTTGTTGCCAATTTTAGAAAATACTGCTGCTATAAGTATATCTTTTCTAAGGCATATTTTCTCTACAATTTATTTTGAGTCCTGCAACCAATAGACTGAATGCCCTAATTTTTATTTTATTTTTTTCTTCACTTGCTCTTGATAGACATCTTTAAAATCCATTACAGGGATGTATGAATGTGTATTTATAAAGACATAAAACAGCAGCAAAAGAACTATTGTGATTAGAGAATTTCCAAAGAATTAGTGTTAATGTTGCGATGTTTAGTACTAAAAAAATCAGAGGACCTCTATGTATCACAAAAGAAGATCTGGAACATATAAGTAAATTGTGAAAATCTGGGTGTGTCTTATACACTGAATACAGCATTTTTTGCCTGCCGAAACCCTGCCCCCTTCACCAAAATGGCCGTGCATAGCCTTTAGGCTTCCTGAGGGCTCCTGGGCACTGGGGAGGACAGAAATGACCAAAAATGGCCTGTTTTGTGCCTCCCCCATCCCCAGGAGCACTCTATAAGCCTCCTAAAGGCTATGCATGCCCTTTTTTTGACAAAAAACTGGCCCATTTTTGGGAGGTCTGCAGAGTGCAAAAACTTTTTTTTCTAATTTGCCTCTTCAAAATATACTCAGATGCGTCTTATATTCGGATGCATCTTATACTCCAGTGCATCTTATACTCCAAAAAAATATGGTAAATTTATAAAACACAAAAATAAAGCAAACACAATGCAATAAGGGGTTTTTCTCCCTCCTGGAAGGTCTGAGTAAAAGGTCAGCTCTTTCAAAGCTCTGCCAAAAGCAGAGTGGGTGCCATCTGGATATTGGGAGTAACCTCATTCCAGGGACAATTGCTGATACAGAGAAGGTATGCTTCTTGGGTCCTGACAGATGGCTTTGTTTCATTGAATGAAAATGGAACACCCTAACCCTGCAGGATCAAACTGGCTGGGCAGATGCTGTGGGAGACAGATCCTCCTTCAAGGCCTTATGATATCATAAGTCTGTCTCAACTTGTAATGTTGAATGAAGTTATAGCACTTGGATGAACGGTTAGAAATGGTTCTCAAGTTTGAAAATAACATAAAATTAGGGGAGATTTGCAAACATTGTGCAGGATTACATTAGAACTCAACAGGCCCTTGATAGGCAGCAACAATAGGAACAAGCTATGAGAATAAATTCTCGTAGGCGCAAAAGCAAACAGCCTGGTACCAGAATGGGTTGGCAAAATAAGGAACAGACAAGAACTGTCTATCCCACTCAAAAGATAGTCATTTCTAGTATTTTACATCATATTGGTGGGAGACACAAGAATATGAACATTAATTTTAGAAAATATAAAATGAAACATGGCAGTTCCTAGAATTCTTTAACAGATCAGCCAGTCAAAATACAGCAGGAAGGGATCTTGGAGGTCTTCTAGTCCAACCCCTGCTCAAGCAGGAAACCCTATACCATTTCAGACAAGGGACTACCCAGTCTCTTCTTAAAAACCTCCGGTTGTGAAACACCTACAACTTCTGAAGGCAAGCTGTTCCATTAGTTAATTGTTGTCACTGTTAGGAGGTTTCTCCTTAATTCCATGTTGCTTCTCTCCTTGATTAGTTTCCATCCATTGTTTCTTCTCTTGCCTTCTGGTGCTTTGCAAAATAAGTTGACACCCTCTTCTTTGTGGCAGCCCCTCAAATACTAGAATATAGCTACAGTACGATGTCACTTTTAGTCCTTCTTTTCCCTAGACTAGCCATACCCAATCCTTCTTCATTTGTTTTAGTCTACAGGCCTTTTATGCACTTAGTTGCTCTTCTCTGTAGTTTTTTCAAAGTTTCAACATATTTTTTTGTCACGTGGTAACCAAAACTGTATGCAGTATTTTAAGTGTGGTCTTATTAAGTTTATATAAAGTGGTACTAATACTTCATGTGGTTTTGATTCTCTGCCTTTGTACAACCAAGGATTGTATTAGTTTTTTTGGCTGCTACCACACACAGTTGGCTCATATTTAATTAATCTTCCACTAGGACTCCAAGGTCCCTCTCACAGTTACTTTTTTTGAGCCAGGTTTCGCCTAATCTGTACATGTATCTTTGGTTTTTCCTAAGTGTAAAACTTTGCTTTTCTCCACATTAAATTTTATTTTGTTGTATAGGGCCCATTGTTCAAGTCTGTCATGATCTTTTTGGATCGTGAGCTTCACTCTGGGTTGTTGGCTGTTCCTGCCAGCTTAGTATCATCTGCAAATTTGATGAGTTCCCCTTCTATTCCCTCATCTAAGTCATTTATGAAGATATTGATGAGTACCAGGCCTAAGACGGATCCTTGTGGTATCCCACTGCCAAGGACGTGCAGTCACTAGAGGCAAGGGAGGCGAAGCCTCACCAGTCTCCTCAGGAAAAAGAAAGAAATTTAAATATTTTTTTTTAAATAATTAAAGCCAAGATAGTTGCTACCAGATTCCAGGTCACAGTGGCTTGGTGTCTGCTTAGTGTTAACCAAAGCAGGAGGCGAGAGAACTCGGGGCCTCTTTTCCATAAGGAATTTTTCGCCTTCTAAAAGTTAAGAAAGAGTTAAAAGGCAAAGAAGTTCAGATGGAAAAGAGGCACTAATTCTCCCGCCTCCTGATCTGCAAGCAACGAATCATGTCTTCTTGAGTACGCTTACGTTGGGCGGGGCGTGCTTCAGAGGAGAGAGGAGTGGGCGAGAAGGAGGAGGCTGGCTCTTTGCTGCAGACCTGGGTGCTTGGTGGCTCCCGCGATGCAAAGTGCCCCGCCGCCCCGGCCTGCTTCTCCAGGCTCCGCCGCTGGAAGTCCCGGATCGCCTCTGGGGGAAGGCTGGGTGAGAAGCGGAGCGAAGCTTGTCCGTGGCTTCCCGGCGCTATGCAGAGGCTCTCGCAGGAGCGCGTGCCAGCGGCCGGCAGCCCGGAGCGGCCCCGGCTGCGAGACCGCCGGCCGCTGGCACGCGCTCCTGCGAGAGCCTCTGCGCAGCGCCGGGAGGCTGTGGAGAAGCTTCGCTCCGCTTCTCACCCAGCCTTCCCCCAGAGACGATCTGGGACTTCCAGCGGCGGAGCCTGGAGAAGCAGGCCGGGGCAGTGGGCAGGCGGCAGCATCGGAGCCTGCGGGGCACTTTGCATTGCGGGAGCCACCAAGCGCCTTTTCTGCAGACCCGGGCGCTTGGTTGCTCCCACGATGCAAATCCCCCCCCCCGAGGCCGATCGCTGCCCTCCTGAGCTGCTTCGCAAAAGGATGCCCAGCTGAGCCTCACCAGGTATAAACTTCACCGCACGTCACTGCCCACTGCTTACTTCACTTCATGTAGATGTAATATTATTAAGGTCGACTCACTGAGTACAGTTTGTCAGTCAGTTACAAATCCTATCACGATTCTTAAAATTCTTTACAACATGGTGCACTTTAGCCTGACCAGCAAGACAAACTTTGTATCTTTGTAAAATATGGCATGTTGATTGTTAAGGCATTTTCCTATCTTTTTTCTAGAAGGATAATGTTTTTTTGTGATCTTACAAAAGTACCAATAAAGGTCTTTAAAAAAATGAAATGGCAAAAAAAGCAGTAAGATCAGTTTACTGCTTTACATTTACATTTACATTTTAACCATTTCTTAAATATTTTTTCTTCATGCATTTCCTAGTCTAACACTCAGGACCTTTCAAAAGAAAAGAAAAGTGAATACTTTTCTCCAAACGTTTTCTTGCCCTCCATGTTAAAAGGGTATAGAATAGATCGCTGGTGCTACTTGTGCTATTGTTATTATGGTTCATTACACATAAGGTGACCAGATTTTCAGATTGGTAAAGAAGGACACCTTTGACCGGGGGGGGGGGGGTGGGGGGGTTTGATTAAAATTTTTATACGGAGCAACAAAAATTTTCATACAATGCAAAAATAGTATTGTAATGTTTTTTTTATTTCAACATAACTACAATTTACAAATATAAATTGTAACTGTTGCCAAACATCCGAATTTTGATCATGTGATCATGAGGATGCTGCAACGGTCGCTAAGTGTGAAAATGGTCGCTAAGTGTGAAAAATGGTCATCAGTCACTTTTTTCAATGCCATTGTAACTTTGGTCATTATATCACCTTTCTTGCCACAGTTCTTAAGTGAATAAATGCAGCTGATAAGTTAGTAACATAAGTGAATCTGGTTTCCCCATTTGACTTTGTCAAAAGATGATTATATGATCCCAGGACACTGAAACCATCATAAATACGAATCTGTTGCCAAACATCAAAATTTTGATCGCGTGACCATGAGGATGCTGCAACGGTCGCTAAGTGTGAAAATGGTCGCTAAGTGTGAAAAATGGTCATCAGTCACTTTTTTCAATGCCATTGTAACTTTGGTTACTATACCACCTTTCTTGCCACAGTTCTTAAGTGAATCTTAAGTGAAGATGTTATATCTTAAGTGAATCTTAAGTGAAGATGTTATACAGTAGAACCTCTGGTCACGAACGCTTCTGACCAAAATATTCACATCCCCCCCCCGCTGCTGATTTCCCCTTCTGCACCAATTTTTTTGTAAGCGCCAAATTTCCAAAATTAGGTTTGATTCATGACCAAATCAGTTTGCGACCAAAGTTATGGAACGAATTATGGTTGTGACCAGAGGTTCTACTGTATTCATGCCTTTACATACTCTATATCACCTCAAAATGTTGCACAGCCTTCATAAGTTTCTAATACAGATAAAATTAAATACAACATTAAAACCATAAAAAAGTAAAATTAACCTGGCTGGAAAATCCTATGCCTGTCTTGCTATTATTACTGACACACTTGCTGCAGTATTTGATGGCTAAAAGAAAAAAAAATATTGTTAAAGTGTGTATTATGTTCACTCCCATGTCTTGTCTGCTGCGTTGATTTTGAATTCATTAAAAGAGCTTATTTTACATCAAATCCCTCTCATATTATTCTCCTATGTCCAATAAACCCTAAGAGACAGCATACTATACATGAAATTCCTGTAACTGTATATTTAGTAAATTGTGGAGCTGAGTTTATCCAATTAACTCAGTTTTTGGACTTGAGTAATCACATACAATAAAGGAAATAAAACTATTTAGAATGAAGTGTAGTTGGTTATTTGTGATTAAGGGTGTCATGCAGAAACAATTATAGTTTTGATCAGGAAAATACCCTAA
The DNA here is from genome assembly GCF_009769535.1 of Thamnophis elegans. NCBI lineage: Eukaryota > Metazoa > Chordata > Lepidosauria > Squamata > Natricidae > Thamnophis > Thamnophis elegans. The sequence continues at coordinate 34,267,377 of NC_045543.1, forward strand.
AAAAAACCTTTTGTTCTTTCAGGGTTTTTTTTTTAATGATTTTTCCATGGCACATCACATATTGTTTTGAATAAAAAAACAGCAGCTGCACATTTTTAAAAACCTACATTATTTTAAAATGCATTAAAAAATAAAATAAAAAAACCCAGCACACTTACCAGCAGGCAGAAATTCCAAGTCAATCCAAAATGATATAGATGTTAATACAAAGAACTGAGCAAATTGAAACTTTCCCACCATTTTGGAGTCCTCCAACCTCCGTGCCCCTCCCCTCCGGAAAATCCAGGAAGTAACACTGGCGACCTCTCTAGCCATTTCCTGCAGCTCTAAGGTACTAGATCATTTTTTTCTTATAAAATGAGGTAAACGCGACCGGCGCGGCGCGGGGGGGGGGGAGAGGTCCGTTTTGTTGCTTTAATGTTTTAATATCTTCAATGAAAGTACTGAGACAGAGAGAAAGTGGGATTAGACAGGGTGTCTTTTGTCTTGCCCCGGTTAGGATTTCTTAAGCAAATCCACTGGGCTTTCAACATGAAGCCAGAAAATCGGGACTTTTTTAAAAGGCGGAGGGACGCGGGAAAAATTGTTATAAATCGTGACTGTCCCGCTGAAATCGGGTCATCTGGTCACCCTAATTACAAAGTCAGTCAGTTGTTTAGACTGGACTGGCATTTTGGTTCACCTAGTGAGTCTTTCCCAAGGATAGGCAAATGTTGTTTGATGATCTTCAAACAACATTTGCCATTGGAGAGCCTTCTCTGTTGCTGCCCCGGCCCTTTGGAACGATCTACCCCCTGAGATCTGGACCCTCCCCACTCTCCTGGCCTTCCTTAAGTCTGTTAAGACTGGCTGTTCCGGCAGGCCTGGGGCTGTTGATCTTGACTGAACTTCAGCCCCATTATAACTGAGTGCATGTTGTGTTTTCTGTTTTTAAGTTGTACTGTCTTGTGTTTTAATCTTTTTAAATGTTTTTTAAATTGCTTTTATGTAAGCCACCCGGAGTCCTTTGGGATTGGGCAGCATACAAATCTATTAAAATTACAAATTAAATTACAAATCTTTGAAAACTTAATAAGGAAAATTGATATTGAGGTATAGGTACCTGCCAAGAACTTGGGTGAACATCACGAGCTTGCAATAGAAACCCTTGGCTGTGTCCTCTTTGTACCAACCTCTGTGTTTCTCTGTGTGTGTGTGTGTGTGTGTGTGTGTGTGTGTGTGTGTGTGTGTGTGTAGTCATTCCTCTTTGCCCCTAGCAAGGTTGGTCCTGTTCATGTTGCATGAGGGACACTGCATTGTGACTAATTACTTCAGAAGGGCGTGAAGAGGAAGCAGGAAACAATGCAGAGGAGGAAATGTTCAGAAACTCTGCCTTCCCTTAGGGCATAATATCACAGAAACAAATTTACTTTCTAAATCAATACAACTAAATATTGGCTCACCTTCAAATTTATATTAAGCAGAAGGGTCAAACTGAGTTATTAATTAGATGCCAGTGGAATATTTACTTTTTTCAGGAAACTACAATTTAAGAACCCACAAAGCCCATTAGTCTTCAGTGGAACAACTACTCTCAGTGCAGATTATTTTAGTTCATTTCAGCACACCTATTTTTTTAAAACATCTACATCTAAATCAGGGGTGGGCAATGAATTTTCCTAAGGGGCACATAAGAACCTGGGACTATTGTGGAGGCAGAACCAATAGGTTGAACTTAATTCTGCTCAATATTAAATATATTGCTTTATAAAAAGCAGTTAAATTATATGACTGTGATTAGCTGCTAAGAGTAGCTTGGGAGAATACATGTTACATCTTATTTACATTTTATTTCTAATTTCTGATTGACCTCACATAGGCTGGACAGGGATAGTCAAAGAGCTGAATGTGGCCTGAGAGCTGTAAAATGGCTACAAGTCTGATCTAGATATAGATCTGGTCCATCTTAATTTTATTCTCCTTCAATAGGAGCTGTTGTGTTATCAGCAAAGTTGTTTGAATCATTTTTTTCTCATTAAAAACCAAAATAATTTCTCTGTAAGTTTTTACAGTACAAAGAACATGATAAACCATTAACCTGGTTGTCTTATGGGGTGAGTTTTAATTTTAACAGGCAGTTTGGGTAATCTTTGAATTTGATTGGAATAATATAGACACAACAGAATTTGTTTCTTAACTGCCCTTCTAAATAGTCCTATCACTGAATATAGAGATATACTGAATAGAAAATTATAAAATCAAGTTTCTCAGATTAGCAAAAATAATTTAAGTAATTTTAGAAGTTGATATTTTACTATTTGTAGTTAGATTGATATGCATTTCTTAGATAAGATAGATTTTAATAAACATTTTTTCTGATACCTGAAAGATATTGGCATTAGTAGTAGTAAGATAGAAGTTTAGGCCTCAAAGGCATTATGTATCTAAATAAGGGGGCTTTCAACTAAATCTTGTGAGAATACAAAATACAGAATATCAGAAATGGAAGGTTTTCTTGTCCAACCAAAAATTGTGGGCAAAATGCCAGACCTCCAAGTAAAAATGTGCACATTGTAGAAGAAATTAATGTTATTTTGATGATGTCTATTAAAGCACTCTGGACTTTGAAGAAGCAAGTTGGGAAGAGTACTGACTCTTGAGAATGCTATGGATATCCAAGAATGGATCATCAAACAAATCAATCTACAGTTCTTAAAATAATAGGGCTGAAAGGGACCTTGGGGGTTTTCTAGTGTAACCCACTGCCCAAGGCAGGAGACCTTATACAATCCTGAACAAATAGCTGTCCAATCTCCTGAAAATCTCCAGGAATAGAGCATCCACCACTGTGGGAGGCAAGCTGTTCCATTGATTGAAACTTCTATCAGGAAATTTCTCCTTAGTTCTCAGTTGGATCTCTCTTTAATGAGCTTCCACTCATTGCTTCTTGTTTTGACCTCAGGTGCTTTGGAGAATTAGTCAACCCGCTCTTCTCTGACTGCCCCTCATGCACTGGAAGACAGCTATCATGTCACTCCTAAACTTTCTCTGCATTAAGTTCCCTTTTATTGTTCAACTTAGTCTCCTGAGTCCCAAACCTTTATCATCTTTGTTGCTCCTCTCTGCACTCTTTCTAGGACGGCAGCATCTTTTTTTCATTGTGGTGACCAGAAATGGATGCAGCATTCCAAGTGTGGCCTTACTAATAGCAATAGCAGTTAGACTTATATACCGCTTCATAGGGCTTTCAGCCCTCTCTAAGCGGTTTACAGAGTCAGCATATTGCCCCCAACAACAATCCGGGTCCTCATTTTACCCACCTCGGAAGGATGGAAGGCTGAGTCAACCCTGAGCCGGTGAGATTTGAACAGCCGAACTGCTGAATTAGCAGTCAGCTGAAGTAGCCTGCAGTGCTGCATTTAACCACTGCGCCACCTCGGCTCTTAGGATTGCAAACCTAGGATTGCATTGGTCTTTGTGGCAGCTGCAGCACACTGTAGGCTCTTACTTAAGTGGTAGTTCACTAGGACATTGAGATCCCCCTCATGGCTGTTGAGCCGTGTACTGTCTATTCTATATTTGTGAATTTGGTTTCTCCTGACTAAGAGCAGGACCTTATTTGTCTCACCTCTGAACTTCTTATTGTTGGATAGGCCCAGTGCTCAAATCTGTCAAGATCCTTCTGAATTTTGAATCTATGTTCCATTATGTTAGCAATTTCCCCCAGCTTAGCGTTGTCTGCAGATTTTATGAGCTTCCCTTCTGTCCTCTCATCTAGATCATTTATGAAGATATTGAAGATCACTGGGCCCAATACACAATCTTGAGGCATGCCACTGCCTGCTTCCCTCCCTGTAGGTGGAGTTCCATTGAGTACTACATGCTGAGTGCAGTTGATCAGCCAACTGTGAATCCATCTGGTGGTGATACTTTCTATTCCACATTGTTCTATCTTACCAAGAAGTAGGATGTGATCTCCTTTGTCAAATACTTTACTAAAGTTCAAGTACAGGTAGTTCTTGACTTATGACCATAATTGATCCCAACATTTCTATTGCTAAGCGAGATATGTGTTAAGTGAGTTTTGCTCCATTGTACAACCTGTCTTATTACAATATGCTGACTCTGTAAACCGCTTAGAGAGGGCTGAAAGCCCTATGAAGCGGTATATAAGTCTAACTGCTATTGCTATTGCTATTGCTAGTTGTTAGGTGAAGCACCATAATTGTCAAGCTAGTAATATGGTTGTGAAGTGAATCTGGCTTCCCCATTGACTTTGCTTATCATAAGGTTGCAAACAGTAATCACATGATTCCAGGACACTGCAACCATCATAAATATGAATCAATTACCATCTAAATTTTGATCAGGTGACCATGAGGGTGTTGCAACAGTTGTATGTGTGAAAAGCAGTCATAAGTCATTTTTTTCAGTGTTCTAACTTGGAACAATCATTAAACAAAATGTTGTAAGTCAAGGACTACCTGATCCAAAGCATTTCCCTTATTTAATAACTTAGTCACTTTGTCAAAGAAGGGAATAAGATTTGTCTGGCATGATTTGTTTTTGATAAACCCATGTTGCTTTCCAGTAATAGGTTGAAAATTGGAAACATCTCAGGTCTTTTCCAGTTCTCTGGCAGTTCCTCCTCTGCTCCAGGAGCTCTGAAAGATTCTGTTCAGTGGTTCTGAAATCACACCTTCAGAACCCTGGGATGTAAACTCTGGTCCTGGAGATTTAAACTCATCTAGAGTGGAGAACTGTTCTTTTTTGTGTGTGTGTGAAGACAGATGCAAAGAAGGAATTAAGCAGTTCTACTTTTTTCCTGCTTTCCTTCACCTTCTTGCCATCTTCTCCTATTAGTAGACTGAACATTTACTTGATTTTCTTCTTGTTCCTTACATACTGAAATATACTCCTCCACCCCATTATTTTTGGCATTTGTTGCAAGTTGTAGTTCATTCTGAGCCTTAGCTTTCCTCACTCGATTCTCGCAGATTTTGGCTATTTACTAGTATTCTGTGCTAGTTATGTGCCCCTTTCTTTTTATATATATACGTCCTTTTTGTCCCTCAGTTTGTCAGAGAGTTCTTTATGCAACTATGCTGGTTTCATCTGGGACATCTTGAGGTGTAAATTTAATCTAGTTTTGTCTTGAGGCATAGATGATCACCCTAAAATTATCATGCTTTGGCTATATTATAAAGAGACCTAGGTCTCTGGAGAAGTCTATAATACTGGGAAAGATGGAAGGAAAGTGAAAAAGAGAAAAGTGGATGGGTGCACGATTAGAAAAGCTGAAGGTCCAGGATTAGGAAGAGATCCTTCAGGAGTTTACCTAGTTGCTAAGAATTGATAGCACACAATCAATCAATGAATCAATTAAATAAATCATATAGTGAAAAGTCAGGAAAACTAATAAAATTCATGATTTTCCATGCTTAAACACCAATGCTTAGAATATGGGAAATAAATATGTCTTTCTACAGAAATGCAATAAGATGTAATACATGTAAAAAAAAACATAAAGGGATAACTGCCATGATTAGAAAATAGCAACAAAGATGTAATGTATTAAAAAGAAACAGAAGGAATAGAAACTGGTAAGCTTGCACTGTATATTAAAAATTATCACTCTGGATCACAAATCCAAATGAATGAAATTGACAATCCTTTAGAAGGCATCTAAGTGGAAAAACAAAATTAGTAAGTGGAAGAGTGAGCAAAATATGATGCCTTACCGAAGTAACTATCAAATGCTATTAAATATCATTCCTTATCAACTATTTAACCTCCTCATGACTACATGAATATGCAATGTAGCAAAACTATTTTTTATTTTCTGATAATACTTTTCTTTTAAAATAGGAATCATGATCACAGTTTAAGTCGGTCCTTTGATATTTACACTGTTCTTTCAGTTTGGAAACTAGGACAAACTGTGCACAGCTATCAGTAAAATCAATTTTGAAGTCAGCTTCTTTCACTGCCAAACAAGAGAGGAAACGATGAATGCCATGTAAAACAATTCTACATTTTCCCATACTAATTCTTATTCAGTCTGATGAAAGACAATTTGCCTTTGCACATACATATAAACAACCACCAACTGATAACTTGTCTAAAACAAATACTATATGCAGGACTCTATCTATTTCTTGAAGTTTGTTTGTAATTTTACTTTTTGTTTACTTTTTATTTAAGGAACTTCTCCCTTAAATAAATCATTGGTCCTGAACTCTTTTACTAGTTTCCTCCATCTTGGTGGAAGACGTCTTAAAAATTGCTAAAGTAAATTTCGAGCACATTCATTTTTTTCTTTCATAGTAGAAAAGAAATTATGTTTCTGACTTGTTGGCGAGTATATATTTAGTGCACATACATTAATTGCTGAAGAATTTGTTCAATGACTTATAAAGAGCGTCAAGTAAAGAGAGTCAAGTGGCATAATCCTCTAAATATTAGTAAGTAAGTAAGTAAGTAAGTAAGTAAGTAAGTAAATAAGTAAGTAAGTGGCCTTTGAACTATGGTGCTGGAGAAGACTCCTGCGAGTCCCTTGGACTACAAGACGATCAAACTGGTCAGTCCTAGAGGAGAATTCTAGAGGAGATCAACCCTGACTGCTCTTTGGAAGGCCAGATCCTGAAGATGAAACTCAAGTACTTTGGCCACCTAATGAGAAGGAAGGAATCACTGGAGAAGAGCCTGATACTGGGAAAGATTGAGGGAAGAATAAGAAGGGGACAACAGAGAATGAGGTGGCTGGATGGAGTCACCGAAGCAGTCAGTATAAGCTTAACTGGACTCCAGAGGATGGTAGAGGACATGAAGGCTGAAGGAACATTGTCCATGGGGTCGTGATGAGTCGGACACAACTTCGCAACTAACAACAACAAAGTAAGTACATCAGAAAAACTTTCTGGGCTAGCCACAAGGGATAGCAAGGTACCAATGCTGGTCATGAGTGTAACTGCCCCACTCTCCCACTCTCTTCTGGACAATTGGTAACAAGAGCCTCCTTTAACAGAATCTCTGGTGGCCTGCCTTCTTATTCTTTAAGTGCAGATTTATTCAGAAGTATTTCCTGTGTGATATATGCCTTATGAGAGTCCAAACCAAACCCCCCCCATCTTTATACTTGGTATACATTCAGAGTTTAGCAAAACAGGGTTATCCTCTGCAGAAGCCATGCTGATGATTAACATTCAATAATCATTTACTAGACTTTAGAAGTTATCTATTTTTGTTGGAAGACATATTTCTAACAAATTTCTTTATAACACTTTGATGGATATCATTTAGTCCCAATGATATTTTGGTTTTGGTTCATCTCTTCTTAAACTTCTTGTGATGCTGTATCTGTAACTCCCACCCTGAAAATGTCAGTTTAGCCAATTGCCCCTGCCCTAAATTGACTGCAGTTAAGAGGGATGTGAATCACTTGTTCCACTTCCTTATTTTCCTTTAGTGCTCCTTTAATTCCAGTATTTTGGCTTTAATTCCAGTATTTCAGATCAGTATTTTATCTGATAGTTACATTTCTATTATTGGTCCTTATATTATTAGTCCAGAATACAGAATAACAAGAGTTGGAAGGGACCTTGGGGGTCTTCTATCCAATCACATGCTCCCCAGTTGCTTCCTACCGCCCAGTTACCAGGAGAACAATCTGGTATTTTGTACTTGGTACACTCAGCTGCAGCACAAAGTTATCATATTAAAAAATTATGACGTTGATCCTGATTTAGTAGCAATCTTGTGGTATCAGCATGGAAAATGGAAAATGCCTACTTGTTTGCAAAGGCAAAATGGAAGTTATTAACTGGTGGGACAGAAGGGAAGTGATCTGAGAACCGGCTGGCTCTCTGGAAAGGTGGGACTGGGAATAGAGGAACTGAAGATTACATCAATTTCAGTTGTAAAGATGTAATTAGAAAGTTGTGGCCAACAGTTTTCCACTTTCTGAAAATCATTGTCAGATGATCTTTTTGTGTAATCCCTTTGCCCTCCTTTTCTCTCTATTCTGCACTTGATGCTGAAAGTAACCTGAAAGGCTAAGGGTTCTTGTTTTGCATTTTGTATCCTAAGACGAAAAAAATACATTTATGAAATATGTGTGTGTGTTTGTGTGTATATACTCTCTGTTCTGAGATATTTCATCTCAAGGGTAAATGGAAATATTGCTAGCTGAAAAATCAAATTCCAAGAAACAAGTTTTATTTTTTATGCTGCAACCCCTCCAGCCACCTACTCCATGTCTTCTGGCAGGTGAAAACAAAATGAGGATGGAGTGATATTGAAATCATACTGGGCTCACATATTGGCCACCCAGAGTCACATTTAGTAACATGTGTGGCTATAAAATAAAATAATAAAACAGTTGGCCTTTGGGGATGCTTAAAGGAAGTTCGTGGTTCCCCAACACTGAATTCCCCAACACAAATACATTAACTATATTCTCCCCCAATACCTGAGCAGAAGAAGAATGAAAGTAACATGGACAGAATAACAGAGTTGGAAGAGAATAGAATGTGTAATCCTTCAATGACCTGTGCTCCCACCCCTTCTCCTACTGTGTATTTTTACAGAGAGAGGCAATGATTGTAAGGTTCTGGTGAACAAGCTATCAGAACAGATCAGCTTTGAAGTGCAGACTTCAATTATGTCACATTCCCTCTAAGGCACAGCCAGGGCAGGAAAACCAATTCAGCTGCTGTATCCGCGATTCATATATTTACATGAGCCAAGCTGACATCTCTTCCTGACTGGGAACTTAATCAGTGCAGACACTGTCCACTTGGCTAAAAAAGTAAAAATTATAAGTTAATATATTCTTCTTCTTCTTCTTCCTCCTCCTCCCTCTCCCCCTCCTCCTCCCTTCTACACCTCAACATAGAAAGTAGGACACCATTACAATTTATGCAAAGATCATGCTGAGAGTCAAAACTGCATATAAGAGAGGGAAACTAGGATCAACCTCTTATAATATTATTTAGACAAGGATGATGGTTATGGAGAGCTATTAATATCTTCCAACTACTACATTCAGCATCACCTAAAATTAATTTTCAGCTTTGCTGGGAATGTGCAAAACATAAATGTCAGATAAATAAATAAACCATACTTTAAACAGAGTTGGAAGGGACCTTGGAGGTCTTCTAGTCCAACCCCTGCTTAGGCAGAAAACCCTACACCACTTCAGACAAATGATTATCTAAGATCTTCTTTAAAAACTTCCAGTGTTGGAGCATTCACAACTTCTGGAGGCAAGTTAATTGTTCTAACTGTCAGGAAATGTCTCCTTACTTCTATGTCGCTTCTCTCCTTGATTAGTTTCCACCCATTGCTTCTTGTCCTACCCTGCTTTGGAGAATAGTTTGACTCCCTCTTCTTTATGGCAACCCCTGAGATATTGGAACACTGCTATCATGTCTCCCCTAGTCCTTCTTTTCATTAAACTAGACATACCGAGTTCCTGCAACCGTTCTTCATATGCTTTTGCCTCCAGTCCCCTAATCATCTTTTTTTGCTTTTTTCTGCACTCTTTCTAGAGTCTCAACATCTTTTTTACATTGTGACGACCAAAACGCGATGCAGTATTCTAAGTGTGGCCTTACCAAAGCATTATAAAGTGGCGTTAACATTTCACATGATCTTGATTCTATCCATCTGTTTATGCAGCCTAGAACTGTTGGCTTTTTTGGCAGCTGCTGCACACTGCTGGCTCATATTTAAATTAACTAGGACTCCAAGATCCTTGTCATAGTTACTACTATTGAGCAAGGTACCACATATAGGTGGCGCAGTGGTTAAAATGCAGCACTGCAGGCTACTGCTAGATCAGCAGGTCAGCGGTTCAAATCTCACCGGCTCAGGGTTGACTCAGCCTTCCATCCTTCCGAGGTGGGTAAAATGAGGACCCAGATTGTTGGGGGCAATATGCTGACTCTCTGTAAACCGCTTAGAGAGGCCTGAAAGGCCTATGAAGCGGTATATAAGTCCACTGCTATTGCTATTGCTATTGCTATACTGTCCCTATGCATTTTGTTTTTCTTGCCTAAATGTAAAAACTTACTTTTTTCACCATTGAATTTCATTTTGTTAGATAGTGACCAATGTTCAAGTCTGTCAAGATCCTTCTGTACCTTAAGCCTATCTTCTGGTGTGTTGGCTATTCCTGCCATCTTGGTGTCATCTGCAAATTTGATGAGTTCCCCATTTATCCCCTCATCCAAATCATTGATGAAGATATTGAAGAGTACTGCGCCTAAACCAGAGCCTTGGGGTACTCCACTGCATACTTCACTCCATGTAGATGCAGTTCCATTGAGGACTACACGTTGATTGCGGTTGGTCAGCCAGTTATGAATCTATCTGGTAGTGATGCTGTCTAACTCACATTTTTCTACTTTATCTAATAGTAGGTTATGGTTATTTTATCAAATGCCTTACTGAAGTCCAAGTAAATTATATCGACAGCATTGCTCTGGTCCACTAATTTTGTCACTTTGTCAAAGAATGCAATAAGATTAGTCTGGCATGATCTGTTTTTGACAAACCCATGTTGGGTTAAAACCAATCAACATTGCCTCTATTGCTGGCTTTCAACAAGCAATGTCAACTAGGAAGCCAACAGAAGTTTGTAAATGGCAACTACATGACATCCTTGTGTAAGAATGTATGAGGATTTGCTTAACAATGGCAGTTGGGAGTGCTGGAATAACTGCTGCTAAATGGCAGGTCAAGTGACATCACACTTTATGACCTCTTCATTAGCAGCAGCAATTCAATTCCCAATTCCCATCAATTAACCAAGGGTTACCTATACCTTGAATAATAAAATATAAGAGTTGGAAGGTACTAGTCAAATCATCCAGTATTACTAGATCTGCAGAAGATGGTCATCCAATTTCTACTGAAACATTTCCAGTAAAATCACTTTCTCAAGCAGCCTAATCCATTATTCAACTTTATCATTAAAAGTAAAGATTCCCCTTACACATATGTGCTAATCGTTCCCAACTCTAGGGGGCTGTGCTCATCTCCATTTCAAAGCCGAAGAGCCAGCGCTGTCCAAAGACGTCTCCGTGGTCATGTAGTTGGCATGACTAAAGCATGGAACTCTGTTACCTTCCCACTAAAGGTGGTCCCTATTTTTCTACTTGCATTTTTACATGCTTTTGAACTGCTAGGTTGGCAGAAGCTACCTGCATCCTTAAAAGGATGTAATGGTGTAACGGAGTGAGCTCCCGTTACTTGTTCCAGCTTCTGCCAACTTTATCATTATGCTTACCATTAAAAGTTTTTCCTGATGTCTAACCAAAATATAGTTTCTTGTATTTGAACCCATTGCTTATTATTTTGATTTCTGAAATGATTCTAAACAATTCTGTCCTGTTTTTTACCTCCTGCGACCCCCAGGCCAGCTGTGGCGGGACCAAGAAGGTGCACAAAAGAGAAAGAGGGGGAGGAGGGAAGCCTCTGCCATGGCTTGCGTTTGCAAGAGAGTGAGAAGAGACAGGGAGAGGGGGGGGGAGGGAGCGATATCGGCAGGTGAGCATCCTTGGGGAGGGCCCTCCGGCTTTCCACGAGCCTTGACCCCCAAGGTGGGTGTGCGAGGTTTGGTGGGGCCAGCTCCCTTTTCCCACTGCCCTGAGCTTCTTAAAGCTGTGGCTGGGTGCTCTAGGCCTGTCCCCTTTTCCGGATATCATTCCCACCCCATCAGCCCTTGTGTTAGTGAGGCTAGTGTCAGTCACGGCCAGGTCAGGCCAGTGTCTTGAGGCAGAGAGCAGGTTGCACATCTCCCCAAGTGACCGAGGCACACCCAGTACCAACAAGGGCCAGAAGAAGCTCCAGTAAGAGTGAGGTGCCGGAGAATATTGGCTGCTTCTCCATCCCCTGCCATCACCCTGACCTTCTCAGGCCAAGCAAGGAGTGACTGGGAGGGGAGGACGAGGGGCAGGGCCAGCCAGTAATGGGACTAGGGAGCCGCAGCAGAGGGTGCAAAGTGCGGCATGCGGCTCTAGAGCTGCAGGTTGCCAACACCCAAACTATATTCTTGGCAAAACAAATGACCAAGAGTCTTTTTTGCTAGATGACTGAGTGGAACGGATGACAGTGCCACTGTGCTTCTAATATAGAAATAATAATAAATTCAAAAAAGAAAAGAAGTAAAATAGCAAAATATTTCATTCTCGGGGTGGGGCGGTGAGCTTCTCATAATCCATTATGGCTGTGGACATAAAAAGCAATGGATCATAGACCCATGGTTTAGCTCCTCTTACTTACACCTCACTCTGTGGGGTGTGGTGGACAGGCTACAGATGAGATTTTAATAATTTCTATGATCTTACAGTAATTCAAAGCTTGGGGTCACTGAACATGAACATGCAATGCCCATACACAATAGGTGGACAAAGTGATGCACACAACATTCTAAGATAATGGCTAGGTTCTTACACGATGCTTAACCACATTACTGTACTTTGTTTTAATTTGACCTAACATATTGTGCAAGCTCATGCTGTGTTCAGTGCATTTTTGAAAGAGAAAATCACAGGATGCCCTTATTCTACAGTCAGGGCAGAATACCTTGATCGTTCTATGCAATCTAACAGTTTCTCCTGATGGGGAAAATGCGGTATCCTGGAAAAGGGCAGGTGGAATTTGGAGCCTGCTTTGGAGAACAAGATCCATCTCCAGTATTGAAGCAGAAAAAATATTTATTACATTGCCCTAGTTTTTTTCCATTAAGTTTTTTTTAATGCTGGTAGAGGTTACCAATATTCAAAATATTGTGTTTATTTCCATGCTGAAGACACAATATGGGGAAAGGATTTGCCTAATTTGTCCTTGTCTTTAGTTTAAAATTCAGGGGTCCTTTGAAGGAGGAGCTCGCAATCAATCATCTGCATAAGACACGGCTGGATGTCATGGAGAAGCTTTAACGAGGCTAATTGTGAAGGAGCATGTTTAGCCCCAATGATCACTGGGTCATATCTGGCCATGTCTGTTTGGAGAATCCTGTAACTTCTGATATCTTGGAAAGGAACTACGTAGACGTCTTCGTTCAAAACAAAAGAGAGTTGAGCCATCCCGTGCCGTTTGGAGAATCCTAGCAGGAAAACATTGTGCTTGAAGATCAATATTTAAGAGCGCCGCCCCCGCCTGGACCCAGTAGTGGGCACCTCCCTGCCAGCCCTGCCACTACCCTTTTCAATACTCCATTTTAAATTACAGTAGTGTGTTCTGTGCAGTAACGTACTTAAATCGGCATTCCTTTTGTTGGCTTCAGAACGGGGCACGTGGTGTAAAGGGGGGGGGAGCAAAGGCCAAGCAGGCTAATGGTGGACTGACTCCCCCCCCCCATCTATCTCAGGAATTGCATCAACGTTCCTACAAATCCTGACACAAATAAGGACATTGTATGACTGGTACATCTGAAAAGATAATGCTGGGACATCACAGCTCCGGTAATTAGACATTGGTTTATTATGTTCTTTGTCAAATGAGGCCTTTTAGAAGAGAGCGGGGGAAGCATTTTCCAGAGGTTCTACTTTTATTTGAAAGCCTGTATTGAGGCTTTAGTTGGTGCCGAAAAAGGAAAGGAATTCAGAGCATCAAATGTAGGTCAGGCCTTCAGGGGAAGGGAAGAAGTGAGGGCAGTTGTGGCATAACTGGGAAACAACAGCCGCTTCACCCAGACACGCCAGGCAATCTTGTAACGCTGCTCACTGACATTTCTGCAACCTCCTAGGATTTCATATTCAGACCTGCTATCAAGTCTATTCCACAAACAGTTTAGCCTTCTTCCACTGTGCAGTCAGCACTGAGGTTGCAACTACTAGTAGAAGTATGTATCACAGCTGCAAAACAAAACAACGCTGTTAGACCAAAGAACCATCCCAGAAAACCTCTTCCTTGCCAATAACCTTCAGTTTCTTTTCCATAGAAGGATGTACTCACCAGCTAGAACAGAAATACTCAACATACGAAAAGCAAAATAAAAATGAAGATGTATTGGGAAAAGGCATGACTAAAACAGCTGATGGAGATGGTTCTATTTTGCATGTACAAGGAGCAATACACACACAAATACATTTGTTTTGGCTCATGCTGTATGTATTGTCTTCATATGTTCTCCATGGTGTTTGAGTTATGTTTTTAAGAAAATCCATTGATATCTTTATGAAAATCCTGTTTTACTTTAAAGAAAATAAGGATTATCAAAATAGAATTTTTATTAATCAGATTTATATAGCTACCCAGCTCACAAAATTTACTCTGGATGTTGTAACAAGGGCTTTTTTCCCCGTTCATGCAATGGGAGGCTAATGCTAAATGTATACACAATAGAAAAGTCAGTAATCAGGTGTTATAAACTTGTTATGATTGCAAATATTCAAGCTGTGTTTTTCAATCAAACTACACATATTCCCGTCCTTTGAGATAAGCCAAGGTGTAATAACAATTTCTGCTAGAATTTCTCTCTGCACCTCTTATATCAGAGAATCAAGGCAAAGTGAGTTGAGGAATCAAGGCACATTGAGTTTCTTTCTCATGCTTCGTTCAACTTCTCAGGCTTTACTCACTTGTTCAAGTCCCTTCTTTACAGCTCTTTCATGCCTTCCCCAAGATCAGCTTTAAATTCTTTTACGCCAAACTTTAGATTGGTGTAAAGCTTTTGACTCTGGGTTCCCAGGACAGCCGACCCACTGCTTCCAGATGACAGACAACCAGGGATGCCTTGGTAAAATAAGAAACATCCTCTCAGGCAGCCTAGCCATCAATATGGTTATCAAGGAAGTGAGTAGAGAGGTGTGACTGGGTGACAGCTCTTTCATCTCTCTGCTGCGACAGGGCAATGGACAAACCGTCACAAGGAAAGTAAAAGGCAACAGGGTGCAAAATACTATTAAGACATGTAGACTTGCTATTTTCAGAAAAAGAAAACCCCTACCTTCTCTATCCCGTAGGATACTCAAAGGTGATACTTTTACATTCTGCACATGGAACTGATAAGAAATAAATTAGCTGTGTGTTGTCTGTTTCTTGCATTTTGTCAGATGCTCAATCTTTGCTTGTTCTTTTCACTTGATTATCACTAATCTCAGCCATCTGAATGCTTTGGGGAAGGCCACATATACATTATTAGGATCCCTCAACTAGTGATAATCACCAGTGCCCTTTAAAAACACAGCTCATGCTTTTATGAGTTAGTAGGTTTTTTGAAAATCAACGGGATTCACTTCTGACAAAACATCAGGAGAATTAGGCTATCTGACACTAAACTACAGTTTTGAAAATTTCTGGCTGAAACTTTGCTCCGAAACCTCATAGTGTGGCTTTAGGTAGCAGCTATTTCTTAAATTCCTGTTTACAATCCTATTGCAGTTATTGCAATTAACATGTATTTGAAATATATTCTGGGAACAGTGATTATTAGGATTTGTAACTTTTGGAAAAATCAGGACTCAGTTATATCAAAGTTTAGTTTTCCCTTTTCTATGTTGGTCTAGAGATGGATACAACTCTCTTCTTTAAGCCATGAAGTGGGTGGTATATAGTGGGTGTTGTATAAAGAAGCTGTTTTCTCTGGGATAGGCCCACATCAGGATTTTATAATTTTTTTCTCTCCAGTCATGCAGTCTTCTAGTTATAAGAACTATTGAAGATCACAGGATACACACACATGAAGAATAACAACGAGTTGGAAGCAACCTTAAGGATCTTCTAATCCAACCTCCTATTCAAGCAGGAGACCCTGTACCATTCCAGGCAAGTGGCTGTCCAGTCTCTTTTTAAAAACCTCCAGTGATGGCACACACATACTTTCTGGAGGCAAGCTGTTCCACTAGTTAATTGTTTTCACTGTTAGGAGGTTTCTCCTTAATTCTATGTTGCTTCTCTCCTTGATTAGTTTCCATACATTGTTTCTTATCTTGTGCTTTGGAAAGTAGATTGATCCCCTATTCCTTGTGGCAGTCCCTCGATTATTGAAACACTGCTATCATGTCACCCCTTCCTTTTTTTCACTAGACTAGACATACCCAATATCTGCAACTATTATTCATATGTTTTAGCCTCCAGCCTCCTAATCCACTTTGTTACTCTTCTCTACATTCTTTCCAGAGTCTCAACATCTGAAGGAGGAACATCTTTTTATAATATGGTGACCAAAACTGGATGCATTATTCTAAGTGTGGTCTTACTAAGGTTTTATAAAGTGGTACTAATACATCACATGATCTTGATTCTATCCCTTTGTTAATGCACCCTAGGATTGCATTGGTTTTTTTGTTGTTGTTGCCGTACATTGCCGGCACTTATTTATGTGATTGTCCACTAGGATTCCATGATTCCTCTCACAGTTACTGCTATTGAGCCATATTTCACCTAATCTGTACTTGTACATTTGGTTTTTCTTGCTCAGAATGTAAAACCTTACTTTTTTCTACATTGAATTTCATTTTGTTAGATGTGGTCTTATACATTTATGGACACACACACACACACACACACACAAACACTCATGCATACATAGGACACTGTCTTTTAGGATCAGTAAAGGAACCACCAGTCAAGAAATACATCATAAACTAGCACTTGGTAGATTTTATGTATTGAATGGATTGATACGCAGGAGCCATGGATAGCCAGAAAGATGGTCTTCATTGTTCAGGAAGTAAGATAACAACGATTCGTGGTTTCACAAACACGCCCAGTATTTATAGTAATTGTAACAATCACATTCCAATCAGGGGCCGGGTACTGCACAGCAGCTGCTGATGCAGTACCTCGGCCAATCAGGGAAGATTAGCTGTTAAGAAAGGCTAGCAACACCCTCTGCTGCGTCCTAGCCAATCAGGGAGCAGCAGAGCTGTTGCCAGCCCTTTTGAAGGTTTCAGAATACATAACACCCCTTCCCCCCAGATCTGCGCAAGCTTGGCTAAGGAGCTTTGAACGTTCCAGAACATTGTAAGAACATTAACTCATTTTAATCGGTTTGTCTGTATGTTACATTTGTGTGTGTGTGTGTGTAACATTTTAGAACTAAGATTACCCAGAAGCAATTCAATTCTGCTTTGTTATTACGAAGAAATCACAAGAATCATGCCCCAGGAGCATTCTGGGATCTGTAGTTTAAAGAAGATTGTATGACAACTCCATTTTTCACTTCTCCTTTCCCCCAGTTAATTCACATTTCAAGCACAGTTAAATTCATTCACTTCTCCTTTCCCCCAGTTAATTCACATTTCATGTACAGTTAAAACTTCTCCTTTCCCCCAGCTAATGCACATCTCAAGTACAGTTAAATTCATTCACTTCTCAAGTACAGTTAAATTCATTCACTTCTCAAGTACAGTTAAATTCATTCACTTCTCCTTCCCTCCAGATTAATTCATTCACATTCCTCTGCATACTCTATTTTTCACTTCTCATGTCCATTAACTCTTTTTAAGCAAGTTTCTCATTTACATTCCCCCCCTGTTCTACGCCTGCCCACAAAAACCTCATTGAAAATCTCCCGGTCCTGGCTGGAGAGCTACACGGAGGCTTGTGGATTAGCTTGTGGATTGGCTTTTGCTCGGAGGTCTGTGAGCGGAAAGCCGGAGCAGGAATCAGAGGCAGGCTGAGCAGGCAGGTGGCCTTGGGAGACTGGCAGCTTGCGGCAAGGGCTTGGGAGGAGTAGAGACGCGCAGGCAGCAAGGCTCGGAACGGAGCGGCGGCCCTTGGCAAACAGGCAGAGGGGGGGGAAGGGAGTGGTGGCGGCTGAGCGGGGAGGCCGGCAGTAGAGGGAGGCCGGCAGTGGAGGCAGAAGGCAGGCAGGCGGTGGCCCGGCATTGAGCTCTCGTGGCAGGCTTCTCAGGAAGGAATTTGTGAGCCCTGGAGGCATTGGGAAGACTGGCAGGCATCGCGACGGCGGCTCTTGGGAGGCAGGTTTAGCAGGAAACACGGGCTGGCTTCGGCGTTGGAGTTCCTGGCTTTGGAGAAGGCAGGCAGCGGCAGCAAGGGCTTCTCGGCTGCTCGAGGCTTTGGAAACAGCGAGACTTTGGCGGCAGGTAGAGGCAGCTCTTCGGAAGGCAGCGAGGATTTGCAGGCAGGCTGCGGAGGCAAGGCGTTGAGCTCTTCGCGGCAGGAAGGGTTGGCTCGAACGGGAAGCAGCAGGCGGCTTCTGAGCGGAAGGTTAGGGTTGCTCCGTGGTAGGCAGACTTCACAGGCAGGCTAAGTGGCCAGATCGCGAAGCAGTTTGTGCTATCGGGACAGCTGGCTGGATCCGTGAGGTGCACGGAAAACCCAACGGCTTCGGGCCCTGACAGTTCCGGCCGAGGTCGTTGGCTGGATACTGCTGTAGCTGGGCGCATGCTGGTCTTGGGTTCCGGCAGGTCCTTCACGGGCTCTTCTCCGCGGTTGAGCCTCGCGGTCCATTGCTCGTCCTTGCGCATCGGCGGCACTCCGTCCGGGGTGAGCGCGGAACACCCCCTCGGGCGGACGGAGGCCGCGTCTGATCGATGTCAAGTTGGCGGAGACGCTGGCAGGCTCCAACGGCGGTGGCTACGGCTGCTGCTGCTGCTGGAAGGTAGCCTCTGGAGTTGTGCGAAGGTAGCTCGGGTAGCCTCTGGAGTTGTGCGAGGTAGAGGTGGCTGCGACTGGTTGTTTTTTCTTGTTCCAGGCCCTGCGGGAATCGCGTATCCCACCTTCGTAGCCAGTTTTAAGTATTGGATGGATGGATACGCAGGAGCCATGGATAGCCAGAAAGATGGTCTTTATTGTTCAGGAAGTAAGATAACAACGATTCGTGGTTTCACAAACACGCCCAGTATTTATAGTAATTGTAACAATCACATTCCAATCAGGGGCCGGGTACTGCACAGCAGCTGCTGATGCAGTACCTCGGCCAATCAGGGAAGATTAGCTGTTAAGGAAGGCTAGCAACACCCTCTGCTGCGTCCTAGCCAATCAGGGAGCAGCAGAGCTGTTGCCAGCCCTTTTGAAGGTTTCAGAATACATAACAGTAGAGTAGACCTGAAGGCCTGGAAAAGTCATTCAAATCCCTTACTATGTTTATACTTACAAAGATCAGAATTGTGCAAGCCATGGGATTCCCTGTGACACTTTATGGAAGCAAAAGTTGGCTTTTGAAGAAGCAAAATAGAAAAAAATATTGATAATTTCAAATTTTGTCATTGGAGGAAATTCTTAAGAATGCAATGACAGCCAAGAAAACAAACAAAGAGATCACTGAAGAAAATCAGTGCATAGATGTCATTCAAAACACAAATGATCACATTCTAATTATCTACTTCAGACACCTTATGCGAAGATAATTCTCTGGAGAAGGCTCTCATGCTGGGAAAGGGAAGGAAAGAGAAGAGAAAGACCAGCAGTAAAGCAATTGCATTCGGTTACAGTATTAATGGGTGCACCACTGGAAGATTGGAAAGACCAGATAGATTGCCATGGAGAAAATATATCAGTGGGGTTGCTAAGAGTTGACACAACTTGGTAGACAATCAATATAGAACACTTGGTTAGGGAAGGTTGACTTCTGTACTATAAAATGTCAGCCCCAAGCAGAAATTGGCGCAAGAATGAACAAATATAGTTTGAAAATTATTCCAGCACTCATAGCTATCTGTATTTTACCTGGATGTTTCCATAACAACCATATGCAAGTCCAGCTCACAAAATGAATCAGTCTCTATTGTTAAAATTGTGGAAGCAGAGTGACACCCAGTGATACAACCAACACAGTACACAGTGAACCAGTGCATGACTTATCTCCATGTACCCTTCCCTACACCTGCTGTCAGTGGGAAGATGAAAGGAGGTAACAGGAGGCGGCATTCTTATCTCCTGTGTAAAGAGATGGCCTTAACAATGAAGTGCTTAGAATAATAAAAATAAAAGCAATTCAAAGTGTCAGTAAAGTCTGAGGAAATGAAGAATAAAATCACAGATGTAAGACAGTGATAGAAACTAGCAGGAAGGCTCTTTGATACGGCCTATAAGTAGGGAGAGAAAGCAGTGCCAGGAACAATAAGTAAACTTATTTTGTCATTCCTTGTTCCCTATATTCAGAGGACTATTAATGAAGCCTACAAAAGAAAACTTCAGAAATGTAAACTAATTAAATGAATTAACACATGAAACTATATGAATTGAGGTTAAGATCAAAGTTAAATAAACATATCTTAATATTTATGATACTAACTGATGTGTCCATTAAATCATAAGGAAAGAGATTTTAGTGCTTCAAGAGAAAGAGGGGGATATTCTGCTTGAGATTGATTCAAGGGAATTCTTGCTGCAATTAAATTTAAAATCTGTGATACAACTAACCATTGTTTCTCCATCTATATCACTGAAGAGGTAAAAAAGTAAAACACTTTTTGCACTATATGATAAAAGGACCTGTGTCTGTTTATTTTTGTTTGGGCGGGTATGTATGTTTGCTTTAACCATGGTTTGGGTTGGATGAAATAGGTAATTCCATGTTTTTGACTTTGGGAAAATGCCTCCATTGACACTGTGAAACAGGACATTTTGAGGGCATGTTGGAATGTTCACAATAGCAGTTGAGAATCTCAAAAGTCTCCATAAAGGTTAACCTGAATTGAAGTTCTCAGGCAAAGGACAAGCAAAGCAATATATATAGTCTTATTCTGAAAGATGTCAAATTTTCCAAAAAGATAAAAATTGATGAATATATGTGGGAAACAGCCACAGCAGTCCTGCCTTCCTTCTTTAGGCTTCTTTACTATGCACACAATGTAATATAGAGCATTGCTTCCTTAGTTGACTCCCACTCAAATAATATTGCCAATTTATGGAATGGAGAGCAGTCTCTCTGTCTTTAAATTTTACTGTTGATATCACCAAAGATATTAGGGGTATCCAAGGGCACAGGCTGAGTTGGCAGTCTTTACATGTGTAATCAAGGATGAATAGAATCATAGGGCGGAAAGGGATCTTAGATCCCTTTTCTAGTCCAACCCCCTGCCCAAGGCAGGAGTCCTTATATCATCCCAAACAAATGATTATCCAATCTTGTCTTAAAAACCCTCCAGTAATAGAGATCTCTAAGAGGCAAGCTGTTCCATTGGCTAATAGTTCTCATTATCAGGAAACTCCTCAGTTCCTGGAGCAATGAAGGCAGGCAAGCGGGCGAGTGGTGAAGGCAAGTGGGCGAGCAGTGAAGGCAGGCAAGCGGGTGAGGAGTGGAGACCAGCCAGGTCACAGGCACCTGTGGCCCAGATGCTCTCCGCTCCTTGCCTGCTTGCCTGCCTTTGTCGCTCGGCCAGACCACACAGTGCTCACGGCCCAGCTGCTCTCCAGCTCCTCGCTTGCTTGCCTGCCTTCACCTGCCTTCGCCACTCGCCTAATAAGTTGCTTTCTCACATGTACAGGGGCAAAGTGGGGGTCTTCCTCCCCTCCATCTTTTGGGCAGTTTTAGAAAGAAAGGGCTGAGAAATTAAAGCCAAGCGCACCCTGCAGTCCCTGCCTCACCCACCCCCTACTGGCAGCTCTGGGCTGTGCAGAGGTTCGGCTTTCCTGGCTGGCCATGTCCCTCGATCGCTGCCTGGCTTTCTCTTCCTGCCGTAGCTGATGGCCAAGAGGAAGGCAAGCCAGGCTGAGCTGCTGCTGCTCAGCCCCCTTCCCCAGCCCGCTTATTATCCCTCCCTGGATTCTCTGCAGCTGGTGGGCCATGGCTGCCAGCAGATGGGAGCGGCCAGGGGCTGCAAGTTTGCATTACCCAGATCGACCTTCCACCAGCTGGTCCTCTCCCACCTGCCCGGCTGGTCAGGTTGTGGAAGTGCCTGGCCTCCCAGCTGTCCCCTGCCTTCTGGAGCAGCAGTGGCAAGAAACATGGGATTGTCTGCCAGTGGGAAGGGCGAGGGAGAAGGGGGCAGCTGCCAGCAGAGAGGGGAGAGTGCGAGGTTGGTGCTTCTGGGATGAAGGGAGCTAGGAAGTTTCTGGGTCTGATTCACCCATCCTCTCTTCCTCTCACCACCACATGTCCTCCAACCAGCATGGAGGGCAACTACTGCCTCAAGATGTGTTGCCAGTGCTTCTGCCAGTATGCCAAGGATATCGGCTTCATTAGGGTGAGGGGAAGGGCGGCTGTGTAGGCCCCAGCCATGTGCTTTTGGTTACCCACTGCCAACTGACACCCCCTTCATTGCCCAGAGTTCCATGGCAATGCCCATGACATCTCTTGGCTGTAATGGTCATGTGCAGGCTAGAGAAGTAAATCTGAAAGGGTGTGTAATGTTTTAATGTTCAGAAATTATAGTTAAATGTATGGCACAAAGTGGACTCTGGGTGTGTTTTTCCAAGTGAAGTTGAATGTGTGTCTTTTAGAAGAGATCTTTATGTGTGTGTCTGTGTATGTGTGTATGTATGTGTATATACACATCAGAGGTTAGTTTCTACCGGTTCGCACTGGTTCGGATGAACTGGTAGTGAAATTGGGCCTGGTGGGTTGCCGAACTGATAGGGCTGGTCACGCCTCTGAACCGGTCCCTGGTTGCTCACCCCACCCACCTGCCCCACCCAGTCGCTCCTCACCTCCCAGGCAGCTTGCCTGCCTAAGCTGCCTTCCCAGTTCCCACATGGTGCCTGCCCTGCGCCCCAACTCAGCTGCCTCCTGCCTACAGGTAAGTCACGCTAGCCCCCCACCCCGGAGCTTGCTGCACCCCCACCTCCATTATCCCCATCGGGCTCGCTGCCTTACTTTCCCCCACCCCTTCCAGGAGTCTCCCCGCACCCTGTCTTGCTCCCAGGAGGTTTCAGGGAGGCGTGCTAGGACCAAAACAGGGCATGAGGGTAGCCTAGCAAGCCTCCTTGCAGCCCCCTGGGAGCAAAAATGGGCTGTTGGGGGGGGGGCTTCAAGAGAGAAAGAAAGAAAGAAATCCTCACTGTTTGGGGATCCTCAAGTGCACTGAGCTTGAGAGCTTATGGAAAGTGCTGCTAGCTATCTTTGCTCAGGCTAAGCTCATCAATAGTGAAGCCAGATGATCAATGGACATGTTCTCAGTTTCAAAAAGTCTGGCTTTCCTTCCTCCTACCAAAGACTTGGGGTTCTTCACAATAAGGGAGAAAGGGGGGAGGGAGGGAGAGAGAGAGAGAGAAGGGGGAGAAAGAAAGAAAGAGGGAGGGAAGAGAGAAAGAAAGGGAGGGAGGGAAGGGAGAAAAAAGAAAGACGGAAAGGGGGAAAGAAGAAAGGAAAGGGAAAGTGAATGAGATATGGATGGATGGATGGATGGATGGAGAGAGGGAGGGAGAGAAAAAGGAGAGGAAGGAAGGACCACAAACCTGGCACTAGATGCAGCTTCAGAGGATGCTTTGAAACAGCACATCAATCCAGGGCTGGAAGGAACCACAGAGGTCATCTAGTCCAACCCCCTGCTCCAACCCCCATATCATCTTGGTTATTTTGGTGCCTCTAACACAGAGGAGAAATTTTCAGAAATCCCCATGCATTGCCAACCTCTCCCCCTTAATAAAAAAAACCTAGAGTAAAAACTTCATGCAGTATTAAAAAGAATAGGAAAGGGGGCTGCTGTGTATTGTTTAATGGACTGCTAAATTGGCAAATGGATGGTTAAATTGGCCACACCCATGCAGTCACATGACTGCCAAGCCACTCCCACCTGGTCACATGACCACCAAGCCAGTCCCACACAATAGGCCACACTAACAGAACCGGTAGTAAAAAAAATTGAAACCCACCACTGATACACATACAGTATATATAGTACCTAATGTATTTTTGTGTGTGCCTATGCACACTCTACACCAATGGTTCCCAAAGTGGGCGGTACCACCCCCTCAGGGGTGGTGGCATGACTTAGAGGCAAGGGGGGGTCACGGGGGGGCGCTAAGAGGCAAGAAAATCATATGGGATGTATTATCAACTATGGTGGACATGCGAGATGGCGAAAAAATACTGGACCAAAATTAAAAAGTGGCTTGAAGAAATAATAGGAAATTATATATATGTTGGAAACCGGAATTGTTTCTATTGGTTATAAGTATAAAAAATTACAGTAGAGAAATACAATACCTAATTCTTCATATCACAACCACAGCCAGAATAGAGCCGAGGTGGCGCAGTGATTAAATGCAGCACTGCAGGCTACTTCAGCTGACTGCAGTTCAGCAGTTCGGCTGTTCAAATCTCACCGGCTCAGGGTTGACTCAGTCTTCCATCCTTCCGAGGTGGGTAAAATGAGGACCCAGATTGTTGGGGGCAATATGCTGACTCTGTAAACCGCTTAGAGAGGGCTGAAAGCCCTATGAAGTGGTAAATAAGTCTAACTGCTATTGCTATTGCTAATGTATGCCCAAAATTGGAAAAACAATGTAGTACCAAAGGAAGATGAAGTAATAAGAAAAATTTTAGAGTGTGTGGAGATGGACAAACTGACAAAAGAAATACAAGGAAAGGAGGAGTTGGAATATTATTTAATATGGAATAAATGGTATAAATGGTTAGAGGACAGAAACAAGAAGTAGGGAAATATAAAACAGCAGTTGTAGAAGTGTTAAGATATAGTGATTAGATAATATATAGTTAAGATATGTTAAGATAGAGTGGCTAAATGATAGCAAGTATATAACGTACAATATATGTAAAGTGATATTCTGATATAAACAGTCAAGTATAAATAAGTATGGAATAATATAGCCAAAAATGTAAAGAACAAAGGGACCACGAATGTAAGATGTGAATGTTCAGGGGTGAAAAACACCAAATGTAAAGACATACTGATATGGAACTGCTGTATGATGGATTTTTTTTATTTTCTTTTTTTGTTGTTCCTTTGTTTTATTTTATGAATTGTTTTGTCTTTGTGTTTAAAATTAAAACATATTTTAAAAAAGAACTTATATCATATCCATAAAAGATATGTTTTAAAAGCAAATAAAAAACCCCAAAGGAAAATTCTGTTTTCCCTTCTCTACAAGTTCATGAAGGGCAAGGGAAAGTGTCCAGCCTTCAAACTGGAATATCTGTAAGAAACAACTTGTCATCACATTAAATGCTGCCAGAAAACTTGCCAAACCTGCAATTCTGGAATTGTGGTGTTTAATGATGGTGATAAGACCTTCATTAGAATAATAACAGAATAACATAATTGGGAGGATCCTTGGAGGACTTCTAGTTCAACTCATGCTCAAGCAGGAGACCTTATACCATTTCAGGTTGGATCTCCCCTTGATAAGTTTCCATCTGTTACTTCTTGTCCTGCCCTCAAGTGCTGTGGAGAATAAGTTGACCCCCCCCTTCAATGTGACAGCCCCTCAAATATTATCATGTCATCCCTAGTCCTTCTTTTCATTCCTGCAATTTAGGAAAACATTTCTTTATATGTTTTATTGAATTTGTTTTGCTATATTATGCTCCTGTTTGTAGCATTATATTCGAAATAACTGGCAAGTCTATCCAATAACTCTTTTATCAAGATGCAGTATAGATTATCAAAGTAAATAAGAAGAAAAAAAAACTTGAGCAGTTATAGGAATGCAAAGAGAGTTCTCCTAAGTCAGTGTTTCTCAACCTTGGCAACTTGAAGATGTCTGGACTTCAACTCCCAGAATTCCCCAGCAGCATTCAAGTTGCCAAGGTTGAGAAACACTGTCCTAAGTCATACTAGAAATATCTCCATACCAGCATACATGGAAGGCTGTCTAGTTGTCCCTGGGAAGGCTCCAACCCTAAAGTAAAGCAGGAAGTTGTTTTTTGGCAGGGTTATGGAAGGACAACAAGTTGTTATTGAATTTGTTATTACTACATATTTAGATTCTGGGATGGGAGAAGCAAGGCTTTTTCCTTCAAGTGCCAAAATAGTTTGCTGAGGTTGAGTCCTGTGCATTTTGCCTTGAGACAGAAATTCACTCTGTTCCACCTTCTCCAGCACAATGTTCTGTTTTGCCCTGGCCCTCCTTATGTATGTTCTCTTTATGTGTTGGTTACATTTCACAGTATTTAGAATGGCAAAAAATCCTGGTATTCTGAAAATTTGAGGAACAAACATACGTACATATATGTATACATACATTTTATTTGGAGAAGATATTCATAAGCTCCAAGGAGAATTTGTTTAAATGTACCTTTGATATGTTCAGACATGCATGCAGACAAAAGTCAAATGATAGTGAAAAAGAACTCACAAGCGCAGTCCATTAAAGTACAGTGTTGCCTTTTGAAACACTGGGAAGCATTTGGCAGAGAGTACCCTTGGAATTGGCAGAATGGAGTAGAACGTGGAAACAGCAAGAGAGAAATATGTGCTTGTTATAAGAATTTGGGCTCTAGTGGATTTTACTCAGCTTATCTTTTCAATTTGTCCAGGGCAGAATCATAAGTGATCTCCCTATTTATAGCAATTTATAGATAAAATTCCTTATTTCCATTAAAATGTGAATTACAGTCTAGAAATTTGATCAGCAAATTTGTTTTGTACTTAAGTATGGAGATTGATTTCTTAGATAAATGAAAGTATCTTGACTGTTTGACTATTTAAACATTTTTGTGGTAGTCAATGCCTCCTTAGAAAGGTTCTCATAATTTTGAAAGACATTATGATGAAAGCTTTATTTTTTAAATAACATTTCCCAAAATTGTCTTGTGTTCAACTCTTCATAACTTTCAAGTGCATTGTTATAGTTTGGTTTTTGGGTTTTCTGTGGGAAAGTAATTATCTGGATGAATCATCCTGTTATTAGCAGTGATTCTGGGAAAATAGCTGCCTAAATACTATATATCCAGCAACAGGACAAGGGAAAGCATACTCTACTCTTTTTACTAGACACTCATCAATTTCTAATCCCCACTATTGGAGAAAGGCATATGCTATTGCTCTAAAGCAGTGGTTCCCAAACTTGGCAACTTTAAGACTTGTGGACTTCAACTCCCAGAATTCTTAATTTAAATCAGTTTGGCAGTCTTTTTCTTTTCTTTGATCCAAAACTATTTCCATTTGCTTTGAATATGTGACACCTAATTTTGTATAATATTTTACATTCACTGCCACTGGCAGTTAAAAGTTGCGGTTATCTTGTATGGAAACTATGTTAGAATGTTTTTTATAGATTGAAGCTCGCCCTTTAACACCATTCTGCTGAGCATTCTTATCGAAAAACTGACTGACTTGAATTTTCCCTCTTTCTTCTATGACTGGATTAAAGACTTTCTAATAGACCAACCACAAACAGTGAGAGCTGCGCCTTTCATATCTTCCCCCCTGAAGCTCATCACTGTCTCTCCTCAGGACTGTGTTCTCAGTCCATACCTGTACTCATTGTACACATACGATTGTATATCTTCTGACCCATCCACTGTGATTATCAAGTTTGCAGATGATACCACTATATTGGGCCTCATTACAGGTGGAGACGAAGCAGCATTCAGGGGGGAGATTCAAAAATTATTCACATGGTGCTCAGTAAACAACCTGCACCTGAACATAAGCAAGACAAAGGAGATGATGCTGGACTTCCAGAAGAAGAGAGAGGAACCGGCCACACTTTACATCGAGGGAGGTTGTGTGGAGAGAGTCCCCTCCTTCAAATTCCTAGGAATCCAGGAATCCAGAAATGAGAAAGCAGAGAAGTGACAAACCCATTCAAACACAAACTTTAAATTTGGATTTGAAAAGTTTGCGTTTTTAAAAGAGACTAGAAGGGTGAAACAGAAACCAAAACATACTGAGGAGATTTGCTTCATTCGAGTTTCTTCCAACTAGCATATCTTAAGCAATTCCAATTAATGAGAGGTGGAATATAACAAGGGGGGGTGTCAGGAAAAAAGCACTATTTTCTTACTGATAACCTAATCTGCTATAAATCAGAATTTGGAAAAGCAGGAGGCGAAGAGAAACATACTGGAGATTTGCTGTATTTGAATTTGTTTCAATTAATATATTTTGAGCAATTATAACCAATGAGAGGTGGAAGGTAACAAGGGGAAAAATAATAAAATCAAGAACTGGGACAATACGAAGCTTTTTTTTTGTCAAAGGGAGAACAAAAGATCAAGATGGCTCCTGATTCTCTTCCTCTTTACATTAGCTGAATTAGCTAAATTTAAAGTGGACCAGAACTCTGAAATAAGAATTGTATAACTAACTGTAATTTTAGAACTGGACATTAAGGTAACAAGGGGGTGGGGAGAAATGTTTTCATTTTTTTTTGCTGAAGGAAGAACAAAGGATCAAGATGGCTCCCACCTCATTTCCTCTCCACATCAGCTGAACTAGCTAAATTTAAGGTGGACTAGAATTCTGAAATAAGAACTGTATAACTAACTGTAATTTTCGAACTGGACATTATGGAAAGGTGGGAATTTGAAGAACTATGTGAAATTATAAAGAAATATGCATAAATCATTGAAATCAAGTCTAAATAGAATTTTGAAGTTAGATATTGAGAAGCAGGAAGTGAAGGAAGAAGTGAAGGAAGAAGAGGGGTGGGATAATGAATGGGTAGAAACGGTGGAAAATAAAAAGCAGACAAAAACTTCATTGGGTTTGACAGTGGTATAAGGAAAACTGAAAAGGGGGATGTGTCCCAACAAAAGGAAATAAAAAGCAGATAAAAGATCTCACTGAGTTTGACAGTGGCATAGGGAAAACTGAAGAGGGAGGTTACGCCCGAACAAAGGGAAATATAAAAGATTTCACTGGGTTTGACAGTGGCTTGGGGAAAATTGAAGAGGGTGGACATGTCAAAACAAAGAAAAGGGAGAAGACAGGAATAGAGAAGTGGGACAAAAGACTTACTAGGAAAAAATCAGACAATTAGAAATTGTTATATGGGAAACATTAAACTGAGATATGTAGTTTACTCCTATATAGGATAATAAAACTGAGTTGCTAACTGATTGAATATGATAATGGAAAGATAATTAAATAAAGGTTAAAATATATGGAATACGGACAAATATGAAACTGTTATGTTGAGAATGTAAAGTAGAGGTATGTGATTCACTTTTATACATGATAATTAAACTGAGCTACTACTTGATTGAATATGACAATGAAAAGGCAATTAAGTATAGGTTAAAATATATGAAATATGGACACACATAGAACTCCTAAGAGGATGAACAAAGTGAGATGTGTACCGCTTGTTGTTTTATATAGTAGATTAATGGAATTGTAATGAACATTGAACAGTATGGATTGTTATTTAAAGACAATTAAGGGTAAGCTAAGTCAAGATATGGAAAAATGGAGAGGGAACATGAAATATACTTACAATGAGAAATTATTGAGATTATAGAGGCAGAACTACAAATTTGGGGCGTATAAGGATGCATAACTATATAAATATAATGATGAGAATAGCTGGGAATCATAACCGGGTCTACATCTCAGCCAAAAATAGGCTGTGGGTGGGGGTGAGGTTTAAAAATACAAGTACTATATATGTATACTTTTTTTCTTTTAAAAAAGGAGGAGGAAGATATATGTTAAAATTAAATATGTATATTGAAAAGGAATTATAAACACCATCAACATAAAATGGAGCTCGCTCAGAGGCTGAAATGCACCAAGTAAATAAGATGAAGAGTGCAAAGTAGAGGAGAGAGGTAAGGGAAGAAGAGAGGGATCGGAGAGAGGGGGGGAAGAGGAGGAGAAAAAGAGGTAGTGGAAAGGGGAGAGAGGAGAAGGAGAGAGGAAGGGGAAGTAGAGAAGAGAAGGATGACAGAGGAAAGAAAGGAGGAAGGGAGGAGGAGAGAGGGAGAAGAAAGTGGTGGATAGGGTACAAATATGGTGTATGGAGAGCAGAAGAACCAATAATTGTTTTGGGGAGTTGATGGTAAGACGAATTGATGTAAACATTTAACAATATGACATTGGCTATGTAATAGTATACATGTGGTTATTTGTTATGAAAATGAAAAAAATAAAAACTTTATATAAAATAAAAAAAAACAAATTCCTGGGAATTCATCTTAGCTAAGATCTCACCTGGGGAAACAACACAACCCAGGTGGCCAGGAAGGCCCAACAGAGACTCTGCTTCCTCAGGGTCTTGCGGAAGAACAAGGTGGAATAACAACAGATGACCTCCTTTTACCAGTCCACAATAGAAAGTGTCCTCACTTATTGCATTACGATATAGTATGCTGGCTTGACAACCGCAGATAGAAAGACGTTACAGAGGGTGATGAGCACAGCACAAAACATCATGGGCTGTCCCCTGACATCACTAGATGAAATTGCTAGGATTCACTGGCTTAAAAAAGTGAGGAAAATCCTCCGGGACGACTCACACCCTGGTCAGCCTTTCTTTACTCTCCTACCATCGGGTAGGAGATATAGAAGCATAGCCAATCATAGGAACAGGCTGAAGAACATCTTTTATCCTTGGACTGTCAGGCTTCTGAATGCAATGTAACATCATAAGTATGTAGTATGATAGACTTGCAGGGGTGGCGCAATGTGTTCATATTGGTGCAATATATTATAATATAATGTTACCGCATAAATCAGAGGTGGGTTGCTTCC
Source organism: Thamnophis elegans (assembly GCF_009769535.1). Classification (NCBI taxonomy): domain Eukaryota; kingdom Metazoa; phylum Chordata; class Lepidosauria; order Squamata; family Natricidae; genus Thamnophis; species Thamnophis elegans. Next base: position 34,297,880 of record NC_045543.1, read on the forward strand.
GGTTGCCTCCATCCACCCGCCTGGACATTTCTGCACATGCGCAGAAGCGTCATGTGTGCACACCGGTAGTAAAAAATTTGGAAACCCACTACTGACATATATGTATAGAGGATTGTGTGTTGTTAGTATGATTTATTGGTTTAGGGATTTTCTTTCTTTCACTGTGAATTATTGATATGTATTTATGTTAGGGGAGGATGCAATAAGGGAGGCTCAGCCAATCTCATTATACACATGTTTTGAGTTTCGAGTTTAATAAAATTTGTATGCCGCCCACTCCCATAGGGACTCTGGGCGGCTCACAACAAGACAAAGAACATTTAAAATTTAAGAATAGAAAATACAATTAAAATTCCACATCATCCATTCCATCTAAGCGGGGCTGGATATCAATCAACATGTTGTGCACTGACAATAAAGGTTGAATTGAATTGAATTATCTTTTAAGAATGTTAATTTTTTTCCCTACTAGTGTTGTCCAGTTCTATGATAATGAATTATTCTACTCGTTTTTAGTACAAGAATGAATTATTATTATTATGGTTAGTTGCCTAGATTTTAGATTGAATTTGGCATTTTTATCCACCTATTAAATCCTTTCCCAAGGGCCTGAGATAGAAAGATGTTTGATTATTTTATAAAGGTATTGTTGCAGGAAGTAAGCTGTTCCAAATACAGCTGCCTTTTGCAATTGACTGTGATTTTCTCAGTGCTAGTGGTGTTCAAGTGGTATTCGAGATGATTTGGAATTGCACCCAAGGCACCTATTACTATTGGTATTATCTTTGGTTTCTTTTGCCATAGTTGTTCTACTTCACCTTGCAGGTCTTTGTGTTTTGTGATTTTCTCTTATTTTTTCTCTTCTATTCTGATGTCTCCAGCTACTGCCATGTCCACTTATTATTATTTCCAGTAACTTCAAGAATTAAAGTTGTATAATTATGTATAATAGAATAAAATGTATTTTGCGCTATAAACTCCTTGAAGGTGAGTCTTATATTTTAATAGATAAGATGACATATTGGAATGGAAGAGGAAGGATAAAAATGCAAAATATAGCTACGCAAAGTAAATAAATAAAAATATTTACAACAATATTTGTTCATTGAGGACTTTCACTACTTGGTATAAGTACAGTAATCCAAAAATGAATTGTATGCCTTGTAATAACACAAATGTATTTGTGAAAAATATGATCTAATTAAATTATTTAGCCAAAAGACATTCTGTTTGATTTGTACAATAACAATAATAAAGATTGAAGCAAGATCCAACATATTTATTAAGGTTTAGAAAGGATAGAAGATGAAGATGGATATCTGTGCACATGTGCAATATATATTACCATTGTATTAAAATATTTATGCAGCTTCATTCATCTTGCAGAGATTCACTGCTTTCTTCTACAGGGAAACAAGCTTGAAGATGCCTGTTGCCAGACTTCTGGACATTTTCTGCAGCTGCTCGTCGTCTGCCAAACCGCCCCACAGGTCGGATCCCTCGCCCAGTGTACCAGGAAGGATCAATATCCGGATCTGCCAGGCAAAACCCAGAAGACAGTGAGAATTCAGTGGAAAGGGAAAGTGTGCTGAAACAGCTGTATTGTTCCTAACATATTGTAAAACATGGAGGCTCTCATTATTAGTATTAGTATTAGTGTTACAGTATTATGAAAAACGTTTCAGTTTTGGTAGGTGGGTGGGACTATTTCTATCAGATCAGTCTCATAAAATAACCTGTATAAAGATGGTTATTGTATGTAATAATAGTCATCATAATTGACAAAAAGAAAGACTTAAAAATATGGGCATTTGTTATCCATGAGTGTGAACTGTATATTTGTTTGAGATTATTATGCAGTGTTAAAATGCAGCCATTGTCATGTCTGGAGAAAAAAAAATTCGGAGAAACAATTCCTCATTTTCTATTTTGATGCCAGATGCTCTTCACACTTGTTTTTTCAAGTGTATATCATTTGCATAATTTTACTATTGTGTTTCCCTGAAAATAAGACAGTGTCTTATTTTCTTTTGACCCCTAGAATAAGCACTTGGTCTTATTTTTGGGGAGGTCTTATTATTTTTGAGGTGCAGGAGGTGGTGAGCATGGTCACCTCATGGCTGCTGCTGTGTTGCAATATTTTTGGGGAGGGCTTATTTTTTGGGGGGGCTTATTTTAGCATATGCGCTCAAAAGCCCGATTGGGCTTATTATCTGGGGAGGTCTTATTTTGAGGAAACAGGGTAGTGTGTGGTGAACTATATTTTAAACAGTCACTAGAAATAGTATTAGCCATTTACTAGACTTTAGAACTTTGATTTTAAAAAGTTGGTCTATACCAGGAATCCCCAAACTCTTAAGCTCATTGATCCTCCCATGAAGTTTTAGATTGTTCATCAATCCCCCAACATTTATTGCATGAAATGAAGGTAATAAATACTAGTTTATCTAATAGTACTAGAAATAATAAGAACAGTACAGGTAGTTCTCAACATGACCTCAATTGGGACCAGAATTTCTCTTGTAATGGGTTAACTTGTGACTTATAACCATTTTACCATGTTTGTTAAATAGCAGTAGACTTAAATAAATCACAATGGTTGTTAAGTGAATCACATGGTCATTAAATGAATCCAGCCTCCTCAAATGATATTTTTGTTGGAAACCAGCTGGGAAGGTCAATATCATGATCACATGATTGCAGGACATTGCAATCATTTGTAATTGTAAGCCGATTGCCAAGTACCTGAATTGCGATCACATGACTGCAGGCTCTGCGATGGTCTGTTGTAAATCACAAGTTGTAAAGACAGGTTATAAATAATTTTTCCGAAGCCATTGTAACTTTGAACTGTCACTAAGTGAATGGTGGTAAGTTGAGGACCAGCTCTAATGGATAGTTCCATCAACTCTTGGGGGTCAATACAAATCACTCTGGGAAACAATGGTACCAATTGTCTGTGAAAAAGGCCAAGCTGAGTGATTCACCACTAGACTTCAGGATGGAAAGAGCAGCAGCTTTAAAAAATGAATGTATCCATATTTGCATCTAGGTACTGTACTCTAATGCAGTGGTCCCCAACCTTTCTGGCTCTGTAGACCACTACCAGTGGTGGAGGGGAGAGGTTTCATGCACATGTTCACTGTTTGCACAAATGAGTTCATCTTTCTAATATCTAGCCTGTCTTTTGCCTGCCTGGAAATGAATCCCAATAGGATCTTCTGTTCAGGAAACTATACACGGGTCAGCTTGGACACTAAGGAACAATTTGACAAGGAAGAGATTAGGATTAAAAATGTTTATTTCCAAAGTTGCATTTGCTAGCTAGTGTTGCTGTATTTGGAACATCAAAGTGTGTGAATTAAGAGAGGAATTAATCAATGGATCAGAGCATAGCATATTTTGAGAACATTAGTTGTCTGAATGTAATTCTGCAGAAAATAATATTATATGTATGCACAACTGATGTTGCAGAATGGAGGTAAATCAGTGGTGGGTTCCAGCTCCCGTCGCAACCAGTACGCTGCGCACATGGCCGGGCAGCCTCGTTGGGTACTCGTGCTGCGCATGCATGCACACACCACCATCCTGCGACACCCAGTTGCTCGGCAAAGGTCACGCAGGCACCGCACACTGTGTGTGCATGCTCAGTTGTTTCAAAAACAGGTAAGGAACGTGGGTGGGTGAGTGTGCCAAATGAGCCACCGTACCGGTACGGTGGCCACTACTCCTGGCTACCACTGGTACGACTGTACTGGGCCATACCGCCCGGGACCCACCACTGAGGTAAATGATGAAAAGACACATGAGAGAGATATGTTTATAATATTCTGTTTGGTTGTTTTGGTCTTGTAAAGTTTAAAAACACTGTGGTGTAGGGCAAGGGTGGACAATGTTCTTTTCCCACCAGAGACAATAATTTTCTCTATTTTGTTCCCCAGCACTTGAGACTGTCAGGTGATGTGGCAACAACTTTACAAAAACAATGGTGGCAGCATATTTTTTAAGGCTTTGAATTAATAAAAGAAGTAAAAATCAATTAGAGGGAGAAAGGTGGTGGGGAGAAGGGAGATAGATGTTTTTAAAATGCCTGGAAAGTGTCTTCAACATATTTAAGGGTTTTGCTATTAGATTTCAGCAATAAATTTTTTGAGAGTTGCAAAAGAAGACTCTAGGGAACATCTGTGGTTGATTTCCAGAGTCTGGAACAGATTAGTCTAGATTAAGTGAAAAACATTTTTTTTGCAGGTAATGCATAGCAAGATGTCCAGAGTAACACATATTAGGCATATGTAGATGGCAAAAATCTGGACAACCACTAGATCTGGATCAAATCTAATTGTTTATGCTATCTATTGGTTGTCTAGATTTTTGCTGCGAAATGCAGTTTGCAATACATTCCATTCAGAAGATCTTGAGAGGGAAATGAGACAAACCCAACATCCGTTGGGTACTATTCCAGATTCTACCTTCAGCCCATATTCAGGTTTGTATATATGCTGGACATTTTGCTCATGAAAAATAGTTCTATCCATGCAATCATCCGGCTGTGGGAACTTACTCCTGATCTCCATGAATCGTTCAAGGATTCGGCATTTAGTCTCAGGTATAAAGGCCAGCAGCAGAAGGCAAATAACTAGCAGTCTCATTCCTTTCAGGTTCTTTCCCCCCACTCTTCAAAGCACTTTGATATCTGATTTTAAACAAAGAAAAAAAAATAGGTGACCTATAGCGACAGGGAGCAAAAAGTATATTACTGGCCTCATACAAGAAAAGCATTCCTAAAAAGAAAGTTTTAGTAAAGTACAGAGTCATTGCAAAATTCTATAACAGCAAAACAAGTTTGAATGCTGAATTTCAAGAAAAAAATACTTCCTGAAAAATTACATCTTGGTATTCAAATGTGTTTGCCACCAAAATTGCCATCAAATTGATATAAAAAACATGGTCCATTGTTTTGATTGCTTAAGTAAGTTGCTTTTTCTGCTTTGGCTTGTTTCTTTTTAGAATCATATTCTAAATATTAATCTTAAATTATTGTATTTCGATCTGAATTTACTTTGTGGTTCCTTAGAGCCAATCTAACCTTTACACTCAGGTGTGGAATTTTTAGAAATAAAACAGGGGTAGATTTTTTAAACTTTCACCCCCTTTTTGCTGAAAATGAGCTTTTGAAGATGATTTTCATATAAAGCTTTAGGGAAAAAACAGATAATAAAATCACACTTTATTGCACTCCACTCCACCCTAGATTCAGATTGGTAATCTTTTACTTATTACAAGCAATCTCACTGAATAGGGACAAAGATTCACTGATGCTTTTGAATTTAAAGAGATGTGTTCTTCTAATTCTCCTTTTATCAGTTCCTAGGACTTACCTTTATAGTCTTGTGCCAGCCTGTCTGGTCCAGCACACCAGAGGCCTCCCCATCTGCTGTACCAGCAGCCCATTGTTGCCATTTCCATGGTCAGCATACCCATTTTTCTATCAGCTGTGCTACCAGGCAGTTTCTTGAATCTGCTAATCAGTTTGTGAGCAACTCACAGATTGAGTTTGTGTCCTTTTGACCTTGAGGTTTCTCAGTGGTTCTTTCACAAAGACCAACATGGTATTGGACCTGGTTACTTGAGAGACCGCCTCCTGCCAGTCACCTCCCAAAGACCTATCAGATCCCACAGACTAGGCCTCCTCCGAATTCCATCTGCCGGCCAATGTTGGCTGGCGACTCCCCGGGGGAGGGCCTTCTCTGTGGCTGCTCCGGCCCTATGGAACAATCTCCCCATTGAGATCCGGACCCTTACTACCCTTCCGGCCTTCCGCAAAGCAACTAAGACCTGGCTGTTCCGGCAGGCCTGGGGCTGTTGAATTATCCAGCCCCATCCGAGGTTACAACTGTTGTTGAATTTTAAATTGCTGTTTTCTATTTTTATTTTTGTACCCCCTCCCCTTTTTATTGTTAGCCACCCTGAGTCTTCCGGGAATAGGGCGGCATACAAGCCAAATAAATCTAATTTAATCTAATCTAACATGAACATCCATAGAAATTTACCTTTCACCCTGGGAATGAGACCATTGGACATCCTTCTGGACTATATCCATAAGGAAATATTTTTGTTCTGCATAAAGGAACCATGTCAGCCTGGCAGCCAATAGAGCAAAAGATCAGAGGTTTAACTCATGGCTTCATTTCTTAGTTCTGGAAACCTCAAGAGTACTCTCTTCCTGGCTGCCATGCTTGCCTCCCAGCACAAACCATCTCATGATGACAAGATGCCAAGCTTGTCAACCAGCTATGCTGTCTGCCTTAGAATCCATAACACCCCAGTGAGAGAACAAGAGGATACCACATCCCAGGATAACTCAACATTTTTCAGCATCTATCATGCCAAGTTTGGCATAATCAAGAAACAAGTAAGAGTTAAAACAATTTAGTAATTGTTTCCTGTTTTTAAGTTGCAGTGAAACATGTTTTTGCATGTGTTCAATGCAACTTTTCAATTGGTTCTTTGCTAGATCATTTAAGGGTTGTGATTAGTCCTTTCTTTATTTCTGCTTTAAAACAAGTGAAGAGGTAATATTTCAAAGTTTTATTCCCTGGAAACCTTTGAAGATACATACATAGATGAAACTTGCCAGGTTTAGTATCCTCTAAAAATGTACTGTTTCTGCTATTCTCACCCTGTTGTGTTTAAAAAATAGTAGCAATAATTCCTGTGCTTCTTATTATAGTCTATGATCAAATATTTTTTCAAGTTCAGTCTCTTCCTTAAAGTAGTTTGAATTGAACCTGTGTATTACAATGTTGAAATGCAAAACCAAATCTATATCTCACCTGTCCATTTACCTATGGACCCATGTTGGTGTAGTAATAAATAGTGGGTTTGATTTTGTCAATGATTGGTTGAATAATTTTGTCCAAGTCCTGTTTTTTTCCTGTACTTCAAAGTTTTTTTTTTCCATTTTCAATAGCAACCAGTTTTGCCTATGCCCATCCAGCCACGCATCTTGCTGTTTGCCTAGTGTCATCTTTGGCTGTGCCTCTCCCTCCACCCCTTGCTGTCTTTATTATATCAAACATCGAAGTGTGTTTGATCACTCACTAAGGCATCTACAGCTAGACTGAATATTTTATTTTTCGTAATTTGACTGATCCCTTCTCATGTTCTTCTCTTTGTTTGCACAAGAAAATATTATTTACATGTTTAATATTTTCCTGAACTAATCACTGCCCACTATTCATAAATGTAAATATTTATTAAGCAAAAATTTCCCTATTGTTAGAACTAATTCATCCCATTTAGAATCAAAGGTAACTGTTTTCCAAATAGGAAATAGGAAGAAATGACTGTAAATTTGTTATATATATATCTTATATCTCATGGTAATTAAAAACAGATAAAAATGAAATGCATAATATAAATTAAAGTACATTTCTACTGTCAGGAAAAACTTGCAAAATTATCTCACAATTATTTACATCTTTTTGGAGCATCATTATCTAAATTAATTAAATAAATAGCCCCTATAGTGGCTGCAGGTAAATCATTATCTCCTTTAAGAGGATGCAAAATGAATGGAAATTTGAGATCCAGTCTGTTTTATGGTGGAGTCCATTAGCAAGCTGGAGGTAAGCTGGTTTCTTTAAACATTAGTTTCCAAATTGGAAAGCTGGGATAATATGATCTACACTTATTACTTACTGAATAAGTTGCCTTTTGAAGGCAGACAGATTGTGTGTCTGAAATAAGCACACTGGAAATTGTTTCATCTACAATGTTCTTTATAAAGAATGCCACTACCAGTATTTGTTTAAAAACCAATGGAATTGGAAAACAGAAAATTACTACATTAGTAGAATACAATAGCAAACAATTAGTAAGAGTTAAATGAACTTGCTTATAAAGCACACAAAAAATACAAACACACACAAACCCTAAAAAACTAGACAATGCAGTGGGGAAAATGGATCTGGAAGATGATTTTATTTAGCATTTCCCCCAATAACTTGAATGGGCTACTGAGAACATGCACGCCATGCTTTGTTTTGCCTTCCTTATTCTCACCTTTCTCAAAAGCAGACATTCATAGAGCTGGCAGACTGCAATGAAGGCAATACTCACTTGTCTGTCAAGAGGACTGGAGAGTGGCACATCCAGTGGTCAGGCTCAGTGCAAGCTGGTGGTCCTTTTCCCCCTTTTATGTCTTCCTTTTGTATATGCATGGCAGCCTCTGACATCAGCATTGGGACAGGGCATCTCAACAGGCTCTCCCCTCCTCCCTTTACAACTTCAGCTCTTTTCCTTCAAGTCAAGGAAGGAGATTTATCTTATTTTGAATTACTTTCCTCCTTTAAGCAAATGAGGTAAAGAACTGGGAAACTAGATTGGCTGTATGCCTTCACTGAGATTTTACAAGTTTGAGATATTCTGACAGATCATTTTGACTATCAAAAGACAATATTGATATTTATTTTATTTTTACAGTCATCTATTTCAATCCAATGTCTCTGGGGCTTGTACAATTCTAAAACAATTAAAAACATTTAAATTTTTAATCTCAAATTTTCAACCTCCCTCCTTTTCTTTTGACTCTGCATCTGACTTAATTTAATCTATGAGCCTCCAATGTTGGTCTGTTTGTATTTTATGTCAAGTTACATTGTATAAATAAAAATAAGTTAAATAAAATGCCACATTTTGCTCTGGATTTTGAAATGTCTAGTTCTGATTGAACTGTGTTTCCTGGACACTTGGTCACATCTGTGTCAGAGGCACATAGAGGAGCATTCAGTGACATTGATCCTAACAGGCACAGGATGCGTGGTAGGATTATGGACAGCTTTCCCCTATTTGATTTTCAGCTCTGCATATCTGGACCTCAGAGCTGTTCTTTTGGATGGAAGATGCATATACAAGAGTCCAGGGTCACTTTTCTTCCTAGGGGTTTTGGTCTGGGAGGTAGATGTACAATGTGCATCCTCCAACTATAGTGGGGGCAGTTGATATTCTAGAAATTGAAAACTTATTATGGTTCCGCTGTCACTAATGAAACACAATAATAGAAATACTGTTAACCCTGGATCCATCTTTGAGTGTCTTCAGGGTTGCAACTGCAAATGAGTAGAGATAGCTGGGGGAATATGTAGCCAAAATAATATTCTTCTGGGAACCAAGGATACTCTCACCAGCACCTGGAGGGGCGTGGATGGGAGGCATCTTGGATGGGGAGAGAGACTTGATTGGGGCATGTGATGGGGGGAAGAACTTTGGATTTTGAACTGGGTGGGGAAAACCTGGGGAACTTCAGAGTTGGGTTTCCACCAGCTGTGCCAATATGACATGCCTAATAAATCTCCAAGACCAGATGGCGCAAGTAGTCAGGACCCTGGTCTCAGGCTGTTGTCGCTAAATGCCAGGTCTGTTGTACATAAAGCTCCTCTCGTCCGGGACTTAATTTTAGACGAGAGGGCAGACCTGGCATGTATTACTGAAACCTGGCTGGGCCCAGAGGGAGGAGTCCCCCTTGTAGAGCTGTGCCCAGAAGGATTTCAGGTGCTGCATCAGCCGAGAGCCCAGGGAAGGGGTGGGGGTGTGGCCGCTGTTATCCGAGAGTCGTTAGTTCCTCGTAGGGTCCCTGCTCCGGAGATTGTCGGGTGTGAGTCTTTGCTGTTAAAGTTGGACCTCAAGGGTCAAGTGGGTCTGCTGCTAACGTACCTGCCTCCCAACAGCGTTGCAGCAGCCCTCCCCTCGCTCCTCGAGTCGGTAGCCGAGCTGGCAATTGAGTTCCCTAGGCTGATGGTCCTGGGGGACTTTAATTTGCCGTCGCTCGGTGAAAACTCTGATGGGGCGCAGGAGTTCATGGCTTCCATGACAGCCATGGGCTTGACCCAAGTAATTCGGGGCCCAACCCATTCAGCGGGACACATGCTTGACCTCGTATTTCTCTCGGAGCAGTGGATTTGTGATCTTGGTCTGAGGGGGAGTGACATCATACCCCTGTCGTGGTCAGACCATTGCCTACTGAGGCTCGACTTCCGGAGGCCAAACCCCCACTGTAGGGAGGAGGAACCGACCAGGTGGTTCCGCCCCAGGCGTCTTATGGAACCGTCAAGGTTCCAGACAGAGCTTGGGGTTATTCCTGACAATTTCGCCCACAGTCCGGTGGAGACTCTGGCTGCTGCGTGGCACTCGGCAGCGTCGGAGGCCCTCGACCGGATTGCGCCACTGCGGCTCCTCCGAGGCGGCGGATCCCGGAGACCCCCTTGGTTTACCGAGGAACTCCGGGAGATGAAGCGCCGGAGGAGATGCCTAGAGCACCGTTGGAGGTCCGATAAGTCCGAATCGAACCGGGCAATGGTAACCACCTGCACCAGGGAATACACCAGGGCACTTAGGGCAGCAAAAAGATCGCACATAGCCACCCTGGTAGCATCCGCTGAGTCCCGTCCAGCCGCCCTGTTTAGGATAACCCGCTCCCTATTGAACAAAAGGGAGGCGGGGGAACCCTTGCAGGGCAGAGCTGAAGAATATGCCCAATTCTTAGCGGACAAAATTGCTCGGTTTCGGTCGGACTTGGACTCCACCCCTGCAGTTCCAGCCGAGGCGCAAGGGGACCAAGTAGAACAGCTCTGGGTTGAGTTTCAGGACGTTACCCCCGGGGATGTGGACAAGGCCATGAGAGCTGTAAGTACCTCCACCTGCGTCCTGGATCCGTGTCCCTCATGGCTGGTTACTAACTGCAGTGAGGTGACACGAGGCTGGATCCAGGCGGTTGTAACCGCCTCCCTTCGGGAGGGGAACTTCCCCGCCACACTGAAAGCGGCGGTGGTGAGACCCCTCCTGAAGAAACCATCCTTGGATCCAGCTGTTCTTAATAGCTATCGTCCAGTCTCCAACCTTCCCTTTCTGGGGAAGGTTGTTGAGAAGGTGGTGGCCTTCCAGCTCCAACGGTCCTTGGAGGAAGCAAACTACCTAGACCCCTTCCAGTCAGGCTTCAGGCCCGGTTACAGCACAGAAACCGCTTTGGTCACATTGATGGATGATCTCTGGAGAGCCAGAGATGAAGGACGTTCCTCCATCCTGGTCCTCCTTGACCTCTCAGCGGCTTTCGATACCATCGACCATGGTATCCTTCTGCGACGACTGCGGGAGGTGGGAGTGGGAGGCACCGTGCTACGGTGGTTCTCCTCCTACCTCTCGGACAGGTCACAGTCGGTGTTAGTGGGGGGGCAGAGATCGTCCCCTAGGCCCCTAAATTATGGGGTGCCTCAGGGCTCGGTCTTATCCCCCCTACTATTCAACATCTACATGAAACCGCTGGGAGAGATCATCCGCAGGCACGGGATTAGATACCATCAATATGCGGACGATACTCAATTGTATCTGTCCGCCCCGTGCCAACTCAATGAAGCGGTAGACGTGATGAGCCGGGGCCTTGAGGCCGTTATGGACTGGATGAGGGTTAACAAGCTTGTGCTCAACCCAGAAAAGACCGAGTGGCTGTTGTGTTTCCCTCCCAAAGATTTGGCTACTATTCCACCACTCAGGCTGGGGGGTCAAATTTTATACCCCTCAGAGAGGGTTCGCAACTTGGGAGTCCTCCTGGATCCACAGCTGTCATTTGACCACCACTTAACGGCTGTGACCAGGGGGGCATTCGCCCAGGTTCGCCTGGTGCGCCAGTTGCGACCCTACCTGAATCGGGAGGCTCTCACAACAGTCACTCGGGCCCTTGTGACCTCTAGGCTGGAATACTGCAATGTGCTCTACATGGGGCTGCCCTTGAGGAGCATCCGGCGACTTCAGCTAGTGCAGAATGCAGCCGCGCGAGTGATTGCGGGTGCACCCCGATTCACCCGCATTACACCTATCCTCCGCGAGCTGCGCTGGCTACCTGTTGATCTCCGGATGCGCTTCAAGGTGCTATTAATCACCCATAAAGCCCTACATGGCAGTGGATCTGGATACTTGAGAGACCGCCTTCTGCCAATTACATCCCTGCGACCGATAAGATCCCATAGATTAGGCCTCCTCCGTATTCCATCGGCCAGCCAAGGTCGGCTGGCAACTACAAGGAGGAGGGCCTTCTCAGCAGTAGCCCCGACCCTTTGGAACGAGCTCCCCGTGGAGATTCGTACCCTCTCCACCGTCCAAGCCTTCCGCATAGCCTTGAAGAACTGGCTCGCCCGTCAGGCCTGGGGATAGGATAGTTACCCCTCCCGAATGATGAATGTATGTTGCTTGCTATTTTATTACATGTTTGTCCTAATGTCTGTATTCCCCCTTCCCAGTTTTTGTGTGAGCCGCCCTGAGTCCCCTCAGGGAAAAGGGCGGCCTACAAATTCTAATAAAATTCTAAATTCTAAATTCTAAATCTATACTTTGAGGAACCCTGCCTTGGAGTTTTGATTTCATACTCGGAACCCTGACAAATACATTCTGGCTTCTGTTCCAATGTAATGCAGGATTCCACATATGCCTTATCTTCAACCTGAGAAGCTCCTTTTGTTCTTCAAATGGAGAATTTATTCCATTCAAATTGCATCCCTGTTCACCCAGCATGGTGGGTTATATGAAGGGGCCATAAGTCTCCTTCCTGTTTGTTGTGCCGGTGGATTGTATATGTGCATAACTAAATACATGGGTATTCTAAATTTCCCTAATCATAAAAGACATCAATATATCTCCTTGGTTTCCAGTGTTCGCCTTTTATAGTATAAAAAAAAAGTCTCTCTTTTTTTTAAAAAAAAAGTAAAAGGCTAGTTTGTCAGTGATTAGGCAAGTAAACCGTTTGGTCAATATGAAAATGACATTTACATTTCTGTTCTACCCTAAAATAACAGCAGATACAGTGTGTACAATAAGTGAAAATCATGCCCATTCATCTGCACTAACATCGACTCCTCCTATTACCTTTGCAGCTGCAGAGAATTGCATGTAAATATCCAGAAATACCAAGAAAATGGCCAGCTACCCATTATCTTATGGATTCCCTTACAGAGGACTTTCTGTGATGAGGTTAAAACCTGGCTTTGCCGGCAGGCCTGGGGGTGATGAGTTCCCTCCCCTCTCGACATGTATGGTTGTGCGACTGTTGCTTATTTTTATTATTTGTATTTCGTTTTGATGTTCCCCTTTCCCTTTTTGGATTGTCCGCCGCCCTGAGTCCTCCCGGAGAAGGGCGGCATATAAATAATAAATTCCATTCCATTCCATTCCATGTGCTAGAACCGTAGGTTAGAACTTTCAATGAAATTCCTATTCAGTTTTATGGTTCACTGATTTGCCTTGGACAAACTAGCTTATAAACCTTATAGTACAGTGGTGGGTTTCAAAATTTTTTTGAACCTACTCTGTGGGTGTGGCCTCCTTTGTGGGAGTGGCTTGCCAGCCATGTGACCTGGTGGGAGTGGCTTGCCGGCCATGTGTTTTCTCCCTCTCTGTCCCTTTTTTCTTTCATCTCTCTTTTTTTCTTTCTTTCTTCCTTTCTCTTTCTCTCTGTGTGAGTCTGTCTGTCTGTGTGTCTTTGCTTCTCCCTCCCTCCGTGTCTATGTGATTCTGTGTCTGTCTGTCTGTCTGTCTCTGTGTGTGTATCTCTCTCCTCCCTCCCTCCGTGTCTGTCTCTCATTCCATTTCTCTGTGCCTCTGTCTGTCTGTATCACACACACACACACACACACACACACACAGAACAGTCACACACACACACATACTGTGGTCACCTTGTTGAGTGTTCCAATCACATTTGAAACACTCAACAACTGGCTTGTATTCATGGTTTTTTGCAGCATTGTGCAGACATGGGAACAAAACATATGGTTAAAAGTACCTGGCAGCGGTGTTCTTCCCTGGGGGGCTCCACAGAACATCCCAAGACCAATGGCTCTGGGATGAGGGACGGAATATTCACCGGGGACCAGTAAAGCTTCGTCCACCAGAGGCAGCAGGACCAAAGCTCCTCTCCCAACTGGCCCTTCCTCCCTCTGAGGGCAAGGGACCCAGGTGCCCCGCTGCCTCTGGCTTCCTTCTGAGAGTCTCCACTCTCCGGGGCTATAATTGTGCAGGCTGTGCGTGCGTGCTTATGTTTTCCACGGGGGTGACGGATGGGCTCCGGAATAGCTCCATGCCTTGGAAAACATAGGCGTGCGCGGGTAGCAGGGCAGCCAAGACAAGGGAGTGCAATCCATGCGGCTTGTTCAAACAGCAAAAGAAGGGACAGGAGAGGAGTTCGGCTGTTTGAAAAGCCCCGCTTGGAACTCCTCTCCTGTTCCTTCTTTTGCTGTCTGTACATGCAGTGCGGGTCACACTCCCTTGTCCTTCATAGCCAGCTCGATTCCAATTGGGGTGGGGATCCATGGAGAGGGACAGAAAAAAATTGATTTCTTCCCCCCTCCCCCAATTGGAAATGAGCTGGCTGTGAAAGAAAAGGGAGTGCAACCCGCACGGCTTGTTCAAGCAGCAAAAGAAAGGGACAAGAGAGGAGTTCCAAGCGGGGCTTTTCAAACAGCTGAACTCCTCTCCTGTCCCTTTCTTCTGCTGTTTGAACAAGCCGTGCGGGTTGCGCTTCCTTTTCTTTCATAGCCAGCTCGTTTCCAATTGGGGAAGGGGGGAAGAAATCATTTTTTCCCATTCCTCTCCATGGATCCCCACCCCAATTGGAAACGAGCTGGCTATGAAAGAATGCAATATTACAGGCTAACTCTGCCTATGACCTGGAGTTCAATCCTGATGAGATTCGAGGTTGACTCAGCCTTCCACCCTTCTGAGATCAGTAAAATGAGGATCCTGTTTGTTGAGGGCAATATGCTAACATTGTAATTCACACAGAGAGTTCTGTAAAGCACTATGGAATGGTATATAAGTCTAAATGTTATTGCTGTTAAGTGTGGCTATAAGTGTAAACGTTCGTGGCACGACAAAACCGCGCTCGTCAAAATAGCGGTGATAAAACCACGTTGCTAAAGCCGCAACGTCATCACCGCCGCGACAACAGCGTGGCAACAGAAGGGCGCTTTAAAACAGCGCGGCAGAAAGCCGATTTAAATTAAGGTAAGGGTTAGGATTAGGTTTAGGGGTTTGCTTTAGGGTTAGGTTTAGGTTTAGGGTTAGGTTTAGGGTTAGGGTTAGGTTTAGGGTGCTGAGTGCTTCGGAAGGCGTGGATTTGCCCTCCGCGATTATGTCATCGTGGTAGGATCGCGTTTTTCCTTAGCGCTTCGGATGGCGCGGATTTGCCCTCCGCACTTATGTTGGCGCGGATAAGGGCTTCGCGGTTTTGTGGTGGAACCGTAAACAATCAATCAATCCAACAAACAAACATTACGGTACTAAGTTTTTCACTGTTTCACTAGAGCTTTTTTTTAGCAGTGATGCTCTAAGTATCACAAAAGTGGATAAGAGGCACACCACCATGAAAAATGATTCTGCCCCATAGCATTTTAAGTCTTGCCCTTCCTGAGCCTAGCCTTGCAGAGCTGAATTGGGGAGAGGGTATGTAAGCAGAACTGTGATATCAAAAGTCCTGAACATGTAAGGATTCAACAAGCAGTCAAGCAAATACAGTCTTTCTGGATGTTGGAAACAGAGTTGAAAGGAAGTGACCAATGTGGACGGACCAATTCAGATTCACTTGATCTAAGAATTGCCTTTTGGTATTCAGGAATCATTCGCCACCTTTGACTATATTCCATTTATTAGTGTAAACAATAGGAATACTTACATTCATTTGAAAATGCCATTATTCGGTCTTTGGGATTCAAAAATAATTCAGCATCCACATCAGGATAGGACACTGCCCAGTAAGGCAAAGCAGTTAAAGCACAGGCTTGCAGCTTTGAACATTTAGAATTGAGCATTTTTTTAAAAAGAAAAACAAAAGATATCCTATTCTTTCTGTGGAGTTTTTGAGCAATTAGTATTAATAAAGCAGTGAAGGAACATAACTTTAGGGCCAGCAGATTTTTGGAAGGACAAGTACTGTGATCAGGATGTAGGATAAAAAGCAGTCCAGAATCTTGTAGGTGATAATTCATTACATAATCTTCTCTGTTTCTGCATTTCTACATCTCTATTAATCACTATATTTGGAAGATCCAGGAAAGCTATTTTAATGTAATATCTTGTGGGAAGCTAGAGCTATTAATCACAAATCAGCATCTTATCTGTTCTAGCTGGGAGAACGCGGTCAGACAAACAGAGGCGAGCCAGGACTTCAAGTCAGCTAACAGTTTATTTCTAACAGGTTGCCAAACGCGGCACTTCATATTTCGTACGTTTTAGCTAACTGGCAACAGCTGAGCCCTGTTTCACAGCTCTTTATATACCCCAGCTGTCAAACAGGTAACCAATCAGAAACAAGGACACGCCCCTCTAGCCAAACGGACCAGAGAGGAAACTGTAGTACACAACACTCCTTCACACTTAGAATGTGCATGCGTAGTGGCTTGGCTGCCGCCGGACCCGCCCAGACCTTCTCAGGACACCTTCCGTTGGTGGGACTGGAATAGTGCCAGCCCTGGCTGGAGACTTGGCTCTCTCAGAGTCCGGCGCTGCTGGAGCCTCACGGGGAACCACTGGTAAGTCTTTTGGTGGACTTTTAATTAATTTCTCTAGCTCCTCTAGGGAGATAGCCCGGGGCCTTGTGGTCTGTTCCTGACTCTCGGCTTCCTGCCTGTCGGGTAGGCCCTGTGACTGCTTTGCCAAATTGACATCCCCTTGTCTATTTCTCAGCTGGTTTATATGGCGCTTCCAAACCCTGCCGTCCTCTACCTCTACCAGGTACGAGCACGGACCAGTTATTTTCTGGACTATGCTGGGGAGCCATAGCGGATGGCCCGAGTAGTTTCTTGCATATACTGGCGTATTGATGGTGAATCCCTTGAGTTGACTGTGTGAATCTAAAGGCCGATCTGGAGCATATTCAGGGTGCAGTCTATCTAGTGTTGTCCTAATGCGCCGTCCCATTAAAAGTTCAGCTGGGCTCTTGTTTGTAGTAGTACAAGTGGTAGCATGCTGCCACAGTAGATACCTATCTATGTCCTCTTGTCAGTTTAAGGGGCCGAACCTGGCGAGAGCCTCTTTCGCTGAACGGACCGCGCGTTCAGCCAGATCATTAGCCGCTGGGTTGAACGGGGCAACAAAGGCATGGCAGACCCCCAACCGGGCAAAGAACGAGGCAAGCACTGCAGCAGTAAACTGGGGCCCATTGTCAGAGACCACTAAGTCTGGTAACCCATGGGTCGCAAATACCTGGCGTAGTACCTTAATGATGGCAGGGGCAGTTGATGCAGACAATAAACACAATTCAACCCATTTAGAGAAAGCATCAACAATGACAATAAACATTTGGCCCTTAACCGGACCAGCCAAGGCCATATGAATTCTGGACCACGGAGCCCTCGGTTGCTCCCAATTCTGAATGGGTGCTTTGGGACAAGCCGGTCGGGTTTCCTGGCACTGTGGACAGCCAGCCAGCCACCGAGCAATGTCCTGATCCATACCCGGCCACCAAGCATAGCTCCGGCCAAGTGCCTTCATCTGGACAATGCCCGGGTGACTGTCAGCACTGCTTCCTGGAGGGAGGCCAGAATCACCACTCTGCTGCCCCACAGAAGGCAATCTTGCTGCGAAGAAAGCTCGTGTTGCCTGGTGGAGAAAGGTTGCCATTCAGTGCCCAGTGGGTGAGAAGGCCAACCCTGTTCAGTCCATCTGAGCACATTGGCGAGCACCTTGTCCCGGCTGGTATGTCTGGCCACATCAGCTGTGGTAATCGGTAACTGCATGTCATCGATCAGCAACACTATAGAGGAAGGCGCCAGGTCCTTGACCACAATAGGCAACGGGCATCTGCTTAAAGCATCCACGTGGCTGATGTGCTTGCCAGGTCTGTAATGCAACGTATAGTCATAGGCAGCCAAAAATACAGTCCATCTGGTGAACCTGGGGGACAGAATCTGGAGTGTCTGCTTGTCGCCTGCAATGATGCCCAGTAAGGGCTTGTGATCTGTCACAATGTGAAAATGATGGCCATAGAGACAGGAGTGAAACCGCTTCACTCCAGCCACTATAGCCAACACCTCCCTGTCCAATTGGCTATAGTTCCGTTCGGGCAAAGACAGCATTCAGGAAAAAAATGCTACTGGAGCCTCCAGTCCAGATGGCAGCCGATGGCTCAGGACCGCCCCAACCCCATATGGGGAAGCATCACAGGCCAACACTACAGGGAGGTTTTCGTCATACTGCAATAGAACACTATCGGACGTGAGGAATTTCTTAATAGTCTCAAAAGTAGCTGCCTCACGACGTCCCCAAACCCACTTTGCCGAACGGTCTAAGAGTCTGTGCAGGGGTTCTACAATAGAAGCCTTATGTGGCAGCAAAATGTTATAAAAATTCAGTAGCCCCAGGAAAGCTTGCAGTTCAGCTTTTGAGGTAGGTGTTGGGGCGTGACTGATAGCCTGTACTTTCTCAGGGGTAGGATGAATCCCTGTCTTATCTATTAAAAATCCTAAAAATTCAACTTGGGGAACCACGACCCGGCCCTTGGATGTCTTAAGTTTCAAGCCGACGTCACGGAAACGACTAAGTACAGACCACAGGCGGACCAGGAGAGAGGTTAGGGAGCAGGCAGACACCAGGACGTCGTCAAAATAAGGGACGACGCCCGGTATGCCCTTTAACAGCCTTTCCATTAAATTTTGAAAGAGTCCAGGTGCCACACTGATTCCAAATTGGAGCCGGTTACACTTGAACGCACCCCTATGCATGACTATAGTCTGTGCTTCAGCAGTTGCCTCGTCCACAGGTAACTGCTGATATGCCTGTGCTAGGTCTAGCTTTGCAAATATGGTCCCCTGTCCCAGAGAGTGCAGCAGATGCTGCACCACGGGCACTGGGTATGCGCTCTGCTGCAATGCTCTGTTTAATGTGCACTTAAAATCAGCACAGATCCTCACAGATCCATCACTCTTCACTGGTGTCACTATCAGTTTCCCAACGAGCATGGTCTATGGGTTCTAGCACCCCTTGGGCCAGTAATTTATCAATTTCTGCATCCACTTTAGGTTTTAATGCAAAAGATACCCGCCGCGGCTTCAGCCTCTGCAGCGGAACCTGTGGGTCTAAAGCGAATGAAATGGGAGTACCAGTGTACTTCCCCAAACCCTCCCCGAAAACTTTGGGGAATTCCTTAATTAACAAATCCAAGTATATAGTACTCTGGATTTGATCAATGCCTGTTATGCCAAGTCCCAAAGCCACAAACCATTCCAATCCTAATAAACTTGGCCGGGGGCCTTTCACCACAATCAGAGGTAACTTTTTGTTGAACTGCTTAAATACAACTTACAGAGATATTTACCCAGCACTAGAATGGGATTTCCTTGGAAATCCTTTAATCTTAACAGACAAAGCTCCAAACTTTTCTTGGCTAAAGCTGGAATAATCCTCTTAACCGTTGCCCAAGAAATTATTGATACAGCTGATCCTGTGTCAACCTCCATCTGACAGGGTCTGCCCTCCAAGTGGACCGTAAGGAAAAATTTCCCTTTCAGACCATGGACAATCTGGTCCACTTCAGCTTCTTCCCTATCCTCATTTACAGCAAAACAGGAATCCCTTTTCCTGAAACTCTGGCCCCTGGTAAATTTGGGGTTTTTTCTGTAGCCCTGACTGGTGCTAGGGAAACTGCCTTCCTGCGCATTTGTGCAAGGAGCAGCCGCCCTGCAGACTCTTGCTAAATGATCCCTTTTTCCACAACGGAGACAAATGGCATTTTTAAACCGGCACTCCGTTCTATCGTGCCTACCTCCACACCCTGGGCAGGTAGTTTGGGGCAAAACCTTACCCTGCCGACCTCTGGCCTGTTCTGCCTTCAGGCAATGTACTTCATCATTTCCAATAGTCCCTTCAACAGGGAAAATGTCTTCATGATGCACCTCAGTGGCTTTTTCTCCGGCTTGTGGTCTACAAAACCTCTGGATCTCTTCTGTGGATTTTGTTGACAGCTCTACTGCCCTAGCTTCATCTAAAGCTGTTTGTAAATCTAACTCAGGTTTGGCCAGTAGATGGCACTGAATATGGAGGTCTCTAACCCCCCCCCCTACAAGCTGATCTGTAATGGACTCATCCAAATCTTTAAAACGACAAAGGAGGGCCACAGCTCTTAAGGCAGCCACATATTCATTAATTCTCTCCCTCATGCTGAAACCTTCTGTAAAAGGCAAACTGGCGTGAAGTGCGAGAAATTGATGGGGCATAATGATTTTTTAACTTTGTCATCAAAACATCTCATGTCACATCGAGGACTGTGTGCGGAGACACTAGCGATTCCGCAAGGTTAAACATCTCCGTGCTACACAGATTTAAAAAACACGATTTCTTTCTCTGTTCAGTTAGGTTAGTAAAGCCGTTGGCTTCTAAAAAACACTCAAATCAGGAAATATAAGAGTCCCAAGTCTGCGTGGCCAGGTTAAAACTGGCTAATGTATTCATTGAAGCCATTCTGAGGTAACTTTTTTCTCCCCTTTGGCTTAACCCCAAATCAGTCTTCGTAGTAGAAGTGACTCGCTTCTGAGGGAATTCAACTCTAATGACTTCGCTCTTTGATTAGTGACTTTCTTAGCTCTGCCTGGGCTCAGCCACAGAGGAATCCCATCCTCGTCGCCAATGTTCTAGCTGGGAGAACGCGGTCAGACAAACAGAGGCGAGCCAGGACTTTAAGTCACCTAACAGTTATTTCAAACAGGTTGCCAAACACGGCATTTCACATTTCGTGCATTTTAGCTAACTGGCAACAGCTGAGCCCTGTTTCACAGCTCTTTATATACCCCAGCTGTCAAACAGGTAACCAATCAGAAACAAGGACACGCCCCTCTAGCCAAACGGACCAGAGAGGAAACTGTAGTACACAACACTATCCCTATTACCTGATGTTTTCTTTCTATGAAAAAATTCATAACAGGAGGTTCACAACAATATTAAGTACAAGTGATAATGATAGCAACCACTGTCCAAAGCAAATTGGAAAACTGCAGAAATTCTATCTTCACTTTGTGGGGCTTCTAACCAGAGCCACTTCATTTTGGAAATGATCTAAATCTCTTTGAAATTATCTCCTTCACTGTTCTCATTTAACCTGTTATGAAATAGATGAACATCTAATAAATGATGTATTTCTATATTTTTATTTTCATTTGCATTTGGTGTTATACAATCTTATTGTAATGGCTCCTCTCCTAACTTGAGAAAGTAAAGACTCTTGAAACGGATTATTTCAAAAGGAACCTTTAACCAGTCAGGATGGAAACTATTAGAAGTAAAGCAGCATCTCAAACCCTTTAGGCAATGCAAATGGGATTAAGCTGATAATGACCTCTCCCCTTTGTCCGAATGCAGATTCTAACCAATACACAAGTGTGAAGATGTTTCCTTAACTCTTCTGCCCTAAGAGTCAATAAAACACATGTTCCCATGGCTATCTCTAGTTAGACATTAAAGTAAGTTATCCCACATGGCTCTCATAAACACCCCCCCCCCCCAGATATTGGGACCTTCAGTCTTCCGGTGACAGGAAACCAGTTGTAAAGTTGTAAAACTCAGTTGTTACAGATACACTAGTGATTTTACTCTGAGATTCCCCTCCTCCCAATTGAATGGCAGTATCACTTTTAGGGATCTGGTTAAGGTCCTTTCCATGGGCTGCTGGCTTTAATGCTCCCCAAGGGTAAGATTTTCCCAGTGTTCAGCAAGGGGCCTTACCCCTCCCTCCATTAGCTGCTCACATTCACATTCTATAGGAAAGCAACAAACTCCTATCCCTTGGGGAATAGAGTGATGGTGGCAAGCTCCACATGACAGGAGGGAAGAAGTGCTAAAAACTTAGAGGAAGGAATTCCCCACCCCCACCCCGGAAATCTACTCTACAGTTTCAGAGAAAATGCTGGAAAAGCTCTCTAACATTTGCCCTCATCAAGGACTGAGCTAATTGGCTGTGCTTTCCACATCCCAAAGAAATGGACCTGAGGCAGCATTTATCTCAAGGCTTTAGCTAGCTAATCAGACAATCAGAGTGGTAAAAAAGCCCTTCTCTCTCAAGCGAGGAAGGGAAACAATACATTTTGCTGCGGAGAACACAAACCATCCATTTATAATGCAGGCTACCTGGCTATATTTCTGAATCAAGATAAAAGCTGATGCGTAAGATGTACAGAGTGAGTATAATGTCTGCCTAAAGGGATGCATTAGGTGGGGTTACCCAATCCTTTTTGTTAAGGGGTCCTATGATTGCTTTGGACTGAAGTTCTGCCTATATGTATGGATGTGGAGTGTGGGTTTCTTTTCCTTCAGAATCCCTTGTCCCAGAATTGCTTTATTTGAGAAAACATAGCCCTTAAAAAAGAATGAAACTGCACATAACATAGATTTCTCTTCCTGATTGCATCAATGAAATTAATTTACATTAACTGGAAGAGATCTGGACACATAACGGTTGATGAGAACATAGTAATGAAAGATAGCTTACAGGAGGCATTAAAAGTTCAAGATACTAAAAAGTCACAGCTGTAACTGGAAAATTCCTTCTAATTTGGTTATTTACTGAAAATAATTCAGCAAAGATTTATTAGCACTGAAAACTAGAAATTTTGGTCTGAACTCAAGATTCTTTCTCAGCTTGGAAAAAACATTAATCAGATAAACAGATATAGGAACTCACATTTTCAGTTTCTTTGGGTGTCTTTAGCTGTATTAATAAAATAGGTATGTATTGTAACTAATTGTCAAAGGCATAAATATCAGGGCCATCAACACTTTAGATTTGATTTCAAAAGGCTACGTGGCCAAAGGCATAATTATAGCACCTCTCTGCAACAGTTTAAAGCACACATGTGATTAAAAAAAAAAACCTATGGCTTTTAGTTGCAGAAAGTTGCTGTATTTGCATTCCCATGTGCTCCAAAACACATTGGGAATCATATTTGAAGCACTGCACAGCCCTAAATAAACATGTTGCAGATATAGTTTGGATACAATTATATTAGAGTCAAAATGATGCCTCTTGGTCACATTGGAATAAAGATGCTCAACTACTTGTGGTAAAAGATGCCTGAACATTGCATTTCTATCATGAAACAAATTCTAAGAATACCGAACAGTAATGACTTCACAGTTTCAATGACTGCTTGATATAAGGTCACTGTTGCTAACAAGAGTTCAAGTTTTTTATTTCAGAGAATTCAG
Source organism: Thamnophis elegans (assembly GCF_009769535.1). Classification (NCBI taxonomy): domain Eukaryota; kingdom Metazoa; phylum Chordata; class Lepidosauria; order Squamata; family Natricidae; genus Thamnophis; species Thamnophis elegans. The sequence goes on from NC_045543.1 coordinate 34,321,112, forward strand.
TAATATCTTAATTTTCTGAAGGTCTGTGCTCATACATGACACCTCATACATTGTATATGAAACTCACCATTATAAATATTTGGTACACACCACTTGCATAGAAATTCAAATTTTAGAGTTTGAAAACATAATTCTAGATTTAAAATATAATATGAAGAGAGAAGAGAGGTGGGAGGCACCGAAACATCCCCATGATGTTTCATAAGGATGAATGACCATGGGGTTACTGCAGCCACTATAACTTTGAAAAAGAGTTATATATAGTGTCATGGGGTGTCGTAACTTTGAAAGTTCATTGTGGCCTGTCGTATCTCAAGGACTATCTGTAATATGTTGCCCTGAAATGGGTGAAGGATCCTCAGTCCTAGGACAAGCTTTTAACCTGGGCAAATCTACTGTGTATAAAACGATGAAAAATACTAGCAAAAATTGTAATGCATTCTATCCCTTGGTTTGCCATGAAATCCAGCTATAAGAAAGATGTATGCTTCCATTGCACATTGAAAGAAAACACTTAAGTAATGTGGTACTTAAGAAGAAGGCTTTACATATTTATGAGAACATTTGTCTGTGCATGTCAGCCCCACTAGATAAGCCAAACCAGGAAATCAACTTCACAGAATGGCTAGAACTATTTTTTATTGAAATTGGCTGTAGTAGCAGAATCTTGCAAGTCTGCATTATGCCTCCTCCTTGAATTAAGAAGATACAGCATCTGCCTGAGCCATTTTCCAATGCTATCTTGTTCTGGACTTTAAAAATGCTTTAGCCCCCTTTTCCAAGGCAACAGATCCTGCAAATCTCTGACAAGTTCATCTTCCTTACTCATGCATTTTGGATTATAAAATTTGACACCATACTCAACAATCCTCCCCCCTGGACTCCTGGTTCAGTTCTCACTCTTTATGCAAGGTTTTAGAGACACATAACCCTAGCATAAAATGAGGGAAGTCTATAATTATCATGGCATAAATTTCCCAGATTTAAAATCCAGTGGTCAACAGAATTATGTTTGTACTAGACAAAATTGTTTCCCTCTATTTATTAGGCCAATTAATTAGTCTTACAAAGTCTTTCTGAATCTTTTTTTAACAAATAGAACATGAAGGTTTAATTCAAAAAGTGCAAGGTACCTCCAGAAATGGTTGGCTTTTCTACATTGTAAAGTAAATCAAACCCTTCTCCTTACCATCCAATGATTTAGTAATAGCAGCATGACATGAATCTTGGGCAATTCAAGCAAAAAAATACAATACAAAATGTATATATGGGTCTCATAAAGCTAATGGGCTTAGTGGCCTAGAAAACATCTCTTCAATTCACCTGGTCATATATATATATATATTAAAGAGTGGATGAGAAAGAAAAATGCTTGAGCCAAAGTTCTCTTTAAAATATGTAAAGAAGCTGAGAAAGGGATTCCATAACATACATTGAGACCTACTGCTCTGCTGGAGAAGCTAGAGCTCAAATGTCATAGGATTCTTCCTCAGAGATGTAATTTGTTCAGATGTAATTTGTTCCATTTTCTTCTTTCATAGAACAAGTAAAAGAGAGAAAAGCAACAAAAATCAAAACTTGAGCCAGGATTTTGCAGTATTGATCTTAGAAGGTTCCATTGTTTTCAGGAACGATGGGTCATCACAGGTTTCTGTAAAGTATCAAAACACCAATGTGAACCTTTGGAGTTTTACTTACTTAAAACATGTTCATCTTCCATTCAGCTCTGGGTGGATCCCAATCAAAATCAGCAAGTAACAATCACACATAAAAATTGCTGGACTGAGATTGTGCATACATTTTCCCCATGTCATTTACAGCCTTAAAAGTTTAGGAGTTTCAGTGCAGATTGAGTACAAATGCTGCTATATGCTCCTATGGCTCATAGCAATCACTGTTTGCCTATTGACTGGCTTCAGAACAATGTAAAATGTCATGAAACCAAAGAAAGTGAGGCTAACATTTTCTAGCTGCAGATGTCTTGTGGAAAAAAAGAGATGATTGCTGCTCGCCTCTAAGATATTCCAAAGAACTGCCAGAGTAATGACAGGAGAAAAAAGATGATAAGGAGATTTCAGAGATTCTTACATACAGTATATGTATTATGTTGGAAGAAAAAGACACTAGGGTAAGATGAAAGAATATGTTTATCTGTAGGAATTAATCCAATAGTGGTTGTCTTATCTGTAACATTTTAAAAATATTCATCAATAATAAAAGACATTAGAAAGATTTGGGATCATTGCTTTGGATTATAATTCAAGAGTATTTCCAACCCAGACTTTTTCTCAGGAAGTAAGACTAACTCACTCATTTATTCCAGAAAGGCCAGCTGACATGCCGCCCCACCAGTGCACTCCCCCCTCCCCGCAATTCACAGAATCCAAGGTCAACTAGTTTTGTTATGATTTGTCATGTTTCCAATTTCAAATGTGAACTGTGTAGGCCTACTGAAAGGTACACATGTTTTAAAAAATAAGAGTGCTCCCTGGTGCAAATATACTGCCCCAGAAAAACACAACGGAAAAAGCAGGAGCAGGAATATTTTTGTGACTGGGAGAACAGCATCTTGCTGAGAGCGAGAGAGTGAGAACAAGCGAGAGATGTGAAATTGCCAATCAAGTAGGCTAGCTCTACCATAGCTAGTTCCTTTTATATTTCAATTTTAAAATAAGAAATCAGCCAATAGATAAAATTATTGTTGATACAGTTATCTGGTTGCATGAATTACTTGGGATTGTATGATTATAAAATTACATATGATTATTATAACATATAATATTATAATAAGATCATATGACTGATTACTCTGATGCAAAAGCATGCTATACTGCTATCAGCTGTTATTCCATTTGTCTGATTCTGGATTCTGTCTAATTTACATGTTTTCATATTAATAACAGCCTCTTCTTTATAAACTACCACATATCTTTCTCCTACAAAAACAGTGGCCTTCTATTGGAATTTGGCTTTTAAAGGTAATGGACTCCTCTATTTATCTTCTCCATCTATTCAGTCGGGAGGAAAGCCATGAAGTAAATTCTGAATACTTGCCGCAAAGATCTCATCTGTTTTTCTGTTTCTTCCATTTGGATTTCGTTGGGTCAGTGATCCTCTGTAATAGGAGTTTCGAGCAAAGGATTCAGCATTGCCTTGAAAAGGTAAAGAAAATAATATGGATGGCAAGATGCTGCAATAAAATTATTCGTGTTTAGCTAGTATTAAAAGATAAGAATGGGGAAAGAACCAAAGTGTGCATGCAATGTTTAAATGGAGGGAGAATGTTTAAGTTCAAAACTTCTTCTAGAATAATAATTAAATCAGCATGAAAAAAGTAATTTTCCTGCAACACTTTTAATGTACAAATTAGACAATGACCTTTTTCTATATTTAAAATAATTTATCTTTATGAATTACTTGGCATTGTCACATTATCATTTATTCCCATTAATTCCAAATTTGGACACAATATTATATCTAAACAATTTAATGACATCCTTTTTGCTTTAGTGACCAATGCTTTTTATTAAAAATTCTATTAACGTAAGAATTATATTGATGACTCTTGATTTCTATTCCATTTTTCTTTTTCTTTTAAATCTCCATGTTCAATGTGTTGCACTATGCTTTAATGGTGAGAAAATACACTGCACTTTTAAAATTATTTTGTGAACTTTGCAATAACTCTACAATGTAAGTAAGAATTATTGCCTTCATACTGTAGTAGCTGAATGAGTGATCAATAATATGTTCTAAGTCCTCCTTCCCCCTCAATTCAAAGTAGAAACAAAGTTTGAACCCAGGTACAGGTAGCCCTCACTTAACGACCCTAAATTGGACTCGGATTTTCTATCACTAAGTGAAGCAACTGTTAGACAAACCATCATGGCAGTTCCAGTAGTCCTAATTGTATTAAGCAGATATTTCTTTAACTAAAGCAAAACAATTCTACTTTCCGCAAGTATCAGTTATCCCAAGTTTATGTCCTGCCATTCTGTTGGAAGGCGGAGGAAGAGGCTTGCTGGCATTTTTGCATGCATTTGCTTTGACTGTAACTGCTTGGGAATTAGGGAAGTGGACTTTCTTAGGAGATGGAGTGGATTCCCTCTTAGATTTAACTATGTGGGTTTTCACAAGGGAACTTGAGAGCTGGTTTCGCTTCTACTGTGCCAATATAGTGTATTCAATAAAGTTTACTTTTTGGAAATAACAATGACGCAAGAATTCCTGATTTGGATTCATTAGCTGGCTCTCACTACTGCAGCAAACCTGAACCCCTCCAGGAGAGCTGCAACATCGAGATGTTGGTGGCCAACAAGAAGATGGATGGCAGGGCGAAGTTGGGAGCACTTCCTCTCTGGGAGGTGCTGACAGCAACCTAAGTGGGGTTGGGGGACCAACCGGCCAGTGCATGCCGTAAACAGGGAGCTGAGAAGCTGGAGCAGCCACTCATGTGCCAAGGAGGGGCACCATCGGGAGCCCCCTGCCTCAAAAAAAAGGGCAGTGGGAAAGCGGCATGGTGAAGGCAGGGGAGGCAGAGCATCCACTGATTCCCTCTGGAGTTACAGTGGTCTGGGGAAGCAAGTAGAAAGCCAGGAGAGCAGCCAAATGGGAGGAATCAGCAGAGTGGAGGTTCCCGATCACAGCCCCTCGATTGAGCAGCTTAGAGAGAAATTTGGTGGGCTAGAGGTCTGAGGCTGGCAGTGATGGGAGCTGGGGTGTGGGCTGCCAAGCGGCTGGCTACCCCATCCCGTCCTCAGCTACAATCAATGATATCAAGCCCAACTGCAGTGATGGAACCCAGCAAGGGGCAGTAGTAAGCCCCTCCACCCCCACAGTGGCAGGAGCCTCCCGCACTGGGCTACTGCCAGGCTATGTACAACAAGACTGGGAACATCCCCCCTTGAAGGCAAAATTTGACAGCCAGCTTGAAAAGCCAGCCTACTTCCAGACTCAAGTGGAATTATTTGGAGCGGTACAGAGCAGTGCACCCTGAGGAGCTCTCCTGTGTGAGCGGTTACATTGAACCTGGAAGGAGACATCACAGAGTGGCTGGTGTTGCTCTACGATGAGGAGGCCCTGAGTTGATGAACGTGGATGTCCTTATGCAACAGATGCAGTACAGATTTGAGAACAGCCCACTGAGCAGAGACCAGGATCTTCTCTATTCAGCAAGGGAAGCGAATGGTTGCACAATACATTTGAGAGTTTGGCAGCCTGGTAGCCCATCTGAGAGGATGGTCTGAGCCCCTGCTGGTCTACCAGTTCTGGAGAAGCCTGAACCAAGAGTTGTACCTCAACTGCCTATCTCTAGGTGTGGTACTAACATGGCGCTTGACCTGATGGAGTACCCAACAGCATGTCGCACATGAGAGTCAACCCGCCAAATGGCCGAGAGACACCCGCAGCCTGCAGGGGAAAAGAAGGTGCTCTTCCTGACCTCAAGAAGAAGCCCTGTTGAATCCCGGGAGCCTGCTTCCGATGCAGGAAGGAAGGCCACTGAGCAGCTGACTGCCCCATTCTGCATCCAGCATCTGCATTGCAGGGTCCCATCAGGCCAAAGGCAAAAAAGCTGCCGGCGAAGTTGAAGGAGAAGACATGGGTTGGACATCAAGCCGTGGAGTTATCTCCCCAATCTAGAAAGGGGAAGGGTTCTCAACAAACCTGGCCTGGTCTTTTATGAGAGTGAAAGAGAGGGGGGAGATGACCAATGATAAGTGGTATCAAGTGGGAGTAAAGAGCATCTTCATGGCCCTATTAGATTCGGGGTGCACCCAGTGCCTAATCAGTTTGCTGGCGATGGAAAAGCTGGGCGTTCAGACTCAGGAAATGAAGAAGGACCATGGGGTTTAAAGACTATTCACTTTATTGTGGCCCTGAGAATGACTGAGACTACCCTGGCTGAAGAAATGGAACCTGGCTGTAGATTGGGACAGTAACAAGTGGTACATGAGAAGGAGAGTGGCTAAGCAGCAGGAAGTTGGAAAAACACCAGCCACTAGCCATGAGCCTGCGGTTAGGAAAGTGAAACTGGAGTCGGTGAATACACTAACAGAGAGCGAGGAGCTAGAGCTGCTTATTCCAAGGGAGTACTGCAATCTTGCTGAAGCGATTAGTGAGGAGTTGGATGTGCTTCCACCTCGCCAGTCTACAGATGGCGCCATTGAGATTGTGCCAAAGTCCAAATTGCCAAAACCAAAGATGTTCCATGACACCTAGAGAGACGGAGGAACTTAGGAATTTTATAGATAAGAGCTTGGCCAGGACCTTCATTAATTAATTAATTAGTTAATTCATGGGTGGCAGCCCCTGTACTCTTCAAGGAAAAGAAAGATGGGTCCCTGAGGAGGTGCATGGATTATAGGGGGATTAATGATAATAGTGTGGAAAACATGTACCCCTTCCCCTAATGAAGGACATATTAGGTTACTTATCTAAGGGGAAAGTCTTCACTAAGTCAGACTTGAGGGAAGTGTATTACCAAGTGGGAATCAGGGAGGGGGACTAGTAGAAAACAGCATTCAACTATCCCTTGGAGTGCTACCAGTTCTGGACGATGCCATTTGAGCTACAGGGGGCACCGGCTGTGTTCATGCAACTAATCAATGAGGTCTTACATGAGGATTTATACAAGGGGGTACTGCTGTACCTTGATGATATTTTAATTTGCATTGAGACCATGGAAGAGCATGTGAAGCTAGTGAGGGCTATACTAAAAAAGCTGCTATATGTGAAGCTATCCAAATGTGACTTTCACAAGACTAGTTTAGATTACCTAGCGTACTGCATCTCCAGGGAGGGGGTTGAAATGGATCTGGGGAAAGTGAAAGCAATTTTACATAGGAAGCCCCATGGATCAGGAGACAGCTGTAGAGCTTCCTGAGGTTCATAAACTTCTACAGGCAATTCATTCCCACCTCTGCACACAAATGCATTAAAAATGGGAAAGGGGGTGAAGCCCAGACCAAGCCAACTCTTGAATTGGACTGTTGAGTGCCAACCGATGTTTGAGAAGCTAAAGAAATTTTTTGCCATTGAGCCAGTCTTGAAACATCAAAACCCAGAGGAGCTGTTCATGATTCAGGCAGACACTAGTGACATGGCCATGAGGACAGTACTATTGCAGTTAAATGAAAGGGGAGAACTACAACCCTGCACCTACATATCTTGGAAGCTTTCCAACACCGAGAGGCAGTGGGCAATTGGGGAGAAGGAAGCTTATGATGTCTGCTGGGCCCTCCTCACCAGGAGGTGATTCTTAACAGGGTAGCAAAATCCTGTTTAAAGTCTGATCTGACCACAAAAATATGGAAGCACTGAAGGTCCTAATGAAATTGTCCCCTAAGCAGGTCAGTACTTTAACTGGTTCAACTTTACCCAGTGATATTTCTAAGGGGGCATAGGGGGAATTTTTTCACAGACACACTTTCGTGCCTGCTTCAATATAGAAGCACTAGAGAAGAGATAGTTAATTCCATCATCCCCTCCAAACAGCTTGTAGCTCCAGCACACAAGAGGCATAGTAGCACTGGATTTACCCCTTTCAAAGTGGCAACGGAGGTTAAATTCGAAGCCATGCTGGAGCTTCCCCAGGAAACTCCATCCTTAGCAACATTAGCGGAGTGGTTGGCCACTCTGAGAGGCATATGGGTTATGGTGCACAGGGCACTGGAGAAAACAAGGGAGGGCCATGCAAAACAGACTGAAAGAGGGCTCTGCAAAGAGCATTTAAGATGAGTGATAAAAATGTACCTATCCACAAAATATTTAAACTTAAGACAACCCTGAAAGAAGTTGGTTGGGCTATTTAGGGCTATATATAGGGCTATTTCTCATTGTGCAGATTATTAACCAGGAACTTCAGATGCCAAGAAGTCTTAGGCGGATCCACCCGATGTTTCATTGTAGCCTGTTAAAACACTTATATGATTCTAAACTGAGGCCGGTTGGGGTGCTCCCTCTGCCCCCAGTCCTCATAAAGAGGAAGAGCATTATGAAATTAAGGACATTCCTGGATTCTAGACCCCATAGGAGGAAATTGCAGTACCTTGTGCAGGAAAGGCTAACCCATAGCAGATGCAGAGTGGATAGCAGCAACAGATGTTAAGAGTAGCTAGGCTGGTAAAAGAGCTTTCATTCTAGATACCCTAACTGGCCAAAGTTAAATGAATACTTTGTACAATGGGGGGATTGCTCATGATTATGTATGTTTACATGTGTTACAGATGTATCCCTTTTCCTGGGGGTTGGCATGTCAAGAATGTCTTTCATCCAGTTACTTCTTCGCTCTCTTCTTGACAACAATTAGGAGGGGAGTGGTTGGAATTTCTGGGGTGGGGGAGAATGGAATGCCAACTCTAACCCGTTTGAAGAACATGAGACCCTGCTGCCACCAAGATCAGGTTGTTCTCATAACAAGAGGAACTTGATTGGACCTCATAATGAACTGAGCAGGATGGCCAACAGGGAAAATCAAGTTTAACTATGTGGGTTTTCCCATGGGAATTTTAGAGTTAGTTTCACTACTACTGTGCCAATATAGTGTATTCAATAATGTTTCCTTTTTGGGAAGAACAATGACCCAAGAATTCCTGATTTGGACTCACTAGCTGGACAGCTGGTGGTCAGGGGGTTGAGTTTTGGGAAACAAAAGAATGTTGTTTGCTTTGCACAGGCTTTTTCAGATTTTGCCTTGCTCTCCTGCAATCACTTTTTCTCAGCAAAAGTTCTTTTGATTCAACTTGATGAATTCAAGAGTCCTGATTAGCTGAGGCAGGTCCTTATAATTATATATAATAATCTATGAGGTTGTCTTTTATATATAGGTAGTCCTCATTTAACACCACAGCTGGGACAAGGTGATTTGGTCAAGTGAAGCAGTTGCTGAATGAAACTGCAAGTGTGATTATGATTTTCTTCAGCTATCCTTTCCGGGCCTGCAAAGATTATAAATGCGAATTCTGACTGCAAAGTTATTTTTTCATCCCTGTCATTACTGCAAATGTTGCTGAAAGATTATTTGTATAACTTTCTACTTAAATATTAATATCCATTGAAAATACACCTGGAAGAACAAAAGGTCCCCACTTAATGACCACTTGATTAATGACCAAAATTATAACAGCACTGAATGAAATTATGATTGTTGCAGAGTCCCTGTAGTCACGTGATTCAAATTTGGGCACTTGGAAGCCTGCCCACATTTATGATCACAGAGGTTGCTTGACTCCCCCTCGCCAACTCTACCCTTTCAGTTGCCCTGCATCCTACCACTGCCATCTACCCCCTGCTGCTCCCCACCAGCCCCCAAGTGTTTTTTCTCCCACTGATGTTGAGGCCATGCAAAGGTCCAGCAGCGTCTTCTGCCAGTCGGGCCTCAGCAACAGGAGGAAGAAAACAGCAGAGGTCAGTTGGGGGCAGCAGATTGAGACAGTGGCAGTAGAGTGCAGGATAACTGAAATAAAAGAATTGTCTTCAAGACCCTTTCAGCATGATGCAGAAACTCTGGCAGAGTGATAGCTGGATATGTATGAAAATGACATTGTGAAATTGATCCATACATTCCAGGTATGCACATATGCAAAAAGTAACTCTGCTTTTAATCAAGTAACTATTATTAGGCAGAGGCTGCCAATCAACTGAGCATTTTCCTCCTTGCATAAATGAGCAAAGGTCTTACTTGCAGTTTCATGGGAAATACTGAATTTCTTCCTCAACACATGGGGCACAGACATGACCTAAAAAGAATAAAATCTTGTTAACATGGAAATAAGGGTTGGCTGTATTTTCCCTCATTGCAACTTTCTTCATCAGAACAGCATTTTGGCCCACAAATAAATGTCAGTCCGCTCATTTATTTTGTGGATAATTCAACTATTTGGCTGATGTACTCATTTGCCTGGATTAATTCATTAAATAAATGAAGTTCAGTAAAATATTTCTTCTATTTGGATTAGATTTTTTTAAAGAAGCTGAACATCCTGTTTCTCCCCCAACTCTCCAACTGTACAGCATTTAACTAACTGTTTGCATTAAACTATCATTTGCAATATGCAGTCATTAATGTCATACCAGAAAGGCCAAGAGAAATATTTATGAGGACTACAGGATCATGTCTACCACTAAGCACCATCAATAAGTATTGAAAGAGAGGTTTTAAAAGTATTTGAATTTCTAGAACATTTGTAGATCCCAGCTGCAGAGATTTGTTTCTGCTTCTCCAGCTTTAATATCATGTAGAAGTATGTACACATTTAAAACAGGCAAGATTTTTGCTTTGATCTTTTGTGAATTTTATTTGGTAAATGTTATTTTTCCATCTATATTTTAAGTATGTAGTCTTAATTAAGTACGGTCTATTGGCATACATGATCAGCATTTTCACTACTATCATTGGCTGCTGGTGATGTTGGAAAAATCATGCAATGGAATTTTTTTAAATGGCAAAAGCTATGGTTATCTGAGTTTAAACCTTTATGATGATATTTTCAAAATTAACTAGGCAATCATTGTAGATTTCAGAGCAAGTAGAGTATTTTTTTCAAAAAAAAACCCAAACAAACCTTGGAAGAAATGTGCTTGTCTCTTGTCTTGAAGTCATCCAAGATTAGATTTTAAAATTGGGGAAAATCTTCTTTGGCTAAATGTCAATGAGCATCTAAATTATAGTTTCCATCGTTGCCATTTCTTGCACATACTATCCAATCACCTGGTGATACTGTATCAGGAAAGTTTGAGTCCTCTATAGCAGGGGTCTCCAACCTTGGCAACTTTAAGACATGTGGACTTCAATTCCCAGAATTCCTCAGCCAGCAATGCTGGCTGAGAAATTCTGAAAATTGAAGTCCACAAGTCTTAAAGTTGCCAACGTTGGAGACTCCTGCTCTATAGAATTAATTGGACCCTTTATCTAATCTCTTTACTTTGCAATTTTCTCTGCTGTTCAGTTCAGTGACAAATTTTTACTAGTGGACTTTATTTAGTAACTAGCTGGATACCCGGGCTCTGCTACGAAATTATGTGATTGGGCTTGCTAAACCCACATTTACATCTTGAAAATTAATGAGTAGTTATAATCGGCCGCTCCTCTCCTCTCCCTCAGGTTTGCCTCATAGAAGCCTCTCCTCTCCTATTCCCCTTCTTTCCCTCAGGCTGGCCCCATTGATCCTCTCCTATCCTCCTTCTCTCCCTCAGGTTTGTCCCTCAGAAGCCTCTCCTATCTTCCTTCTCTCCCTCAGGCTGGCCCCATTGATCCTCTCCTATCTTATCCCCTTCTCTCCTTCAGTCTTGCCCCACAGAGGCCTCTCCTATCTTAACCCCTTCTCTCCCTCAGTCTAACTCCTTAGCATCAGATTCAGAGCATTTTTCAGGTGGGGAGGGGGAAGTAGAATGTCTAACTCCTTAGCATCAGAGCATGTTAATAATAATATAAGAAATGCTAATGATCTGATGGTCATTTTGAAAAATCATTTCTTAGCGAGCACCTAGAAACCATTTCTTGCACATACTTTCCAATCACCTGGTGATACTATATCAGGAAAGTTTGAGTCCTCTATAGCAGGAACATATGTGACAAATTTCAAGTTTGTAGGCTTTATGGTTCTGGAGATTTCGTGATGCTGTGTGAGTGGTATTTCGCTTTTATATATATAGATTGCTACAGTACATTATATGTAATGGTTTAAGATTCATGGATCAGAAATGATCCATTTTGGAGTTATTAGCAGTAACATTATTGTGCTCTTTAAAAAGTGCTTCAGATCAATTTATGCTAACTGATTTTATTTTTACCCATGAAACCTTCCATCTGCCAGGACTCTTCTCCATCTCCTTTGCCTTTAAGTACAGGTTACTCAGTGGTTTGAATTCCTCCTTCTACTCCAATCTCTCCTGAATTCATAGTGTTGTCATTCCCCAGGCATATATATGTTTGCTGTAAATTCTCCACAGCATTAGAAATAGTATTCAGAATATCTAAACTCTCAAATGAGATCCAAGAAAATGTATCCAAAATCCTACCTCTGACCAAAGCAACACAAAAGCAGAATGATCTTAAAGCAAACTGCCCTTCTCTAGCTATAAAAAATATTACAGAAGGACCAAAAACCAGCAGACACAGGCTGAATGACAGTTCTCATGGATAGAATACAACAGATTAAAAAAAGCCTAACGAACTATTGAACAACAAAGATGCTTACATCTCTCTGGAAGTAAACATGCAGACACCTAGAAAAGAAGCAACATCAAATGCCCCTAAAAAAGTTGCACCATAAACTGCTTCTGTGATAGGTATAAAAATACTCCAAACCTCCCTAAGAAAAAAAAAAGTGAATGTTGATAATAGGAGATTCAATTTTCATGGTAACAGAACCAGCTGCCTGTAGAACAGACAGTTAAATCAGAAAGTTATGTTGTCTCCCTAGAGCAAAAAATCAAAGATGTGGCTGAGAACCTAACCAAAATAATAAAACTCACTTATTACTACCCTTTTCTACTACTACATGTAGGGATGAATGACAAAAAAACCTTGAAAACAATAGTGAGTGATTACAAGCAGCTAGGCAAGAAAGTTAGAGAGTTAGGTGCACAAGTAGTTTTTTCATCTGTACTGTCAATGAAAGGTCAACATCCAGTAAGAGAAAGGAGGATTCTAGAAGTGAACCACTGGCTAAAGGGTTGGTGTCACAAAAAAAACCTTTGGATTCCTGGACCATGGTCTGCACTATATCCATGATGGCCTTTTGGCAAGGGATGGGCTGTACCTCACAAAGACTGGGAAGAATGTTTTTAGAAAATGACTAGCTCAACTTATCAGGTGGGCTTTAAACTAAAATTTTTTGGGGGGGGAGGTGACCAATCTTTAGAATCTCCAGGAACTAATTCCACCCCCCGCTCCGAAAGTCAAATAAAGAGGCAAGGAGGGGATGGGAAGGAAGACAAACTCAAACACCAAAGAGGAATAGTAGGAAGCATATCCAGAGTCGGACATAAAGATCTAAAGTGCCTACATACAAATGCACAAAATTTGGGGAACAAACAGGGTGAACTCAAATTATTAATATATGAAGGAAGATGTGATATAGTTGCAATTACAGAAACTTGGTGGGATGAAACCCATGACTAGAACATACTGATAGGATACAAATTGTTAAAAAAACCAGACCCCATAAAAGAGGAGATGGCATTGCACTGTATGTAAAGGACCACTGTATTGCTACAGAAATGCACAAAGCCAAAGATGAAAACCTCCTAGAATGCATATGGGTCAATATAAAAGAAAAAAAGAATGATATTGCCATGACAGGCCACCCAACTAAGCAGAAAACATAGATGTACTTTTTGCTAACCAATTAACAAATATATGTAGGAAACACACTACAATACTATTTGGGGGGCGGGGGGGGAGACTTCAATTACCCTGACATCAACTGGAAGACTAATTCAGCACCGTGAGAAATTGAATAGGTTCCTGACCAACCTTAAATGACAACCTTGTTCTCCAAAAGGTAGAGGAGGGAACTAGAGAGACAGCCATACTGGACTTCATTCTTATGAACAGAGAAGAAATGATAGAGCTGAAACTGCAGGAACCTTGAGTGAGAGTGATCATGTAAAACTGGAATTCAACATAATGCAAACACAAGCAATAGAACATAAAGAAAGCAGAGTCTTAGATTTTAAAAGAGCTAAGAGAACTTGGGATTCAGAGACCATACAATTTCATTAAGGCACATCATTGCTTTTTTTTTTTTTGTAAAATTCAGGTATGCTCACCTGGATGCTTCTTTTTTCCTTAGGCCTTTCCACTGGTTTAACTCTCAACCCAGCAGCACTCAGTGCAGCGATTCGAGATTCTATATCAGACACCTTTATAGGAAGTAGCACATTATTCCGTCATAAAGGCAACTGGACTTTTTCCTAGCATACAGCCAATACATGGTTATACTATATATACACACGCGGAGAGGCAAACATCTATCCCTAACTTAAGTCAGTGCAGCAATAGCACTATTTCATTTGGCATTCAACATGCTAATGAACTGGAATCTGGTGATAACTGTCTTCAATTATTTAAGTGCTATAGATAATAATAAATGGAACAAGCATGTCACGCTTTATGTAACGTGACTATAGCTTTCCAAACTTTCTCAGGCTTTTTTTAACAGCCTACACCCTGATTTCACTACAGTGTACAAGTCAGGTCCTAGCAGTGAAAAAAAAAAAGTACTTTTCTCTGAACCAATTATTCTCTGCCTTCATTGATTCCCAGATTTTTGAGGCAAAATTAGTTTGCCTTAGCTGTGCTGAGATAGCCTGCAGAATAAAGTTTAGGTAAGATCAATTCCTATTGTGACTTATCTTCTCTCTTAATTAAGAGAAATATATTAAGAAAGGAAAGTGATTCTATGTTATTTTTCTTGGTTTAAGAAATCGCATTTTATTTTAATCTCCTTTTATAATCTTAGACCAAAGTTGCTTCTATTCTATTAATAAATGCCTTCTTTTTATCGAGTCATTGTAAAAAACACTTTGGTCAATTTATATGAAAATATATGGCTATCTACCGGTAGCCCAGGAAAGTCCAATAAGGTTGTATTATATATCCCAATTAACCCATTCAACATTGTTTACTATGTATTAGGTAGATGAGAGTTATCTGAAACACTGATAGAATATTAGTGATCAGAAAGATTGTAGCTATCATTTATCTGAACAATGTAAAGAAATATAGTTTTTTAGGCTCATGAAAAGGTTTAGGTAGGCACATTTCAACTATGGTTAAAATATTTAAAACTATTCTATGGGTTCAGTTTCTGTATGGGGTAATTTTCTGGGGAATTCTTACTTAGAAATCAACCCAAGCAGCCTTTTAAGAAAAGACAACAGGGATTTACCTCAGTCTCTCTGTGTTGTACTTCAGCCACAGAAAAAGCCACTTTGTCTTCCAACTCTGCCAGTTCTGAATCTGTTGTTGCACTGTGATGGGTTTGGTCCTCCAACTCTCTTCGTCTTTTCTGCAATCTATAGATGTTCTCCATAGTAGGCACCTGTAATCAGCAGTACTAGTTATTTTCCAGCTAGATTATTGTCAATGATTTCGCTAAACTCTAGAGCGGGGTGTCAAATTCGTGGCGTCACATGACATATTAGGACTCCCCCCCCCTTTGCTAAACCGGGCATTTATTAGGAAATGAAAATAAAATTGTCAGCACCATATCACTGTTCCCAAAATCAAGTCTATAATTACATTTGGAATAATGTGGAGTAGGCTAATTTTAAGGTTGTAAGAAAGCCAAAAAGAAAAATGGCTTCTTAGTTAGAAAAAAGTAATGGTAGTGAACTGTGTATGACAGTAATTCAAAAGTTGAACAGAAATGGAAAGTTAACCTAATTAATTCCAACATCACATATAAAAATAAACTTGTGGCAATTAACTTGTGTCATCCCATTTTCCAATTTCAGATAGAAACAACCAGACCTAATTGGACTTCTCAACACATTTACTAAACTATGAATATTACAAAAAGTCCACAGCTGAGGGGTGCAATAATTTGGAAAGAGTGGGTCATTAAGAAAAGCTCTGGATTGAACACAAATTTCAATCGAACCCACTAGTAGGTTCCAAAATAGTGGCTTCTCTGCATTTGCAGCAAAAAAGTCCCATCCTTTGAGGTGAGGCACCTGGTCAAAACATAGCTTCACCAAATGCTTCATGTAGCAGAGTGCCATGTCTCTGCACTTGAGCATTAGTCTGAGGCATATTATCTCTACTGTGTCAAGTTCAGCTTTCAGACATAGCACTATCACATCCCATAAAGAATAACAATAGCAATAGCACTCATAGCACAATAGGACTTATATACCATTTCACAGTGCTTTGCAGTACTATCTAAGCAGTTTAGAGTCAGCATATTGCCTCCATCAATGTGGGTCCTCATAATGCTATGAAACATTTTAAAAAGTTGGGATCCGAGGAAAGGGGGCAATGAAAGCAGTCCTAGTCCCCAAGGAGTTGTTATTAGCCTTAAGCCAGCCTAGGGGAAAGGCTAGGTAGAGGGGTATTTTCACTTTCTGGCATATTTAATCATTTTCTGTTATTTACTTATAAAAGTATTTCTGGGTGTTGGGCTTATCAGACTATTACAAATGCTATCATTGAAACTATTTTAAAGCAATGTTTTAATGTCAGACTGCAACACAATACCTGCCTTCCCCATATCTAGTTTGGGAATAGTGGTATTTGCATTAAAACATTTAAACAAATAGGGAGGTAAGTATTTTTGAACTGCAGATGAGGTCCTATTAGCTTGATGGATTGGTAAACTTTTGTTTAGAAATACATAACAGGTTTTCTGCTAAGACAGCAGTGCTTTAAGCAGATCCTACCCTCCTGAAATGCATTCTGCAAAATGTTCTCAGATTTCTAAACCTGCCCATTAGGGCAAAGAAATTGTAGACAATTCATTCATCTAAATGGAAGTTGATTAAGAATTTGACCAGGTCATTTTCTTCAGAAAGAAATATACCAGGTATTTTAACCAAAGCTATAAAAATATTCCTAGCTGTAATACCCATTTGAACATCCATGAATTATGTTTGATTCAGAAGGTAGTTCCAAACTATAGTCCTCAGCTTTCAGAAGGAACGAAATCCTATTCAGAACAGGCCGTTACCACAATTGTGAAAATGTTTCACTGTTGATAAAAGAACCTGTCTGTGTGAATTGCACTGTGCTTTGTTAAACCATAGGTAATCTGAGCCACTCTCCGCATTGTGTAGAGGATTTCTTCATCAACTTGTCATATATTTTTTTAAAGTGTGCACATGTGTGTCTATGTGACTAAACAGATCATAGTGAAAAGTTTCATGAGGATTGCCCAATCAAATACTATGAGACAAGGAATTGATGTGATTTGTTTGAGACTAAATGCCCTTTGCTAGGCCCTTTTCCTTTTCCCTATTCCCACCCTTTGCAGGAATATTGAGAGCTGTAATAGAATTTGTGACATCTTCATAAGATTTTATTCAGGAAAAATTCCTGCCCCTGTCATTGCACACTAATTCTATTGTAGTTATGATCCTACTACCAATTGGATTTGAGAAAGTTCACATTTTAAAAAATGCAACTGTCTTTTTTGCAATAATTAAACAGAAGTGTAAAATAAAGGGGGCTAACACCTTTTTCAAATCTGTGGCTCAGACTTCATCAGCATTTCAAATAACATCCAAAATTAAATCAGAGTCCAAGGCAACGTTCTGTTCAAAGTTCCAATTTATTAAGAGAGCTGACATATCTGGGGGAAACCCGAATCTAGAGCTTCTTCCGTTTTTTTCCCCCCAAGTTAAAGTTCAAGATCTTGCTCCCACACGCACAAGTCCATTACAAGGCCCAATCTTCCACCGCCATGCTGGCAGTTCCACCCATCCAGTTCCGGCCAGGTGCAGAGGTACCAAAATAAAGGATGACCTTGGCACTCTAGAAAGGAATTTTATTTTGGCTACATAACATTCTACTCTGCACTATCCCCCCTCCCATTTTCCCACTATAGAAACAGAATAGTAGAATAGAAGTGTGGTAGGCCAAAGATCCAAAAGGAACATGGCTACAGGCCTGACACACTTCTCATTTGAATGTCATATTGGAAGTAGCACCTGAAAAATGAACAGAGCCAGAGCAAACTTAGATAACTATTATTACATTTCATTTACATCATGTGATTATGCTCATTGGTTTGGGAATCACTCCCACAATTGTAACCACAGTATTTGCACTAAATGATCTGTACTTTTATCATCTGAAACTTTAAAAAGGCATCTCCTATAAGTATATGCCTGAGTACTCACGAAGAACAGTTAAGTTCTTTTTTCAAAACAAATAAAAATGTAAACATTTATATTTCAGTATATTATTAATTTCTCTGATATCTCAGAAAAATTAATTTTCTTTAGAAATTACTTTTTTTTCTTGCCTTTGAGTATAATCAAATTCTATCAAACAGAAAAAAAGGCTTATAATCATTTGTTAATTTCTAGTTAGCAGAAATAGGATGAAAACTTTTTGATTTCCAACTAAGATTTGGGTGGCTACCAAATTGCTTTGAAGTGAAGCAGAGTATTTTTCAAGTTGCTGTATTGGGAACAGAATTGAATCTTATGGCAAATGTGAATCCCAACTCATCCTACACTGCAACAATGTACATATCCCAGAATATCTGGTAAGAAACCTATTGTCAACTTGTAAAGCATTGCCATGACTATTATCAGGTTGGCATTCGAAGGATTCCATGCATACCTTCGGCCAGAGTTGGATCTCATATTTCTACAACCTAGTTCATGAATATGATCTATGATGCATACAGAAAGGTGGAGATAGAGGGGTAAAGTTCAAACGCAATTAAATCATCTTCCGGGAACTTCACACCTATGTGATAGACTTTATTATATCTATGCTGCACAGGATGGGATAAACGTTGAGAATTGTTTGAATAAGACAACCTAGTAAATTCAAAAGATTAAAACTTATTTTTAATTAGTATTTTCTTCTCCAATTCTCCAAATGTGCTGATACTAATACTTCCAACTTATTTGTTATTATTTGTATCAGTTGTAACTTATACTTCAGTGACAACTTGTGGGGCCAGGGGAGACAGAGTTGTGCTTTCATACATTTCTTTCTAATACTTCCTAGGTTTGAGGCACCTGCTTCCTATTTCTCAAGCTCCGTAGAAGATCGAATCATCATCCAACATCTTCATCCTTTCAAGAAGATATACAGGGATTTCTACATTGTTGTTAATGGGTCTCAAGTGCTTTGGCTGTATGCCACAAAAAGCCCTGGCTGGTGACCTCTAGGTTTTATGCTCAACTAGAGTTACTTTTGTGTGCAGGAAAGGGAAATGGGAAGCAGGAAGGTGTGTGGTTGCTTTAATTAAAGGGTTTGTTATCCATGAAGGACTCTTAACCTGAGGAAGACTAACACCCAGATAATACATTGATCCTGGATAATGCTTCTGCAGAATACAGCAGGGACAAAGGCACTACCTCAAAGCACAAGTGAAAAGCTCTCATTAGGGTAATGGCTTATGTGTGACAAGCACTTTTTGTCCCAGAAGCAGAAGATATGAAGTGACTGTTCATGGTGACTATCATATTTAGTACAGTACATTTTATTTGGGTCGGTCTGCTCTTGAGAAAGCCAGTTGGTCTCAGGAAAGAGACGTCCAAGGTGGTGGGGGAATGGAACTGGGAAAGTATATGAGAATTCACACATTCCACATGTAACACTTTTAGACTTTAAACTCAACATTGAAGTATTGTATTTGTGTAAGTATTGGTATAAAATATGAGATTTTATTTCATAAGGTAGTATCATGTATTTGCCTTAATATATTGAATTAACAGTATACGTTAAAATTTATATTGTATCTCAAATAGTTTCTGGCTATTTGAATTTGAAATCAAGCATTTCCCCCCAAAATTCAAATTCATCTTATTACACATTTAGACAGTGCCATGAATACATAGTTGGTGGGTGAGAAGGATAGGAGTAAGCCTTGCCTCACATTGCCTTTCTTCTGAACTGGGCTGGAACAGTCCCAACAGATTAATCTTTGGAATAAGGAAATAAATATTTCTGGACCAACAAAATCACCATTGTTTTGTGAAAATGCTTTTCAGAACAACTCGCTTAATGCACCATGTGATGATTCATTACATAAAAAGCTTTCTGCAGAGGGGGCATTTCATATCAAACCTATGCTCCTGCCTACCTGACAGGAAAAGTAAGCCTTGTTAAAGAAGACAATTAAGAGGAATGATCTTGCCTACAGCCTATGACCCCATCAGAATTAAGACGGGGCAGTAGAACTTGCTTTTATCTGGTTTTGTATATATAATTTATTTTTAAGGGAGTTGAAATCATAGATCAGGGGTGTCAAACTCAAGGCCCAGGGGCTGGCTCCAGCTCGCAGCGTGCTTAGATTGCGAGGCTACCCTGAAAACATCAAAAGACTGGCCTGTGGTGCCTGTGCCAGCAAAAATAGAGCTCGGAAGGGTCACGGGCAGCCCTCCCAAGCTGTTTTCACTGGTAGAGGGTTGTAGAAGCCGTTGCAGCTGAAAATGGAGCCTGGGGGGCCATTTGTGCTTGCAGAACACTCGGACCACCACACACACACCCAACACAAGTGACATCAAGCTGCCAGACACCCTGGTCATGTCTCCCTGTCCCCCCTCTGAGGTCAAACACAACCTTGATGGGGCCCTCAATGAAATTGAGTTTGACAGCCCAGTCATAGATCATTTTGTGACCTTGATAGCCAAAGTTTGTTTAAATAAGTAGGGACCATCCGCTCATCACTTGACAACTAGATACTGAAAGTAAGCAATCAAAACAAGAAGGGAAAGTGAAGGCAGGGCTGACGTCGACATGACATGCAATCTTGGAGCTCCAGGATTGCTGTCGATATCTCTGCTGCTGGACGGTCCTTTTTGGACCTAAACCGTCCTGTAGAGATGGAGATAGAGAAGGGCACGTCCTGCTGTTCTCAGGGGCATCGCAAAGCCCCTGATCGATCCAGGAGAAACTCTTTTTTCTGGCTACAAGAGAAGCAGCTATTGAAGCTGCAAAAGGTTGGGACAGATCCCTGAAACAGAAGCAGAGCAGGAGAGTGTGTCAAAATGGTGAGAAAAACTTTAATATTAGAGAAGAGAATACCCAAAAAGACTTAGAGTTAAATTAAAATCGAAGACAGAAGAAAGCAAGCGGCGAATCAAGTTTGGATTAAAACTATTGTGTTATCTTTTTCTCTTTAATTTCATTTCTTTTTATGGATGGAATTTTTACAAATGCCTCTTACTTTTAAATTGGACTGGTATTTTTCCCCCCTTCTTCTATTTTTCCCATTTTTTTGTATTGGTGGATTAAAAATCTCTTCCCTCTCAAGGCTCAGCTGGATCATAACTTTTAAGCATTTTTTTCTCTTCCTGAGCTCGAAGCTTAAAGAGAGAGGTAAAAGCAGAGGAAAAGTAACACTGCCACCTAGAGGCTGGAGGCTTGGTAACATCTGATATCTCAAGGCTATTGGCTTTATTTACTGAAAGGGACAGTGGGAAAACACGTTTTCTTTATACAGGTGCTCTCTGGAGTAAAGAGAAAGCCTTGACTTGAAAGATTACATTGAATTTGTCTGAAACCTAGCAAAATGCCTTGGATGTTTTAGTGGCAGTGTTTACAATCTGGAAAAATGGCGCAGTATGAAGAAGAAAAGGAATTAACATTGCAAATAATTATGCTCGAAATTCAAAAAGTACTAATAAGCACAGAGAGAATTGAAGAGACTTGAGATTATATAACAAAATACAGAAAGAAGGGAGGGAAGAGTTGAGTATACTTACAAAATAATGATGAAATTTGAGGACAAAGTTCAAAAAATTGCAGAAAAATATGAACAAGGTGATAAGAAAATTGTTGATATTGACAGTAAACTGAGAGTGAAGGGAAATGATGAAATACTGAAAGAAAGAGGAGAAAATTTGGCAGAAACAATTATAGTAATTTTGGCAGAAGCACTAGTGATCACTAAAGTCAAGCTGATGGAAGGAAGAGATGGAGGATTTCGAGTCTTTACAAGATATGCAATGAACAACAAGTTGCCACATAAGTCCACATAAGACTTGTCAAGAAAACACTTAGAATACAGATTCTACAAATGGCAAGCAATATTGGACTGCACTACTATTGGAAGGATACAGGATGATGAAATGAAATGCCACAATAAAATTAAGTTAAACTTAGTTAAACTTTGAGTATTATGTATAAGACAAAGTAATAATAGTTATAGTCAAATAAATGATTAACAATGATAATAATGCATTTATATATGCTAGCTTGATAATATAAAATTTTATATAAATTGCATGTGAGGACTATGGAGATGATGTTGGAAAGCTTTATATATATATATATATATATATATATATATATATATATATATATATATATATATAGCTTACACAACAGGTGTGTGTATATATATATATATATATATATACACACACACGATAAACAATTCTATATAGAGTAGAATATAAAGATGTAATACTGGATGATTTCAGGATGATGTAAGGAAAGGCCATAATATAAAATTACTTTAAATTTAGTATGCTTCACATAAAAAGGATGTAATAATAGCTATACTCAATGAATGTTTAATAATCATAATAATTGTATACATATTAGATTGATGATACGAATAATGGAATGGAATGTGCTGAAACAAGTAAGTTGACATATGAAATTAGAGACCAAGAAGATAAACAATTTTATAGGATATGGGATTTATTTTACCAGTGGTTAGATTAAAAAAAAAATCATGGAATTGAAAATTATTAGAGAATGTTACCAATACTAAAATAATAGAATGATTTAGGATAGGATATAAAAATACTTTATTATTGGATATATTGAAGATGATATGAATTATTATAATATAAATGAACCCATATTTAGAATACTTCGCTTAAAATGAAGAAACAATAGTGATAGTCAAACAAATGAAGTACTATAATAATAATGTATACAAATATATTTGATTGACAATATGTGACTTTATATAAAGTTTAAATGATTATGGAAAGGATGCACAAAAACCTTGTAACCAATTGACACACTCTACGTAACTGAAGATGTTTTTATGTTACATGTCTTATCTGTTTTAAAAATAAAAAAAATTATTAAAAAAACAAGAAGGGAAAGGATCATTGGGGAGTAGAAGACATTATGATCCATCAGTACATGACAAGTTGGACAGCAAAAGTAAATGTACTGCTATTGGTGAACTACCTATAACTTATAACTGGTCACTTAACAACCATTTGAAATTAAGACGGGCCCAGAACATGTGTGTAAAGCACTTCCAGCCATTGTAAAATGTAATGCCGTATCCTCTCTGTGATCATATTACTGAATTTCCGACGCTTTGGAACGATCTCCCCGTGGAGATTCGTACCCTCACCACCGTCCAGACCTTCCGCACAGCCCTCAAGATCTGGCTATCCCGTCAGGCCTGGGGATAAGATCCGAACCTCGCCCCACCCGAATGCTGAATGAATGTTGTGTTTTATCGGTTTATTTTTTTTATTCACATTTTTTTCTTTCTTGTGTTTTGTCTTACACTCCCTTCCCATTGATTGTAAGCCGCCCTGAGTCCCCTCAGGGAAAAGGGCGGCCTATAAATGTCAATTTAAAAAAAAAATTGATGGTTTGGCAATTGGCTTGCCTTTACAACTGGTTGTAGAGATCATGTGACTGCAATTTGTGACCTTTTTTGCCAGTTTCGGGCAAAATCCTCCCATTCAGAAGAATGGGTTCTGCCTAACTGGGAATTATATCATCAGGCAACAAGCTTAATGTGAATTAAGGAATGGATAACATTAAGGAATTCTAGATTACTGACAGTAGAAGTACACAATTTATTGTTGGGATGGCATGCTGAAATGAGTAAATTGATATTTGAAATTAGAGAACAAGAAGATGAACAATTTTATAAGGTATGGGATTTGTTCTATCAGTGGTTAGAAAAAAAACACATGGAAATGAAAAATGTTAGATAATTTTTTATGCTGTAAAAATAATACGAATGATATAGGTGATATTATAAAGGCATATTATTATTAAATAGACTAAGAATGATGCAATGGAATGTTGGTATATATATGAACCCAATACCTAGAATTTCTTTTAAAAAAATGAAGGAATAACAATTATAACTGAACAAATGATGTACCATGGTAATAATATATCTATGTATATTTTGATGGATAATTTGTGATTTTAAATACAACTGAAAGTGGTGATTATGGAAAGAATGCACAAAAGCCTGTAACCAAACGACACGCTATATGTAATTGATGAAGGTTTTATGTTTTATGTTCTGTTTGTCTTTGTTTAAAAATAAACAACTTTTACAAAAAAAAAAAAAAAAAAAGAATGGGTTCGCACTTACAACCACAGATTCACTTAAATACTGTGGTGATTTGGTTAACAACTGCTGCAAAAAAAGCCATAAAACTGCATCCAATCACATAAGTGTCTCAACTTATGATCATGAAATCCAGTCCAATTATGGTTGTAGGTTGAGGACTACCTGTAGAGACAGTAATAGAGAAACCATATTTGCCCCAATTTGACCATATGTAATGTAAATCAATGTAAAGGTAAAAAAAAAAAACATTCTCATCTTCCATGCATAAATCCTCTTCCTTTTGTATATTCTTGTATTTTAATAAAGAAAATGTATAACTGGTCCAAATCTAACTTCTGCAGTTAGTTACAAAACAGATAATATGATTACATGAAAACTAGTTCTATCAGGAATAGAATTTTCACTGAAGAATTGGACATAGGAGGCTTCTTCTGTTACATCATATTGTTGCTTCTTCAGCTCAGGACTCTGTTGACAGTAGTCCTTAAAGTTACCACACAGAGGTTTTTAATCAATTCCATTGCCTGAGATACTAAGAACTGAAGACGGAGATACTAAGGACTCTTCTTTGATCAATGCACAACACTGCCAAAGCGCTAGGGTACACACTGGTTCAGGAGATTGACTGCCTTTGAAAAGGGGTTATGGTAATACTTATCTTCTTCATCTATTTTATGATTGTGATTATTGAAATATCAAAGTTACAAGCTCCATAATTTTTCAGGCTAAAAATGTATCCATTTTCAGATTTGAAACATACATCAAGTTCCTAGTTTGTAGATTAATGGGCAAATGCCAACAGGAATCAATAAACTGGAATGCTATATTTTTATTTAATAAATGCTGGCAAATAAGAAGAATAAATATAACATCAAAGGGTTTGCTGAAATCAAATACCATCCCAAGATGCACATTGCTAAATATGGAGTTCATTTTATGCACCGTGACAAGAGTAACACAAATGCATATGCTACTAAAACTTTTGTGTCTGCTTGACCTTCAATTGGGCAAAATGTGGCATCGTTGGCTCAAATCTGCCAAATTAAAGGAGGAGTCTAAAATCCATGACTTCATGGGATTGATATTTTACAAAACTGTGGTCACTTCAGTACTGCCATGCTACCACAGACATGTGATTTCCAATGCTCCGTCAGCTTCCTATAATGAAAGTCAATTGGGAAGTTGGCAGGAAATCAAAAGCACCAGGGTGGCAAGCAGGTAAATGGCTGCAAGTGGGGGAGGGAGGGAGATGTGTGGGAGGTGGCACATAGGCTGGTTGTACAAGAGGTGGCACTTAGGTTGGGGAGAGTAATGGGGGAAGGTGAGAGATGCTACATTGGGTCAGGGAAGTTGCCTGGGGTGCAAGAGACTTCATGGCAGGTGCTGTGTGGATTTGGAAGGCTGCTGAGCAGTGTTGTGTGGGTTGGAAGGAGTGCACAGGAGTGAGAATGAATGTGCAAGGGTGGTGCCAACGTGGGCATGCGGGGTTGCAGCATGGCTTGGGGAGTGTGCGTGATAATCTTAAGGAGAACAGTGACGACTGGGAAGACAAATAATTATCTCTTAAAGGAAGAGCCAACAGGTCATGGTTTCTGGGGCTGCAAGTGGGGTTCTAAAAAAACCACCTTTATTATTATTTTAAAATAAGCTTTAAGTAGTTATTTGTTACCTGCCTAAATTTGTTCTGCAACAGTTAAATCCTCATAGCAACAAAGAACAATATTTCAGATGTATGGATTGTCCTTCACAGAGAATAGAGGTTCATTTATGTATGGGATTTATAGGCTCCGCCAAGCTGCTAAAACTCTGGGTGGGGTACTTTTCTGATTACGGACAGTGTTTGGGAAAAGTGACTACCATGAACACATAACAGGCCTAACTTTATCTTCAGGAGAAAAAAATGGTACTTTGCTAAAACTTAGGGTGTCTTAAGTACCTGCTTCCTTCTCGTACAACCCAGAAAACAGTCATTTGAAGGCATGCTGACAACATCCACTCTGACCAGCTCATGTCAGTGACAGACTCTCCCATTTTCCAAAAGCAGCACAGGAGCATTCATCACTCCAGTTTCAGTGTTACCAGTATGCAAATCTGCATATTACTTGTTCTTTTAGGAAACCATGTGTCAGAATGTGAACCATGATCAGATTGAAACACACACACACTTTCTATTTGAGGTTTTTTAAAAAATACAACAACAAACAAGTCCACAATTTATGGCAAGGATGGGTTCTTGGGTTCAGCATAAACTTGTGCTCTTCAGTCTTGATGTGATTTCTGATGGGGTTCACTGTGCTTTAACTTGTGGCTGCTCATTCAATGAAGATAACTAGTTGTGTGGTCCAGCTAGCTTTTTAAGAATCACGTTCCTCCAATGATCAATATGACGCTGAACTGACAGATGCTTTGCATCTATACTACAAGATAACTAAGTGTGGATTTAGCTTTGATGAAAAGGATTTAAATGTTATTATCTTTATATAGCTAATGTAGCTAATTGAAACATCAATTGCAAATAATGATCAGTGTTCAAAGGCATGCTCTGCTACTCTGTAGCATTTTAAAGTAATTGTCTTACATCTTGGAAGATACTATTTATTGATATTTTGTACAATAATACTAGCAAATATTAGCAAATTTGGGTTTTTAATATTTACTTTGGAATGAAAAGAACCTGTGGAAATTCGCAGCACTGTTGACCTCCTATTCTTGGGACTTTCTATTGGAATGGAAAGATGGTAAGAATACAGAATAGAGTTGGAAGAGATCTTGGAGGTCTTCTAGTCCATCTAGTGTCTAGTGTCATCTGCAGATTTGATGAGTTCCCCTTCTATTTCCTCATCTAAGTCATTTATGAAGATAATGAAGAGTACTGGGTCTAAGACAGAACTCTGTGGTATCCAATTGCTTACTTCCTTCCATATAGATGTAGTACTATTAAGGACTGCTCATTGAGTACAGTTTGTAAGCCACAAATCTATGTAAGTTACAAATCTATCTAGTGGTAATGCTGTTTATCTCAAATTTTTCTAGCTTACCAAGAAATAGGTTGTGGTCTACTTTATTGAATGCCTTGCTGAAATCCAAATATATTATCTCCACAGCATTTCGGTGGTACATACTTAGTCATTTTGTCAAAAAATAAAATAAGATTTGTTTGGCATGATCTGTTTTTGGCAAGCCCATGTTGGCTTCTGTGTATAATTTTCCCTGCTTCTAGATGTTTGAAAATCTGTTTTTTGATTATCTTTTCCAGGATCTTCCAAAGTATTGATGTCAGGCTGACTGGTCTGTAGTCTCTTGCATTTGTTTTTTTCTCTTTTTTGAAGATGGAAACTACATCAGCTCTTTTCCAGTCCTCAGATAATTTCCCAGTGCAAGAAGAAGAGCCTTTCTGCTACTCTCAATGATTTTCCTTCTGGCTGTAATCTCTGTGCTGATGAGGCAAGTGGAAGAACTAAAGTTCAAAAAGACATGCTGATAAATGAACAAATTGATGTGTCCAGAAAACAATGAAAACCAAACTACAGGAAATGGAATGATAGCATTTACTTAATGAGTGCCAGTAAAGTAACTGTCAGGTTCCGAAGGGATAATGAAACTAGCCAAACAAAGAAATGGTTTGAAATGCAGTTTGTATTCTTCCTTCGGTACGAGCGACCAACAAAGCACTAAGGCAATGAATAAATTGTCAGAGCTGCCACCCTGTGCTTTCCACCACTTTTTATAGCTACACTGGAAATTAAGATAAGCCGCACCCATCACCTTGTGACCCAGAGCGAAATCACCCGGCAATTAATCATGGATTGTTAGCATGAATTTCTTCAGTTTGTGTAGGTGGGACAGTGAGTCTTGGCAGCTGGCCCAGTCTTCTCCCCTGAATGGCAGCTCCAGGCCATCAACAAGAGAATTCAAGTCAGAGTGTCTTATTTGAAGCATACTACCTTCACTTTTATGTTCATTTAGTTTGCTGAATTTTTAAAACCATGTCTTAGAATTTGCTTTGTTCTGCATATCTCCACTAGGCTTCTATGTATTATTTTGTAATATAGTCAGTCAGCAGTAGTTTAACAATGCCTTCGATATAATCATTAATAGATTGATGAGCCTGGCTTAACAACTGTTTTCTAGTTGCTTTGCCTTCTTTCCATATCTTGAGATTCTGGGTGAATTCAGGAACAGTTTATATCCATTCTTCAGAACCTTTTCATGTCTAGCTTTCATAGAGCACATGTTTCAGGGCTACAGCCCACCTGTTCATAAACCAAGTCCTTTGAAGGAGACAGAAACAAAGATAAAGATACAGAAGTCCATCTTGCTTTTGCAATTTGCAGAGCCTCTACTGGGATGAATGATCAAAGTTAATAAGTTGTTGAAAGCTGTGTCTATTGTAAGACTGTAATTACTGAGAAGACTATATAGGCTGTAACAGTTGCTGCTGAAAGCCTTAACTGCCAGCATAGTTGGCTTTTTATTCAATGCTCCAAAATGATTGCCTTTCTCTTTCACTGTCCATCAGTTTACAACTGCAATGGGAATAAAGCATGATTAATGAACTAAGGGAAGATGTAAAAGTCACAATACAATAATCACAGAAAAGTTTTAAGAATTCCTTTAAGTTAACGTGGAGCAATGTTATGTCACCAATGTAAGATGTCTAAATGAATGAATGTCACATCCTTGTCAAGACTGGCCATAATCTTGAGCATAAGACAAATCAGAGAGAAGTTAAGGAAAATATTAATGAACTGCTAGTGCAGACAGACTTTTTAATCATCTCTGTAATTCAGAAATGAGTCACAGACTCTGAACCATAGACTCTGAGCTAAATTCAGATTAGCATTTTGGATTGCCTGACATATTTTCCCCCTTTCCTCTACTTCAAGAGTCCTAAAGAACTGGAATGCAGCAATGATGTGAGTGCTGTGCAGCAGAACCTGCTTTAACTTCTAAGGCAGGGGTATTAAACTCAAGGCTGGATTTAGCCCACGATGTGGTCGGATCCGGCCCCTGGGGCTCTCCTGGAAAATGTAAGGGGCCGGCCTGCATTGCTTCGCCCCGGTCTACCCAATGCAAGGAGGAAACATGCCAACATTTGGGGAGTGGCGCCAAGCTGGTCACGCCTACACAGCTGGCCACACCCAGTGAGTGGCATCAAGCTGGCTAGGCCCCTCCAGGCCTCCCAAGGTCAATTACAGCCCTGATGTGGCCCTCAATGAAATTGAGTTTGACACCTCTGTTCTAAGGGATTTATACGTTTAAAAATAACAACAAATTTCTTATCATATTTCCACAAGACAGAGGTGTAATGTAAAATATCTCTAGAAGAAAAATGTTTCTTCTACCTAGTGGCAGGGTAGACAATAGCCTTTCCTAAATGGATAGCCTAAGCCAAGACCAATTTCTATATGCTAAAGCTGTTAATTAGAAACATCAGCAATAGGGAGAAAGACCATTAGAACTCAAAAGCATACATATATATTTTGTTAATAGATTATTTCAAAAAGATGAGCATATACTGAAAGGCTAGGAAGTAGTAAAGATACAGAGATTCTTCCATCCTACAATTAAATTTGATTCTACTGTAATCAGAAACAAATGTTGCCAAAGTGCCAATTGCCAGAGATTCCTGGAATCAAAGATGAAAATACCTCATTAATCGTGGCTTGAAGTAGTAATAGTAAATAATGTTGCTTTGGCAAATCTTGACTAATGGGTAAAGCAAGGCAATTGACTAGCATTTTAAAAATTATGCTGCAGAAGGGTTACTATGTATTATTGCTTTGGTTTTACACAATCCTGTTCATTTTGATTCCAGAAAGTTAACTGGGTTGAAAGCAGTGTGTTTTGAAGTTCCACTCTTAGACTGCAATGAATGAGCAATTTCACAGCTAAAGAAGTAAAGGGAAATAATTGAAAAGACATTCCCTGAGCATTTTTGGCTGCTATTCAATTTTACAAAGTAAAGAGCAGGATCATGCATTTCCCAATGATAAATTGGAACACAGGAATTAGATTTAAAAACTATATTGTATACATGGTGATTAAAATAAAATGGATTTTTGGAATTTCTGATGGGAAATTATAGTGGGCTGCTGCCTAGACAGCACCCACAGCTGTGAACTCTGACTAGAATGTATATATTACTCAGCACAATCTTCCTGAATCAGAGAAGATGAGATAAATTATGTGTGCTATGGATCGTAGTTTCTTCAGGGCTAACTGAAGAAATGGAAAAGATTTTGCAGTCATTCCAAGAGCTGAGATGCTGGGAAACCTATAACTGCATTAGAGCAGAAATGGACATTAAAACCTTGCTTTTCCCCACTTCTTAATAATTCCAGGAAGTAATTAATTACAGATGAAGAAATACTTCTTCTGCAGCAAAGATAAAACTTTGCAGTGAGTTAAACCTTTTTATGAGATTACAAAAGCAACGAAGAACCCAACAAGGGCAATTAAGATTTAAGAACTATTTGCAAAAAATTAAGAATAGATACAAGAAAGTTTTCAAAACAATATTTTAGTTCTTGAAATATTGAATAGAGACACAAATTATAGACATAAAGATGTAAAGAGTCATAAGAGAACTTTTGTGGATGAATTTTGGAAAACTCTGTAAAAGGAATTGAATTTTTAATGAGAAAGCTAGAAAAATTTGGGGCATTAGTTGGTATTAAGATTAATTTTAAAAAAGCCAAAGTAGTTAACAAAAATATGAAGATAAAAGATTAAATAAAATTAATAAAATGGATTTTTTAAGATTTAAAAGATAAAATATTTGAATATAACTATCACAAATATAAACTGTATATTATTTCAAAATAACTATATTAAGCACTTAATAAAGTTAAAAAATATACCATATTTTTCAGACTATAAGATGCATTGGTGTATAAGACGTACCAACATTTCCATGCTCTTTTAGGGGGGAAAAGGTGCATCTTATACTCCGAAAAATATGGTATGTCAAGATGGGACTGATTACAATTGTCACTATTGGGGAAATGTGTATGGCAGGTGGGAAAACCCAAATTAAATATAAAGTTAAACGCATACAGATACAAAGGAAAAGTGGGTCTAACAGATTTGAAATTATATTTTGCTATCTGATGTGCAGTTTGGATAAAAGAGTGTCTATTAAGGAATAGAAGTTATTGGAGTTAAGGACATGATTTAAGATTTGGGTGTAAGGATATTTATTATATGACAAAGCTAAGATGAATGTAGATAAAAATCATTATGTCAGGCAGGCCATTTTCAGAGTATGGAATAAATAAAAAGAAAAGTGAAAGAATGTATGATAAAAATGGGCTAAAAACTTCAGTTAAAATATATAAATGGAACAATAGGAAATATATGACTGAAAGGTTTGAACATTGTGCTTTGAAGGTGCTTTGAATCTTTGCTGGAAATGTGAACAACATGAAGGGAAATTTTATTATGTTTGATGGACATGTAAAAAAGCCAAACCTTTTTTTGATATGCATATAAATATGGCAGGAATATATTTTCTGCCTGGAAGGCTCCTAGGGTGGAGTTGAAAGGCAAAAGGGAAGCAGCATGCTCCCTCCCATATTTGGGCATACCAGGTGTTTTGACATAATACTTAATTATTTCCTTGGCTCAGCTGATAAGGGAGGAGAGCTTGTGGCTTAGAGGCTAATACAACTGCCTAACATGTAAAAAGAGCCCAGGTTTGAATCCCAGTAGGGGTGTGGCTAGCTGCTGAGAACGAAATAGCTTGAAATAGATCTATACTAGTCTCCCTTTATTTATTTATCAGCACAAATGCAACATATGCCATATTTTTCGGAGTATAAGACGCACCAAGGTTTTGAAGAGTCATTTTTTTTAAAAAAGTAGGTAGGTAGACTGAGGGATAGAAAGGGAAAGAAAGAGAGAGAAATACAGTAGGTAGGTAGGGAAAGAGAGTAAGAGTAGTTAGGTAGATAAAGGGATAGAGAGAGAAATAAAGATAGATAAATACAGTAGGTAGGTAGGGAGAGAGAGTGAGTGTGTAGGTAGGTAGAGGGATAGAGAGAGAGAAATAGAGAGAGGAATACAGTAGATAGGTAGGGAGAGAGAGAAAGTAGGTAGGTAGGTAGATGTTTCCAGGTATATTTATCCATGTGCTGGAGAAGGAAATTGCTGACAATCTGCAGCACCTAAGACTTTGTTTCTGTTGACACAGCACTTGATCAATGTAATTCTCATCAATCAGTTAAAGAGTTTTCTAAAAGGAAAAAAAAAGTTTTTGCACTCTGCAAACCTCCCAAAAATGGCCTGTTTTTCGTGAAAATGGGCATTTTTTTTAAGGCATGAATAGCCTGGGGGGGGGCTTGCAGAGTGCTCTGGGGGGGGGGCAAAATGAGCAAAAAACAGCCCATTTTTTATGAGAGGGGGGCTGTTTTTGTAAAAAAAAATTGCATGCATACCCTTATGGAGGCTTATAGAGTGCTGCTGGGGACTGGGGGGGAGGGGCAAAATTTTTCGCTCATTTCTGCCCTCCCCAGCCCCCAGGAGCTCTCTGAAAGCCTCCATAAGGGTATTTTGGTAAAGGGGGTGGGGCTTCTGGAGGCAAAAAATGCTGTATTCGATGTATAAGATGCACCCAGATTTTCAGCCTCTTTTTTGAGGAAAAGGGGTGCGTCATACTCTGAAAAATATGGTATGTGTGTGTGTGTATGTATACATATGTGTGTATGTATACATACACACAAACACACACACATATATATATGAAAACTGAAATAAGGCAAATATATGCTCAAAAGTAGAAATGTCTATCTACGATGGAGCAATGATTGGTTAAGTTGATGGAGTTGATGGAATTTGCAAAGATGGTTAAATTAACTTCCTTTGATAGAAAAAGACATTATCTACATCTATGATTGAATGAAAACTCCTTATAGACTATTTGCAGAAAAAATGGACTTATGACTTGTAGTTTTCACGGGAAAAAGGAGATAACAGGAAAAAGGGGTTTGGTTTTTTTTGTAATCATAGACTAAATATAATTTTGTAATCAAACATATATTTGTAGCAGAGGAAACTGGAAGCTTATTTCTGTTTCTTTTTATTCTTTCTACATTTTTGTTTTCTCATTTTTCTTCTCTCTCTTTTCTTTCTTTCTTCTATTTTGCATTAATTTGTGTTAATTTTTATGTTTTTTAAAACTTTTAATAAAATGTATTATAACAAATAAAAATTAAATGGAATTTTTCAATTGTTAGTAATATTATAAAAAATCCACACTGAGATTGCCAGAGTTAGCTGAATTATACAATCAAAGCAAGCTGGTTACTCTTCAAGCAAAACACATAAACTCGAACACATTACAAAAAGGCTTAACATCAACCATAGACACAACAGGGTTGAGCCCTATTCCTCAAAGTTAAGCTTGTGAGATCTAATCTACAAAGAGAGCCCTATGTTCAGCAAGAATATCTTTTTTGGTCCACACATTCTCACTGAACACATAGATGTCTTTGTCGATGAAGTGTCAAAGAGTGGGATTTTACAGGAAAATAGGTCACATTACAAGGTGGTTGCCTGAACAGAGCTTTGTTGAAAGGAGAATAAAGACCGTATGAAACAGAGGACAATACCTTCTTCGCATCAGGAGGAAGGTCATCATTGGATGAATCGATTTCTGGTTTGGATTCTTCAGTCTTCTTTCCTGCATTTTCTTCATCAGTAGAAACAGCTTTTTCAGTTATGCTACTTGTTAATTCTTCTAATTTTCTCTTCAGTTCCTTCTCTTCTGTGCTATGATCCTTGTAGGAATCAATAGCTAGAGGCTAGTGAAACAAAAACAAGTCATTCTCAATCATATGTTCTAACTGGCTTATTCTAAGTCTACATACATATGAGTAAACAGATGAACATCTTTTTAACATGGGATTAAGGAAACCTAAATCTCACCATGTAGTAGGAATTAACTGATCAATTTACTGTTTGGATTATTGTCTTAACTACACAAGATATTGAGACATCCATTCCAATGAGCAGCAAAAATGCCACAATGAGGTCTAGTAATGTACAATATTTCTCTATCATCTACTTTAAATGAAAGATCCATAATGAGGCAGAAAATCTTAGTGGGTTAAGCACCTATTTACATTTGGAACCTCTTGTTCCACATCCCTGGCGATGTGTTCTATTTATACTATAAAAACATCTTACTTCACTAGTTTAAAAAATGAACTCCCCCTTTTTTGAAAGAATTAGTTAAGCCTGTGAGCAGCACTGAGGAATGTTGGCCCTGGAATGTTGGCCTTCAGAGGAAGAAGGAACTAGACAATTGCCCTGAGGCTTCTGCACTAATCAAGTGGGCAAGGTGTTGAAGCACTGATAGGAATAAAGAGCAGCTTGGCATCTAGGTCTATTAAAGAGCAGCCCAGAATCAGACCTGCTGTCAAATCAGGCTGCTTGAGCATAGCTGAGTAAATAGCAACCTGGGCGTATGTATAACTCTGTTTTTGATTTTACCTTCTCAGAATGAACTAGGATCTTTTCCTCAAGGCAGCTGAGCATACTTTCAATAACAGAGATGCGTTTGTTCAGTTCAAGTATCTAAGAGAGAAGAACGAAGATAGCAAAGGACAGAGCCCATCACCACAATTTTTCTTAGCAGTTAAAGGAGAAATAAATAAATACGTAGCAATACTAGCTCTCATAACCTTGATGGACTAAAGGTCACGATTTTATTGAATAGTAAAGAAACATTTTGGAAAATGCTGGAATACTACAATAATAATTAACAATAACAGAATGTAACCATTAGATAAATGTCAAGGAGGAAGGCTGTATATACTTAATATACACATTTAAATGTATTTCCCATTTTATTTTTTAATTAAGAGCTCTCCTTTGCAAGATAGAAATAACATGTTCTTTTGTCAGGTAACAAGCCAGCTTTGTATCTTGTGTCTTGCTCTACAAACACCAATAAACAACTTTTGATATTTAGCTGACACTACTGGCAACATCTATTAAGGCTATATTTACACACTTTTAATGTTAAATAATAATTATTTATAAAGCTGACATTTTCCAAGGTCAAGCTAATTGCGCACCAGGATCTCAGGTCTTCACACAGATTTATAAAATGGAAGGTTAACAGATTTAATTTTAAAATAAAACATGAATGAAGAAAGAGGTTTGTCTTTTATGACTGGGGTTTCTTTTCCTCTTTTCTGGTCAAAGGGCCTTGATGAACATCTGGAGTGCAAAATTGCCTGTGGTGCTTTTAGCTAGATGAAGAACATGGTGAATAATACGGTTACATACACCTAAACACTAATAACATTATGAGGACTAACAACATTACAAGGAGCAGGAACAATAGAATTATAGACTTACCTCAACCCAATTCATTAAATCTTAGCAGCTATATTTCTGCAGCTAAAAGCAAGATTGTTTTTTCCTCATAAATCTAAATTATGAGGTCCATTAAGCATATAATAGAAGCTTGATTCTGACTGAAACACTTTCTCCAGAGTCATTTGTATCACTGGTCAAATAAATTCATCAAAAGGTCATATACTTTGTAAGTACCATCTTAGAGCTTTTCATATTTCAATGCAATGATGTTCATGTCAAAAACATGTTCTCATTCAGTTGGCTATTTAAACCAAATAATGCTTAAAATATATGATAACTAATCTCAAGAGATATTTAAGCCATAGAATACAAAAATGAATTATGATTTTTTTGCTCAATTTTTATTAAAACAAGATTTTCCTCAAAGTTGCTTCATATCTCTAGGTAGAGAATTCCTCCCCCTTTTTCTTTCCTAGGAGAAATGAATTTCCTAATCTGATTAAACAAAGCACGTGAATGATTAATAACCAATCTTTATGAGCTATTGTATTGTAACTGGGGGAGGAAATATTTTTTTTCTCAAAAGGCTCCATTTTTCTAGTCTAAAGTCATGCTCCTATTCAAGATGATTATAAAGCTGACATTTTCCAAGGTCTTAGGTCAAGCTAATCGTGCACCAGGATCTCCCCATAGTAAGTCACATGGCGAAAACTACACACACTTTAAAATTAATGGCTTTCACCAAATGAGCATTTCTATGAAATCCATGGACTTGCAGGGAAAAAGAAGAAAATAAAATGAAATAAGGTTTGTTTTTATGACTAGAAAAGAGCAAAGATGGAATTTGGTGGATGGAATCAAAGATGGAATCAAAGATCCGTTAGTTAGTTAATTGAAGGTCAGTGCTCCAAGGAAGAACCTGGGAAGGAAGGGGAAAGGAAAGACAACACCAGGATCCTGACTGACCAAAACAGCCATTAAGGCTGTTTTGCTCAGGACCTTTCACGCCAGCAAGGTGCTCTAACTAGGGTGGGAAGTGACTCATCCCACAGGACTTCGAGAAATGCAGTTCAGAACTGACATTCTCCAAAGTAGCCCGTGGGCATGTCACTGATGGGACATACCAAAGTTTGGTGTCCATGAGAGGGAATCAATGGGCCTGAGCCCCTCAAGTGTCCAGCACTCCCTGGAGTACCCTCCTACCAAAAGAAGACTCAATTGAAGCGTAAGCATCCAGCCAGTAGTGCCTGATGAAAGGCGAGGCGAGGGCAAAGCCCAGGTGGCCGCCCTACAAATATCCTTGATGGGCGCCTGAGTCGACCAGGCCGCAGAAGTGACCGCACTCCTAGTGGAGTGTGCCGTGATGCCAGCCGGCACCGGAAGCCTGCATGCCTCATATGCCCTAGTGATGGCTAACTTAATCCACCTGCTGATGGTAGCTGGAGACACCCTTGCCCCAAAGGTAGAAGGCTGGAAGGAGTCGAAGATCGCCTCTGACCTCCGGAAAGAAGAGGTGCGTTTCAGATAGATATGTAGCACCTTCTTATATCCAGGTGATGCCAGGAACGTTCCTCTCCCTGGAGGGCGCCAGACAGAAGTCTGGGAGAACCACCTCCTGAGCCCTATGGAAGGGAGAGTTAATCTTGGGCAAGAAAGGAGGGTCAAGCCTAAGAACAACCCTGTTGTCATGAAATGTGCACAGGTCAGCCCTAGATGACAGAGCGCTGAGGTCAGAAATGCTCCTGGCAGAGATAATAGTCACCAGGAACACAACCTTAAGGGTGAGAAACTGAAGGCTCACCGTCCTCAAAGGCTTGAAGGGAGCCTCATTCAGCGCCTGAAGAACCGTGGGCCGGTCCTATGTGGGGAACCAATGAACCACAGGGGGCCTAAGATTAGCCGCCTCCCTGAAGAAACCTCTTAATAACTGGGTGTTGCGCTAGGAAATTAGAGCCTCCCCCGAGGACTGTTGCCACTGCCACAACCTGCCTCCTGAGGGTGTTGTGGGAAAGGCCCTTCTTGAGTCCATCCTGGAGGAACTCCAGCACTAGCGATGCCAAAGCCGTCGCCAGTTCCACCTGTGTGGACCGGCACCCGGACACAAAGGAGGACCAAGTCACATTGTAAATGTGAGTGGTACATTGCCTCCATGATGCCTCGATGGTCCTTATCACTCTGGATGAGAAATTGGCCGCCCTCAACTGTTCCCGCTCAAGCGGCAAGCAGTCAATTGAAACCAATGGGGCTCCGGATGACCCAGGGCCCCCGATACAGAGCCACCTCCACCCTGGAATCCTCCAATGGGGGGACATGGACAGGTCTATGAGATCCACGAACCAAGGCCGGGGGGGGGCAATAGGAAGTTACTATGATCACCTCTGCCCCCTCCGCCACCAGCTTCCTCAGGATCCTGGGAATGAGGGGAAGGGGGGGGAAGGCATAGAGGAGTCCCTCTGGCCATCTGCATTGCAGGGCGTCAATAGCCTCCACTCCCCAAGCTGGGAACTGAGAGATGAACCTCTGGACCTGTGCGTTCGACGGTGTGGCAAACAGGTCCATAACTGGCCTGCTGAACCTCTGGCAAATCTCGGCGAAGACTCTGCGATGCAGCTGCCATTTCCTGTCGTCCACAATTGCCCTGCTGAGCCAGTCGGCTTGCTGGTTGTCCACAACTGATGCCATTGTAGCTCCCTGGCATGGAGATGGACCCATGGAACTATCGCGATGCATGAAATGCACTTGCCCAGAAGACGAGAGAAGAGAACTACGGGAACAGAATGTGCCCTGTGAATCTGCTGAGTTATACTGTTCCTATGGTCTTGTAATAGGAACACCTCACTCTCCACTGTGTCAATGATAAATGGTGAAGCCTAGTAGTGGGTTCCAGATGACTCTTCTCGAAGTTGATTGAGAATCCCAGAGTCTATAACATCCTAATCGTGAGCCCAAGATCCCTCTTGGCCATGCTCGGTGGCGCTGCCTGAACGAGAGTATAGTCCAGGTAGCATTGTAGGCGGACCGGAACAGACTGAAGATGGCCTGCAACTACAGTCAGCAATTAGTAAAGGTTCGAGGTGCTGACACCAGCCCTGTACTGATAATGGACCCCGATGGTCAGGTGCAATTATGATGTGTATCTGGGTAGCCACCGTGAGCTTCTTGATGTCTTGCAGAAGCCTCATCTCTGATGATGAGGCTCTCTCTTGCATCTGAGTGAGCCAAAGAAAAGTTGTCCTATTGAAGAAGGAAGCAGTGGCCGCTGCCTTGATAGCCCAGGTTGCAGCCTGGAAGGTCTTGGGCAAGGTCAGTTCCACGCTCTTATCTTCTGCCTTGAGGTTGTTGGCGATGTCACCCCCCACAAGGGATGAAGAGGATGCCAGCACGGCTACAGGAGCATCCACCATAGGCATCTGCAAAGCTTGGGAAAAACTGGCCTCAAAGCTATAAAAATGACAGTCATCACCCCCCCCCCCTCTGGAGTGGGAAAAGCCCCAGGTGTGACCCATTGATTCTTTTTTTAAAAGTTTTTTTATTTTTTATTTTCAAAACAAACACAACACAAAATCTTCCTTTTTTTATATACTGTAGAAAGTGTATCAGTTGGTTACAAAAGACTTTCGTGCATCTCTTCGACAGTCATCAAGCATAATTCATATTAACTGAAGTATTTTAACTCAGATATTTATACATGTTACCGTCATCATACCTCCATTTTCATTTGACTATAGTTGTTTAAATGTCCCATCTTAAAATATACCAAGATTTAATACATAACCACATACTGGCATTTCATTTACTATTTCTAAAATCCTCCAATGACACTAAATCCTTATGTCCTATTCTAGAAAAACAGCCATAATATTTAATAACAAAGTTTTCTATCCTTTCTAAATCACTGTTTACAATTTACATCCCATTTTCTTATGTTGTACCCATACACATACACACGTTATTATCATTATCCCTCCTTTATTTGAGTATATCCTGCATCATATCATTTTCCCCCTAGTAATCAAGACTTAACTGAATCTAACTTAATTCTTTTTATTATTATTATTATTATTATTATTATTATTATTATTATTATTATTACTATTATTATTATTATTATTATTATTATTATTATTATTATTAACCTTTATATATAATCCAAAAGGGTTTCCAATCTTCCTTTCATGGATACCATTCAATATTCATATCCAGTTATTACTTATCATAACACTACACATTATTACATTACAACACTATACATTATTATCATTGTTAATTATTTATTTAACTATATTTATTATCACTAAATTTCGCTACGTTTAACTAGTTTTAAATTATACTCTTCCATCTAACAACCTGTAATCTTTCCAGTAAAAAAACAGTGTCATATCTTCTGCCATTTGTGGCATCAGTCCTCTAATCATCTCCTTAATCAACTTTGTATGGACTCCTCTTAGCAACTCTTTGCTTATAAAATCTCTCATGTAATTTCGATGTCCTTCTTCTGTTTCCTTAATCAGCTTATCTTTGATTGTCAGGGGTGTTATCAAAACTATTGCTAATAAGATTTCTCCCTTTAAATCCATAAATTATATTATTTTTTCCTCTTCTGTATCTTCCCATCTGGGGTAGGTTTCCCCTTCATTTAATTCCTCTTTCAGTATTCTACTCTTTCCATTTTCAGAAACAAACCAATCACCATAAATATCAGCAATTTTAATTTCTTTATATTCATTTTCCTCTTCAATTTTTTGGACTTTAACCGCCACTTTTTCCATTTGATGAACATCTTCAACTTCTCCATCATATTTTGCTGTTAGATGCACTAAGTAATCCAACTTCTTCTCTATTCTCTCACTTGTATTTGATAATTTCTGTATTTCTAAGAACATCTTTTGCAGACTTAAAACTTCTTTCTGGTGTTGAAATTGCGCCATGATTTCCAGCTGACAAACACTGCTGCTTTAGCTTAGAAGATTTTAACAGAATTAAGCATCACAATAACATTTCAGCTTTCTCTGGTTAAAAATCTACTTCAAAGGAACATCTGTGTGCTTTTCTTCTTCTTCTTATCACTCTCTATAAACAAGCTGTGAGTCCTTGAAGTGCCAAGCCAGGATAATCAGTGAAAAAGGTATTTCATTTCCAATACACAAACCTCTAGCCTCCGAGTAGCAATGTTACAATGTTACCATTTCTTTGTTTCTTTTTGTATTTCAAGTTTAAAAAAAGGTCTGCTTCTTAAATGAGTTAGAAAAACACCCACAGTAATGAAAGAGGAGAATTTTAGTCCATAGATTACAGAGAATAGTCAAAGAAAAAAAAATAGAAGGAAACTTAATCCGTTCGTTTTAAAAGGCTTGCATAAATTCCATCTGTAAAGATAGCATTTAAAAGGTAGGATAACCCACTGTTCAAAACCAGTCCAAATTTAATTCCGCTGTTTATTTCTTCTGTTCTCCAATTTAAATTAATTTTAAGTTTTTTTATAGGCAGTCACTTTTAAAACAGTAAAAATTCCTCAACAGCTGAAAACACTTTCTCTTTCTATATCCTCCCATTTTGGAGCCGCCCTGACTTAATCAGCCATTTGGCTGGATTTTTTGTCACCGGCTTGAAGAGCTTCTCTTGGATCAATCAGACATTTTGTGATGTCCCTGTGATCAGCAAGATGTATTCCTGTTCACCATCTCTGCGGGACAGTTTAGGTCCGTTTGGACCACCCAGGGGAAAAAGTATCGACTGCGATCTCAGAGCATTGAGATCGCACGTTGTGTCATCGCGACTCCGGCTCCTCCTCCATTGATTCTTGAGCACTTCAAGAAACATTGGGGGGGGGGGAGTTGGAATTTCCTACTTCTCCACCTGTGGCTTGCGGAATTGACCTTTAGGTCTGGTACTTGCTGAAGAAGCAGCAGGAGTCTTAGTAGTGGGAGGGATACCCCCCAGGCCAGCAGTGGCCTTGGCCTTGCACATAAGTGACCCGAACAAAGAAGGGGGAAAAGTCTGGGTATCACAAAGGCCTCTGGAAGAGGAGAATCCTCATCCTCAGAAAAATCAACATCCTTCTGATCCTCCTCATCTGAGCAAGACCCTTCACTAGCCATTGAAGGGGAATCCGGTCGTTGCTCCTGAGCCGTTGAGGTTCCGGGTTGGTTTGGATGACCTTGTGGGGTACCCCAAGACGAACTCCACCTAGAAGGCTGGGATTTCTGCTGCATCCCTGCTGCAATGCCTTAAGCAATAGCCTGGGCAATAACATTCTGAAAATTCTCTGGGATGTCTGGGAACATTGGTGAAAGGATGGGAGGCTCCAAGTCTGGCCTAGTGATGGATGACTGGGGAGCCAATCCTGGCCTACTAGATCCAGCAGCCTGCCGGCCAAAAGGGTCTGGCAGATGACCTCCTGAATATTCAGGTGAAAGAGATGGAGACAGGGAGATATCTCTCCTGGGAGAACCTGGAAACCTAGAAGGGGACTCAGCCACCAGTGATCTTCAGGAGCGAATGAGACCTGGAAGATGAAGAGCTGATGCTATCTCTAGCCCTCTTTGCAGCAGTCTTGGTGGTCCTCTTCCCAACTGTTTGCTGCTTCTGAGCACCTTCCTTCCTGGAGGACTTGGAGGTGCTCTTCCGACCTGGGGCCCTCTCCCGCCCGAAGAGACAGTTCCCCTCAAATTCCCTTATCGAGATCAGAAGTCTCCGGAGAGCCTGGAGCAGCCGCTCCAGTTCGCCTCGTGGCATCTGCATCTCACCTGATCCCCCGCCTACGCAGGTACTCACAGCAGTCCTTTTGTCCTACTAGCCCTTTCCAGCTGGCTAGGGCTTCTTACGAGCGTCCCGACCAGGCCATGCCTCGTGCATGTGGCCAAGGTGGAGCCCCGATCTGTGGCTTTATCTCCTCCGCGCGCTGCGCAGCAGGAGGCCATCTCCGATGCATGGAGAAGCTTTGCCTTTCCCATGCCCTTCCGGCACTCACAGTGGCCCTGAACAGTGCTGGTGGCGAATTGAGAAGAGTGCCGATCCTCACACTCCAGCCACATGTGTCTCCTTGGAAGCCGCAACCTCTCCAAGATGGCGGCCGCCAACCACACAGTCCAAATCTCCAGGAGCTCTGCCTCAAAAGCACCTTCGATGAACCGGCAGAGCTCCAACAATCCCCCGATGCAATGGGGTTACACTGCCACCAGGCGCCTCTTGTTGCACGGCTTCAAACCCCCACCCCCCAAACAACCATCATGGTTTGAGTTGTCTCTGTCCCTGAGTTGCCAGGGGTCTCGAAGGCTCCAAAGCTCCTGGGAAAGCCCTGCTTATGCCCAGCAACAATCACATAGGAGAAACAATAGGGAAAGAGATGGGAGAAGTTAGGATAGGAAAATTCTCAAACAAGAAGTTCAATCAGAAGAGTCAAACAAAAACAGTACTCTTACGGGCCGAGACTAAAATTAAACTAGAGCCATGCAGAAGAAGTAGAAGGGAGTGGCCTCAACTTTCTCAGTCTCTGGGCGGATTGGACATGAGAATAACCATCAGTGACTACTCTCACAGGCTACTTCAGAGAATATGAGTTGTGTTGGTTCCAAGGCATTGTGATAGCATTTACTTAAATGTATAATGACTCCAAAAATTAATTTACAAACATACTCTGCATCTCATTTCTAATAAGGGTTGTATTCAGAATGAAAGCAGATTATTTTCTTTTATTTCAATAAAATACTAAATTTATTTTGTATCTTGTAGTTTTATTGAGCAATTAAATCTATGTTCAATTAAATTTATTCTTGCAGATTTATATCTATCTATCATCTGTCTGTCTGTCTGTCTGTCTGTCTGTCTGTCTGTCTGTCTGTCTGTCTATCTATCTATCTATCTATCTATCTATCTATCTATCTATCTATCTATCTATCTATCTATCTATCTATCACTCAGATCTATATACTGCTTTACAGCCCTCTCTAAGCAGTTTACAAAATCAGCATATTGCCCCCAACAGTTTGGGTCCTCATTTTACCCACCTCAGAAGGATGGAAGGCTGAGTCAACCTTGAGCCTGGTGATATTTGAACTGTCAAATTGCAGGCAGTCAGCAGAAGTAGCCTGCAGTACTGCACTCTAACCACTGTGCCACCGTGGCTCTTCATATATATATATATATATTGTCATTAAAATTCAACAAATATCTGCATATCAAAGAATGAGATTAACATTAAGAATGATGAAAGAGTTTATAGCTTGTAGCCATTTCAATCTATGAACTGTATTCTTTGCCTCTGAATATATAAAAGTTTTGTCATCCGAGTGATAAATAAAAGCACCAGAAATTATTTAATTCGTTATGTGGTTGAGAAACATACTTTTGTTAGCATTGTCTGTAAAATAATGGCTTGGACTCAACCAATGAATTTTTATATTGATAGTATTCAAGCTATGACCATTTGTTCAGTGATAGTTCAAAGTTACAACACCAACCAAATGATGGTTATGACTGGTCCTTGGAGTTCTATCCATCCACCAACTTCATGGTCATGTGATCATAGTCTGGGCTTTTGGCAACCAGTTCATATTTATGATCAGTTGCAGCATCAGAACAGATGCAAATTATTGCCGTTTGCAGCCTTCTTTGTTGGCTTCTCCAGAAATCAGTAAAGAAGCTGGCAGGGAAGGCCACAAGTCTGCTATAAATCAAGAGTTACCTTTATTTCCACATTTTTCCATACATGAAAAATATGATAACATAATATTGAATAAGTGTTCTGAGGAAACAATCATGGTCTTGGTAATAAATATGGTTGTTGGCAAAGTAATATCTGTACATATTAAATTTTGTCTGTATTTCTCCAAGAAATAGATGTCACTTTATTTCACGGTTATGGTTAGCTTCCCTTTCAATTTTTGAGCCCAGATACTACTTTCACTACTTTTACAATTATTGTACAGGTGTTCTTCAACTTACAACTGTTAAATGAGCCTAGAATTTTGTTCTGTAAGTCGTTGTGGTTGATGTTGAGGTATCAGGTGTAATTTTTTGATCATTTTTGCGGAGGCTGTTAAACAAATAGATTTTCCTCGATAGGTTTTTTTTTGTCAGAAACTGGAAGTAAATGCCAGAAACTGACAAAAAAAAGATGGGAAGCTGCAAATGGCCATAAAAGTGAGTTGCCAAGGGCCCAAAACGTGACCATGGCATATCTTTGTGCAGCCTTAGCAACTTTGAACAGTTGCTAAGCAACCTGTCAAAAGTCAAGGTGTACTTGTATTTGCACTGAGCTGGCATTCATAGTTGATAAAATTGGGTTTATTATGTAATACTGA
Organism: Thamnophis elegans; assembly: GCF_009769535.1. Taxonomy (NCBI): domain Eukaryota; kingdom Metazoa; phylum Chordata; class Lepidosauria; order Squamata; family Natricidae; genus Thamnophis; species Thamnophis elegans. The sequence goes on from NC_045543.1 coordinate 34,365,723, forward strand.
GCAACTGATTGATTTTTGTGCTTTGTCTTCCACCTTCAACTAGGGTTCCTTAAATCTTTTCCATTTCCAGTCACTAAACTAGTATTCATCGGCTTTGCTTAACAAGTGTGGCAAAAAAAGATAATGAAACTGGGCACAACTCACTTAACAACTACCTTGCTTACCAATGGAAATGCTGATCCCAATTGTGGTTTTAACTTGAGGACTACCTGAATACTGCTATCTGTAATTGTTTTGTTCTACTATTCCCTATTTTCTTCACCTTGGTGTCCTTTCATTTTGATTTGAGTCTTATCATAGTTTTCAAAACAAATCTCCAAAAGAGAAAAATATAGCATATAAGCATAGAAGCTACCCAATATCAATTTACTTGATTTCCAGAATGACTTACATTTTCTTGTGAGGAAGCTCTGCTCCTGTGTTTTGTGTACTGTGGTTGATAGATGAAAGTTTCTTGAGCCGCCTTTTCGTCTTCATCAGAAGTATCCACCTTAGCTGAGTACTGGAGTTGCACATTCCATGGACTGTCTTTAGGAACAGAAGAGGGTTGGACAATTGGTGATCAGATCAATAATTAACAGATTCACCAGTAACATTTTCTTTTTTATTCACAAGAATTTACAATACAATAGCAGAGTTGGAAGGGACTTTGGTGGTCTTCTAGTCCAACCCCCTGCCTAGGCAGGAAATCCTATACCATTCCAGACAAATGGCTATCCAACATCTTCTTAAAGACTTCCAGTGTTGGGACATTCACAATTTCTGGAGGCAAGCTGTTTCACTGATTAATTGTTCTAACTATCAGGAAATTTCTCCTCAATTCTAAGTTGCTTCTCTCCTTGATTAGTTTCCACCCATTGCTTCTTGTCCTACCCTGCTTTGGAGAATAGTTTGACTCCCTCTTCTTTGTGGCAACCTCTGAGATATTGGAACACTGCTATCATGTCTCCCCTAGTCCTTCTTTTCATTAAACTAGACATACCCAGTTCCTGCAACCGTTCATGTTTTAGTCTCCAGTCCCCTAATCATCTTTGTTGCTCTTCTCTGCACTCTTTCTCCTGGATCCACAGCTGAGTTTTGACCACCATTTGTCGGCTGTGACCAGGGGGGCATTTGCCCAGGTTCGCCTGGTGCGCCAGTTGCGGCCCTACCTGAACCGGGAGGCTCTCACAACAGTCACTCGAGCCCTTGTGATCTCTAGGCTGGAATACTGCAATGTGCTCTACATGGGGCTGCCCTTGAAGAGCATCCGGCGACTTCAGCTAGTTCAGAACGCGGCCGCGCGAGTGATCATGGGCGCACCACGGTTCGCCCATATAACACCGATCCTCCGTGAGCTGCGCTGGCTACCTGTTGATTGCACTTCAAGGTCTTACTTACCACCTATAAAGCGCTCCATGGTAGTGGATCTGGCTATCTGAGACCGCCTCCTGCCAATTACCTCCCTGCGTCCCATCAGATCGCACAGGGTAGGCCTCCTCCGAATTCCATCCGCCAGTCAGTGCCGACTGGCGACTACGCGGAGGAGAGCCTTCTCAGTTGCAGCTCCGACGCTATGGAACAACCTCCCCGTGGAGATCCGTACCCTCACCACAGTCCAGGCCTTCCGCACAGCCCTCAAGATCTGGCTATCCCGTCAGGCCTGGGGATAGGATTTATTCTCACCCCGCCCGAATGTTGAGTGAATGTTGTGTTTTTATGGTTAATTTTTTTATTCACATTTTTTTTCTTTTAAGTCTTGTCTTGCACTCCTTTCCCCCCATTGTTGTAAGCCGCCCTGAGTCCCCTCAGGGAAAAGGGCGGCATATAAATGCTCATTAAAATCTAAATCTAAATCTAAATCTTTCTAGAGTCTCCACATCTTTTCTACATCGCGGCAACCAAAACTGAATGCAGTATTCAAAGTGTGGCCTTACCAAGGCATTATAAAGTGGTATTAACAATTCACGTGATCTTGATTCTATCCCTGTTTATGTAGCCTAGAACTCTGTTGGCTTTTTTAGCAACTGCTGCACACTGCTGGCTCATATTTAAATGGTTGTCCACTAGAACTCCAAGATCCCTCTCACAGTTACTATTATTGAGCAAGGTACCACCTATACTGTACCTGTGCATTTCATTTTTCTTGCCTAAATGTAGAACCTTACTCTTCACCATTGAATTTCATTTTATTAGATAGTGCCCAATGTTCAAGTTTGTCAAGATCCTTCTGTATCTTAAGCCTGTCTTCTGGTGTGTTGGCTATTCCTGCCAGCTTGGTGTCATCTGCAAATTTGATGAGTTCCCCATTTATTCCCTCATCCAAATCATTGATGAAGATATTGAAGAGTACTGGGCCTAAAACAGAGCCTTGGGATACTCCACTGTATACTTCTCTCCATGTAGATGCAGTTCCATTGAGGACTACACGTTGAGTGCGGTTGGTCAGCCAGTTACGAATCCATCTGGTGGTGATGCTGTCTAACCCACATTCTTCTACTTTATCTAGTAGTAGGTTATGATCTACCTTATCAAATGCCATACTAAAGTCCAAATAAACTATATCGACTAATTTTGTCACTTTGTCAAAAAATGCAATAAGATTAATCTGGCATGATCTGTTTTTGACAAACCCATGTTGGCATTTGGCTATTACTTTGTTTACTTCTAGGTGTTTGCTAATTTGTTGCTTGATTATCTTTTCTAGTATCTTTCCCGGTATTGAGGTCAGGCTGATAGGTCTATAGTTTCCTGGATCTATTTTTTTTCCCTTTTTTGAAGATGGGAACCACATCAGCTCTTTTCCAGTCCTCTGGCAGTTCCCCGGTGCTCCAGGATCTCTGAAAGATATAGTTTAGTGATTCTGAGATCTCATCTGCTAGTTCCTTCAGAACCCTGGGGTGTAATCCGTCTGGTCCTGGAGATTTGAACTCGTCTAGGGTAGACTGGTACTCACTTACCACTTTCTTCCTTATTTCAATTTGTGTTCCTAATCTGATTTTTGTGGTGCTGTTTTTGATAGGTTGGACTGTTTTTTCCCTTTGTGTAAAGACAGATGCAAAAAATGAGTTAAATAATTTTGCTTTCTTCCTGTTGCTTGTCACCTTCTTGCCACTGTCTCCCAGCAATGGACCAATTGTTTCCTTAACTTTTTTCTTGTTTTTAACATGTTGGAAGAAGCTTTTTTTGTTATTTTTTACTTTTGTGTCAAGCCTTTCTTCGTTGTGAGCCTTAGCTTTCCTTACTTCATCTTTACAGGCTCAGGCTATTTGCTGATATTCTGCCTTAGTTATGTCCCCCTCTTTCCACTTTTGATACTTATCTTTTTTGTCTTTCAATTTGTCAGATAATTCTTTATACAGCCATGTTGGTTTCTTTTGGGAGCTGTTATTTTTCTTCTTCATTGGTATTGTGCTAGACTGGGCCTTTGTAATCTCATTTTTTCAAAATTCCCAAACTTCTTGAGTTGCTTTTCCCTTGAGGATTCTCATCCATGGAATTCTTCCCAAGCTCTAAGTTTATTGAAATTAGCTCTCTTAAAGTCCAAGACTCTAGTTTGACTTTCTTCTACTACTTGTGATTGCATAATGTTGAATTCCAATATTGCATGGTCACTTGTCCCCAGGGTTCCCATGGCTTCAACACCTTCTATCATTTTCTCTCTGTTAGTGAGAATTAAGTCCAATATGGCTGATCCTCTTATTCCCTTCTCTACTTTTTGGGAAACAAAGTTGTCTGCTAGGTTCATTAGGCACCTGTTGGATCTTCCACTTGGTGCAGAGTTTGTTTCCCAGTCGATGTCAGGGTAGTTAAAATCTCCCATTATTATTGTGGTGTGCTTCCTACATACCTTATTAACTGACTAGCAAAAAGTTCATCTACTTCCTCTGCTTGGTTGGGTGGCCTGTAGTATAGACCTATGGCAATGTCATTTCCCCCCCAACCTTTCATATTGACCCAAATTTCAGGCAAAAGAGGGGAATGAAGACAATAGAGAAAAATCAGCAAATGCACTTTATGGTATTACAGGGCACACATAAGATTTAAATTATTCTTGAACTGGTATTGTAAGCCCTTCAAGATTCAGGTTCTTTTTTCAACAGGGACAACTCAAACCATGATGCAAATTAAGAAAAAAATATATGTACATGTAACAGAAAACCAGTTGAGTGAATTCAAGCCAGTCCCTTTTCCTCAATCCTAAATCACTTCCAAAAATCTTGCCAAGAAAACTGCAGGCACTTGGCCTGGGCAATTGCCAGGAGTCAACAGTGGTTTTAAGGCACCAAAAGGGGAAAAACAATTCTCTGCAAACAAGCAATTTAGAAGAAATGTTCATTACAGATGCTAAGATTCAGAGAAATACGTTTTTTAGCTATAAATTTTAATTGGAGTACCATTAATAAAGGCAGTGTTGTAAAATTTCCAAGACTGTTTTCTGTAAAGAAGTGATAAAAGATGTATGACTACAGATCTGAATTTGCTGGGTGATCTATGCCTGATTACCTGAGCCATATTTTTTCCTTCCCACTCTTGCAGAACTTTTCCCCTTGCAGTGATTGCTTAAATAAGCTCTCTCTTGTTAAACTGCTTTTCTTCCCAGCCCAGGGCTCACTTAAAAGGTGCCAAGGGCAGGATAACAAGCTCAGCTCTGTGACCTTACTTGATCAGCTGTCCCTGTGTTCTGAAACTGTCATGACCCTAATCAATTTCATTCTAAATACTTTCTTTGGCTTCCTAGCTGCTCAAGGGTCAAGCTTGCCAGTAAGCTAAACCAACAATTGACGCTAAGGTTTTCCTTTCAATGTGTACTCACTATTGTGTGTTTACTTACTCTCTTGTAATCTCTTCTCTCCAATGAGTTCCTACTTTCTCCACACCCCTTTTCCACCTGGCCCGACCTCTGAAAGACTGAAGCATCACCAGTAGTGAGAACCCAACATCAAAATGCAGAAACTCCTTCCTTTTAGAAAAATCTCTTAAGACTTTTCCTCATTCCCTTCTTCCCTCTCTCCTTTCCTTCTCCCCTTTTCCTCCCATAAGACACTGAGCTCTGCAATTATTTCCCAAACTTCAAATGCTCAATATTATTTGGTAATCAGCTAAGTTAAGAAGCAAAAGAGTTAAATTTGTGATTCTTAAACTTTAGGTCTTAGTTCAGAGGTGTTCAGAGGTTGTAGTCTGTGGTCTTGTTTGAGAGAGTAAGAAACAGATGTAAATCAAATAAATGCAAGCTACCAGTACTTAGCAGGAGATATTCATGAAAAGAAGAAGTGACTGATAAGTCCAGCTGCTAACTGGGGTAATTCAAAAGGGCAATTTCAGAGTGTGGCCCAGTGATGGACATCAGTGGTAAATATAGGTAGCCTGATCAATAATGTATTCAGAGATTGAAGTAATTATATATGGGAAGATGTCCCCAGAACTCAGGGCTAACTGACAAGCCCATAGTAGGTGTATAATACTTAGGAGTGGGATTCCAAGAAGGCAGAACCAATTGGCAGGTATTGTTATCTTGCAGCAACATAGGCCACAAGCAAATTTAATAAATAATTAAGTTATTATGGATATCACAAAGGATAAGAAAAAGTGAGGGAGGGGCATTATACTCTAGAATAGTAAAAAAAAAATCTGCATTTTGTTCCTACCAGTTCTTATGATTTGTATGATGAAAGAGAATTTGCTTCAGAAATACTCTGAGGGGGAAAAATAGTTTTAGATCCATGTTCCTTGGTGGAATCTGGGGTTGTTATTTAATTATAGAGTGGTCAGGATGTGTATACGTATACGTGAATATTTTATCTTTTATCACTTCCTATTTGCTTGCAGGCTCCCCAGATTCCTATGGTTAAGTTAAATTCAAATGGAAGAAATTGTAGAACAGTTTTAACAGCAACAATATTTTTACCACTATCAGAATCTTTCGTTCAATAATTTCTTTCTCAGAAGAAATTAGGAGCAATCCCCCATCTAATTTCTATGCTCATAAACTTGGAGAATTTTGAATGGCCATTTCTGCTTAGGTCTCTGTGTGTGGGGCTCTGCAGTGATTCATTTGCATGTTTGAAAACATGCACCTTGAAGTATCATGCAAATAAAGGCATATCTATTTTGAGCTCCAGTCTTAAGGTTACTTTGAATATATGATACTATCTTTTATTGAGTGTGACCAGTGATCCATCTAAGGTGGGTGCAGACACAAAAGCTAGAATCTATTTTATTTAGCATGCAAAACTTAATTTCTTGAGCTGTAGCTTCTTCCTTCCCTGTTCTACTTCTCAAATATCCTATGATATGAGACAGGAATTTACAGCAGATTGACATGAACTGTCCAAGCAATCTGTTTGGGCCAGGATCTCCAAATACTTTACCTTGATATGAGTTATCTCATATATTTTTACAATCTCTGTAGCTAAATTGGAAAGCTTTTGTTAAAAATGGGAGGCTCTGGAACTTTGCCTCTTTATTCCCTAATCCAGGTCTGAGGCTAGTTTTCATCATTTTAGTCATCCAAATCACCTGTAAGTTAAAAAAAACCTATAGCAAATTAAAAAGACATTATTTGCAACCTGAGGAAAAACAGATGGCTGATCACTGCTCATGCACTTTCCAGTGTTTGTCACCTTGTTAAAAGAAACAACATTAGGGATAACTTGGTTTCTGATAATTTCATTTCCTAGATATTTATAGTACTGGTAAAAGAATGAACCCTCTGACACAACAAAGACGTGGAACATAACTAGATTGTACCTATTATACAGAAAATTTAATTCTCTAAAATTCTGCAATATAGTAACCAGTGTGAAAATAGGAAAATATTTCTGCCCTGTTCTATGATGATGAGAGGTACATCAAAGCAATTATATTTCACCATCTGCCTTTGTCACGAATCTGGATGCATTCAGATTCAGGCATTCATTTCCTATGTCCAATGGGCTGACTAAGACTGTTTTCAGCAGGAAAGCCTGCTATAGATATGGAAAACGTGGGAACAGAATTTTCCCAACAGTATTACAGAATAGCTGATAGGAACAGAAGCAGTAACAAGCTCATCATTTTTGAAAACATGCAGTACATGAATAAAGCTAGAAGTGTGAAAAACAAATGTCTCTCAGCCTGGGAAGAATTTGTACTCCTTTGCAAACAGAACACCAACATTTTTTAGCTGGATCATATTAATTTTTTAAAATTCTTTTCATGAATTCGATGTGGCATATATAACATTCCCTCTTCTTATCTGTCCCTGTAACCATAACCCTGGACAATAGGCTGAGCTAAAAAATAATGAGTTGTAATATTTGTTGTGACATGAAGAGCTGCATTGGTGGCTGTAGGTAGTTCATTTATTTCCCTTCCAAAAAATACGCTCAGTCAAATTAATCTGACAACTAAATGGATCACTTATAATTGTAATTTTGAAACCAAATGTATTCGTAGTTTTCACGGGTATAGGTATGCTGGTCTTGTTGTATTCGGATCTTTTCCCGTGAGATTGTCTTGGCAACGTTTTGGCGAGGTTTCATTTAGCATTTCCACTTTTGAGTCTTGAAGAAATATTTTCTCTCTATGGTTTTGGCCAACTGTTCTAATATAACAGAGAATACTTTAAGTTCCAATATAAAAATACCTAGAATTTTAAAACTTCAATTTCATTTAGATGACAGTTTTTATTTTGCTGGAAAGATTGTGAGAAAACTGTTAATGATGGGACAACTTTTTGTGAATTATGAAAGAAATATAAAATCACTGCATGTATACAAAAGATGATATATTTCTGAAAGTTTGAGCTGTCCCAAAAATACAGGATTCATTGTTAGGTAAACAGTGCCTTTAACACTGGCAATTTAAAATTGCCTCTAATTCAAGAAGCACCTACCAGCCTTGGGGATTGTTTCCAGGTTTTTGGTATGTGAGTTGCCTATAAACTGGACTTCCGTGCTGAATTCCTGTTCTGGAAGAGCCGTGTGCTTTCCTTGCTCTTGTAAGATACGATGGAAAACTGCAGCCAAGTCTGCTTCTGCTACCATGGAGTCCTTCTGCATGGAGACTTCCTCATCATGTGGAAAATCTTCCGTGATCTAAGAAGAATCATCTGTTGGTATTAATAAGCAGGCTACATATT